>NC_140487.1:83763451-84386451 GCF_964271855.1 Acomys minous
TTTTCACATAGATGAAATCCTAATAATGTCCTCTTGTGGGCGTGGTTTCTGTCCTTCCATGATGCTACACATGTCTGTGAAGTTCTTTACTTCTTGCTCAGTAGTATGCCAGTGCATGAATTTTATGACTTGTTTACTCATTCTGTCGTACATGAACTTTTGGACTGCTTACAGTGTTACCCGTCGTGACTAGAGCTGCGGGGACTGTTCCAATGTTCACGTACGCATGTTTTAGTTCTCTTGGGTAAACACCTAGGAATAATAAATATGTAAATACTAGGAGCACTCATAAAGTAGGCGAGTGTGTAACTTGGTAAGGTTAGGCCAGGTCGTTTTTCAAAATGTGAAACCATTGTATGCCTTTACGAGTAATGTACAAGAGTACTACAACTTCACCAAAATTATTTAATGTCGTCTGATTTTTAAATAATCACTTCTATTCTTTTCTAAATTAAGTGTATGTGTTTGTACGTTGGTATATGCCCCTGACTGCAGGTGCCCTTAGAGTGCAGGTCAGACCCTTGGGAGCTGGAGTTGTAGGCAGTTGTGAGCTTCCTGATGTAGGTGCTGGGAACTGAATTCTGGTCCTCTGCAGAGCTATCTCTCCAGCCCCATCGTCATCCAACATTTAGCCGGTAGCCATTTTAGTGAGTATAAAATAATGTCTCACTACGTATATTTATATGTTTCTCCCATTACTGATGTGCCTTTCTATTCTTGTGCTTATTGGTGCATTCTCTTTTGTGAAGTATCTATTTAGATCTTCTGTCCATTTAAATTAGGTTGTCTTTTTTATTATTAATTACTAAGATTCTGTGTTTTTCAAGATTTAAGTCCTTTGTCAGATATGCATATTGTGAATACTTCCTTTCAGGCTCACGGCTTACCATTTAATTTTCTTAATGTTGTCTATTAATCAGCAGCTTTAAATTTTGATTAAGCCAAATTTATTATGTTATACTCAGTGGTTTTTGCATCCTCACCATGGAAACCGAACATAACTCCCAATAATGAAGATGATAGGGCTCTCTCCTAGAGTGCTCTGTTTTTAAGTCTTGCTGTGTAGCCGAGGCTGGCCTCAAATCATACTCCTTCTCCCTCAGCATCTCAGATGGCAAGACGAGGCATGAGCCTCTTTGCCTGACATCCTCAGAACCTTTTCCGTTTTAGCTATACCTTTTTGTTCTTACATATGGTGCAAAGTGAGATACTTTTTTTTTCCCCAAGCTGTTCCCACAAAATACTTTAAAGGTCATTTTCACTCCGTTGGAACTACAATACCCATGGTCCTCTGTTCTGTTCTAATGACTGTTTTATTTATCTTCATTGTCTTAATCATCCTGTTTTCGTTACTACCACCTAGAACGTGTTATAAAAGATCAGTGTAGGACTGACCCTTTAGAGCTGTTCTCTCTTGAAAATCTTCTGGCTTTTTGAAGTTCCTCTGCATTCTTCTATACATCTCAAAACTGTTAGCTCCCTGGAAAATGAATTGGAATTCTTATTTTGACTGTGTTAATTGTGTGTTTCAGTTTGAGGATTATTGACATTTTACCAATACCAATTATTCTAAGCCATGAACATAGTGTGCCTCTCTCTGTTCTTGAGTCTGCTTTGGGTTTTTATCCAGGGTGTGTGAGTTTTGGTTGAACAAGCCTTAAACAGCTTATGTTCAGTTTATCCCTATTTTGTATGCTGGGTTATCATACATAGCATTTTATCTGGGTTGTAGTAAGTATTAATCTGAATGCTGCATAGAAAGTATTAGTATAATATTTATCAAATATAATTATTTTGATTAATGTGAAAAAAACCAATTCAAACTGTCTTAAGTAACAGAAGAAATACCCTTACTCACATGACAGAAAAGTCATGAGGTGATTGATGGTACAGCTAACCCAAACCCTCTAAGACTGGCTTCATAAATCTCTATTTTCTAACCTCTTACTTCTCCTGAGTTCTCTTTTAGCCTCATAGTCTGAAGTCTCTTCTCCACTGTTATATGTGGGTCTAATTTCCTCCCAGGTTTGAGTAAGAAGAAAGCATCTTCCCCAGCCATGCAGCTCTAGGTACACCTTACATCTCCAATTCGGTGTGGCAAGAGATGTGTTTCTTTGCATCACCTGTTTGTTCCTGGGCTGGAGGTATAGACTTCTTGATCAGAATCACCACCGCCATCACCACAACAATCAAAAGTTCAGGTAGGAAAAGGGTAAACCAATGATGTCAGATGGAGGTATTATTTGCCAAGAAGAAAGAATGCCAACCCCACCCCCACCCCCATCCCACAACTCCCCACCATTGGCAAACAGCACAAACATGCAGCCCCTTAAGCACAGAAACAGTGGTGCATGCTTGCAGTGTTGGGTGCTGCACTGGAGGTTGTCCTGTGCTTCTGACACTCAAGTCATTTTCCACTCTTGTCATCTGCTCCTTTTTTATTTTTTCAAACACTAAATTCACCTTAAGCCCCACTTGATGAGTGAAAAAATTGGGGGTTTGTATTGGCGCCTAAGAGCCCTCTGATAGCCACTTAGGCTCTCTACTTTGTTTCTACTGTGCATTTAGCTACAAAGAGCAGATTGCTGGGAGAGCTGCGATCCCATCTTGCCTTCCCCTGTGTTCTTGTGGAGAATGGAAGTGGCACTATTTATAGCAGCTGGAGAGCAGAGTCAAGCTTAGCAACTCCACCATGTCACCTTCCCTAGAGTCAGGGTGGCAGGAGTAGATAAGGAGGACATTTCTCCGTGTCAGGAAGCCCTGTAGAAATACATACTTTATACTTCACAGAAGAGAAGTAGCAATTGGCTATTGTGTCTTGGAAAACCATCTTGATAAGGGGGAGTAAATATTAAATATTTGCCTGTTTAAAAGAGTGGATCCCTTTATTTTTTATGCTAAATTAAGCACAGCAAACAGAGTCCTACACTTGTTTATGCTTGCCTCTCAAGAGTCAATCACAACATCCTCACAGAGAATTCTCTGCTGTGCCTTCTTTCTCTTAATCCCTCTTTTTCTGACTTGAAAGTGTGATTGGAAATTCCTTTTCTCCTTCATTCATCTGGCGTGTAATTGCATCTCAAAATCATATATATATATATATATATATATATATATATTTTTTTTTTTTTTTTTTAACGAGGACTCTGTCACCCCATCCCCACACACTTGGGTTCCATACAGATAGTGATGCTCTTTTAGCACCTTGTTCAGCCCCATCATAATGTTAATCCTTATACTATTTGATGATGTGTTTTGAGGGCGAGATTTCCTCTGCTTTCTCTGCTGAGACCTAGCATAGCACTTCATGGAGTAAGCATCGTGTCTGATGATTTGATTTGATTTTTTAAACAGAGGAGTGAGACTTTTTCCTCTCAAATATGGATTTTGAGCACGAGGAGAACTTCTATAAAAGGGGTTATACTGAGGCTTGATGTACCCTGTATTAACCTTTGAAATTTTACCCATTGACTAGTATTTTTCAAGTACATGGTAACTCTGACAAGCTTGGTAGGTATTTCTACTAGTCATTATTTAAATTATATGAATCTGAAAACTTTACGTGTATATTAACAATTGCATAATCTTTTTTGTAATATACATATATGTATATATATATATTATTTTTTTTACATCCTGATAATAGCCCCATCCTACCCTCTCCCCCATCCCCCCTTCTCTATTCATCAGAAAAGGGAGCTCCCAACTTCCCACCCCAAGCCTATCAGGACTGGGCCTGTCCTCTTCCCCTGTGGCCTGGCAAGGCAGTGCTGTCAGGGGGAAGTGATTGAAATCCTGGTGAAAATGTCCATGGCTGAGAGAGCCCCAGCTCCCCTTATAGGGGACCCACATGAAGCCTGAGCTTCATCAGCTACATCTTTGTAGGGGGCCTGGGTCCCGTCCATGCAAGGTCCTTGGTTGGTGCTTCAGTCTCAGCAGGAACTCTGGGCCTTGTATAGTTGGTTCTGTTGGGCACTTGTGAAACTACTGTCACCTCCAGGTCCTTTTCTTCCCCCAGCCCTTCACTTTTCCACAAGGCTCCTTACACATTGCCCAATGTTTGGCTGTGAGTCTCAGCATCTCTTTGGAGGTGCTGCTGTGTGGAGCCTCTCAGAGGACAACTCTGCTAGACTTCTGTCTGCAAGCATAGGAGAATGTGGTTAATAGTGTCAGGGGTTGGTGCTCTCCCATGGGGTGGGTCTTGGGTTGGGCCAGGCATTGGTTGGGCATTCCCTCAATCTCTGCCCTATCTGCTCTGTCTTTATCCCTCCACATCTGGTAGGCAGGGCAAATTTTGAGTCGAAGTTTTTGGGGAGTGGTTTAGTATTTCCCTCCCTCTACTGGGAGGCTTATCTAGTTAGAGGGTGTCCTCTTCAGTCTCTATGGCCCCTGCTACTAGGAGTCCCTCTCATATCCCCTCAGGAGCCTCCCTTGACTTAGGTCTCCAGCTTGTCACAGAGATGCTCCTGCTCAGTTTCCCTTTTCTCTACATGCCATTTGTTTCCCCTCCCCCTCAATCCCTCGGTCTGATCTTCACCTCCATATCTCTCTGTGTTCCCTCTCCAACCTTGTTCCTTTCTTCAGCCACTACTCTGTCCATCCTAGTTCCCCTTCTGAGTGACATTTCAGCATCCTCCCTTGGATCCTCCTTGTTACTTATCTTTAATCTTGGCATATGTAAGCGCTGCTGACCACTTAACAAGTAGTAGCTATTTCCAAACTAAGCAAATGATTCCATTTACAAGAGCACCAAAAAAATGAAGAAAATACTTGGGAATAAGTTTAACCCAGGAGATGAATCATCTCTACACTGAAGTCTTAAGAATTAAAGGGGCAAAAACAAAATGAAACACAGCCCAAGTGGGAGAGCTCATGTCGCTGCGCCATGCCTACACAAAGCCGCCACCATATCCCTTGCATTCCTATTGAAGTTCTAGTGACATTTGCCCCCAAGATTTTTATTAAAAATCCTAAAATTCATATGGAACTACAAAACACCATGATAATCTAAAAAAAAAAAAAAAACAAA
Organism: Acomys minous; assembly: GCF_964271855.1. Lineage (NCBI taxonomy): Eukaryota > Metazoa > Chordata > Mammalia > Rodentia > Muridae > Acomys > Acomys minous. The sequence continues at coordinate 83,768,481 of NC_140487.1, forward strand.
ACCTGAACCAACCATACCTGATTTCAAAGAATATTACAGAGACATGGTGATCAAAACGATCTGGTACTTTCATCAAAACTTAATAGGTTAGACCAACAGAATAAAATACAGCGAGTCTGGAAACAAACAAACACATGATAAGAATACACAAAAAGCTGACTCCAAAGGCATAGGCAACAAAAGACAGTAACAAACATTGTGGGCCTCATCAGATCTGAAAGCCTTTCTAGAGCCACAGAATCCATCAGTGGCATGGCTAGGTAGCTTTGGGAGTGGGAGAAAGGTTTTCAAGTGTTGTATTTAATAAGCAGTCAGTATTCAAGACATGTAAAGAACCCAGAGAATTCACTTGCAAAACGTAAACAACTTGGCCAAACCATGGTAAAGGACCAAAGGAGATGCTTCTCCTTCCACATGAAGACAGGATGGCAACAGGCAGAAGAAAAGGTCCCAGGCTGGAATTGAACGTACAAGGAGGTAGAACTGCATACCTACTGCAATGGCTAGATTATTCCAATTATTGATAAAGATGTGGAGAAAAAGAAAGTTATCCTCTCCCCTTCTACTGCTGTGGGATTGTGAATTGATACACCTATTTTGGAAAACAGTATGGAGATTTTTCCAAACCAAAAGCAGAGTATATATTGCCAGGAAGTGAACTGATTGTCTCTCAAGCAGATATCTGGACTTCCTTCTTCATTATAACATATTCGTAATAAAATCAATGTAATGGAAATCAATGTTGACCATGGTTTAAGAAAAAGTGGTGCATGTGGCTTCTTCAGTGGAATATTATTAAGCTTTAAAAAGAAGTAAGTCAGCTGGGCGTGGTGGCACACGTCTGTAATCCCAGTACTCAGGGAGGCAGGGGCAGGGGCAGAGGCAGAAGGCTCTCTGTGAGTTCAAGGCCAGCCTAGTCTCCAAAGCAACTCCGGGACAGCCAAGGAGACACAGAGAAACCCTGTCTTGAAAAACAATAATAACAACAATAATAATAGAAGTAAATCTTGCCATTTGCGACAACATGGATGATGCTCAATTGCACTACATGAGATAATCCAGGTATACTGCATGACTTCATATAAATAGAATTTAAACACGACAAGGTCATAAAATAGGAGTAGAGTGGTGGTGTCCAGGAGTTACAGGGTAAAAAAAATAGGGAGATTCATGTCAAGGGTGTTAACCTTAGTTAGAAGTTCTGGAGCTCTTGTGTACCTCAGGGTAAGGTGAGTACATTTAACAATAACGTATTAAGCACTTGACATTTGCTAGGGGCTACATATGAAGTGAGCTTATCACACATGCAAAAAAAAAAAAGCAACTATGTGGGGTAATGAATATGTTAATTATCTTGATAGTGCTAATCATTTCACAATGTGAATATATGTCAAAACACCACATTGTGCACCTTAAATATATACACTACTGACGTGCCAGCTATCCAACAATAAAGCTGTAAGAAAAGACTTCCAAACTTAAAGCCCATCACCCACCATCAAACCAGACATATATTTGAAAAAACAAAAAAACCAAAAAATGAAGGATGTGGGAATAAACAGGATTTAAATAGAACACAATTTACAGAAGGCACCGCTCTGTGTTCTTTTCTTTGGGGGAGTGGTTATTACTCACTGAATTTATGACATGTGACCACAGGTCTTGTTTCTAATCATGGGTCAGTTGTGTTAACTGACCCTGAGTGTTTGTCCATCACAGGAGGGATGATGTCCATCACATGAGGATGGATGGCTTATCTTGTAGCTTGTCTTTTTGCCCGTCTTTGTGTTACTTATGCTATGTCTCTGTCCAATGAACTGAGGTCTTAACACAGACCTTGATGTACAGAATGAACCTTCCCAATGATGGATAAATCAAAATGAACCATTCAGGATGCATTCTGGGAAGAGAACCAAAGTCCGCAAGGCAGTTGTGCTTCTGCCTGTTATCCCACTTAAGGCTTCCTGCAGTCTCATGAGTGAGGCGTTCTCCACCATCACTGGAGGGCAGAGAGTATAGAAGCACAGAGAGGTGGCCTGCTAGAGGTGAAGAAGTCCCCACAGAGTTCACAGTCCATGCCGTAAAGGTTATATGAGAAGTCCCTCAAACTACCTGTAATGGAATAAGTAATATATACAGCCTTGGTATTCTTATTACCTTGCTGCTTCCCAGAGTAGATGATGAGAGCACATTTATTGATTTTTTTCTTTATGCCATACTTAATACAAATTACATTGGTATTTTCAAAAGAACAGCAGTAAAGCCCCACACCTTATCTTTCAGATGAGCAATTTCTTGACATTTAGTGGAGGGACAAAATATTCCTTTAAATTTGATTCAGTTTAACCAGGAAGGCCCTGAGGCCCATGGTGGGTAGTTGCTTATGCCTGTACATCACACTTTCTTCCAGGCTCTGGATAGGAACAGCTGTGTTTTGTTGCCCCCACTGGATTTCATGGGAATTTGCCCAGTTTCCATGGTGGGCTTTGTCCAACACTGACTAGAGTTTTACACATTCTCTTACATTGCATGGCTTAGCAAACCCAGCTTCCCAGTTCCCTCTGATGCCTGTAGCCTCAATGTCAGGCGAAAACGGGAGGCGGGTCCAGATCAGACCTCCTATGTGTGCCCTCAAAATGCGTTGTAAATGGAATGGAAGTTTCAAAGCTGTCCTTAAAACAGAGAATTTCAGATTTGGTTTTGGTAGAGTCTGTAAAAAGTCAGACTTAAACGGGATCACCCAAGGTTTGGCATTCACTAGCCCTTAGGAATGACGAGCACTAAACAACACACTCCCCGTTTCCTCCAGAACTTCTCAAATCTCTTTGTGTGTGTGTGTGTGTGTGTGTGTGTGTGTGTGTGTGTGTGTGTGTTGAATTCAGACTCCAGGCACTTGTCTTTATAAACAGTGAAAAGGAAATGTTTTCTTGATCCCAGCTGAGTTGTTCCCTATTCACTTTCAACTTCTCACAGGGCTTAGAACAGTACCTGCTGCCCAGCTCCTCCCACTTGCTAGAATTTTTCTAAAAGCTGGAGAGAAATCTGGTGGGGATTCCCTGGTCCCACCCTTAGATTGACAGCCACCCAGGAGTCGATAGAAACCACCAGGAATAGGACCCTCTCTGCCAAGCGGTGGGGGAATTTCTTCTGATCAGCTTTTCTCTTAGATTGTATCCTGCCAGTGACCTCAGGAATTTTTCTAGTCTCTATGTAAATTGCTATCTTTTTCAGAGGTGCCTGACAGCCAAGTTTACAGGGCCTCCATTTGTACAGAGCTGTTATTATGGGATAAGTGTAATGGCTCGTGAATTTTGTGGAGGGAGGGGGGGGGTCTCCAGATGATTTTGTAGGAACCAGCCATGGACCTATTGACTCCACAAGCAGTGCATTAGGCTAAATATTTTTAGCCCATTGACTCTAGAGGTAATAACCCTAAATGCATCATTAAATTTTCATGGGTGAGTAACAGAAGCTACCAGAAAAAAAAAATAATTCCCCCCTCCCACCAAACAAGCCACCACATTAGCTTTATTATCACCCAGCTGGAGGGCAGGAGTGTGGCCCCTCTAAAGAAAAGTAAACTTTAAAAGCAAGTGTTGCCTTCTCTTTCTTTGCGCTTGGGCACCCAGAGACAGGCAGCAGGTAATTTTCGCACTACCCTCTTCCACCAGAAATTCTAGCCTCTGGAGACACGTGTGCCACATTGGCGTTGACAAAGCTGAATCCAATCTCAAGGTGGAAGAATTTCCGACTAATCCAGTTATTGTTGGCCACTAGGTGTTTCTAAGATCTGTGTAAGGTGAGACCTAAAGAGCCTTCTTTGGCACAACAGGTTCTAATGTACAGGATGGTCTACTGTCCTGCGTTCTAAGAATTAAGTAGGGAAAACAAGTTGACCTGGGCCGGCGTGCCCTCAGGGGCACAGGGGCTATCTAGAACTGATGAAATTCTGACAGGTGCAAGCCAACTTTGCCTGGGAAATGCCAGTAAAAGGCTGGCAGAAGCTGGCCTGGGCGGCTGGAAAAGAGCGCCCCCTTCTGCCAAGGGGCTCGGGGCAAGAAGATTTTGCTACCTCCTCTTGGCTCTGCGCCCTCTCTACTTAAGTGCGTAAAGGCTTGGCTAAAAGCAGACGCTGGAGAAACGGCGGAGTCTGGGAGGGTGCTGCGTCGGCCGAAGAGCGTGGCCGGCTAGCCTTGCGCCCCCTTCCGCGGTGAACCGCAGGGCGGGGACCCCTAAGCTCTCGGCTCCGCTCCGTCTCCATTCCCGGGATGAGGGGCGAGCGCAGGGACTGGAGAAGCACGACCGCGCGCCGCGGCGCCCCCGTTCGCCTGCTAGTTGGCTCATCCTCTTGGTTGGCGCCGCGGCGACTCCACTGAGCTGTCGGAGAGCGTTCGGGCGGCGAAGAGAGCGCCCCGGCGGGAGAGAGAGACGGAAAGGACAAGCTCGAAACGCGCAGTGCCAGAGAGCTGGCAGGTGAGCGGCGGGGCTGGCGCGGGGCGGGGGCCGCGGGAAGAGGCGGGTCTGCGCACCGCACAGGGGCTGGTCTCCTCCCCCTCCTCTGACGCGTGCCCGTAGCTTCCCGGGGAGGATGGACTCAGCTCGGCGCTCACCCGGGCTTCCCCGGGCTGGAGAGCGCGTCTGAGTGCGGCCGCCCGCGGGGCATGGAGAGCCGCGTACCAGGCGGCTGCAGCAGCCGAGAAGGATGCTCCATGGAGCCGAGGTGAGAGGCGCGGCGGGGGGCACGCGGCGGACCCAGAGTTGAGAGCGCGCAGGTGGCCCGCGGGGACCCGGCTTCGGCGAGCCCGGGTGGCTCGGCAAGGGCCCGCGAGCCCGGGTACAGAGCACGGCTTTCGGGGGCGCGCGTCTCTCGGGAGTTTGGCCAAAGGTTCTGTGCACCGGAGAGTGCCGCAGTTTTCAATCCTCTCACCACTTGCTTGCCAGGAGAGGGTACCCTGTGTCTCCTTCCTGGTCGGTCCCCACTTCCATCACCCTACTTCTGAACACGCGCGATCCTCTCTTCAGGCTTGCCTACCCAGGAAGTCCGGCGAACCCCATGCATTCTCCGGCCTCCCTCGGCCCAAGCTCTAGCCACCCGGAGGCTGCCTTCTGCCTCTCTAGGACCTGCCGAGTTCTCCCTAAGCCTCCTCCATGCCTCGTGAGTGGCGCCTGCGGGTCGGACGACTTCTCCACTCCACGGAAACCGAGTTCTCACTTCTTTAAATCCTGGCAGCGCTGTGGTTCTGCCTCGATCTCTCCATTAACCAGTCTCATCCCAATCAAGGCAACCCTTTTCGCCGACACCGGCGCTAGACAGAAACCTTTCTTCCGGCCCCGGGTTCCCTATGGCGCTCCCTCCACCAGTCAGTCCACCGGCCCTGGGTCACCCGCCCACTCTCCTAGTAGCTGGCCCTCTTCTCCCACAAGTTGGTACCTCACGGTCGGTCTCGAACGCAACATCAGGATTTTCATGCTGGGGAAACTTTGATTCCCCGTGGTTAGGCTCATAAAGGAGCCATGTGACCCTGTCTCTGTCAGTCGCCAAAGGAACCCGTAGTCTGGCAGTCGTGATTTGGGGGTGGTTGTGTTGCGGCGCCAGGGATGGTTCTTGGTGAGTCTACAAAGTATATTTCCACACCCTGCTGGTCACTGCCTCCCCTGTCTTCGACCCTTAGAGTATGCTTGTGACCCCTGGTAGGAGGATGCGTCTTTACTACACTTTTAAAGGCGCTTTTTCGTTTTCTTTCTTTCTTTTCTTTTGGGGGTGGTGCTAGTGGACCCGGTAGGGTGGGTAGAGAAAGCTGCTTGGGAAACTGGTGCCACTAGGCTGCTACGTGGTCTGGTAGCCAACCCTCCACAGTGTTTCACTGCTTGTAAACCGGCCCCAACCCCCATCTGCATCACACAAGTCCTTATTGTTGGGGGTCTGCGGGGTATTTCCGCCTGGGCTAGGGGAGTGAAGGAATTGGATGGGGGCGGGGAGCCCGGGGTTCTGGGCGACCGTCGGGAGCTAGAGACGTGGAGAGCGCCGCGGCGCGGGCAAGTGCGAACTCTGATATGTGTTTCTGAGGCAGGGTTCGTGCCCGCTTGGGTCTGTGCCTGTGAGTACGTTTGTATGTTGGCGCACGTCTGTGTTTAGCTTCGTGAGGAAGAAAGAGAGCCGGGAGTGTAGAGATTGCGGAGGCCGGAGCATCATTCTCTGCCCAGAGCTGGTCCGGCTGAAAGGACTTCAGAAGGATGCTACAATGCCTCTCACTGCCAACCTCTGGCAGAGAGAGAGAGCATCCTTGCCACTGCTTCTTCCCTGCTCTCCTCGAGTGGAGCTGGCCCATTAGACACACTTTCACAATGTTGATGGTTTTGAATAAAGGCCTTGTTGGGGGTTCCGCTGACACTTCCCAACATTTAACATGTTTTCAAGTAAGCATATAAATGAAAAGTGGCTTACGTTCAGAACCCCCTAATTATCCCGTTCACGTTTGTACATTCATGTGCCAATTACAGGTCTTCGGGAAATCCATAAAATGATAAACCATCCCCACCCCCTGAATTAGCACCCATTGTTTTTTTTATTATCTCAAAGATGAGCTATTCTGGATGGAACCCTGAGTTGCGCAGGCAAAAAGATAGCAGTGCTGTAGGATGAGGTTAGGTGAAGTACAAACGCCCCCTTTCCCATCTCTTTCTCTCCCTATCCTGACAAGGCTTGGTGGCTCTTCTGGAGACTGAAAGGGATCAAAGATTTTCTTGATTTCCCATTGAGCTGGGCGACCTAATCAAAGCGGTAGAAAAGTCAACTTCTAAAGCAATCAAATTGTCTGCGGCTGCCCTTGATTGAAACCCTAGCATTCAAATGGAGTATTGAAGAACTCTCAGAAATGGCTTTTGAAGTGCTATTGTTCTTTGCCATACACAGGCTCTCGTAGAGGTTTAGGAAGTTCAAACTGCAGTGATGTGAGAGGAGAGGACGGGCTTTGTAACTATTTGGCAAGAGTGAAGAGGCCTAAAAGTGAAAACGTGTTGTTACTGTATTCCTGGGAACCGGGTGGCTCTCAAGTGGGGACGGTGTTTCTGCTCATGAACTTGGCAAGTAAATCTCCTAAAACAGATTTACAACATGAGTTTTAGTAGGATTCTCTTATTTATTTATTATTTTTTGGTGGTGGTTTTGCTTGCGGTCTGAAGAGGTTTATCTGAAACATTTAATCACGTTCATTGTACTCAACAATAAAATCTGAATAAAAATTACTTATTGTTGATGAGGCTCATCTCACAGGCTGTTTCACAGTATGTCTCATTTGCAAGAAGCACCATTGTGTGAGGCTGCAGGGGAGAGATTCTGTCACTTATTGTTCATTTTCTCCTCCCCAGAGCCACAGAGGAAGCCTAGGCATCAGCCCCCTTTACCCCTCCAAAGTCATTTTTCTTAAGCAGGTGGGTGCTTAGCTTGGTATGTGATCATGTACCCATCTAAAAATTGCATTTGGTGGATTCTCGAGGCTGGGAGCCTCGCTGCTGGCAGATGAAGAATCTATTTGAGGCAGCATTTCATTTCGATAATTCACTCAAGTCAAACAGAAAGAAGGGAAGCACAGTTGATGCCTTTTAGATGGCCCTGGAACAGATAGCATGCGTTAAAGGGTGTTGTCAGAAACTTTAGATGTTATTTAGGACTCACTAAATCTTACCCAGCTCACTAGTCACCAGTGACAAAAGAGGTACACTACTTAAGCAATTAATAATAAATCACATACAACTTGGATGTTGCCATCTGCAAAACTAGGCCCTACTTTGTGGCGCTTGGATCAGTTTTAAAGGGAAATCCTCTCCTTGAGTGTTTTGGCACACAGTAGGATTTTAAGAGAATGGTAAATTTTAGTAATAATATAGAAATTGGGTAGGAATAGGGATGCCTTTTTGTAATGGGAAGGCTCAGAGTGGATGGGCCCAGGTATTTTCTTTGTGATGTTTGATCAGTCATTCCTCATAGTAACAAATATAACAACAAAAACAAAAGAGACAACACAGAAACAGAAATGAATAGCCTTCCTGGGTCTGAAAGGCCACACACCCTTCTCAGCACTTGACACACATTACTTTACTTCATCTTCCAAGCATCCTTGAAGTCTCATTCTTATTATAGGGAGTGGGCACAGGGAAATCTGGCCATTGAGCTGAGACCACCTAGGAGATGAGGGAATTTAAACCCACCTACCCACTCTAGTACCAGGGTAGTGCAGCTCTGGATGGGGAAGGGAAATGAGGGACTTCAGGTCCTCTGTAAACTCTAATCTGGGTATGAAGAAATGATAAGACCTCCTGTGGAAGCAGGCTTCAGATTATTTCCCACTTGGCCTGCAGTCAACGCACGTCACGTGGGTGTGGCTTTCTTACCAGCAGATCATGGATGGTTGCACTTTGAACACTTGGGATTTTGGTAGGTCTTCTAGAAGGTGCTGCTTGGTTTTGGGTCATAGCTCCCTACTCTGTGGCAATATTTATTAATTATATAATTAATCAGCAAGTAATTGATTAGGCAGTTAATTAGTAGGCATCATTGCTGCTGTCAGTGACTGCTGTGGTAAAGAAATGCTTTGATGAAGAGGTGGGATCGTAGGTGGTACAGGTTCTCCAGGAGGGGCTGCAGCACCTGTGTATAGACGCCAGCTTCCCCAACTCTGCAAACATATCTCTGTGCTTTAGTTTTGTTTGTGCTAAAACAGTAGTACCTACTTCACAACTGTTGTGAAGGATCAGCAGAAGGTGCTTAAGACAGGGCCTGGCATGAAATGTTTATCATCAACAAACTATTACTATTGTCCTTCAAATGAAATAAAAATCCTTCCCCTTGGCATTGAACACATTCTCTCTTTTTATGCCAGGTTTGTTAACCAGGGGTGTATTTTAAGATTTCCAGTGAACAGTTTGTTTCTTGATGCTTTCCTGGAAGTGTGGCCTAAAGCATTTCCACTGTGTGCAAAGCAACTGTGGACCTGCACATCATCCTGAAACAGTTACACCCCTTGCCCTTTACCTAGTCTGAGCAGAGTAACGTGGCTTTGATGGATTGAATTCTCAAGGTAGATAAGTCAGTTTGCCCAGTTCACAGATTGGGGTGGGATAGGGGGAGAGTCAGGCTCAAAAGGATGCATGATTTTGCAGGTGAGAGACACTGTTGTGGCCCAGAGCCACAGAGTATACAGAGTATACTCTTTATACAGTGTTCCTTCTACTAGGCCAGATTGCCTTCTGTACCAGGGTGGAGAAGTGGCTTGAAAATATAAATAACACTTGGCTGGGAAGTTGCTGTCAGGCTAAGAGCAGGAACCAGCCAGACGTTCTGTGCTGAGAAAGGAGTGTGAGTAGGAAATACACATTCATACCCATGAACGCTAGCACTGTGTTCCATCTATGAAATGCACGTCAGGATACGAACTCGTGTAAACAACAAAGCAAAACAGAGAAACCCATTATGCCAGCTAATCACCTGAACATTCCCTGAGGTTGGAGAGCAAACGCTCAGTTTCTTTTTCTGTGACATTCCCTTTGTATTGTTCTTCCATTTAGTCCTCAGATATGGGGAGGTTTTGGTTCAGGAGTCATAAAACTCCTTTGGCTTCTATTTCATGAAATATGCAGCATATTCTATTGGAAAGAAATTGCCAGCTTGCTTTTATTATTATTATTTTATTTTATTTGAACCTGACATATATAACCAATCTACAGTGCCAGTGGGGGATTCTCATAAAGCAAGCACAAGGAAAACAGAAATAAAATTCTGCTGAATAGAACAGCTCACAGCTAAAATGATGAAAGTTGTGTGTGCAAAGGTGGGCCGCTTAGGTTAGGGATAAGGATGAGGGCTGGGTTTCTTTAGACAGCTACAGTTGGTGCACAGCTCACCCAGGTCCAGCAGTGCTGACCATCTGCAGGAAACTTGCCACATGCGTTCTTGCATCTGCTCCAGGTTTCATCCCTGTTTCTTGGTCTCTCTGTGGTCAGTCTCCTACTTTCCCACCTGGGTCATAATCTGTTGATTCACCATCCATCCATTCAGTCCTTTATCCTCCCCTGCCTCCCTGCTGCCCCTGGTTTCACTGTTTTTCATTGTCTCAGGAAGTCTTTATGTCTCCGTTTTAATCTTGTTAGTGTTACAGCTGAAAACAAAGACTGACAAGTTGCTGATCTGCACTGGAGTGCTGTGCTTCGAATGTTTCCCCCCAAAGCTCCGAGTATTGAAATTTGGCTGCCTCAGTGAGATATCAGAGGTTGGGATCTTAAACACAAATGTAGGTAGTGTCTGTGGGAAGTGATTAGAATCCATGTCATTTTGGAAGACACCCCTTGATTCAATCCTGGCCCCTTTAAAGAGGAAGAGCCACCGGAAGAGGCAAATACTTGCACCTCTCCCATCCTGTGCAATGCCACAAGCCACCTTGGGAATCTGGGAGCATCAGTCTCTACATGCTATCCCAAGACCCTGGACTTTCAGAACCGTGAGCCAAAACAAACCTCTTCACATTGAAACTTACCCAGTCTGTAGTCGTAGTATCAGCAACAGAAAGTGGGTGAGTGAGGGCGATTAAGGGAGAAAATTCTGGTCTTGTGCATAACTATCTCTCCTATGTCTGTCAGCTCATGTGACCTGAACAGGAGCTATGTTTGGTTCTGGGCCAGACACTGTGAGCAGTAAGTAGCAAAGTGTGAAGGTGCATGCAGCCTGCCATCAAAGAGTTCAGCCTCGTGCATGCATGGCCAATACAGCATGAGATGGGGGGCAGACCAGACCATATCTATTTAACATTGACGCTTCTGGGGGCAGCTGGGTGAAAGTGGGGAAGCTGCCACTTCAGCTGCCCCTTTAGGAGCTTCTCAGGCCTTCAAGGTGACGGCATGAAGGTGCGAAGATGGGCACAGACTGGGTGAACTGCATGCCAATGTGAAGGGCACAGGTGGATGTGGACATAGAGTAGAATATGGGGTTGAAAGTGTTTTTCATGGAGCATTCTCCCAGCTGAGTTCCAGGGAACATTAATGACCTCCAAGATCCTGTTGGGTAAATCAAGAAAGAGAGTACCCAGAAAGGAAACAAGCCCATGCTCGGTACTGTTTGGAAGGCAGAGTCCCTGGCCATAGGAAGTTACAGTGAGAGGCTCAGAGGTTCCAGCCATGTAGAAAATCCTGTAACTCAGTGAGAATTTCCTTAGCTCGCCTTTTCATTTGTTAGGAAGCTCTAAGGCTGCAACAAAACACCTGAGACACAACCTACTTAAAAAGAAGGGAGGCTTACTTTGGATCATGCTATCAGATTTCAGTCCTTTTCTTAGTTTGCAGCCTTCAGGCAGGACATTATGGTGAAGGCCATGGGATGGAACAGCTGTTCACTTCATGGCGGGTGGGGAGGCAAGAGGAAGAGAAAAAGGGTGGGTTCCCAGTATGTTCCTCAACAGCATGTACCCAAAGACCTAACTTCTTTCCTATAGATTCCATCTCCTGGTTCTACCCATGATCATCAGAGGCTGCCTGTCCAGCCTCTCAGGTGTGGGTCTCTGGAGGATAGTTACATCCAAACCCTAACATAAAATTCTCTGGTATCAAGAGGTACCTTCCAGTCATTTATGAGGTAGATAGGAGGAAATGTTTGTGGGGAAGTATTGAGATTTTTTAAAAAGATTTTCAGCATGAGAGTAAAAGGTGTGATTTGAGCCTGTTGGCTCAAATATGCAATTGGTTTCTTGTCATTGTGCTAAAACACCTGGACAAAAGCAACTTAAGGGAGTAAGGGTTGACTTTGCTTACAGTTCCAAGGAGACACAGTCAATCATGATGGAGAGGGTGTGGCTACTGACAGGAAAAGTGTGGAACCAGGAGTAGGAGACTCACTCACTGCTCACATCTGTACACAGTGAGGCAGAGTTGGACAGGAACTGGGACCAGGTTGTAGAGTCTCGAGACCCAGTCCTGAGTGACCCACTTTCCTCTAGCAGAACTTGACCTTACAGTCTTCCCAACTAGTGCTACCAGCTGACAACCAAGTTTGAAACCTCTGAGCCTATGGGAGACATTTCTCATTCAAACCAATAGGAGAGCCTAAGAACTATGAAAAGTTTAAATAACAGTGTGTTTTCTTAAAACTAGAGTAGCTGCCTCTCCGCTAATAAGATACAGCCATGCAAACCCAAATGAAGCTCCCTTGTCCACTCTCTCTGATCTTAGCATGCCCCCTCCTGCTAGATTCAGTGACTATCCTAAATTATATTGTCACCATTCCAAGTGATTTTTAATATGCTCTTCAGAAAGACAAACCTAAACTATCCCAATTCATTCAGTGTCTAGATAGTTCTTAGGTAATGAAGAGAAAAGTGCCTTTTGTCCAATAACTGTCCTGGAATAAATGATATTTGTTAGTTGTCTGGTTAAAAAAAGCACTGTTTGTACTTTTAACTCTAGTGTATGGAACATGGTTGATGCACAATACTTTTCTGCTGAATTGAAGTGACTATGTTCAGTCTCATGTGACTCATTAAGTTGACAGCGGTAGAAGAGTAATTTGTGCCCCTCCACCCACCCATAACCCATTATATGATACTGAAACTCATGGTCAGCAGTCCTCAAATTTTTACTGTACTTCTTTACTTTGTGATATGGGTTTGGGAGAGAAAGACAACCGTCATCTGCTGAAAGGCGTTTCTCCGGTTATTGACATCTTGTAGGATCAAGAATAAGAACTCCCTGTCCAGTCAGCTCCAGTAAAAAGCGGATAGAGTGGGGGCCATCCACTTCTATTCATGGAAAATTACCAATCTTTTCAGTTGAAATGGCAACTTATAAACCAACATGCTAATTAATTGCTCATCATCCTGACACTAAATACTTGGGAGGTTTATGAGGGGTCTATCCTTGAAGGCCTCAAGAAACAACTTTCAGTAGCAGAGTGCTACAGTTAGCTACTCCTGTGACAACAGGAGTATGTGTCTTGACATATGGAAGGGGCATTCTCCTGTATAAGTTCATATGATTTATGAACAGCATCCTAAGTGACATTTTCTAATTATCCTAGCTTATAGTCATGCTACTGTATGCATATCAACATGGAGCATGAACAGCAAAATACTGGTGAAGAAGACATGGGGGAAGAATGAAGCCCCTTTATAGGTTCTCTGGGGTTTTTTTTCCTACCAAAGCATACCTGTCTGGGAGGTAGCAGATTAGTGTCTTCTTTAGGCCTGAAAGTTGATTGTGTAAATAGGCCATCTCTAGGGTTTCCCATCTTTGCTTTTGGTGGTAAAGATTTTTTTCACAGAAGGTTGATCATTAGAGCCCAGTAGAAAGCGGAACAAGAACAAACTCTGTACAGTGAATGAGTGTGAAGAAGACAAAGTGGGTAGGGTCCAGAGGGAGATGGCGCTGTATGGTTCTCTCCTGGGTTGGTTTGGGAGTGGCCCCACTCACTCTATTCACTTTTTGCTGGAGCTGACTGGCCAGACAGCTCTTATTCTTGATCCTACAAGAGGTCAAGAACACAGAGAAATAGCCTTCAGCAGATGACTGTTGTACTTCTCTCCCAAACCCATATCATGCGGTAAAGAAGTACAGTAAAAAGTTTAGGACTGCTGACCACGTGCTTCAGTATGGTCTAGTTGGGCTGTTGGGGGAGGGGCACTGTCAACTTGGTTGCCCTCCTTACCACCCTGCCCTATCACAGTGACATAGAGGTGCTTGTCTTGAATTGTGGGTCACCTTATTCTGAGCAGCCTTGTATGTCTCCTTGAGAAAATCGAAACACAAACCATTACTATTCAAAGGTCCTCTGGTTGAAACCAGAAAATGTGTGCATGTAATCCAGTTGTGGATAGAGTCCAAGATGGGCCAACCGTATGCTGAATGCAGGTTCTGCTGCTGGAGAGTAATCCCAATGAATGCAAAAAGGTTACTGTAATTTACTCCTTTGGGAAGCTGAATAGATTTATAGAGCACAAGGAAGTTGGGTTCTTGCCAATCTTCGGCTTTCTAACCTCTTAATTTTACTGTAGCTGGATTTATCAATCTTTCACGGTTGGCACTTTTTATATCTTGTTTGAGAAAGACTTTTTTCAAACTCTGATGCCATAAAGATAATTCTTCTTCATTGTCTTCTAAAAGCTTTATTATTTTGCTTACTTGCGTTGTCTCTGTTACTCATGAGGAGTGTTGGGCATGTGGTTTGAAGCAGGAATTTAATCTAATTTTTGTTTAATATGGAAAAAAAATCACCATAACGAGTGACTTTTAAAACCAGTTTCTAGACATTCTTTTCCATCCTTTCTCTCAAACCAACCTTTAGTATTAGAGCTCTATGGTAAGCCTTCATGTTTGGCAAGGCAAATTCCCCACATTGTCTTCTTTCGAAGGGTCTGAGCTTCTCACTTTCATATATATTATAATCATCTTTTAAGGTTTCAGAAAAATACTCTTGAGAACTGACTTACAGAACATTAAATTTATGGACCAGGAGTTACAACATCATGGTAGTGAATCTTTTGATCTGTAAATGCAGTGACTCCATTTATTCAGTTGCCTAGTGTCTTTCAGACAGTTGATAGTTTTCTCTAGAAGGGATGCCTTGTCCTGTTAGATTTGTTCTTCTGTGCTTCATTTTGTGTGTGTGTGTGTGTGTGTGTGTGGTTGCTATTGTAAATACTTTCTTTAAAAGTTACATGTTTCTAGCTATGGATCAGCTTTTTATCTTACAATACTTTATCTGAATCAGGAGAGGATAGGTACTACCAGTGTTTAGTGCAGGTTTTCCGCTGTACCAGGTGTTTTAAATATTTGCCTTTGATCTCCAGAACAGCTTTAAGATAGGGCTGTGGCTCTCCTGTGCACACTTGCAGCACTGGGGCCATTAAAAACATTATCCCAGCAGCCTGATGGGAATTCTGGGTGGTGACAGGGTAAGAGGATTATAAACTGGCATTGCAGCCAGTCATGTCACTTACCACTTGAAGTTTTGAAAAACATCTCTGGTTTCCCATAGATTGTGAGGGAAGACAGATTCCCTTCTGGTTACGTGTTGTGTTTGTCAGTCTTCTGACATTTGAAACAAGTCAACTTTTGACTTGAACATTCGAAAGAAGTCAACTTGAAGGAGAAAAGGGTCTTTTTTGGCTTTATAGTCTCAGAGCTTCCAGTCCATGGTCACGATGGCATCGCAGGAAGAACATGCTGGAATAAAGCTGCTCACCTTCCAGCAGCCAGCAAGAGGAAGAACAGGAGACAAAAGCTGGAAATGGCGTATAGCCTTCAAAGGCAAATTTCCTGTGTCGCTCTACCTGTTGCTGTGACAAAAAGCAGTGCAGAGAAGGAAGGGGTTGTGTCGGCTCATAGTTAGAGGGCACATTCCATGATGGTGGGGAAGTCATGCTGTTGGAGTGTGAGGCCATATTGCATCCCTGCTCGGGAGTCAGGGAGAGGTGAATTCTGGGGCTCACTTGACTCCCTCTCCCCCTGCTATTCAGCCTAGACCCCAGCCCATGACACAGTGCTGCCTTCTATCTGGGTTGGCTTCCCTCCTCAGTTAAGCCTCGCTAGGCGCACCTTCATGACACCCCCAGAGCCCCATCCTCTCTGTGATTCTCCGTCCAGTCAAGTTGGTGGTGAAGGTTAATCTTTACACTCCCAGTGCGGCTCCCTTCCCAGTAGGCCACTCAAGTATGAATTCCTCAGTCGCCATTGGCTAGGTTAACACACTCATCTCTCAGTGCTCCCGCACATTGCTGCCCTGGACATAGCAGCATTTGGGGAGCACTTTCTATCTAAGCCGTGCGGATGCTCGGGCTGCCAGGAATGTCTGGAGCTGGTGCTGGAGAGCCAGGCTCTGGCTGGGCTGCTGGGCTGTATTTTAGGCAGGCAGTGGTGATTTCCCGCCTCCTTGAGGGGTAAGTTCTGGCACCCCACCCCCACCCCAGTTTCAGCTTCTCATGTGACTGAATTTCAATCAGTCCCACTTTGAAGTGAAGAACTTCCGGTCTAGGGAGTTGAAAACAGATCATGGGATTGAACTGGAATAGAGGCCCATGTCTCCTTGCACCCAGACCAGGGCTCTTGCTCCCTCTGCCTATTGATTTAAGATTTTCAAATAGGGCTGGAAAGATGGATCAGAGGTTAAGGGCACCGACTGCTCCTCCAGAGGTCCTGAGTTCAGTTCCTGACAACCACATGGTGGCTCACAAGCATCTATCATGTGATCTGGTGCCCTCTTCTGGCCTGCAGGTGTATGTACAGTCAGAGCACTGTATACATAATAAATAAATAAATAAATAAATAAATAAATAAATAAATAAATAAGATTTTCAGATAGAGAATGGTGGCAATAGAGTGAAATGCTATTGGGAGGAAAGATTATAGATAGGAACTGATACATCTCAGCTGTATCATTCTCCCTATGGGAGAAGTGACTGTGGTCCCCACACAGGTGACTATCTGCCAATCCTCTCTCTCTTTTCCTCTCCCACTCCAGTCCTTTCGCCTGTGCTATGACTCTTTTCTCACTTGTTTCCTCCTTTCTAATGACATTTTCACTTTAAACCAGATATTCATTTCTTTCCAGAATGACCTCTTAAGACATCTGTATTTATAACATTTCAACCCTCTCCTTTTTCCTTGCCCTTCCCCCACCCACATCTTATTATCAGCTGTTTCTTTGTGTCTCTGCAATGAAACATTAGGTCCAGTATTACTTTAGGTTGACATAGAGGATTCTGTCACATATAAAGCAAGCTTAAGGAGAAGGTGACCACTTAGTTAGCCAGATAGATAGTTCTGTTTATTTTGTTTGGTGTGTGTGGGTTCACATGAGGCTGGAGAGCATTTGATGCTTAACTGACCGCCCTGCACATCTCAGTGGAGAATGAGGTTTTGATTTGTTTGTTTTGTCCTGTGGCTAGAAGGCGAGGGGGTTGTGAGCAGGGTATGGAGGACTGGGCCCTCCTCACTGGCCTCTTATGAAAAATTAAAAGTCGTACAACTTAGGCTTAATCTCATCTTGGCACCCTTTTCCTCTGTTACCTTCAAGGTATATTTCTCATCTTCAGGCATCATGAGTGTGGGACTCTTAGCACCCCACTTCAAGATAACCTCACCTGCCTGTTCCAGGTGTGTCACTTTAGAGTCCACTGAGGATCAAGGATCCCGGGAGGACATTGTCCTTTATGCTCCCTTTGCTTGGCTTTTGGGTGAAGTCCACCATTCCTTCTTGCTGTTTGAAGTCCAGCACAACGTTCTTAGAGCAAAGGAAAAAAAATGTAAACTGATTTGACTCTGTGAAAACAAAATACTTTCCTTCGGCATCTCCTTCAGGGGCAAGATTTTAGCTCCTCATTTCCAGATGGTATTTTGTCCTACTTCTTCTCGTTTAACTTAAAGATCATTAGTGTATATGGCGCTCAGAGGGCGCCCTCCACCTTGTTGAGGTGGGGCCTCTCTGGTTTCTGCTACATTGCGCGCCCCAGGTGAGCTGGCCCAGAGCTTTCACACGCTTCTCCTGTCTTCACCTCATATCTTGCCCAGGAGCAGCAGAATTACAGGCTGCCATGCAAAATCCATGAACCCATGCAAAAAAGGCACCCCACATCTGGCCTTTTCTGCATGGGTTCATGGATTTTGCATGGCTGGTAGACTGTGCCTTGCTCCCTAGATGCCTTGCAGTCCTTGTGGTGCGGTGGGAAGCCCTGGAGGATGGTCCAGTGGAAGCTTCTAGCTTCTTTTCAAATCCCATCGTCATGTGAATGTTTTACATGTGCGGTTGTTAGCCTTGCAGACGATCTCTAACCACTTGGAAGTCAAAGTCTGTAACTCTTTCAGGAAGTGTGAGTCGGGGGTGAGAGCATCCCTCTGCGCTATTCCCGCGCACACTCCAGACAACTGAAATCTCCCTCATCCCAATACCCTGACCCCGCCCTGGAAGCAGAATTCAGTAATTTTAATGATTTGCTATTGGTTAGGACACCAATAGTGCCTAACTAAAGAACTAATAGAGGAAACAATTAGGGAGGTGTTTGAAAAGCTAAGAGTGTTTAACAGCAGGAACCGGTAAAGGTGAGCAAGAGCAGGAATCCGGGCATCTTGGACCTGCAGGTACCAGAGACCACGTGGCGGATCCGAGGCCGGAAGGGCTCTGAGGGGGGCCGTGGGACCGGAAGGGCACCAGCACTGAAAGACAGAGAATGGGTGGCACACAAGGGTGGGCTGGGTCCCGAGAGGACGCAGCTACTCTGGTGATACTTCCCTGAGACAGAAAACAAGGGAATAAATTGGCTTCCCTTCCCGCCTCCTGTCCCTGTCAACCTTTCCTGAGGAATCAATCCACAGAGGAGCCTGAGAAATGTAGTTGAGCCAACTTCCTGCAACACCCAACAACTCAGGAAAAGCACCGGAAATGCCCAAGTAGAAACGGGCCAAGGGCTTGTTCCCGTGCTGGGGAAAGACAGTTGTGATGCTAACAGAACAGTCTGGGATCACAGTGTGCGCGCTTCCACAGACTTCGTGGTGTAGGTCGGTCAGAAGGTCCTTACGTGGCACGTGGTGACTCAGTCTGTGGCAGAAATGCTTATCGATACTGTAGAGCTGCAGGAGAGCAGTCTAAGGGAGCGCTGGGCTTTGTTAGCTGTTTATCCTACCTTTCCACGTCCTCCCCGAGGCCTAGCTGCCCTCACACCAGCAATGGCGCTGAGTGCTCCCAGTGGATCTGTCTTGCCACCCAGAGTCCTTGAGTACTGGTGTCCTGGCGATGACCTGGCAAGTGTGACCGCTGCTAGGTTATATATAGACCTGTTGTAATTCCAGAGTCTTAAAAAAAAAAAATCTAAGGATGCAACCTTTTAAAAACTCGCTTAATGGTAGGGCCTAGGCCAGACCTGCCCTAGCTGCGCAAGTCAGCTTGCCACGTGTTTCTGATTTCTTCCTGTGGTACTTACAAGCCATGCATTTTGCTCTGGAAGCAGTGAAGGATTTATTTGATTACAGGGTGTCACCACCAATCTGGGTAAAGATATTACAAATAAAAAGTAAGATGTGTAGTATATACAGTCTTTTCTAAAGTCCCAAGATAAAATTTGACTACAGAAGCCAGTCAGGCAGCAGATAGCCTTGGGATAAGATTTGGGAACTGTGTCCAAACGTGATGGGGAAGGAATGAACGGAACAGTAGGTCAGCGGCTTGTGACCTGTGGCACAGTGGTTGGGGTGTACACCAAGACCCCCTAAAGTCATAGGACATCAGAGCTGGATGGTCCCCCCATCTTCTGGCAGAACAGCCCACCCATTCTGTAGATGAGGAGACCATTTAAGGAGAAGTCCTGGTACCCATGTTGTAAGCGTGGGTTTCTTCCAGAAATCGAGCCAGTGGCTTACCCTTTGCAGTGGGTGACTATCTGATTAGGTCTGAGTCTTTGCTTGTGTACATTCCCTCATTTATGTGCTGCATGGAAGGAAGGAAAATCTCAGGTAGCTGGGCATTCGAAATTCTACCTACAATACTCTGACGTTCATGCGGCATTTCACGTGTCTGCACACCACACACACACACACACACACACGCACGCACGCACGCACACACACACACACACACACACGCTCCCTGTACTCACTTTTCCTTTTCCTTCTCCTTCTCCTTTGGTCTTCAGAACAGCCCTTCCCATGACCAAGGTGGATCATAAAGTCACTGCCACTTCATTTAACAGGTAGGCTGTCCAAGACCTGGCCAAAAACTAGTTCTGTGGCCATAGGCAACCCTTCACTTTCTGAGCCTTAGTCAACAGTGATTGTGAAGGGAGCTTATTTGAGGCAGAGGATCATGTAACTCAGGCTGACTTTGAATTTTTTTGTCATTTTTTCTTTATTTGTTTATTTACTTTATATCCTGGTCATAGCCCCATCCCTCCTCTACCCCTCCCCCCCCAGGTCCCATCCTCCCTCTCCCTCCCCGTCTCCCTCTCCTATTCTTCAGAAAAGGGGAGCCCCCCACCCCTGTCCCATCCATCCCAGCTCATCAAGTCTCATCAGGGCTGAGTTTCTTCTCCTCCTCTGTGGCCTGGCAACGCAGTCCCGCCAGGAGGAAGTAAATGAAAAGCTGGCAACAAGGTCCATGTCAGAGAGAGGCCCTGCTCCCATTGCTAGAGGACCCACATAAGCCTGAGCTGACCATATGCTATCCCTGTGTAGGAGGCCAAGTCCATGCATGGTCTTTGGTTGGTGCGTCAGTCTCAGCAAGCCCCTCTGGGCGTATGTGGCTGAGGATCGCCTTAAACTTCTGTTTCTTCTGCCTCTGCCTACCAAGTTCTGGGACTACAGGTGTGCATTGCGTCATCATCTGGCTTCACGGGGATTACAGCCAGGGCTTCACATGCATGCTGGGCAAGCATTATACCAGCTGAGATTCATCCCTGGAGGTGAGTTTACTTTGCAAGCCAGAATCAATAGCGCACTTGGCACAGTTAGATTTGTGCCTGATGCACGCTGTGCTACCAAGGCGGCTCCTTGGTTCCTTACCTTCCACCTCCAGAAACCTAGAATCTGTTGTATACAGCCACACAGATCTTCCCTTGAAGAAGAGCTACCTCAGGATGCAAGGACTCAGTGCCTGGGTGACAAGAGACTTCCACGCCTTTGTAGCAGTTTGTAAAAATGGTTTTGAGGGGGAGGGGCTTGACTTAATGCCACGTTGTACTACATTTTTCTCTTTCTATCCCAAGAACCAGGTCACATGGTTTGTTGTGACTAGGTGGCCTTTGTTCTTCTCACAAGTTAGGAGGCAGTTTGATATTTATTTGCTCCAAATCCCACTGGAGAGAGGGAACAACTACCACCCCAAACACAATTTGCTACGGAGAGCAATGTCATTTGTTGTCAGCCCACATGGGACTTCGTAGGCTGCAATTCATGTTGGAGATGAATAAGAAAAGCTTTTCTTCTTCTGACTATTTTGCAAGATTCATAAAGCCATATTCCTAGGGAAAGTTTATTAATCCATAACTTATAGAAAACTCCAGAGAAAGGAGATCTGAGAGATGTTCGGTAGGTAAAGACATCAAGCATGTCACTGCTAGAATTGAATTCTGCATATATTTTTCGGTGAGCTGTCTTCTGAGCATATAACAGGTGCTAAGAGCACCTTGGCTGTTACCTAAACAAATCATTATTTCACTTTATATTTAAGAGGGAAGGATGTGAAAGAGTGGAGCAGGCAATGGGAACGTGCAGAATAATCACAGTGGGTGGGATTCCAACCCTCTTCCTCCCCTCACCTGCACTTCAGCTACATCCACAAAAAGGGCATCTGTCTGGACTCTGGCTTCTGAGCTGTGCCTGTGGGGTCTCTAGGATTGGTCAGATAGAGGTGGGTGCGTTCAGCAGTGATGGAGGTGATGACGAGGGGGAGGAACATGGCTACTTCGTTGTCCATTATAAGAAGTAAAGATTTCTATGGAATGGCTCTATGCTTCATTGCCTCGTCTATTTACCCAGTATTTATTGAGTTAATGCACATTCCTGTGGACAGTGATCTGCTCTGTGGATATGACCATATTTAAAAAAAAACAGACACAATCTTTCTAGAAATAAAGTCAGTGAAGTGCCAATAAATAAGCTGGTGCCAAGCCGGACGTGGTAGCGCATGCCTTTAATCCCAGCACTCGGGAGGCAGAGGCAGGCGGATCGCTGTGAGTTCGAGGCCAGCCTGGTCTACAAAGTGAGTCCAGGACAGCCAAGGCTACACAGAGAAACCCTGTCTCGAAAAACCAAAAAGAAAAAAACAAAAAACAAAAAACAAATAAGCTAGTGCCTCAGAACAATGCAAACACCAAGGGCTGGATTTTGCTAGAGTTTGGAAGGTTTGGCATCTAGGTTAAGCATTTTGAGTTATGAGTTGTTGGTGTTGGGCTCCAGGATTATCTGGTGATATGTGCGGCAGAAACTGTGCTTCTCTTTGGAGTGCGTACAGTCTACTATAGAAGGCAAGGGCCGTAATGATGGCAGAGGAATGACCCATTATGTATGGAGAGTGCTGAGCAATTTGGAACAAGTGGATCATAGAGTATGTGCATGAAGTGGAGATGCAGGAGCCAAGGAAAATGAGGTGAAAGGTCAGAAGAGCCAGTGTTGCTCCCCAAGTCTTAGAGATGTGATCTTTGTCTGTCCAGATTTTCCTCTTGCCCGGAGTGAAGGCACAGACTGTGGAGAAACAGTGCTTTGTTCATTTGGGTTCGTAATGAAGCTGTGTGTATCAGGTGTGGTGTATATTAATCATCCTATAAATATCTCCTTTTATAAGAGCTAAGAACTCAGGTGCCCACAAGGAAGGACCTTCTTGAGTGAAAGAGACAGGAAGGACCACTGTCCAGCTCAGCCAGTGTGGGGTGTGTGTGTGTGTGTGTGTGTGTGTGTGTGTGTGTGTGTGTGTGTGTGTGTGTCCTTCCCCTCTGAGGATCAGGCACTAAATTAGCTAAACAAGCAAGCAGAGAATATGTTCCAGTGTTTAGCTTATGCAGCACCCTCTGGCGAATTCTGGCCTCTTCTTCATAAGTAGTAGGTTGTAGCTATATATAAATCTACAAGCAGAAATTTAATCAATATGCAAGGGGGACAAATCAGATCATTTCCTAGTAAAAGACAACATTTCTGCCAGAGAGTTGAAATGGGTAGAAATTGGCCTTTGTGTACTATTATTGCCTCAGTCACCTTGTTTGTCTTTTGTGATTAAGCATCACTGATACATGGAAGGAGCTCAAGCAAAGCCCTCGTCCACAGTGATGCTGGCATGCTCTTTGCTGTTGGCTCGGTAGCACTGAAGTCTGCATTCGCCTCTGCTGCAACCACCGTAATTAGGCCCCTTATGTTCTGCTCTCAAGCCATATCCTTGCAGTGTGTCAAATGAGTAGTCTTAGGGCCTTAATGACAGTGTTGCCTGGCTTTCTCATTGAGGGTTGAGGCTCCCCAGCCACTGAAATATGCACATTTCAATCCAGAGTTGAGACTACCAGCAACTTAGTAGTTACTGTGGAATTGAGTGAATATCATAAATATTTATTTATCTTTTTCATAGCCGGCATAAAAATGTTAGGGTATAAAAAAGTTGTTCGGTATAAAAACAACAGGAAATTCATTGGCTATACATCTCCTGAATGCGTGTGTCTCTTCGGGTTTTCATTAGCGTCTAGCAATATACTTTGAGAAATTAGATTTGAAGCAAAGCTCTGGCAGAATATGAAAGAGCCCAGTGCTGTAATTAACCCGCTTTAAGCAAGGATCCGGGCACACGGCAGCCTGCTGTTAACTGTGTAGTGGCTCAAGCCAAGCCGAATGTGTTTTTCTTCTACAACTTTTAAAGATAAAACAGTCCCATGTTAATTGAATTTGGAGAGTGCAGGGGAGCATGAAGCTGGGGGTGGGGGGCCAGGTTACTTACACTATTCTACCAGCAGCAGCAGCCTGCATTTCTCTTTTGAGGTACGGAGATGAGAACACTGTGGGGGGTGTATCAGTATCAGCGCAAGTGTCAGGTTACTTGATTTTTGCCAAGTTCCATTTCTCTCATTTATAAAAGGTGAAGTTAATATCTACTTCTCTGCCATTTCATTTTTTTTCCCCTTGGGGTGGAATTTAAGGGGTTTATTTCTTTTTTCTCTTAGACCTTTTTTTAGTTTACTTTGTGGGCTAGAAGAAACCCATTTAACAAAACAGGATGCAATTCAATAGTGACTCAAAGCAAGCATGCCAATAACATACAGAATTACCAGCTAAACCCAATTAAAACACTGAAGGAGCTAGGATGTATTGTGTGCTATGGCACTGGGAAGAATCCCCGATGTGACCTTGTTCTGAATGATTTTGATCATAGTCTTCATTATTGCTTTACCTCTCCTTGATACCCATTACCTCTTCCTCTGGTGATCAAAGGCACTGTCCAAAGGGGGGAGGAACGTGTGCTCCAACCCACGTCATATCCCAGATTTTAGGCAATAAACATAATAGCAGGAATACAGGGAGTACAGTGTCTTTTACATCAGTTCAAAAACTGGCTGATTGAGTTGATATCTTGATTTACTTGATTGCATGATTGATTAATTGCTTAGCAGACTTGTTGATTGATTTGATCTAATTCTTAGAGAAACAAATACAATGAATATATATGAACACATATATGTGCACATTCATTGAATATATACATGCATGCTCATGCCCACAGAACACACACACACACACACACACACACACACACACACACACACACACACATACACACACACGAGTTGGGGGGGAGTATGAATTAAAGCAGTTTACAGGTTGTGGTCAGATTGTCAAACAATGGCTGTCTCCCAGTGGAAACTCCAGGAATCTAGTAGGTGTTTTGTCCACGAGGCTGGATGTCTCAGTTGCTAAGTGTGAACTATACACACTGGAATCTGATGAAACAGGATCCAAAACCAGTGAAGCAATGAACTTGCTAACCATGAAGAGTGAGGGAGGGCGAGCAAGCAAAGATAACGAGTTTCCTTTTCCCATGCCCTTCGTATAGGCTGTTATCAGAATCTGTGGCTCAGACTCAAATTATCCAACCAAGAAAAATCCCTTAGGGGTGGATCTGGCAGTTTGTGTTTTAGTTAATTCCAAATTCCAAAAAAGTTGACCACCAAGAATAGCCATCACTGTCTGAATGATTTTATTGGTTGAATGATCTGATTGCTTAGTTGATTGAGTAGATTGGGAAGCAGAGTTCAGGAGTGAGTCTCATGAGTCTTTGGTTCTGAGCCCCTTTTTTTTTGTTTTTTGAGAGGATGGGGGAGACTCCTTCAATCTCATTATTTGATATAATAGGTATTTCAAAGTGTTTATATCTTTATTGCTTAATTTTGGAGGGTGATGTTATGTCTAACAATTTATTTGTTTCCTCTAGGTTTTCCTACTTATCAGAATATAATTTTAAAAGTGTTTCCTCATGATATTCTGAACTTCATTAGTCCCCCATTTTATTTGTAATTTTACTACTTTTGATCTTGCTTCTCTTCAGTTAGTTTGGTTAAAGCCTTATTTTTTCAAAGAATTCATGTCTTTTGGATTCTCTTCACTGTCTTTTTACTTTCCATTTCTGGAGTTTCTGCTCTGCTCTTCACTATTTTTTTTTTTTTACTTGCTAATTTCAGGTTTGGGTAGTTTCACTTGCTTCTAGAATGTTTTTAATTTCCTGATTTCTTCAATGTCACTCAAGAGAATACTATTCAGTCTTCATGTGTTTGTGAAGTTGTTGTAGTTTCTCTTGCTGTTGCCTTCAAGTTTTACTCCATTTTCACTTGATAAGTTCTAGCAAAGCATGTCAACTCTACTTTGTCAGGTCTTGACATATAAGTCAGCTTGTGGTCTAGTTTGGACTAAGCTCCATCCATGGGCTCCTGAGTAAACTGTGTATCCATCAGCTGTTGGGTGGAATATTCTGTTCCTGCCTGCTTAGTCCATTTGATGTAAGATACAGTTTAAATCTGAAGTTTCTTTGTTCCAGTTTGTTTGATAATTTGTCTAGTCATGAGAATTGGGTATTAAAGTGCCCCCTATCTAAACCTGTCTGTCTTGCCATGCCCTATGTTTGTTTTATGAGACTTGATGTACCAACATTTGGTGCATATGTATTTATAATCATTGTAATATTCTTGATGGAATATATATACCCTTTATTAATATGAAGTGACTTTATTTCCTTATATTGTTTTTGATGTGTGCTTTGATAGAAATAAGAATGGCCACTCCTCCCTGCTTCCAGCTTCCATTGTTTGGTATATAGAAGCAATCTTTTCACACATTGTCTGCTGAGTCTTTGTCAGTAAGCCGTGTCTCTTGCAGACAGCCAATAACTGGATGTTACTTTTCCATTTAGTTGAATAGTTTGTATCTTTTATGTTTTTGGTTGTGAGCCCAGCCTTTAATGGCTGAGCCATCTCTCTAGCCCTAGTTTGGGTCTTTTAATTAGAAAGTTAAGACCACTGACACTTAGAGTTATCATTGAGAGATATTTGATAATTCCTGTAAATGTTCGTATTGTTTTTCTGTGAAGCTCACATATTGTTGCTTATTTTTTTGCTCCCTTTATTTATCCAAGAGATTTTTCTAATTTACCAAATTTGGCACAGTTGATTCATTCCTAGTTCTCATTTATTAATCTAGTCCTCCTATGAGATTTACTCTTTCCTAGGCTTGTGTGTTATGCCATCTTCCTCCGCTGTGTAGAAGTCAGGTCTCTTCTGGTTTTGCAAACTTCTGCTCATCAATTGCTTTAGCTTTTGTTTGTCTTGGAAGGTCTTTATTTCTCCATCAATTAAAATATACGTTTTCTGGCTGTGATAATCTTGATGAGCTTGTGTTTGCTTTAAGGACTTGAAGGCTATCATCCCATGCTTTCCAGGCTTTCAGAGTGTTCTCCTGGAAGATCTAATGCAATTCGGTATTTCAGGTAGGAAGTTGGCATTTCTCCTCTTATTCTTGAATATTCTTTCTGTTGTTTTAGTGATTTAATGATGAGGTGTCAACGAGTGATTCTTCTCCAGTCCTGTCTAGGTGAGGGTCTAAATGCCTCTTGTGCTTGTCTGCCCACTCCTTTCCCTAGACCTGAGGAAGGTTTTGCTACACTTTCAACTGAATATTTTTTTCTGTCTTTAGTTTAAATCCCAGCTTCTCTTTCCAAGCTGTGATATTTAAGCTCTTTCTTATATCTCGGAGTCCTTGGAAGTTGTCTTCATACTTTCCCCCCTTTGTTGCTGTGTGAATGTAATACTCCTCACCTCTGTGCTCACTCTGCAGTGTTCTTTCTTCTGCTCCATCTTGCCCGTTGATGATGTTTTCCATTTGGTTCTTGTGACTGATTGATTCTTTCATTTCAACATTTCTGTTTGGTTATTTTCCAGAATTGTAATTTCCTCACTGAACTTTCCCCTCCTGTGGTTGCTCTTCTCATCTGTTTTGCTAACGCTCTGGACTACAGCGCTGCCTTTCTGATCTACGTCTTGAATCGATTTCCTTCCTTCACTCATCTGCTTGTTTGAATCCACTTTGAAGCTGTTGAGCATTTTGAAAGGTTACATTCTGAATTCCTTTGGTGGCATTTTGCTTATGTCATTGTCTTTGGCTTCAGTGATTGGGGCATCATGGACTTCTTAGGAATAGCACCTTGGCTTGTGTTTTCACCTCCTTTGTTTTCTGCACGTCTTGGGATGGATGTGCCTTTTGGGTTGATTATTTTTTCCCCTTTTTCTCCACTCTTTTGTTTGGCTTATTTATTTAATGTGGAGCCTCTTGATGATCTTCTCTTGGGCCTGTGATCCTAGCTAGTCTGTAGACTGCAAAACGAGTGCAGTGACAGGAGGAGTAGTTTGACACCAAACCCAGTTTAAAAAAATACAGTAAAAAGAAATGGCTGCTTCAAGGTTATTAAAGTTTGCTACATCTGGTGGCTCCTGCCTGTCAGCCCAGGAGTCAGAAGGCAAATATAGGAAGACTGTTACTAGCTTGAGGCCAGCCTGGGCTACATAGGGAATTCCAGACCAGCATGACAACAAAATGAGATACCCTGTCTGTCACCATACCAACCAAGAAACACAGACAAAAGGCCACTGAAGCACAAATTTATAACTAGGAGCCCAAAAGGTGAGACAGCGGGGGGGAAGAGGATGTGAGGTAAAGCAAGATACAGACAGTAAGAAGGTTAGAAACAATAACAGAACAGGTTCAGGGAAGAAGAGAACAGTCACAGACGCCATCCAGAAAGGTAGCATCTAAACCAAAACAAGTCCTAATATAAAAGCGAAAGCTGGGGAAAGTGAAATGAGAATAAAAACTATGGTAGAATCAGTAAATGTTTCCTTCCTTACTGGGACAGGTAATCATGAATTTTTATGTAATATCAGAGGAGACCATGGATCCGTGGCTGAGAGGCAGGTGCACAATTGATGCGATATGCAGTCAGAGAGTACTGCCATTGTATTGTATCACGTAGAAAGTGGTTTTAATCATCTGACCTGCATCTTTGAAGCATTCTTGTTTCCCACACTTCTCAAGAACACTAGCTTGTTGGACAGGGGAAGGGAGCAAAGAAAGATGGGTAAGATTTTCCTGCCCTGTAAATTGCTGTCAATCCACATAGCAGGCTTGTACAATGTAATGGCGCCATTCCTTTATCCAGAGGAAGGCTTTTTGAGCTCTGTCTCGCAATTTCAGAGATTGGGATGTTTGGCTTCTGCTTGGTCTTGTGCTTATGTTTTTGACAGCATCCTCACAAGCTAATTCTTTCTCTCCAGGGAGCACCAGCGAGTTAGCACTGTTAGGAAATTGATGTATCTATTGTGATTGCGTTTCTTTATGAATAAGGCAAAAGATATATTGCCTAAGCCCCTTCTCAGAAGTGTGTGAATCAAAGCTGATGGGATTTGCATGTCAGACTCCAGGTAATCTCAGGTTCAGGTAAAGAGTGGGCACTTCAGTCTTCAGCCAGTGTGTTGGGATTTATGGGTGTAATTAAACCATATCTATTAGTAATTACAAAAGCGGACACATGCCCTTAGACGTGACTGCAGCTTATCAGCACTTCATAAAAGCATGAATCTATTTATTTAATAAGCAAAGCTTATATGGAAAGTATTCTAATTTTCTGATTCGGCCTTTTTGAAATAAAATGTGGCAAGTAAACCTTTTCCCTTTGTACTCCTCTGGCCCAGCCTTAGGGGAGAGACTGACAGGCCACAGGACTAATTATTCTTACTCCCTTCTAAACTTTTCACTCTGAGTCTAATGTCAGCAAGTTAGTATTTCTCAACCGAACAATGAGTTTGATCTCACTCTTAGAAATAAGCTCATTTAGGACTCTTAAGCTCTACAGTTTGGTGAAATTACAGAACATTTTACCCCGCTTCCCCTCTTCACTGTGGTAAGGTGCTCAATAGTTACTGACTTTTAACCAGCCACTCACTGTTACACAACGCACAGCACCGTGGGCACAGCTTGGTTTTCAGCGTTGTGTTATTTTAACTACAATCACAGACAGCCTGCCTGTATATAAAGCCCAAATAGTTGAGGACAGTCTCAGGAAATCTCTGCGGTCACCTCTGCTGAGTCAGCTAGACTGGGATGAATTTCCTATGAGTGATAAAAGAACTGAAGTAATCTTACACTGTGGAAAAATCTGCAGTGGGACACACACATAGCTTCTACTCACAGGTCAGGAGATCTGCAGTAGTTGAACTGCTACTTCACCTCTCTGGCCCCCTCACATTCTCCACCGGGGAAGAATGTTTCAGATGTTCAGTTTCCAAGAACCCTACTTACTGTAAGGTACTGTGGTTTTACACGTACCATGATGCCTTACCTGACCTTGGCATTTGCGCTACATACCTACTAGAGAACATGATATTGCATGAGTTCAGGGCCTTTCAGAAGCCTCCTGACACGAGCTCTGTCTGATTCTTAGCGTACATTACACACAGAAGAATGGCCATCTTTACGTGTCTCGTCTCTGCTTTCAGACAGGTACCTTTCACACGCTTTTTCCCATACCTGAGAAGTATTTTGAATTTACACTCAGTAAATATTTGACAACCACATATGTAAACTACATTTTAGAGATGCTACAGGGAGAGATTAAGCCAAGTCAAACACGAACACATCAGAAAGGAGCCTCTTACGCAGTTGCGGGGAAATTGCTTAGGTACTTACGCCCTATAATGCAAATTCAATAGTTTCTCTGGGAGATTGCATTTTAATGTATATGAAACGCCAAATTTTTGCAGTTGAGAGGAGAGGTAAATCATTTCATGCCCGTAATGGAACCCTTGTATGCATTTCTGATTATTCAGCACCTTAGGGTAGGACTGTGCTATGTTACACTTTCCATCATAGAATGTGGCCTTCTTAGTGGTCAGGTTAGTCAAGGCATTTGAGAAAGCACAGGAAGTGTGCTCCAAGCTCACCCAGGGTTTGATGTTTGCAGATGTTTGCAGACTGTATTTGCATGGGCTCAGGAAGAGTCAGTCCACAAAGCAAGGCAGTATGCGTAGATCTCCCCACATGAGTGAGGAGGATGGTGTTGCTCTGTAGAAAATTAATTTTAAGCTGCATCGGTGCTAATGACCAAGAGTGAGTAAATCCCACCTCATGATCATACTGTGCATGAATTGTCTAATGTGTGCAGTTGGGCATAGCTACGATCACTTCTCTTTTCTCAGCATTGCTAAATGCCATGGATGTATATGGTAAAAAGTCTCTCCAACAGCCCATGCCACTCCAGGAAAGACAGTGCTTCCATTTGGGAAGTTTCCAGAGAATTATATGAGATGTTGCTAATAACTGGAGACAACGTGGAACATACTCATTGGCT
This sequence comes from Acomys minous, assembly GCF_964271855.1. Classification (NCBI taxonomy): domain Eukaryota; kingdom Metazoa; phylum Chordata; class Mammalia; order Rodentia; family Muridae; genus Acomys; species Acomys minous. The sequence goes on from NC_140487.1 coordinate 83,798,863, forward strand.
TGTTTGAATACAAAAAGCTTGATCCTGTCATGAAGAACGCAAACAATATTGCTGTAAACAGTACTAAGTGGGGGTATGTCATGTTATGGTGGTGAAAACAACTCTGGCTTGTGCTCTTTGCTAGGAGGTTCATGGACAGATCAGGTGAAATATATGGTCTTTGAGTGCCAAGCTTGTTGGGAGTGTTTCAACAGGGATGACTGTAAGATGGAGCTATTCTTTTTAAAGATCTGTTTTATTATTTAGGGGTGTGTGTGTGTGTGTGTGTGTGTGTGTGTGTGTGTGTGTGTGTAGGTATCAGCAGAGGTCAGAAAAGGATCCCAGACTCCTTGAGCTGGAGCTGTACAGGTGGCTGGAAGCCAATTAATGTCGATGCTGGGAATCAAACTCTGTTCCTCTAAAAGAGCTGCAAGTATTCCTAACTGCTGAGCCACCTCCCCAGCCCCAGGGCCTGTTGGGTTTCTGTATTCTGTCTGCCTCTAGTCTTAAAAACAACTTGAAAAAGATAACTGACTCCTTTCCAATGTACTGCACATTTTTGCATTCATGTATGGGACACCACTGGCTCATTCTTGAGGGTGATGCTCACTCATTTGCATCTTTGGAGCTGTCCAACACTAGTGCTATGATCCCAAAGGCTCTCTTGTCTCCTTATCTATTGAAAGCTACCTATTATTTCAATTCAATAAATGATAGGCACAGGCAGTCATGAAGTCAACAAGTGCCCAGATCGCTATGAAGGTGGGATAGACACTGCCCATTATTGCAACTGTTATTTATAATTTGGCTGTCTTTAGCTTGTTGGTTCCTTATTGCAAGGCAGGAACCATAGAGCTATTTGAGTCCATTAAATCCATTGCAGTTCTCCTTACTGAGTTTCTCTACCTTGAACATGAGTGATCAGTGTCTATGAAATGCCAATAAATTCAGCCCGTTCTATAGAGTAGACTAGTTTATATGACCTTCAGCAAGTCACTTTGCTCCTTCCTGCCTCCTTTTTCTTATCTGTCAAGCATGAGGCTTTTTGCCTCAAACTTTTGAGGTAATACAAACAGGATGCTGGCTCTTAGTGATAAGCGGGCTAAACTGGGGGAGCTGGTGAGAGCCATCGAGAGTCGCTGCATGCTGGAGACTTCCAGAATTCTCTCACTTGGCCTGTCTTCTGAAGCAGATGCGTATTATACCAGTAAATATGCCTGTCAGTGTTCCAATTTATTTTTTTAAATGATACAAGTCTAGAATCACAGGTTTGAATTAAAATTTAATTAGAGCGCATTTTGAGATTAGAAAACTATGTTATCCATCCATCATGCTATCCGTCTTATTTGATACTTATTAATATTGAGTGCCTACTCTAAGCTGGGTGCTATGTGCAGCGCTGAGAAAAAAGAGAATTATGGTAAGGCGCGGCCCTTGTCCACAAATCTATCATCAGCTCCCCAAAGAGGAAAGTTTGCCCTGAGCACTACTTACTCTTAGTTGGGTTGCCTTTGTCTCTGTGTACTGAGAGTGAGGCTGGTGTGTAGCTAGCCACCAAGAGAAAAGAAGAAGAAAAAATTTGTAAACAAAAGCCTAGCAAGTAGGCAGACTGCACTTCGCCCAATGAAGTCCTCAGTACCAGGAGAGCACACATTCAAATCCAACGTATCCCCTCCAAGCCAATGCTCAGAGAAAGAAAAGGCCACGCAGAAAACGCAGTGTAATTGGGCACACTGGGAGGAACAGGACAAAACCAGGCAGCACTGTGAAGCCTTAGTGTGGCTGCTCCTGAGCCATGGCCCATCCTAAGGCACTGCCACAGCCTTTCAGAGCAAAATGAGCACTTCTAGGCGCATGTGCCTTGTGTCACAGAGCCTGGATGACATCTGGCTTGAAAACATGGGGTGATTTTTGCTTCGTACTTTAAGGTAAAAGAGGAAGAGCTTTTATTAATACTCAGATCAAAAGATAAGTATTAAACGAACCATTGTTTGGGTAATGTGGAATGACCCACTCTACTGGGTACATTTCAGTGGAGCGCTTATAAACAGGAAAAATGTTCTCAAATAAGCCACCAGTTGACGCGGTCATTGCTTGAATCATTTACAAAGTCTTTGTAGACTTCCACTGGGCCCTAGGGGTGATGGAAAGATACAGGGAAATGTTGGGGGGGGGGGAACAGGAACTTTGCTGCGCGTTTCCATGATCGCTCCATTCTGCACCAAAGCCTGCTGAGTTCCTCCTCAAGGCCACTGTCCTGGCTGCTGAGACTTTTTTTTTTTTTTTTTTTGGCCAGAGTGAATTCCTCTCATGTCATTCTCAGTGGCATCAGCATTAGGTCCCATGCTGTAGTTATTGATGACACGCCCAATTAAGACTTTGGTCCAGAGCTCAGTGATCATGTCTCTTGCACTGAAGAATCCTCTTCCTGTATAAAAGTTTTGCTCAAGGAACGAACTGAACAGGGTTAACTGGATGAGTGAATAACTGCATTCAGGGAACACGATCCATATCTAGTATCTCTGGTGAACTTGGCCAGTCGCATGGGACATATTTTGTATGCTAACTATGACATAAGGAGAGAGGAGACCATGGCTCCCTACTTTCCTGGTATACTCTGTGGAGGTATGGACAGTGGAAGCCAAAATAGCAAGATTAAAGGCTGGTGTTTCATAGGAGAAGGGTTGGCTGACTTGGCCAAGGGAGTTTTTAAAGGGAGACACGTAGAGCACTTCTGAATTAATAGAAAATATTAAAAGCAAAACAAGAGTGCAAGAATATCTAACCTTCCTAAGGAAAGAGAAGGTCTCAGTATGGGGCCATCAGTGTAACTTGATACGTGTTACTCAGTCACAGGAGTGACTTTGTAAAGAAGTTGACCAAAGATTCCTTTCTCTGGCCACCGAGAGGCCATGGGAGTTCAGCGATGTATAGATGCATCTGCTGCTACACTGAACAGTGAAGCCATGAACGTGGCAAGAAGATTTTTGGCTCAGCTTCTGTCTTTGTAGACTTCCACTGGGCCCTAGGGGTGATGGAAAGATACAGGGAAATGTTGGGGGGGGGGAACAGGAACTAACTGAGCTAGAGTGTGTGCAGGAGAAACACAGTGGAGAGTCAGGAAGATAAAAGTGCACTGTTTCTCAAAGGTACAGGCAGGAAAGAAGCAATCAGAATGTTGGTCTGAGGCAATGTGTCTGCTGTGAGGGATGGGTGAGTGGGGGATGTGGAATGTTATCTCTGTCTTCACATACTAGAAAACTGCCTACTGATATATGGAGTGAGAACAAGACTCGTTCTGGGCGTGGAGGATAGATGAGGCTCGGGCTCAAGGAATATCTTGGACCCAAAAGTGGGCTTCCTTCCCAAAGAATACAAGTTGAAAATGTTTAGGAAAAAGGGTTCTGGGGAGAATTCCCAAGTTGTACTGAGAATCAGGTAAAATTATGTCTAGGGTTCTCTCTCTTTTTAAAAATGTTTTATTGATTTTTTTTTGTAAATTTCACATCATGCACCCAAGTCCCAATCATCTTTGCGTTCCCTTATGTCCACCCTTTGCCCTTATAAACTTCCCCCCAAAATAAAATACACACAAACACACAACAACAAAAACAAAGCATAAAAATATCTCATCATGGAAGCTGTAGTGTGTTGTACCATGTCCCAGAGTGTATCCCTCTGTCCACACATCGTCACTTGCAAATGTTCATTGCAATGAGTCATTGGTCTGGCTCAAGATCTTTGGCTTCTGGGACACCACCAATAGTGGATCCTCACTGGGACTCATAGAACCCCTGCAGCTCTGGAACAGCAGGCCTAGCCTTTTCACACATCCCAGCCTTTTGCAGATGCTGTAGATTTTGGGGTGGGCCAATTCAGAGCCCTGCATCTGGGCCTGGGTGGTAACTGACCTGGTCAATCCCCAGTCCTCCTTCATCCACACAACCAGGGTGAGCTCTGCGGCACTGCTCTGGCTAGGCTACCCAATGCTGCCCTTGGTAGGAAGCAGGTTTAACTCTCCTGCTTTCATGCCCTCAGGCTGGCTCACCCACACCCATGCCTCCAGTGCCAGCTCTACTGTGCTCCCCAGTGGGGGCCCCACTCTCCCAAGTGCTGTAGCCTCTGAGGGGGTTGGGCCAGCTTTCTTGTTCTCTCACTCTTGGGACTGTCTCACCTTTCCTTTTGCCACTAGGGCAAGCTTCATTGTGTCGCCCTGGCAAGGTACAATGCCTGTTCTCCTGAGTGCTATAGCTGATGAGGGGCAGAGCCAGCTCTCCCACTCTCATGACCTTACGGCCAGCTCTCTAGGCTACTGCCAGTCGGGAGGGAGAGGGGGGAAGGGCATCGCCCCTGCACCCATGCCACCTCACACCAGATGCGTGGCTGGGCCAGCTCTCCCGCACTCTTGGCCTTAGGGCCAGCTCACCTGCACCCTCTCTACCAGGGCCAGCTCTACTGGGCTGCCAAGACTAGGTGGAGGACATACTCTTCCAAGTCTAGGGATCTTTCTAATTCTAACATTTCATAATTTATTTCGAATAAATAACTGGGTCCTTTTAGGCCCCAGGAAGAATGGTAATATGCTAATACAAAATAAGAGCTGTTATTTCTTTGTATTCTTGAAAACATGTTTACTTTCATTATCTTAAATGATCCTCATATAAGAGACATACATAGGGGAAACATTGCTGTTATGTAGTCAATAACCCACTGATTTAGTATGGTCAATGCTTTGCATAGCACAGTTATCGGAGCACAGCCTTTGACTTGGTGACCAGTACTACGGTCAGGGTTAGCATGTGATGGCACCCTGAAGAATCAGGTTCCACTCTTGTCCCCATCTCACAGATGTGGAAACTGAAGCATAGAGGGGTTCTGTTGATGTGACAATAGACACATAATTATAGCATGGGGAACTGAGTGTGATTTCCAACCTCATGGTCAGAACCGCAGGTACTACTGCATTTCTGTAATTCTTACCCCTCATCAATGAAACTCCTCTTTGCAAGAGATGGAAACCATGGGAGAAATCTTTAACCAATCAAATTGCCGAGCAGTGGAGCCCAGTTGCAACAGATATGTCTCCAGCCCCAACACCTAAGGCTCAGGAATCGTTGAGGAAGATGGGAGTGGAAGAATTGTAGGAGCAAGAGAATAGGGTGTTTGCTGTGGGATTGTGTCTTTTGAAATGTTAGACGCCTCACCCATAAAGTCTCAACAACTTGCCTAAATATGACCTGAGTAAGCCAACACCAGTAGACATGCTAACATGGAAAAGGAGAAAGCTCAGACGCCCAAACTCTAGACAAAGAACTAGTGGCAACTAAGGATTGATGAAAGTGGGAGAAACTGTCTTCCCTAGGGAAAGAGTATCCCAACTTGTTATTCAGTACTAAGTGGCCAGCCCTAAAAACAAAACATACGCACACACGGAACACATATGCACTGAGAGGGTTGTATCTATGTATTTATATGCATTTCTTTAATTGTTGCTTAATTTCTTTAATTGTTAATAAACACCAACAATTAGAGGCATATTAACATATCTCAATAAAGATCAGCAATTAATGAAGTAAAGGCCATGAATTGGAAATGGAGCAAGGGAGAGGACATGGAAAAGTTTGGAGGGATGAAAGGAAAGGAGGAAATGAAGTAATTATACTAAAATCTCAAAAAGTAAGATCTGGCCGCTCTAGTGAGCGCCTGTCTGTTGCTCAGTTGTCTCATGCGTGGTGGCTACTGTGGTAGAGCTGTGGCCAGCATGTGTGCTGGTCATTTCCATCATCCTAGAGAGCTTACTAGAGCAACTCTGTTGTAGGTTTAAACCAGATGGACCAGGGTTCAGCCCTGGTAACTGTAGGGAGGAGTCTTCCTTTCTGGTCCCAATGTCTCCATCTGCAAAAATGCAAATGTCATAACAGATCAACTCTGTGTTTCCAAGGCGTCCATTCTTTCCTATTCCCCTTGATAGCCCTGAGGTAGTTTGTAATGGTCAGAGCTGCCAACCTCTGTCCCTGTGTGAATTTTCTCCATGAACACAACTGATAATATGGAACTTAATATGTATATTAGCAATCATTTGCTCTCTTCCAGGAAGAATAGTCCCCAAAGTGCCCCCCAACATTTAAACAAGCAGGTACTTACTAAGAGACATACTGAGAGTGATTGCATTCATCTATCGTGTTTACCATCTAAATAATCACCAAGTTACATTCCTAGGATAAACAGATGCAGAAAGGTTTTCTCCAATCAAGTAAGCTTGGTGAACCCTTGGGTGTGCAATGTGCAGGTTAAATATTCCGAAGGAGTCCTGGCAGAAAAAGGATGATCACCATTTCTTACTCTCTGCTTTGAGCATTTGTGAACCTGAGACGACCCACCCCCTGCTCTTACAGAGCACCCATTAAAACAGTGTTCACAGAAACCATTGTACAACACACCACTCAGAAAGCGGCGTCAGATGGCTATTTTCCAGAGGTATCTGCAGAGAAGGCTTATTGAAAAGCGTTTTTCTTCTGTACTAACCCCTAATTCTCACATAACAAAAGGGACATAGTACATCCAGCGCAGTCACTTTTGTAGTTTCTTAAGGAAAGGCTAAATCTGCAGCTAGTTCAGGACCTGAACCTTACCTATTTTGTCAAGGTTTAAGGTTCAGTAAACAGCGATTGAGCGATCTCCTGTGTTGCAGACAGACACAAAGGCTGTTTTTGTACCCAGAGACTAGGGGCTAATGGAAGTGAGTTTTCATTGGAAGGCAGGTTTCCAAGCTCTCTCTGCCTCCAGCTGTTTGTCTGTCCTGTCTGCTGTTGGTCTGACAGAAGAAGGGGGGAAAATGTTCCCACCCGCAGTAGGGAAAAGGTTGCTTTGAATAAAGCGCTATCTGTGTCAGGGCTGGTCATCCTTCAGGGTCTGGGGTGACAGCCTCAGTTTTGGTCTTTCACTCTATGGCAAGTGATAATGATTGACAGGTTCCCAGCTAGCTACCATGTGATGCCATATCCAGAACTGCCAGTCAAAGATGATGACCAAAACAGCAAGGCTAATGGGAGGTTCCTCTACGAAACTTTGACGTTCTGGATACACATGCCTAGTAGTTTATAGGCTACAGGCCTCACGTTCTGCTACTCAATCATCAGGCTCAAGGGTCAGCAGATGTTTTCTGAAAGGACTAGATCGTATATTTTCCTGCTCTCTATTGTGTCTCAACTCTGCTTGTTTGGCACAGACACCATGAAAAATGTGCATTCCAGCAAAAACATTTCTTACAAAACAAATGCCGAGCTAGATCCTCCTGTGGGTCAGTTTGCTAAACTCTGACCTATTTTTCTTCTTTAAAAACTTTATTTTTATATGCATAGGTATTTTGTTTGCATGCATTATTTATGCACCACTTGTGTACCTGATGCTATCAGAGGCCAGAAGAGAGCCTTGAATCCCCTGGACTGGAGTTACACACAGTTGTGAACATCTGTATGGATACAGGAGTCAAACTTATGTACTCTGGAAGAGCAACCAGTGCTCTTACCACTGAGCCATCTCTCTCACCTCTCTGAACTATTTCTTTGACGACAATTCTAACCCTTGGCTCTGGGCAGTTCCTTAAATGTGTATGTAAATCAGATTCCAGTGCCAAAACAAAACTTTGGGGAAAAGAAGATATTCTCTGAATGGATCTCTGTTGATGAAGACTTTGCAGTACCAGGTTGGTTTCTGCTAGTAACCAGTATCCAGATATTGTTCCAATATCCTCAGCTGCCACAGCATCCCTGTGTGTTAGGCATCCCTACCGTCTTCCTTTTTTTTTTTTTTTTAGCAGAAAACAAGGTCACCAAGTTAGCCTGCTCAGATTCCCACAGTGAGGAAATAACCTGGGTCAGTCAGTTGGAGTGTGTAGCTCAGTCAATACACGTACACTAGAAAGACAAAATCTACCCTTGTCAATTAAACCGGAATCAAACAGGAAAAATGGTCAGACATCGAAGAGCTCTCTGACCTGCAGTGTGGTATCCAGGCCCTCTGGCATGAGCGTCTGTGTTCTTCTCCTAGCATGACACTGCATCTCAGAGGAATGTGTGGGAAGGGCAAGTCTTTGTGGCTTAGTGCACATCACGATTAGCGGCTTTATAGCCATTGCTCCATTTTCATCTCCCTTTGCCCAGTTCCTACCTGCAGTTTTGTGGGAACATCCGTGGTACTCTGGATGTCCCGGAAGGTGCTGGGCCCTCTCCCAAACCTGAGTGGGAAGAGCTCTCCAGCAAGCCGGGGTTCCCTTGTCACCATCTCTCCCCTGCACGAGGTTAGCTCATCTGACAGGCCCTGCGCAAACCGCGTCCTCTTCAATTTTGGCAAACATCTCTGTAAGCCTCATTTCTTTTATCCCAACAGTTTTTGCTGAAATTTAATTGATTGGTTTAGATTTCTTGCCTGAGGATGAGCTCTTAGCCAGGAGCCTCCTCTCACTCAGCAACTGGCACAGTGCGCACCATCTATCTAGCAAGTGTGCCAATAGGTTTTAAAATCAGGAGGGAGAGAGAGAGAGAGAGGAGAGAGAGAGAGAGAGAGAGAGAGAGAGAGAGAGAGAGAGAGAGAGAGAGGATCTCCTGTAGATGCATATGGGTGTTCCTTACATTCTTTGATAAGTGACTAGAAAACTTTATATATTTTTTTTGTGTCTGTTGTGTGAAAACAGACTTAAAATGTACCTGAAAGCATCTGTTTTGATCTATTAGAAGACATTAAAAAAAAACTAGTGGATCTGACTTCAGCTAAAATGTCTATGAGAACGAAACAATGATAAATGAGGATCAACATTGCTCTTGGTATGACCACTCTATTTTACTTTCTAAAAGTGCAACCTACTAAGATGGCCCAGTGGGTAAGGCACTTGGAGTCAGGGTTGGTGACCTGGCTTTATTCCTGAGACATACGTGGGGGAAGCCAGAGAACTGATTCTCAAAAGTTGACTTCCACAAACAGGTGTGCTATGGCACATCTATACACACACACACACACTCACATACACACACTCACACACATACTCACTCACACACCACATGCTTATGTATGTCTACTTTTTTGTTCTAAATGTATAGAATTCACAGATTTACAAATGCCCCAGAAATAAGTTATATAATATTTTTTTAATCTGACACCATTACAATAGATCTCTGGGTTCATATTTTGTTGCACTGTTTTTCTTTCTTTGTATCTTTGATTCCCAGAACATTTTTTTTTACATATAGTAGATGCTTAGTGAATGTTGTTTGTTAAATGAGCCACACGCCGCAATCCTAGATATTCTAGTTTAAAAGTATATGGAGACATTTATTAATTCATATTTTAATATATGTTCAGTAAAATGAAAAAAGTGAACTGTTCCTTCGTGAACAGATCATAAGGACTCCAGAGGCTACAGCCGGTCTTTTGTGTCGCTTGTTTATTTTCTGTGAGATGGACTGTTTAATGGAGTGTGGAGTTACTGGACTCCATTAGTACTTCTGTGCTGTCACATGCCTGTGACAACACAACCACGAGGAAACGGATGGCTCTCTGTCATCTCTCTCAAGAGTATTCTGTAACCCTCTGGCCTGTTAGTCTAAACTTCTTGAGTGATCCAGTGTCAAATATAGTACTGTGCTCTTAGGTACCATTCTTGAGGATGAGAGTGAACATCCCTGGGCCACCATCACCAGTTTACATCTGTATTTGATGGGATGAGCTTTGCCTGTAGACGGTGGGGAGCTTGGCTCTGACCTTAGTTCTGCCCCTGGTTTGCTATGGCAGGAAACAATTCAGTTTTTCCTGTACGGCGGGGAAAAAAATGAAGGGCTGGCCACTGGGAACACGCAGAAGGACACCTGTGTGGAGCCTGAGAGTCCACTAGCATCTCTAGTGGAAGCAATGACTTTTCTGACGCATGAAGCAGACAGAGGAGGTTGGAGAGGGGATGGGGGCTGCAGCCGGATGAGGGCACCTAGGAATTTGGCTCTTCAGGTTTTAAAAGATTTTCTCTGTAACATCAGCTCAGCTATGTGAGCATGGCTAGCACTGGTGAACAGGAAGTTGAGAGAAGAGCAAGAAAGTGAAAAAAAAAAAACTCAAAGAAAGAATAAGCAGGCTACAAAGATGAGACTTGATAGCCTATGATTGTATAGTGGGGGAGGAGAGCCCCCTCGGTCTTAGACCTAGGTGAGGGGAATAGGGTGAAAGTGGGAAGGAGGGAGGAATGGGTGGATACAAGTGATGGGATAACAATTGAGTTATAATCTGAATAAATTAATAAAATTAAAATTAAAAAAGAAAAAAATCTAGGAAGATAACGGTGGGTTGGATCATGAAGTAAAGACGTGCATGCTGGCTTTTCTTCCATCTTCTTTCTCCTTGCCTTCTTCTCCGGGATCTGAAGTCATTTGGCAAGGCAAGGGCAAGTAATGCTGGATGCGATTATTGTCCAGAAAAAAAAAAAAAGGTTGTGCTCCAGTGCACGTTCAGTAAGTTCAGGCAGATGTTTAGATTCTGTTGCTCTGGGTGGCTTTCCTGTTGGGAGAATGAGTATAGTTCTTTGGGTAGCTGAACAGAACCACTGGAATTGAAATTATACTTTTGCAAAATCTTCTCAGAGGTACCATCTTATCTGCACATTACAGTATCCCTTTGAGGACAGGTGCTAATATCTCCATTACTAGGAGAAATTGAGGCCCACATTAAAGGATTTGCCTAAGGCCGCATGGCTACTGAGTAACAGGAAAACTCCAATCCCATTGGGTCTACTGAATCAAGCTCCATTTATATTATATTATATTATATTATATTATATTATATTATATTATATTATATTACATTATATTATATTTTTAACCATTATGGGTCTCTGAAAGAATACTGTAGTCTACTTCAGAGTGCTATGCAGGACCCAAACCTTTAATGTTGGTAATAAGATGAGCATAGGAGTTACTTTTTAAAAGTTTGCTGCATGATAATACTTCGCAGTTTATTATTGGTGAGGAAATTAATAACATTTATTTCGGGACAGGTGACATGTGTCTATACTGCGTTTCAATTACGGGCTTTGTGGCTTTCAGTGAATCACTTACTATGTTAGTGTTAGCCTGGTATTCACTGAGGGAAAATAAGCTAATATTATCTCAAGCGCTTGGAATTTTTCTGGCGTATATTAGTTATTATTTTGTTGTTATTACTAGGCTGTTCTATGTGGAGGCATTTAAGTATACAAATGGCCTGCATGAAAGACAGCATAAGGCTGGTTTCCTGCCAAGTCCTTTTTAGTTGGGGAAGAGTTTAGTGATAGTTGTTTTGGGGGATAATTTTTGAGTTTTAAAAAGTTTTAATTATCCTATGAAATTGCGTATTCCTTTCTTTCCTCCATCTGTCCATCATCTATTTATTTGGTTGAGTAGATGCTAGAAGCATGGGAGGATGTGAGTTGAGGCGAGCCCTTGCCGTGAGCACTGGAAGGGCATTCCCAACACAGGGGGAAGTCGTCCTTGACGTATGAATCACCGCAGTGCCTTTCCTTAGCTGTACTCAGATGCGTGCAAAGTGGTTATGCCGCTGTTCCCTCCAGCGAAGCTTGCATGGGGCTGAGTTGTCGAATGGTGGTGGCACAGTGGTGTGCAGGGCCCGATCCTGAAATGCTCTGGGTGCCATGTTGGAGCATGTTGTGTTTTCTCTCGAACTAATGGGGAGCTGGTGGAGCTCTGTAAGCAGGAGGATTAATTGATCAAATTTGCTTTTTTGGAATCAGTCTAGAGTAGCGGGTGTGAAGGGCAGATGGAAATTGACAAGAAATAAGTCAGGAATGTGAGTTTAGGGGTGTAGCAGAGAAATAACTAGGACCAGAGCCAAGATAGTGACAACAGGGATGGCGGCAGGGTTGTGTGGGATTAGGGGTGTGTGTAGAACAGGGTTCCAGTTAGGCTCTCGTTTAAACTAGCAGGAGAGTTGGGGCATGAAGTGTTGGATCTCCCATGGTATAAAAGGAATGTCTTTGAATTTTTTCTAAAATAATAATGTGAAATAGTTTTCCAGGTCTTCACAGGAACTCTGGTGCCCCATATTTGACCACGTGCCCTGGATGGGGAGACCTGGTGCCACTCAGAGGAAGGATAGCAGGCTACCGAGAAGAGACTTGATACCCTATGAGTATATAGAGGGGGAGGAAGTCCCCCTCAGTCACAGTCATAGGGGAGGGGAGTAAGGGGAAAATGGGAGGGAGGGAGGAATGGGAGGATACAAGGGATGGGATAACCATTGAGATGTAATATGAATAAATCAATAAAATTTAAAAAAAAATTAATTTTCCAGGTCTCAAACAAAGCAAGTAAGAGAAGATTTGTGAGAGGGGGTGGAATTGTGTGAACATGAGAGGCTTGGCATCATGAAAAAGGAAAGTGTAAAGCAATGGGTAAATAAGAGATGAGAGAAGAGAACTGGAGAGGGGAGGAGCCAGGGGGGGGGCAGGCGGGCGGTGAGATGGGGCTGAGATGCTGGGTTCCCCTAAGGCCTGCATCTCAGTGCACAGAGAAGAGGAACGAGATGGCGGGGTGTCTGTGTGAGTGCTTTCCACGACAGACTGACTCCCAGAGAGACCACAGGCCAATAGAGGTAGAACTTGAGTCACAGAAGGTTAAAGGGCATAGGAGAGAAGAGTGGACACAGTGATTGGATCTAGCTTACAAGCCATCTATGGAGGATGGAGAGAAAAAGGTGGGTTCAATGGAGCCTGGACCCTTTGAGATGATCACATCAGTATGGGGCAGAGTAGCCCACACAAGACCGAGGAGCAGAAGTAGCATAAGATGCCAAGGGCCCATGCAGCTTTGGGAAGGAGGAGCCAGCTGTAATTTTAGCACCAGGAACAAAGCTGTCTAAGATGATAAATGTTCTGAACGAGTAGGGGCCTCATAGCTATGGAAGAATCCTATAAGGGCAGGCAGGGATCCTGTTTACAAGCAATGGCTAGCTGCCAGAAATGAAAAGAAATCTTTGTTGAAAGATATATGTTCCTATGTTTATTTATATGGAAGGGGGGGATAATCACATTTAGAGTGCGCATGCTCCACGTGGAGAAAGATGTAAGGGAAGATGTGTACAGGGAAAGAAGCCTGATCCACACAAGGGATAAGGTCATTTGGGAGAGGGTGGGCATGGAGATGAAGTCCATCTTTGCACTTTTAATTCAGAATTACTGCAAGTTGTAGAAGAAGGTTGGACAGGTAGACCGTGGGCTCAAGTCAGTGGCATCCAGCTCCAAACATGTTTCCTTTTGTGTGTGTGGTGCTGGGGAGCTAGCCCAAGTAGCAAATGCTCTACAACTGAGCCTCCTCATCTTCAGCCTTCAAGTCTGTCACCTCAACTTATAGAGGAGTAGCTCAGTAACCTGGCCTTTCAGCTTCTCACCCGCAGCTTCTTCATCCCCTCTCGCCTCATTGCTGTGATGATTAGAGAGCTGCTGGCACGTAGGTGTGCACACAGTTATTTGGCCCTAATGCACTTCATCCCCAGATGAAAAAGGAATGAAATTCAAAATCAAAGATGGACCAGTGGAAATTTCTTCTGGTTATTTTTGGGGGAAACATTCCTAAATTGTTGATAAAGCTAACTTCCTCTTCCATCCCTTACTTCCTCTCCTCTCTTCATCTCTTCTCTACCTCCTTCCTGCCCCTTCTTCCTCTCCCCACTTCCACTTCCTGTTTCCATCTTCCTTTTCCCTCTCCCCTACCCTTCAATCTCCTTACTTCCCTAATCCTTTCCTTCCTCCCCCTCTCCCCCTCTTCCTCCTCATAGCAGTTACTTTTCCATGATCCAGATCTGTGCCAGCGCTGCACGCACATCTTCTCAGTCCTCACAATGGCTCGCAGAGGGAAGAGCATTGAACCTAGTTCTCACTTGAGGAAGCAGGCTTACAGAGCGGGGCCCAGCTCATCTAGCAAGTGAAAAAGCTAGCTTCAGATGTTTTCCCATCTAGATCCAAAGCCTTGCTTTCAGTCTTGAGTTGAGAGTAGAGAGAAGGATATTTTCAGTAGTAGGGCTGATGACGATATTGCTCCACTGCCATGAGCCCTGTTATTTATTGGTTCCACTTACGTCATCACTATTAAACAGGGCTAATGGGAAGCTCCACACAGGCTCCTGGACTACTAGAGACGATGTGATTGGAAGGCTGCCTACAAGCATGGCCCCGAAGGGACGTAGTATACATAGCTTCATGCTACCTGGACTCTAGGTCTTAATGTAAAAATATTAATCTGGTGGCCACCCCCTCATTATATTCCCCATTTGATACATCTGATACAGAAATATGTTCTGCTGGGAGAGGGCAATATATACTTGATATATACTTATACACCGAGACAAGTTTCTTGAAGTATTGTCACCATTTTTCAGAGCTGTCCCTAGGTTCCTTTAAAGATCACATAGTGCCTGTCGTATCCTTCTTGTAGAGCTAAACAGGTCTCTTCTTTCAAGTTGGAGTACGTGTGTATGTGTGTGTGTGTGTGTGTGTGTGTGCGCGCGCGCACCCGTGTGTGTCTGTGTTGAGGGTGGGTGCTAACTTTTTTGTACTATTATACAGTGTTTGTATCCTCCCATAAGCCTGAGCTTTTTTGAAGCCAAACACTGTGTTATTCATATCTCCGTACCCAGGGTCCCAACAGTGCCTGTTAAGTATCTGATAAAGAAATGAATAAAAGGGTGTATACCAGCTGTACCTCCAGTGTTGTGTTTTTATGTGCAAAACACCTCACACCCACTACTTCTATGACCCTAAACCACCTAAGTGCATATTAGCAGCCATTAACGCTGCCCTTCCTGGTGTGCTGCAGAAAACAGACCACGGACAGCTCACCCAGCCCTCCCAGCTACAAAGTGACCCTGATCCATGGAAAGCTGAGATTTTACTGACTATGTGACTAGGGCTCTTCCTCACTGGGCTGCATTTCTCTCAAGACTAGGGTAAGAATGCTTTTAAATTCTTTCTAAGGGAAGTGGTCAGTTAGCCATTGGTTTTGTTCTAAGCAGAAAGACACCCATGTTGAAGGGAAAAAACAGTTGCGTGCTTTCCATGGCACCCTGCCACTTGGGGGCATCTTCAATGGGAAGTGCTACCATATGGCCACCAAATTGTTGTTAGTACCAACTTAGTAAACATTTGAGTTCTTCCGCTTTTTAATGCACTGTCTCGCAGCCTATGTTCCACCTTTTCTGGTATATCTGCTCTTCTCCCACATCGAGTTTGCCATGTTGCCTCATGGCTCTGGACTCCATGCATCTTGCAATGTCATTTCAGGACTTGTGTCTGACTGTTCAATTCAGCCTTGTGTCTGGGAGACCAGGACTGCGTTTAATTTTCCTGATAGCCCCAGAGCCTGTCAAATGGCCAGTATGTGGTGGGGCTAAGTAAAGGTCTGCTGACTGTGTGGCACATGATCCAGGGACGCACCTCACTCAACCACAGACCCTCCCCACCCCCGCCTCAGGGATTGTGTGCTGCTGGCTTCTGCCATGCATCTTCATGTTCAGAGGTGGACCCAGGCCTGTAGGATAAAGTTATCTTGAAATTCTGAAGCACGAAGAAGAGCTAACACTAATTCAGGGAGAAATGTTTGTTTTTCGGTGTATACGAGTATGTATGTGTGTGTGTGTGTGTGCAATGCATATGTATTGGGTGTGTGTGTGCAAATAAGTGTGAATGTGAGCATGCACATGTGGAAGTCAGAAGACACTCTTTCGTGATGTTCTCCTTTTTCCTTGTTTGGGGCCGGGCTTCTTTTTGTTATTGTTGTTTTTTTGTTTGGTTGGTTTTTTGGTTTTTTTTTTTTTTTTTTTTTTTACTTTTTTCCCCCTTTTCTACCAGGCTAGCCAGCCTGTGAGCTTCCAGCAATGGTCCCGTTTCCACCTCCCATCTCTCTATAGAAACACTGAGATGACAAATACTTACTACATGTGTTGGACTTTAATGTGGGTTCTGGGGATTTGAACTCACATCCTCATGCTTGTTTGGCAAGCCCTTTTAGTGACTGAGTCATCTTGCCAGCCTTTCAAGGGAGAATTTTATGTGAAACAACAAAGTTCTAGGGGTGGTTGTTGTTGTTCTACATTTGGGGTATAGTAATGCTTATATGTAATTTGATTTGAAATTTGTGCCAGTTTGCCACAATGACTCCATATCTTTTTATCTGGTTGATGGACATGTATAGTTTGCCTTGAAAACCCTCAGACTCTGTGTCCCGTGGTTCTCTTTGACATGGGTGGGTGTCTGATTATCTTCATCATTACAGATATGGTAGTGTTTGTGTTTCTGAATAGCCCACTCTTTCTCCTCAAAGAGACATGCTTCCATGTATAGCATGCTTAGTACATACTCCACGGAGACACCCTTAATGATCTGGCACTGTTTTTTCACTTCTCATTTAATTGTAAAACTATGTATCAAATAAGAAATTTATTATGTTAATCATTTTCAAGTGTTCTATTTCAAATGAGACAGGACAAGGAATAATAAAATATTATTATCCTATATAACCTAGAGACATAATTAAGAAACTTGACTCCAAGGAAAAAAACTACTTGGAGTTCATATAAACAAATGAGATTTCTTAGCTTCTGTGTGTGCACCAGGGTCAGGGGGCTCACCTTGGTACCAGGGCTTTCACTGGAAAAGCATTAACCACCAACTTTATATTACGGTTCTAAGTAACTCCTTAGACCAATGTCCTATGGTTACCAGTAAGGGATGGGCATAGGCCGAGGAGCTGGGATATCATGCAGTTAGAGAATGTACCAGAAATGTATTTCAGTGGATCTGATACCTCTGTGCATGGCAGAGCCTCGACTGGTTTGCTCATAATCGTTCTCACTGAAAATTGTGCTATAATGTGATGGGACTGCTTCCTGGACCTGAACAGCATAGAGCTCATCCATCTAAAAACAGGGAAAAACACAAAAAGCAATCTGTGTGAGTGACACATACAAGGCTACGACACAAAGCGGTGCTTAGTCGACAGACATTAGCATTTCATCAGTATGTTCACAGCACAGTCTTCTGCATAAAGATACTCAGGAGCCCTATGCTTTATGCCTTGGGCTCCCAGTGACTACACTGTCTCCACGAGGAGGAATGGGAAGCCAGAACTGACTACCCACAGCTTGCTTCCTGTAGCTCTCTTTCCCTCTCATTTGACAGGTACCAGTTACCAGTTAGGTCTGTTACCTTCTACGTTTGAACTGTAAAAATAAGCTGAGTCAAAACAGTGCCATCTCTCTTGAGTTATAAAACCAGCCGCGCGAAGATGCTCCGAGCGCCGTTCTGCTTGTAGGTAACTAAGAACCAGCTCCTCATGGTAATTTTGCAGGTGATTAGCCTGTCGCATAGAAGCATCCCTTTGGGATGCAGAGGAACTTGAGGTTGTATTTCCCTACGATACGCAGATTACAGGAGAGAAACTCTCTCTCCTCTCACTCCTCCCTCTCATGGAGATTTAGGGGATTTTAATATTGCAAATATTTTAGGAGTGAAATGAAACACCGGTCCGGAGGCAGGGGTGGGAATGCATAGTCATTAGCGATTACATTGTATATGTAACCATAAACGGGTTGCGGGCATCTGTGCAGGTGAAGGGAAGGATGAAGGAGGATTTAGATGTATACAGCCCCTGAGTTGAGGATATCCTTACACCAAATGTTCAGAGAACTCTTCTTCCCCTTGCAACTTTAAAATCAAAGGTTCCACTCTGGAGCTTTTCTTGATTCATTTTAGACCCAGGTTTCCTCCTGCTGCCATTTATCCACCATTGTGTTTGGCTCTGTTCTTCCTCGGTCCTCCTGGGATCTAATCCTTTGAGGGCAGAAAGCCCTCTGCCATTTCACCTTTGTATTCCAAGTGTTGATGTGCTACAGTAACTTCAACAGCTGAAAACAAATCATCATCCTTAAGTCTGTCCCTCTCTACCCATGGGCTCCACACTCACGGATTCAACCTCCTGTGAACTGAAAATATTTTTGAAAATTGTTTATATACTGAACATTCATAGACTTTCTTGACATCGTTCCATAAAGAGTAGTGCAGGTTCCCTTTAAAAAATAATGTAAATACTTACATAGTGTGTGCACTGTATTGTGGTAGGTATTACAAGGAATATATATATATATATATATATATATATATATATATATATATATATATATATATATATATATATATATAATTAACTTCTTAAATTTTGGGGTGTTTTTTGTGGATTCTCATCATGCAGACCTGAAGCTTCCTTTGGATCTCAGGGCAGCCTTGAGTTCTCAAACCTTCTTTTCCCCTGTCAAGTGTTGGGCTGCTGAGAAGGCTGTGGGTTCTGTTCCGGCTGCCTGGATTATTCTGTAGATATCTATTAGATCCATTTGATCTGGGATATAAATTAACTGTGAGGTTTCTTTATTGATTTTTAGTTCAAATGACCTATATAAAAAGGAGAATAGGAAATTAACATCTTCATTTTTTATTTCTAATATTTATTTCTAATCACTATGTTCATTAGTGTCTGTTTTATGAAATGTTCATGCATAAGTGTTTACAATTGTTACGTAGTCTTAGAAAATTTCTTCCTTTGTTAATATGTGGTGGCCTATGAAGTCTACTTTGTCAAATATCTGCATGGATACCAGTTTGGCTTTCGTTTCCATTTGCTTAAAAGATTGTTTTCAGTCTTCTGAGTTTCAGTCTCTTGTCTTTACCAGTAAGGTTTATTTCTTCAAGGCCTTAGAAGGTTGGGTCTAATGCTATAATTTCATGAGACAGTCTGTATCTTCATTGGTGGGTTGAGACCAATTATTTTCACTTGTTATATTATTATTATTGTTATTGAGAGATCTTTACACTTTGGTTGGTTGGTTTCTGAGTCGTTGGATTATTTATTGCTTGTTCTTTGCTTTCCTCCTGTTTGTACCTGTTTGCTGGTTTGCTCTGTTGGACAGGTAAGAGGTAGTGATTAAATATGAAACCACACCCACCCACCTTTATCCGCTCTGAGGCATAGTCACAGGAAACTTGCCTGTGGATCTCAGAGCTTCAGTCCTGATTTCACTCTATCTCTGTGATTCTTCCGCTGTAGCTCTATTAAGCACGCTGGGTCATCCTTTGGACTGGAAAGATGAACTTGGGCAGATACCACTGTTAGCTTCACGGGCCCAAACAGAACTGGATGGAATCAAGTCCATAAGATTGTATTACATTATATTATGAAGAATCATAGAAATCATCTAGTTCAGGGGGAAAAAACCTGTTTTGCTTTTAAGCAGTGGGCAACTTCATATAACTATGAGATGGGAGAAGACCCAGGGGGTTTGGTAGCCTCACTTCCCTGCCACCTCCTTCTGCTACAGGGACATTCATGCATAAAGACCCCAAGATGACTGTGTGGAGCTGCACAGGGCCACCTACAGCACAGTTTATGGCACTTCTGTCACCTTCAGCTCTCAGCTTTCCAGCTCAGAGGACGGCAGATGCAGCCTCTCGATGCTGTGTCTTTTGACATTTGTTCCAACGCTCTTTTCACTTCATTACAATTCATTTACTTTAAAAGAGGAGCTAATTAAGGGTAGGTAGGAAACGCTTAAAGTAGCAGTGCTCTTGGTAATCAGTGATTCCACTAGTCTCCTGAGTTCATGAAAAAGGCCGTTAAGCATGTGTCCTTAGCCACCTCCAAATCACTCAAGCTCTCTATGCTGGGCTGCCAAATGCTGTCCATTCCAGGGACTCCCGCTTCTCCCCAGTGCACTGCTAAAAATAAAAGAGGGCTGACATAGACACATATGCTGTAGATCAGCTTTGATTGGGGCACAGATCATCCAAGTGTAAAAACTGTTACTTCATCTTCCTAATGCGCAGATTTGTATATCCACACTGAGCCTACCAGGGGAGTGTACCTCGGATTTGATAGAGGGAATTTCATGAATCCCCTTAGTACCCTTGTCTCGCCTAATGGTTATGAGAAATCCAGCTATCGAGGCAGGCACAATGGGTAGCTTTATTTGTCCTCACTTCATAGATGAGATCAGAAAATTTTATTGTTGTAGGTAAACTGATTTGGGATAACAGGAATGTTCTCGAGGTTAACTATTTGAACAATGCCCGAGGACTCACAAGAGTCGAGCACCGCTACTGAATTATTCAGAGCTTTGGAGGTTTATGCTGAATATCCTGCATTTGTCTCTTCAGATCTGTCCTCACCCTGCAATATACCCTGGACGTCAAGCTGTATCCTCTGTCTCAGTCTTGCCCTTTGGCTCCTGGTTCCTTTCTTCTGGTGTTGGGCGTGTGTAGGACATGATTGAACTTCTGCATTTAGTCTCTTTCTCTATACTCAAGGTCAATACTGGCTGACTTTTATTTTTTTAAATACAGAGATTACAGCCCTGTAGAAAGCCCCCACCCCCAGCCTTTGTCTATAGATTCCCATAATTCCTCCTGCTACTCTTCCAGCCTTGGGGTGGAACGCTCCCTGAAGTCACCTGGCCTCGCAGTATTACATTGCATCACACGGTTCTCCTATAACCCTACTGTGCATAGGTTGAAGCAAACCCACAGTCCCTTTCTCCAGCTCTTCTAAGGATGCCTGGTGGAGGAAAACGCCTGTGGCTTGTTGGGTCCCTGACTGACGGAAGTTGCTCAGTCTCACATAGTCAGGGGAAATGCCTTACATCTGTAGTCTGCTAGGCAGCAAGAGCAGGGAAAGCCCATTGCTTTGCCTAAGTAGCTTTTCTGTTTCTCTGACTTCCAAATATACCCTTGGATCTTGGATCAAGCAGCTGGAGTCTAAGCCCAGGCACGTGTGACTATACTCTTTTTTTTTTTTAATGTTCTTAAAAAAAAGCATATGGGAAGACACCCAGATCACCAATTTCAGGGTTCCTCTTTCCAAAGATTCTGACTGTACCACACTAGGGGGAAGCTAAGATCTCTTTATTTTTAACAATTCACATCTTCCAAGTGACTGTGGACTATCTGGGTCACCACTGAGTCCCTTATAGCATATCCTAGCCTTATAGCATATTCCTATCTCTGTTTTGCACTCATCATGAAATGTCAGTTAACTCTGTCCATATCTCCGTAGTCACAGCATAAGCATCATAAAGACAGGGACCATGCTTGAGTCACCTTCCTATCCATGGAAGTGGACAGAAAACAGTATAGAAATGATTTGCTGAAGAGGTACATACAGTGTCTTCATTTGCAAGGATGTGGAAATGGAAGACATGTTTGTGCAGTTGGGGGTTTTCAGGCGCCATGGAAGCACACACACAGACAGCACGCTGCTGTGCTCTCTGAGAGTGGTGACCAAGGGTCATGGCTGCCACTGATCCCTAGGCTCCCAGTGTGGTGGCTGAGAAGGTGGTGGCTGGGTGGTTTAGAGTTTGGAATGTCCATCCCCCTGCCTGGGTGTAAATGCTGGCAGTAGCATTCACTAGCTTTGTGACAGCGGGCACACAGTTTACCTTTCTGTGCCCCACCTCCTTGTCTGATGTCATGGTGTCGTTAGGCTTAAACACGCTGATCTGTGTAAAGGACCTACAGCTGCAGGGGGGAAGGCAAGCACGTGTGACTTTTGGCTGCCATGGTTGCCAAGAAACAAGCATCGGTTGAAGCAAACCCACTGTCCCTTTGGTTTATCATGCCTCTTCTTAGGCAGCCTTTGACAGTGGTCTTGCCCTGGAGGGTTACTGTGAACGTTCAGTAGATTAAGCAAAGTAGTACAATTCCAAGTAACCATTGCCGTGTTGCGAGGGAAATGAAAACAGAGAGCCACTGTGTAATGAGATGGCGACTTCTAGATCTGAGGTTCTCAATCTATGGGTCATGATCCTTCCGGAAGTTGAACAGTCCTTTCACAGGGGTCACCTGAGACCATCAGGAAACACAGAACAGTAGCAAAATTACAGTTATAAAGTAGCAATAAAAACCGTGTTATGGTTGAGGGTCACCACAACACGAGGAACTGTATTAAAGGTTTGTAGCATTAGGAAGACTGAGGGATGCTGTTCTAGATTAAGCTCAAAACTAGACACCAAAGGCCCCTTGTCCCTATGTGCCATTCTGGAATCCAGGCAGGAAGACGGCAGTGCGGTCTGGGAATGAGGGTGACTTACCAAACACTAATTGGATTAATACCTCAAAGTGGTATCCTGAGAGAGAGCAACAGATAGGACCCACCATGATAGATTTGGTGCTGACATCATAAGAATTTAGTTAGAAGTCCTTGACCTCCCCCCTTGAATGGGTGGATCTCAAATGACAGTCACAGTGAATAGACCCCTGTCCCCCAGCACACTCTAAATCATCTTTTAAAAACACTGGTGCCCAGGCCAATTCCATCACTGATCCTCCACGTGGTCTTCGCGTTCCCTTGAACATCCCCAGATGACTGTAATGTCCAGCCAACATTTAAAAGGTACCAGGAGGTACCAAGTTATACTGTCTGTAAAGTAAAGCAGGAGTAGTGCTGGGAGGCAGTGGGCGAGGGAGAACTGGTGAGCTTGCTAGGGGAGAGATCATGCCTCCCACAGTTTCATCTCTTGGTTTTTATTCCTAACTATCGCAACTCTGAATTTATTTAGCATAATTGGAGAGGTCATTTACCGGGGGACAAGTTTCTTTTATGTTAAATGTTAATAGAATGGTAGTAATTTGAAAGATTATTCATTTTCAACAAAAGCCTTACTTCCCAGGCTTTAAAAAAAAAGAATGCTTTTAAATATAGAAATTTTTAAAAAAATTAGTAAAGGTTTATGCATTCTTGGTTTAGGGCTGAACAAAGCATTGAAATTACAAACTCTGCACTGTTTGGTGACCTATCTGGTAATGGCTTCTGACAATGACTCCTTCCTTCCTTCTTAGGCCTCTTTTGTTTATTCTTTTCCTGTTTTCTTCACTGACAAAACATTTAGGCTTATCATCTATCATAAAATAATACAATTGTTCATTTATTCTACCAGTGTTTTCCTGCTAAAACATAAAGGTTCTTTCAGTTTGTTTATTTGAATTCGTCGTGGGCAGCGTTGGCATGCCTGCCTCCACAAATTGAAATCCTAGCCAAAGATGGCTCTCCCACGATGTACCATTTTTTTTTAGTCAGAAATTTTACTGGTTTCAAAAAAAAAAAAAAAGTAGTTCATTCTTCTTTATGCCCCTTGGGACATGCATCCTGGAGTGGTTTGGAATAAGGCCGGAAAGATTGTACCCAGTTCTTTAATAATCCTTTAAGTATCTTCAGATATGTGTTTCAGAAGGGTGCCACAGACGTATAATTTGTAATGGGAAAAATGAACTTGAGTTTTATAAGAACCTAGCGATTATGTTCTTGAAAAAAAAAAAAAAGGCCCTGCCTGTGCCAGTGGCAGGGGACCCACCCGCTCTGATTTATTCCACAGGGGCTGGAATTTGTGACTGCTGATTCCCTTTCAACCACTTCTACTAATAGATTCAGGAAGTAATTTTCAAATGTGAAAACAGTAGATCGTAGGTAATAGAACAAGATCACGGGCAATTTAGAAGGCAGATGAGTGTGTGCAGCCGAGGTCTCTTCACGGCGCTTACCCTGCTTTGTCCTGCTACTTAATGCAATGTCCCCTTTACTTCCCACTAAACACAAAAGTCTGCAAAGCAAGCGGGCCTTGGGCGTGGATGGTGAAGGGAGTCTACTGGGATTGTTTCTGCTGAACACCGCACGCACACGCACGCTCGCCTGCGCGCACCCGCGTGCCTACACGGGTAACTTTTCTCTTTTCAGGACAACTATTCACTTGGCTCTTAAACCTAGCGGTGCTGTTAAAAATTTAACTACTGCTGAACATCATTAAGGAGTCATAAATGCTGGGCAGAAGAGGCATAGCGATGAAGCAGCCTCACACAAGCAGTGGATGTTCCAATCACTCAGCCTTTTGATGCTCTTCTAGGCTGGCAAGGAACGGGAGAGAGCCTGGGCTCTGCCTGGAAAGGGGATGCTCCAAGGAGTGTGTGAAATATGCGTCTTAAAGGTCGCGTGGGCAGAAAGAGTTCTTGAGGACAATCTTGTATTATTACAAGATAATCTACTGTACATATTGTGTATGTAGGCGCTCTCAGAACAAAATGATATTTCTTTCAGAGCTCTTCAGTCTTGATGGAGAAACTGGAGGCTTAGATGGATTTTCTTGAGGGCAGGGTCTGTAAAAATCCTTTTATGGAACCTGTGCACAGCAGGATGCCGCGTAAAGTCAGGCGGCGGTCATTATTGCTTTTATTAGGTGATTATATTATAAATATGAGTTGGGGCTCACTCGTAAGCAAATCCCTTACGCGTGCTTCTGAGCATTCGGCCTCCAGAGTGCTAAATCCCACGGTGCAGTATTGATTGCCTGATGCCTGAATTATGGCCTTTCTCAGATCTTGAACTAGGCCTCAGGATACACACATCTTTCTAGTGATAAGTTCCTCTTGTAAGTGGGATGTACCAGGTCTTAAATGGTGGCCCTGCAAGGCATACCACGAAAGGCGTACTCAGGTGTGACTCTCTTGCGAATCGAGAGGTATTAAACATACTATTTTATGGGATGCATAACAAATGTTTATAATTTGTGCATTTCCCTGAGTTCTTTTTGAGGGAAGACAAACATTAATGCATTCCTATGAATAGTCTTTTTTTTTTCCACTTTAGATTTTTTAACTAGACCAAAGGCCTCACTCCTAAATTATCTAATTCTGTAGATACCCTTATTTTAAAGTATGACCCTGGCATTTTTAGAATGGTCAGATATGCCTTAGACAGGCCTTCCCCGTCTCTACAATTGCTATTTTGGGCCAGGTAATTATTTAGCAGCTTGCTTGGCCTCTACCCAATGCCAGAACGCCTCCCTCTACTACTTGTGACAATCAAAGCCATCTTTCAACATTGACCCCCAGAGTGTAAGATCACCTCTGATTGAAGATCATTGACTTTCGGCGGTGTCCTCTCAAAGCCCTTGAACATTCTCAATGCAAAATGCAGTAAATGTAAGAGTATACATTGGAGTGCGGTGCCAGCCTCGGTGTGGAACATACTTGTTCATGTACAAATGTCCCCCCCTGAATACGAGTCTTGAATTTTTGGTTTGTTGGATAATAGAAACTAATTGCCAATCACTGTGTATTCCCTGAAGCATATTTCTTTCTACATGTAGGGACATGCATGTCATGTATATATTTCCGTTTACTGACTCTCTGTTATTTCTTACTATCTCACTGTCATAACAGCAATAGGCACATAGCAGATATTCAGTGAATGTTGGTTGAATGGCTACCTGGCACATAAAATGTACATTAAAATGATGAATTACCAACACACCCATGGCCATATGCTCCCAGCTCTGTGTTTTGTGGCAATTGCAGCCATCTGTACAATTGGATGCAGGGCATTCCACAAAGCTCCTCCTGCACTTTGTTTGTTTTGCCTCCTCTGAAATCCATGCCCACGTCCAGTAGGGCCTGTCTGATCATTTTGGGTCTATACTGTCGAGCAGGGAAGCATTTTGGTACAGTGGGAGCTGCATGATTTTGCCACACAGTCCTGATCCTCATAGCAGGGCAGAGAGCCACTGCCTGACTCCCAAACCTCTATGGATGTCTTGTCCTGCCAGAGCCATGGTCAAGCTTGTTGTGAAGGATTTTTTTAAGCCTGCACTTCATGTGTAAAGAAACCAGAGGACAACAGCCGGTCCCGAGATTTATGCTGAAACAGCAACAGAAGTTTAGCATTGTCGGAAAGTATTTGAAATCACTTTCTAAACTTTAGATTTAAATGCATTCTCTCTAGACTTTGGCTGTGACAATGGTGTGAATTTTAAAACGACCATAAAAAACATTTACAAGGTACAGTGGATTTCTAGGTCAGGAATCAGGGAGGAACAAGGAAAGTGGAATTAAAAGGCACTTAGTTAAAAATCAGAAGGAAGGGCAGAAAGATGAGGAAACTCCAAGTCATTGAGAAAGGACTTGTCCAAAGTCACAGAAGGTTGTTTTGTTCTTTTTTTTTTTCTCTCTCTCTCTCTTTGTCTTTGTGCTTTTTCTTCTTTCTCCTTCTGTTTTTCATTCTCTACCTCAAGTAGATATCAGATTCCCAGGCACGGGTAACAATGCTTTTCCTAACCAGATAAAGCACTGAGCGTAGATGTGGGAACTTGGCTAGAGATAGTCAGGCATAACTCTTTATGAATAAACTGGTCCAAAGAAAATTAATTGTGCTACTATCTTTTTTAAAAATTAAATTTATTTGGCAAAGCTGCTACTTCATTAAGGCCTCTTTTCTGCTCACTTGTTCTTTTAGAAAAACATCCACCCTTCCTTTTATATTCCATGCTTTCCTGCCACACTTACTCACTCACTCGCCTATTCATTCATGAATATTTTGTAAGCATCTGTGCCGTGTTGGTGCCCTGGACCCACCAGTGCTGGGACAGGAGTCTGCTCTCAGGTTAGATTTTAGAGGAGACCTAGAAGCCAGCAGAGGGTGCCTGGCGTCCATGGAGACACCTGAGGGAGAGGTGTCAGTGAAGGTTCCTGACTGGATGGGAGCTGGAATATGATAACCGCTTCAGGCACGTTGTTGTTCATCACAGGAGTGAAGAAACTGAGCTGGCAGGATGATTGACAGGAGTGTTAGCTGAGTGGAAGCCATGGGAGCCCACAGTCCTGCAATCATATCCAGGTCTCATGGCTTCCCAGCTGGGGGAACCTTAGTTCCGTTCCCTGATGCTCTGGTCCTCACATGGGGGAAAGTCAGGATAGTAGGTGACTATCCTAACAGTCACCTTCATTGATCCTCCTAAGCGCCTTTTGATGAGCAATCCATCTCTGGCCCTCGGTTAAGTGCTTGCTGGCATCATCATCATCATCTCCGTGTGCTCCAGGGAACATGGTTTCCTAGAGTCTGAGCTGAGCCCTAGTTTCATTCTAGACCTAAATCCAGAGTGGAAGCCCCTAAACTCTGCCAATCCCGGGTGAGTAAGACAGCTGGCGCTTTGATGGACTGCTAGAGTGGGTTAGACGTATGCTGTGCATTGATATTATTTATAGAATAAAATCCACGTCCACTTCTTGGGCTCATATAAGGGCCATGTGTGTCTATCGCCTGCGTTTGTTGTCTGCTCCTTTGTCATTTGAGATGAAACCGCGTATGTAAAATAATGAGAAAGGAAATCGTTAATGGCGTGAACACTTGGGCCTATAGGAAAGGTGTTCCTTCCTGGCTGTGGTTTCTTCAGGTAGGTAGTCCCTTAGATTTCTATCACTGAACCAACTTGGGAGCCAATTCTTCTGCCTGTTCAGCTCCCTGTGGTTGGCTGGCTTTTTCCTCCTGTAGACTAAGCCCTTGGTGTGCACTGGCCATTGTAAGGAATCCCCTGAAGAACACGAAGTGTAACAGGGGAGTGGAGGAGGCCTGGAGGCCTCACTGGAGGAGCAGGCTGGACACGGCCTTGGGTGTGTCTACTCCTGCTTTCAGGCTTAACAGTAAGCTCTGTTGCTTAGGCCTCTGACGTGAGCGGATGCCTTGGGATGCTTTCTGGTACCCGATGGTGACACAAACACAATGACGAATTTTCCTGAAGTCCAGGCAACTCCTTTTAATGCCATTCAACATACCCACACCTTGATTTGTGACTTTTTTTCTTAGTGTGTTCTTTGGCCACCATGTGTAACCTGATCATTAGACTTGAACTTTTGTCATCTTTCTTTGTGGCTGCAGTTTTTGGAGGCCTTGCTCTTTTCCTGACTTGATACCCACTGAACTCTGATAGCAGTAGAAACATACAAAGCTAAAGCTGCTACCGACTGTCATGCCTACGCTAATCCACCTCATAGCGGGTCTCTGGAAAGGTATGTTTGCTGGTGAGACGCCCAAACAAGTGAGACCCCAGCTCTAAATGGAAATCATCTTCAGACACTTGATCTTTCCCAGATAGGTGAGTCAGCTGTCATCGTTTGCCATCCCTTGGGTCTCTGCTAAGTGCTACTCAGAGCAGTGTGGAGGTGAAAACATGGAAGTCACAACTGACAACCCAGACTCCGCCTCTGTCACTCGCCCACTGTGACGAGGGCAAGTGCCTTGATGGTTTAGAGTCCCTTTCAACTTGTCTTTAAGGTGAGACAGTAGTAGTACCGACCCTTTGAATTAGTTGTAAAGTGAGGAGTTCGTTTTGTTGGTTTTTTTTTTTTGAGGTATACTGCCGAGAATATCGGGTGACAGTTGGAGCTGGAGAAGTGGCTCAGCAAGCAAAGAGCTTGCTCTGTCAACATGGCAACCAGAGCTCAGGTGCCCGACCCCCACATGCTGCCAAGTGGCCAAGGCAGGCTGCCTAGACTCTTGTTACACAAGAAACAGCAACAAGGATCCCCAGGACAAGCGGGCCCGCTAGACTAGCCAACGTAGCAAAGCTCAGGAATCAACAAAATCATCATACTTCAGTGTATGAGGTAGAGAGCAATGGAGGAAAATACCTGACATTAACCTTGGGTTACCTCAGGTTCACACACAGGTGCACGCTCACCTGTGCACACAGGTGTGCCCACACACTTGGGCACACACATTCACACCCAGAGTGTGGGTGTGCATGCGTGCACACCCACACATGTATGAATGTACATATACTGCACACACAGATGCAAAAAAGAATATTATCTGACACCAGTGACATCTATTGATATATGGTAGCTACTATAATTATGAGCTGTTATGATTTACTTTTCAAACATTTATTATGCCAGTGGCATATGCCAAATACCAGGCAAGACAAGGGGGCGAATTTCTGTGTCCCTTTCAGCTCTGACACTCCGTGATGGATGTGAAAATCTCAGCCCTCCATCCTGGGGGACGTGCTATGTAGTTAGCTCCGGGGAACTTGGAAATCGTTATGTGGAAAATGAAAAATGCATTTAGCTATTACTCTCTTTTACTCATCTTGTTCACGTAGGTGGGTTGCATTTTACTACCTAATTAAGAGGAAGGAGGGAAAAAATGGAAGGGAGCACATTTGTAGCTTCTGCGTGGGCTGAAATTTCCTGAGATGGGAAACAAACTCATAAACAGGGGAGACGATAACAGTATTTGAATTGGAAAGTCTGTGGCTATCCGAAGCTGGAGCGATGCCATTGTGCTATTTGGGTTTGAGGAGGAGGAAAGCATGGGTATTACTGACCATATTGTCCATGCTTAAAACTGGTCCTGCAAAGAAAATTATATGCAGGCCACCAATTTGTGTGGTCCTATCTCTCTGCCCATCTTTTTACTGCTACTCAGACTGGGCACATAGTCCCTGACTTCATGCAGACCAGGTTGAAAGTGGCTAAGCTGGGAAGGCGTAGAGTACTGTTTTCAGCTTTCCTTCAGGTCGCAGGGCTCAGCAGAGCGCAGAGGTAGGAGGTAGGCTCCAGAGTCAGGTTGTCTGTGTCTGCCCTTGAAAGTCCTAGGCAACCTTGAGCAAGACACTGCAGCCTTCTGAGACTTTGCCTTTCTCTGCATCAAGGAGCTTCTATTGTGCAGGAGCCCTGTGAGGTAGATGACATGCAAGCTTTGCAGTCAAAGAGGCCTTGTCTCTAGAGTAGAGCTTCTCCACTTGACTGACCCACTCGTTGCTTCTGCCTTCATCTGAAAACCAAACGTCTTATGACCTGAGATGCCCAAGCTATGTAGAATCAATATTGTGTATTTGCTTGGAAGGTAGTTATTCATTTTCTTTAAAATCTAATTATTTCTATTTTCTTTCTGGTATAGTGCTCTGTGGCTATGCACAGGAGAATGGTTCCAAGACCAAACTTAGTTAAATCTGAAGATGCTCAAGTAGTTTCTATGAAATGGTGCTCTACTTATACCAAGCCCACGCCAGTTTCTCTGCATACCTTACAGATGACCAGGGTAGTGTAAGCTGTAGATGATTGCTGTGCTGCCCCATTTAGGAGACAGTGGAGGGGACAACAGCATCTGCCTGTGCCCATTGTGGGTGCAGCCCTCCTTTTCCTGAGCATCATCTACCTTTCTTTGGCTGAGGGTGTGGAATAGAGGACACATAGGCTGTATCCTCTGTGTTCTAATTTTGAAATACCAGATATATGCAAAGAAACCTATGGCACATATGCACAGCTTAATGTCTGATAGAGGAAACAGCCAGGTGCTCACATCTCAAGCCAAGAAACAGCATACTATGAGTCTCAGAAAGTTACAATGGAGCCTTTTCTTGATACTACCTTGATAATCCATTTTGTGTCAATAAACCCTTTGATGATTTTTACTATGTGTACCTCAACAATTTATACCATTTCACCTCTCTTGCTTTTAAACTATACCAATGGAATTATATTGTAAAATAATCTTGGGACTTTCACCTTCATTGTATTTTCAAGATTTCCTTAATGGGTGTAGATTCAAGGCATTAATTTCTACTAATGCATAATAATCTATTGTAGAGGTAGCCTTTATTTCCCAATCTAGTCATGGGAGCTATGGAACTATTTTGCAGTAATGTTTTATTGTCATGAAGTGCTATCAATAAATATTCTAGGGTCCTTTGGTGTCTTGAGTTCAAAAGTAGTTTTGGTTATGTAGTCTGAAATCTTGCCTCTGAGTGGTTGTTTTACTTGTAGATAGCTGTGCTGGAGAGAGGAGAGTGATTTCCAGGCTTCTAGAAGAGGCTGTTGGCCATGAACCTTGCTCTCCTATTCTTGTGGGTCATCCCTACCAATTCCGAGTCTGAAAGGTTGCCATTCAATGTCAATTTCCCGTGCTAATCTTTTTATAACTCTCAGTTTATCTACTTGGGATAGTTACCTAAACCTTCACAAGAATTACAACCAATGATAGACCTTCCCCCCCCCCCCCCCATCGCAAAGTTTGTGCCTTGTTCCATTGATGGTGGCTCAGCACGCTCCAGAGGAGAGGCCCATTCATAAGCTTCCTCCACCTCTTTGGCAGCTTGTGCCTCTGAGATGTGTTCCAACCGGGGAAGAAATCAAAATAGACCCCATGTGACCAAGACGGAAAACTGCTGAGGAAAGAAGATCTGGAGCCTTACAAGGCACTTCTGTAGGAAATGTCCCTTTCCTATAAATAGAGATGGATGTTCAATTTTTGGCTCCTTAAAAAAAAAAATAAAGAAATAAATAAAACAACTCTCTGAGAGCGAAATTAGATTTGAAGCTGATGGAATGAATATGGGGTGATTCTGTGCCGAGCTAGGACACGTCTGAACATTCCGAGCAGCTGGTGTGGTAGAACAGCTGAGCGGCAAACAAATACCAGTAGATTTTTTAGCACTTCTGCCTTCCACGCATCCTGGTTTGCTAGCTCCAGCATTTGGCTCATCGTATGCTCTCTTTATGAAGAACCTCAGTTTCATCCAGTGCTACCACTGATGTGGGGGAGCTCCGTGCCTTTGTGGGGGTCCAGTGTCTATTTTCCTAAGGTAGGAGTAGTAGGCATTTCCCAAGAGCCTCAAGTGTGAGGCTCTGTGCCGAGCACTTTCCCCGCACCCTCACAGTTTCTGCAACACCATCCTGAGGCAAGAGCTATAACAACTTACATTTTTTTTTCCTAGGGAAGAAACAGCCTAGGGACTTGAGGCCCACCTGACGCCGTTGCACAGAGGAGTGGGGCACTTGCTCTTGGAGAGCTCTAACCAGGCGTCTGTCCCTCCTACTCCGTAATTGGGAATTCTTCTAGGCATGCGTCTTCCCCCTCTCATAGGCCTCATTCACCTCTGATGAGAAGATAATCACCACACGTCAGCTAGTGTCCTGAGGCCCTGGCTTGCACGTGTCCGTAGAAAGCACCTTATCCCCACGGTCTGTGTCCCTGTCACCATGGAGAGCATGAACATTTAAGAACCAGTTACTTAGTTGTTGGAAACCACCAAAATAAATGAGTGCAGCCAGTCACTTGAAGATCCATTTAGCCTATGAATGAATACATTTCCCATGAGGGGTTGCTTTGTAACAATCTGACCAACAATATAGTAATTGAAATTCTAATGGGAATTTGCAGTGAGGGATGGAGAGACTCGTAACTGGTCCAAGTGCTGAGAGTCAGTGATGGTGACATTCCCAGCCCCAAATGAGCCATCTATAATGTGACCCCTCCCTGGCTCAAGGAGCATCCTAGGAAAGGCAGCGTACAGAATATAAGAGCCTGGGAATGGGGTAGGGGATAGTGCTGCAAGTCTTTTGGACATGACATGAGCACCCACTGTACTTAACTTACTACAGCTGTAGTTACCTGCACAAAACCTACACAGAGTTGGGTATTGGGCACTTCAACATTTCATCTTAAATAGAGGAGGCACCCATGTGGGCCCTTGCCTCCCAGAAGGGTGTATTGTCCCTTCCTAGTTTATAGGGGAAGGGAATGCTGCATTCTTCAGTGACACACTCCTAGTAAGTTACCCATGCTCCAGTAAATAACTCCTCGCCCATCCACATTGCAAGCAACCCTAATTAAACTCAGTGTAGCACACTTATCCCCACAACCACACCCATAGCCCCCCTTCCCGCTTTCCCTTCTCTCTCCAGAAGGTGGGAGGGACGTTTGTTAGGAAGAAGGAAGGTTTTCATGGGAGAAGGATAGAGGGATGAGAGAGGGTAGTGGAGATGAAAATGACTAAAACTCATTATATACCTATATTAAACTGCCAAATAGTTTTTATGTTAAAAGTAGTAAGTTAGCTAGTGAATATACTGCATAGAACCCGGATGTCACCACTTTATCTTCTCATTTAGAGATTTCAAAGGAATTGTAAACAACCTTAACTATCATTCATTCATGCATTCATAGATGAAACAGATATTCTAATAGAAGAGTTTTGTCTGGGTAATGTGTATGCTTTTATGCATATTCATGAATATATTTTGGTTGAGCATCTTAGCCCATTCAAGCTCCTATAACAAATGAAAATAAACCGACAGTCATTTCTCAGGTTCTGGAGGCTGAGAAATATGCCGACCAAGTTGCTGGCTGAGTAATTTGGTGTCTGGTGAAGTCCCACTACTTAGTTCATATACTTTGCCTTTAGGTTGTGTCACTGCAGAGCAGAAGGGGAGGAGCATCTGTCTGAGACTTGTGGGGTACTAACCCAGCTCACGAGGGTTCATCTTTCATGACCTAAATCACACCCAAAAATCCTAAGCACATCACGTTGGTTTCAGCATAGGTTAAAGCAGGGGGATATTCATCAATATAGAGTTAACCATTCAAAAGTAGTATTTTATAGCTGGTGTCACTGAGAAGGCATGGGAGGAATCTTCTTGAGTAAACTAAAGCCACCTTAGAGTTGTTATTTGACAACCAAAGTAGTTATGGATGCCATTTACTTAGTACGTTAAGAACTCCATATGAGAAAAAAAAAGGAAAGAACTCTATATGAATTAATTAATGTAACTATCAAACTGTGGTTTTAAATAGGTAGTGCCATTTCATTTGCTTAGGGGTAAAACTATTGAGTACAAAGAGCTTGGGGACTTGCCTAAGGTAAATATGAAAAGCAAGCAGAAACGTGTCCAATTAAATCTGATGGCAGGTATGTAATAGGGAACAAAATAATATGTGCTTCAGCAAGACCTTTAAAATAATGCTTAACTCCAAAATATTGCTTCTTCCTGCATAGTCCAAGGTGGAGAATCAAACATTGATTATCTGCCTACCGTTTGGGTATCTTTGAGCACAATGTTGGTTCTGTAATATCCTCTACAAATAGGATTTTCTTGCTACTTTGATGCTTGTTATATGTTTGTCTTTACCCATATGCCATATAGTGTCAATAACTGTAATGGCAGCCAGAAGACTTTCAATTGTTTAAGAGCTTGGCTATAGTGCTAGTCAGCTCTAGTCCAAGAACTGCTTTATTCTTGGGATCTCAGCTCTGAGAACAGCTCCATCTTGCATAGATCTTATGACAACTAAGAGGAAAGGTAAAAGTCTAACCTGCGCATGTCCTATGTGCCTTGACAGCTCCTGTTAAGGTGAGGCACGCATGCATCCAGTCCATCCAGGCTCCATCAGCCAAAGCAGCTCATGCGGTCAATGACCAAACCCAACAGTGTGGAGCAAGGGATATTTTCCATTAGCTTTGAGGTGCTGGCAGCCACATGACAAAGGCAGAGCTGCACATCCTCTTATTAAGAAAGACACAGATATTGGAAATCACAGTATAGTAACCTACCATCTGTGTGTTCCTAGAAACCCATTTTTACTCATTCAGAAAGCAAAGGCTGGAGATGTCACATACATATAATTATGTGATTTGGACTAGTTATCCGATTCCGTGTCCATGTTCTTTCCCCATCTGGTACTCAGCTTTATCTATTTCTGCCTGAAACATGTACTCTTTTCTTGGGACATGGCGAGTTTTATATGATTTACCAAAGCAATATGTGCACTCATGTATCTATGACTTAGTATACGCTGTTACATCTGTAATTGAATTTTTCTCATTCAGTGCAGTTAAACGTTTGTTTCTATCTCCAGTGAAAACTCAGGGCATCTGAAAATACTATTTGTTTCTTAGACTGTGATGCAAGCCTGTCTTATATATTTCACAGTATTCTTTCTTATCTCCTTATGTTTCTCCCAATATCTCCCTCAGTGTGTGTGTGTGTGTGTGTGTGTGTGTGTGTGTGTGTGTGTGTATGTGTGTGTGTGTACTATTCATCTCTTTGTTTCTATAAAGCAGAAATAGGAGACAGTTTTTACCCAAGTTCCTTCGTGATGAGTGTAAATAAAAGGTGCTATAAATATACTTTGAAATAATGAGTAATCAAGACTTGTTATTGTAGCGTTAGTGCTCACACCTTTGGTGTACCCATTAAGCCACTTGGATTTAAATCATCCTAGAACAAAGGGCCATGGAGATCCTTTTTGCTATCATGACTTACAAGTGTTCTGTCTAGCAATTGTTCTTTCTTAAGGAACTCAGCAATTTTTGTACAATGTGTTTCCAAAGTGATTTTATCCCCCTTGCCCCCATTTTCTGCTATAAAATAGGCTCCAATTATTCCCTTTAATTAAGTGGTTTTATTTTATTAATTGTTTCTAACTTACAGAATTCCCTAGGGACCTTTTACATGTTTCCAGATGAAGGCAGGAAGCAAAGCACATTAATTATACACACAAACTCCTTTTGGCGAGTTAGACATGCTGCACAGTGAACATGAAATGACTCGCCCTCCTGAGTTATCAATCTTGTCATTAGTGATGGCTTGTATTAGTAGTATTGACATGGGCTTATCCAAATTGGATTCTGCAAAGAGTCATTTTAATTTTGAGCAAATGGAAGATGACAGAGCGGTTTGGTTTATGGTTATTTTTAACCCTCTCCTTTGCCGAGCGACTGGGGTGTTCCTCTTCTTAATACCATCTAACATTTAGTAGACTAATCTTAGAGTTTATAAAGCGCTGGACCAGATGTGACCTTATCAATCCATGGACAACCCCAGTGTAAGAGAATTTTACAGGTGAAGCAACAGATTATAGATTTAAAGGCCACGCCTCAAATCATACAAGCAAAACAGTCTAGAGCCTTTTGAGCAACCAAATACTTTTAAAGTATGTCTCTAAAAAAGCTCCTTTCCTATGGTTTTGCTTGGTCAGTTGAAAGGTAATTTAAGCATGTTTATGTTACGCTGCCAATCTAATAAACCTTCATTGGGCACTTGTGTGCTAGGATATACTCAAGATCAAATGACTTTTTTTTTGAACTTGCTATATGTTAATGTCTTCATGAAGTTAACTCAGTTGAGTCACTCCATGAATCTGTAGAGTTGTGTTCCCACTATCCATCACGGCCAGGAGACATTAACTGGGCTTAACTGGGCTATTTGGCTGCATGGTGGCAGAGTTGGAATTCAGAGTTGGGATTTGGGCACAATACCCTGCTCCTTCCCGTGGCATGGTGCTCTGTCTTCAGCAGCAGTCTTCCAGTAGGAGGCATGTGGTTTATGGAGGAGAGCAGTCACCATCCATTGCTCTATGGTAAATCACTCTTGTAGATGCAGGATAGTGTCAGAGTGTCTACCATCCCCTGGGGAAGCATGGACACATCCTAGAAACTTGCTTTTGGCCACAACTGAGCGTTTCCCCCCCTACAATCACAGTGTGTTTCTAAGATTTATTTCTCTGTGAACAGAATTGAGTGTAGAACTTGAAAATATCTTAGAAAGAGGATTCACCTTCAAAACTATAGAATCCATTGGGTTGATGGTCAAGCTCCCATGAGTCAGAAACCGTTTGCCACAGCCCAAATAAGTACCGGATGTCTGTGGCTCAATCCTTGTCTCCGGGAGCTTCTGTGGAAGGAGGGGAAATTTGTACAATAGCAACAGGATACTATAGGCCTGTATCAGTGTTCATTTTAAGTACTTTGCTTAGCATTCATTGTAACTATTTTTATTTTACATTGGTCATTGGATGTGGCTGAACACATTTGAGTGATGACCCTTTAAAGGGAACAGCTTTTCTCTAAGTACAAAGTTGAAGTCATTGAGCTGTGCCATCTTTGAAAACTGTTCACCCGAGGATATTCATTGAATAGGTGCCGTGCTAAACATTTATTGAATATATAATTCAATATATGTGCTAAACACTATGCTAAGAACAAGGATGGAAACAGCAAACAGCATCTCTGTTCTCTCAGACTTCTCCTTTCAGTAGGGCTGGAAGACAAAAAAAAAAAAGGCAGTAAGCAGATCTGGTGCTGGATATAGTAGGTGTGATGGAGATTCAAGAAGTATGGAACAGTGTGTGTTCAGAAAGGATGTGTGTGTGTGTGTGTGTGTGTGTGTGTGTGTGTGTGTGTGTTGAGGTTTAATTAAAAATCAAGTTACCATAGCCACTTCTGCTTAAAGCCTATTATTTCCCTCCATTGCTCTCATAAAATCCTTACATTTAAAGTCCCCATTTCAGGGATTTGTCCTTCTCTCCAGGCTCATTTCCAGTCGTTCTCCATAACTATACCTCAGCTCCTGGAAAACACTGTGTCCTTTTGTCTTTATGCCTTTGCTTATGCCATTTCCTTTGGGACCTCACGTTCCTTACCTCATGAGGAAGCTGCCTTTCCGTGCGCACAGCCACTGTGCTCCCAATTCCTACACATTCCCATAGCACTAGGGTTTTACATCACACTATCTTGACGTTGTCTGTGTGCTGGTGGCATCTCCCTGTAGACTATGAACTTCTTAATTAGGGAATAACTTTCTAAGTACCTAGTAAATATGGGAAGAAGGAAAGGAAGAGCTAGGTAAGAAAGAGGAGTAGGGGAACCAGAAGGAGACTTAAAGAAGGGAGCTTGGCAGGATGCAGAACAAAGAGAAGCACAGAAGGGAAGCTGAGAGAGAGAGAGAGAGAGAGAGAGAGAGAGAGAGAGAGAGAGAGAGGAGGTGGGAGGGAAGCAGAGGCCTTTGCTCAGATGACAAGATCAGAATTGATTCTTTGAGACATTTATTTGGCCATTGTTCTGAAGTCACCGTTGTTTTGTCCCACCATGCACCTTTCTTGCTTTAACAATTCTCTGGGTCCATAAGACACTGCACATTCTAAGTCCCCTTGTACCACCTAGTCCTGGAGAGGATGGGTGGAGGAATAGCCTCGGGCACATTTCAGTCCTTGTACCTCCCACGCTCTGCAGCATGGTGAATCCCAGGAGTTCTGATCAGAAGTTCTGATCACAGCTCTGCCATGCTTGACTGCTGATGCGCTCCTCTCCATGCGCCCCACCCCCCCCCCCTCAGTTCTGGTAGCTCTGATGCATGCGCCTATGATTAGCAGGCGGAGCAGAATGGATGGGTGAGGGGTCCCTTTGCCTGGGAACCTGGGAAAATCCTTCTTCTGATGCCTAGGGGCCCAGTCGTCATCATGAATGAGAGAACAATATGGTACAGAGTTTGCTTCTGCTGTTTTGAGGGAGGATTGCTACAGTGTGGAGAGGGCATTGAAGCACAAAGTGAGCATCCAGCCCCACAAACCAAAGGTGGCTGCTGTGGCAGTCACTGGTCACAATCAGTGCTCAGCCAGGTCAGGTAATTTCTCTGAAGATGCTACGCCCTTTTCAAACTCTGGAATGGCAAACAGTCTCCAGGTGAATCTCAGAAATAAAGCCAACCCAAGATCCAAAATGATTAGGATTGATTAATTTTTATCCTAGAAACTGGTTCCAGGCAGTTTTCAGATGTGCTGTCTTTTGGATACGAAGCTATGAATGTCAGCTGGATGCTACTTTATTTTTATTTTTTAATTTGATTCTAGGACCCCGAGTCTGTATTTAATGTTCCAGTGAGCAAAAATAGTTATGTTTGGCTCCGGCGAAAGATTGATAGAAGCGATTTTCAGATGTGGAATCAAAACAGAGTGAAAAAATGTCACGTTTAAATAAAATGCAGTACTTGGAGGCATCATGTGCTCTCATAATAAATGAATTTGTGGCACAAAGTTGACAGCTTTCGAAGGAGAATTTCTTTCAAAAATTTGAGGTGATTCATTTTCATGATTAAGTATGGTAAGAAAACAATTACTGGAGAATTTTTAAGTGAAAGGAAAAGAAGCTTTGAGCGGTCTGTAGATAACACCCGCCACTTTCATTTTTATACCTCACCTCATGAGAGCTATGAAGGGGCATGCTGAGG
Source organism: Acomys minous (assembly GCF_964271855.1). Lineage (NCBI taxonomy): Eukaryota > Metazoa > Chordata > Mammalia > Rodentia > Muridae > Acomys > Acomys minous. The sequence continues at coordinate 83,837,519 of NC_140487.1, forward strand.
AGGCTGGGCGGACAGCCCTGGGGCTCTGCGTCCTCCTTCACTGGGGCCTCAGCTGCTGTGCAGCTTGGAAAGGAGAGAGGCAGGAACAGTGGGAAGCCAGTGGCCCCACATGGGCTGTGTGTGAATCACCCTGCATGACCTAAGGCAGCCTAACCAACCTAGCCAGAGCTCTGCATGTGTTAAAATTGGGACAACATGAAGCAACACACAGGCACCAAGCATGTTGCCTAAGACTTTGCATGTGGTAAGTCTTGCAGAGGAGCTAAATCAAACATAAACATGCATTTTTATCAACATGGATGGGCATTACCTGTATGGCCTGTTGTAATTTCTGTACTTGATGTTGTGCAAAGAAGGCGTGCCATTGATCCAAGAGTCTGGTGATTCAGAAAGGAGACAGACCAGCAAGGGATGGGAAAGGTGGCCACAGGAGGTTAAAAAAAATCATTCACCTCAGAGACATGGTCTGATCTTCTATTCAGGTACTCCTAGGGTATGGTCCATGTGGCAGGACCAAGAGGTGTCTACTGAGTTGACATTAGGGATCTCAGTGAGGGCAGGAGGGGAGAGACCAAGGCTTGTATGGGGGTATTATCTCACCTACTGCAGCATTGACAGGCAAGTCTAATAGCTGCTGTGGAGGTGCAGGCCCAGGGAGAACCCAGAAGGAGAATAAATTCTACAGGCAATCAGGTAGATCGTCTTCTCAAGTCTGGGGGGACTGGCCTTTTTGTTCTGGGCATCAGTGGATTTGGGGAGGCTAACCCATACTGTGGATGACAGTCTGTTTTATTCATAGTCTCCTGATATAAATATAAGCCCGATCCAAGAAGAGCCTCCAGGCTGACATTCAGAACCATCATACTGTAGAAGTAATTACTTCCAAATAGATACATCAAGATACCCTTTTCTAGCATGCCTGGCTTCAAAATGCCATGTTCTCTGTGCCTCAGTGATATCAAAGTCTACTCCACAGATATACTGTGAAGTTTGAGAAAGTAATAATCTGCAAGGTGTGTGTTCAGTCAATTGGAGTCCCTGTTACTGGGGCTGGTGCTCATAATAGGGAAACAGCCTGTAATCTCAGAATATTATGCAAGCCTGAACGCAGGGGCCAAACTATAGTTTCCAATCATATTCACAAAGTTTCAAGTGGCCACAATAAGCATTTTGTCACCTCCTGTGTTGAAAAACTTTATACGAATTTTCTGGCTTAATTGCCAGTATAAACATAGCATTAAATATATCACCGTGCCCATTTCCAGAGAAGCTGGGGCTTACAAAAATTAAATGATCTTGGTCATAAAGTGAGTCAGCAGCAGGACAGGGTGTCAGTAGGAATTTCCACCATTTATTTAGTGCATTTTCCATCTTGTCCTGTTTGTGTTGGTGGATGGAGCAAAGTCTGCCAGGCCTTGGATTTGGAAACAGTCTTTTTGTTTTGGGTTTGCATTTAAGTTTCCTTTGCATGTAAAGGGATTGCCTATGCTCGTGCCGAGCGTTTGGCGTTCTTGCTACTTTGCTTAATTGCCCTTATGACTATAGTGAGTCCCTGAAGTCATGATGGCTCACATTCTAAGGAGCCAAGTGGTTGTCACTGAGCAGGGAGAAGAAATGACAGCTAAAGTATGGAAGCTTTAGCTAAACGTAGTGTCAGCGGCCTGAACTGTCTGCCGTTGAGTGGACCGGTGGACCTCAGCTGAAAGATCTGCATGTTTTCAGTTGCATCATGTATCCAAACTCAGGTTATGTTCGGCTCTGAGACAATTACATAAAAGGTGTCTTCGTGTGTGTGTGTGTGTGTGTGTGTGTATGTGTGTGTGTATGTGTGTGTGTATGTGTGTGTGCGTGTGTGTGCGTGTGCATGTGTGAGTGTGCATGTGTGTGTGCATGTGTGTGTGCATGTGTGTGCATATGTGTATGTGTGAGTGCATGTGTGTCTGCATGTGTGTATGTGAGTGTGTGTGTGTATGTGAGTGTGTGTGTGTGTGTGTGTGTGTGTGTGTGTGTGTGTGTGTGTGTGTAGCATTGACATGCATGTGTGCATGCCCCTTCAGCTTGCTTCTTGCCTCCGTCTATGGCCAACTGTTCCTGATGGCTACCGTTGCTTCCTGATAAGCAGCCCCTTCTCCTGCTCCTCTGCTCCTGGTTCTTCCTGACTTGAATGTTCAGCTTCACTCCTTCAAAGCCTGATTAAAAATTAAAAACCCAGCGGGGCTCCGTGATGCACACCTGTCATCCCAGCACTTGGGGAAGGCAGAGGCAGGTGGATCTCTGTGAGTTCGAGGCCAGCCTGGTCTACAAAGCGAGTCCAGGACAGCCAAGGCTACACAGAGAAGAAACCCTGTCTCGAAAAATCAAACAACAGCAACAACCAAAATTTAAAACCCTGCCTTTCCTCTGTAACTGGCATAAACTCCTTACTCTTCTGTAGCTTCTCCTACAGGTATGCTTGCCTGCTTTGTTTTGCTTGTTGTGTGACATTGTTTTTTCTTGGCAAGGTGATTTGGGCAGGAGTTTTGTTTCTTCCGTGCTTTTGAGACTTGAGAGCTCACTTGGTCTTTCTATACTGGTTTTCTTACTGATGAAAGGTACAAAAGTAGCATATGGCACCAACAAACATGGAGCAGCCAGTGTAGGGCTGAGGCTCATGTACCAAAGGTAGAGCATTGCATGTGCAGTGGCCTGCACACTACTGTGTGGTGTGATATGCCTGCCTCAGCCTTGCCCCCACAGTTCCTGAGTGTCAGTGCTGCCTTTTCCTTGCAGTCCTGGGCGGTAGAGTCATATTTTAAGCACATGTCTAGAAGGGTTTGCATGTTAGTCTGGCCTTTATGGAAGGCGGGTTATCTTCAGATAGTCTTTGAGGTTAGGAGCCTTGTGTGAGACATTTCCGAATCTCTGGCTCCTGGTGCAAGCTTTTGGTAACCTTCCAGTGCCACTCTAGGGAGTCGTATGTGAGCCAGATCTAGGGAATCATTTTGGACAACAAAGTTTTGTATAGTTTTATTAAGAACCTGTTGTTTTATGCTAATGTTTGGCACATGACTGGAGCAGCATTTTCCTGTGAGGACACATGAAACAGGCTTTGTCTGTGTAAAGTCACTGGGATTTGGGACTTACTCTTCTTTGATTTCCAAGGTCATTGTTTTGAATGCCAGATGGAGTTTATTTGTTCTTATGACTGCCTCAGCCAGGTACGGTCTTGTAGTTGTTGTTTTCTTCCTGGGTAATGTCACACCAAGTTGGTCTAAACACAGTACACTTCTGCTTTTCTGCAGAAGGGGCCTGGAAGGAGCCGACCCAGCCTTGCCTTCTGTCCATGCCATTAAGCATTTATTAGGAAGAAATACACATTAGCATGTGGCTTGTTGTCAGAAACTTTGACAGTCCTGCAAGGGCATCCATCTCCACCCAGAGCATAACAGGCCATAGATACGGATGGCCTCAAAGGGACCTGTCTTCCAATGGTGGCTGTGTCCCTCCATGGTCTGTGGGACCCAACTTATGGTTAGTTCTTTAACATTTGCAAGGACTCTGTGCCCTCATCCAAGCCAAAAGCAAACAAGGATAAAAGATAGAATCAGCCTTATAAATCATAAGAATCAAACATTTAATGTCTCCGGGTCTAGTTGGTCAGGACAATGCAGGCAGGTGAAAGATGGCATGGGTTACTAAAAAGAGCACTGAACTCCTGGCTACATGGTCATTGGAGGAACCACACCCAGTTACAAACATCTGTAACTATAGAGAGGGAAGAGCCTGTCTTTCTCTGTTCTTGCCCATGAAGAGACTTCTTTCTCTCTGGAAAGCCACGTGACATAATTAATGTGGTACAGAGGCTAAAATCAGTATTGTAGTCACATACAATTATGTCCTCTTGAAGTGACCCTTGGACAAAGTGCAGATGGCTCTAATTAGTTTCTGTCCATCTCTTTATCTTGCTGCTTCTCCCCTAGGAGAGAAAACTCTCCCCACTGTGTTCTGTGGGGACATCTGCTGCAGCCCCCCATCCCCCACCTTCCACCCCCCCCCCCAGATCCTGGATCTGTGCCTTCTTCTTTCAGGCCGAGGTAGTGCCGGGGTATGTTAAGTACCCTGAAAGATGACACTTCAGAGCAAGGGAATAATGTTAGTCTGTGCATTCATGGAAAAGAGGTTATTTTCAGACATTCCAAAAACCCTGGGGACTCTCTTCTGGGGACTTCTGTGTAGCAGAGGCTTAGCCTGTGCAGGACAGGAGAGCCAAATCTACTGCTCAGAAATCCTGAAATGCCTAAAACCAAATTAACACAGGCCCTGGGATTAGCTATGCCATTTTAGTCTTTCATTAGCACTGATAACTGGCACAATTTAGGATGGGCATTTATATTATGGCTCAGACAACAGCACATCGCTAGGAATGAAATTACCATTCAGTTTACATTTTCAGCAAGATTTTTGAAATTGCTAAGATAAAAAACGAAGCTAAGTGTGCTTTGATGCTTGGGGGCTGTGAACCCCAGAACCAAAGTGGATCATTGGATGGTGATAAAAGTCCCATTTGTGTTGCCCGTTATCTCAGAAACTCGTGCAGCAAATTACGGTTTATAAGTCTCCTTTGTAGCAATAGAATCTTAGTAAATTACAGCGGAAAAGGATCACAGCCATCGTGTCGTGCAGACCCTTTATCTGGTGGGTGGGAGAGAGACAGGGATGTTCATTTTATGGTCATTGCAAGGCTGCTTTGCAAGCTAGGAAGGGCAAGTAGCAGTGTTGCGCTCACAGGTTAAGCAGAGGATTGAAGGTGAGAAATATTTGCACCATTTGCTATAAAAATGTGTCACACAGATGCTTCCAGCCTCTCCTGAATGTGTTCACTGTGTTTGTTCAGCTTGACTCTCAGGGATGCTTGCCAGACCCAAACTTCAGCTACTCCTCCCTTCCTGATGCTCTCCAACCACTCTCCTCACTCAGATGATGCCATGCCCCCTATGCATATGGGATGCCACAGAAAGTATATATGTTTTGTTTATTTATTTTTTTCTCAATCAGAGTGTAAGTGTATGGGTCTCCATTCTTTGTTCACCGAGGGAATTCTGGCTCCTGAAACTGCCTGATGTTCCACAGGCATTCACTAAATGTCTGTTAAATGACAGAATGAATAGTACAAGGCGTCAATGACAAATTCAGGTCCATTAAGAAAAACCGGTATATCTTGAAATGTTGACGGAAAATTGGCCTGTGTGTTCATACTGCTCTCGCCTCAGATTTCAATTCCTTCTTCATTTAGCAAACATTTCAGAGTCACTGTAACTCTATAGAGAGGGCCCAGTTGGCCAGATGCTAGGGAGCAGTAGCCATAGCTACTGCCATGTGAAAAGACAGGTTAACCATCCCAGATAAAAAGCAGCCCCATTTCCTAAGTACACTGAGATGACAAGAAATAAGTAAAAGAAACAGGTGAACTAGGTGTCCATTTGTATCTGTGTGTATCTTAATAAAGCCAGCCAGAAGTAAAGGGGGTTAAGTTTAGAACCGCAGGGATTCAGTGTCACCTGGGATGGCTACAGTCTTGCTGAGGAGTGATATTTAACCATCAGGTGCTTATTGAAAGGACGAGGGTTTAAATATATTATGATTTTTCACATCAAAATATCTGAGTAACATTCTTCAAGTAAAATACGTAGAGGACAGTGACGATCCGACCTATGAGATCAATTTGAAGCTGTGGTGTTACCTGGCACATGAATTCCTCTACCTCCACCTCCTCTTCTTCATTGTCTTTCTCCTCCACTGCTTCTATCACCTTCTGCTCCTCCCTGCTTCTTCTTTCGCTTATCCTCTTCTTCCTCTCTCTCCCCTCCTTCCTCCCTTTCCTCTCCTTCCTCTTTTTCTTCCGTTCTCCTCCTCCTCCTCCTCCACCCTTCCTTCTTTGTTCCTCATCTTTCCTCTGAAATCCTGGAATTCACCATGGGCCGATGCACCTGAGCTGTAATTTCAGAATGACCCAGCCTAGTTTGGCCATTTTGTGGGCTTAGTGGAGTATGGCCTCAGAAGGCAAGTGGCTTTAGGGTCCAGTTTCATTTGCCACTTGCATTTCCAGTCTGTGACCCAGGCTAGTCACTCTCTCCTCTCACGATGACACTACCAACACGAGCTGTGTTTCTGCACTGACCACAGTTCCTGACACACAGTGCTATTGTGTGTCACACACACACAGTGACACACACTGAACACCCGCCTCCTTCCTACCTCTGCTGTATGTTGAAGTTTCTCTTTGTATCGAAAGACAGAGGTACAGATAGGACAAAAAGGAAGCCGTCCAGGGCTGCTCCCACTCACAGACACCGGCAGTAATTGCAGGGCCATGAAACATGATAACCATCTCAGCTCATAAACGATGGTACATTTTAATCAGATTTTAAATGTTATGAAGGCTCCAAGTAATTACAGTTATTTTTGCCTTAAAATTAAACTGCTGTTATTAAAATTCTTTTATTAAATCTTTCTCCCCCTTCGGTAGTTATGAGGTAGTTATGAGAGATTGTTTTCAAGGGAGATGTTTGGGCATTAGAAGCCACATAGGATAGGACTCAGAATAGCTGCAAGAACAGGGCCAAACAGGTGGCTTTGCTCTCACCCAGAATCCCTGGTAAAGGTGGGGCCTGGAGAGGTGTCAGCGGCTGTCTTTCACCAGCCCCTCATCACTTTTACCCTGGTATGCTTCATTTTCTCTTTACAAGGTTGCCTCCCTATGTATCTGCTTTATCTGAGGTAGTTTCTGTTCTTATCATTTTTCTAACAAAAAGTTGGAGGCCCCGATGTGTCACTTGCTCCTCCAGTGGCGAACTGCTTGCTTGCTAGGCACTGGGTCAGCAAGTAATGATCGGTACAAGCCAGCCTGGCCTATAAGAAATGGCAGATCCCAGGAGAGAGCAAGTCCTCCGGGATGTGGCACAAGACTCCTTCCATCCTCTGCTGGAGGGGCAGAGCAAGATGAGTAGCCCGTTACATTCTGTTCTGTGAGTCATGGTGACTACAGTGGTCATCCTGAACAAGACTGTCCTCTAAAACCATGCAGATGAGACGCACCAGGACATGCATATAAAAAGGAATGCCCAGGCTCCTCCCTTGGGGCAGGACACATCACATTAAGGCAGCTTTTGACATAATAATAAAACAGCAAATATGCCAGGCAGTGCCTTTAATTCCAATACTTGTGAGGCAGAGACAGGTGGATCTCTGAGTTCAAGGCCAGCCTGGTGTACAGAGCGAGTTTCAGGATGACCAGGGCTACACAGAGAATCCGGGTCTCAAAAAACTCCAAACCAAACCAAACCAAACCAAACCAAACCAAACCAAAACACAGCATATACCATGTGGCTGTCACTGCTATGAGAAGGCAACACTTAGCCAAGGTCTTCCCTTGAAGGCTGCATCCTCACAAGGCTCTGTGATGACTATAGTGTTAGCCCTGTTTACAGATAACAAAATGAAGTTTTCATTAGAAAACTTTAGATACTTCATCTTGGCCATATGTCTGTTTCACACCTAGGGTCCATAGGCTGTGTGCCACCAAGTCTGTGGTCCCAGTGAAGCCCTTGTTGCTCTTCTTTAATGACATGGCACATCAGGACCAATGTTCCAGTGCGCAAACCCGGTATGGGCACCCTATACTTCTCTATACATCCTTTCTGCTGGCACAGGTGGCACCTTCTCTATAACTTTGCCCTTGGTTCACTGCAGTGATAATGGGAGCCTTCTTGTTTGGGAGGCTCCTAGGTATCCTACACCAACACTGTCTGGGCAGATTGTATACAATTTAGCATCCTCCAAGCTCTGACAGTCTTCCTTCAAACCAAGTATGAAAGCTTTTAAATTAGCAGTAACTGCAAAGTAGCCCAGGTTAATTTTTCCAGCCTCTGCCATAACGGCATAGATTAGCCCACTTCCTTTAACGGTTAGAGAAGCTGGGAATGTTCTGGGAGAACAGCGTTCTAGGAGAGATCTCAGTGATGTCATAATAAAAAATAATGAGCCGAGCAGTGGAGCATGGGACAGAGTATGTGAGGAGTGCAAACTTTGGGATTGGGCCACCTTGGCTTGCATGTTGCTTCTGCTGTTTGCTGGTTGTGTGGGTCAGGGCATGTCCATTGTCTTCCCTGAGCCCCACTTTGCCACCTTGTAAAATGGGGGTCATATTTCTAAGGCTTGCTGGTATCCATGTGTTGTGGTTGGCATGTTGAAGGAGTCTTAGTCACCCTAGGCTTTCATCTCAAAAGCACTGCTCGTTGACTTAGGGCTTAATGATCATTCATTGAGCACATTCTATGTGCCGAATACTGCACCTGGCATCACGGACAAGGAGATGAACCGTTGCATAAAGGACCTGTAAGTCAGAGGCAGATAAATGCTGAAACTGTCCTTTCAGTACAGTCTAGTGTTGCAGTGTGGGTACTTCTGACCAACCGCCATGGGGTGGGGCTGTCAGACAAGACCTTGCTTGGAGAGAAGAGGATGTAGGAATTAGACAAGGAAGAGAGATGGAAAGGAGATATTCCATAACAAGGAAAAGAGGCAGCCAAAAAGTGGAGTCCACTCTAGTACCCTCTGGTTCCAAAAATGCTAAAGCAGACTATGTATAGGCAAGTAAGTTAACTCCACCTCAGTTTCCTCACTTGTAATATCCGCATAATAGTAGTGCTGGCCTCACTGAGCTGTTGTCAGATAGGTAGGGCACGGAGTGATGCTGCTGTGTGAGTATTTCCTCTAATTAAAACACGCCTTCTTAGACAGAGGAGGGAGGTTCACAAAGAAACTGTAAGTCTCAGGAAGCCAACAGAAATAGAAGATTTATAAGAGTCTGGCTATGTTTATATAAGCAATCTAGCATTTCTGGGTAAGAGAAGACACTTTAGTGCAGCTGGATAGAAGGTGAGAAAGGAGTTCCAGGAATGCAGCCATAAGCCGTGTGATGTTGTAACTGCCTTCGAGTCCCCCGTATTCCAGTAAGTAATGCTCATAAACTCATTGGTTCACAAAGTTAGACTTTGGTAGCAGCATCTTTCAGTCTGTCATCAGTGCCCTGTCTGGAATGAACAAGCCATTTGTTTGTATGGAAAGTCCCCCAACAAATGCCTAGAATACTTTCACTCTTGCTATTGGACTTGGCACGATGCTCTACACAGAGAGGCAGAAAATGTTCCGTGATGCTGGCAATTGCAGAGCAGACGCCATTATCACGCAGGATATGATCTAGAGCAGTGGTTCTCAACCTTCCAGTGCTGAGACCTTTTAATACAGTTCCTCATGCTGTGGTGGTCACCCGACTGTACAGTTATTTTTGTTGCTACCTCATATCTGTAATTTTGCTATTGCTATGAATTGCAATGTAAATCTCTGTGTTTTGCGATGGTCTTAGGCCACCCTTGTGGAAGGGTTGTTCGACGCAACCCACAGATTGAGAATCATTGATCTAGATCATCAAAGGGAGTCTTACATTTGCTTATTGAATTTGTGGGTACAGAATACTTCTTCTTGGTAAATTCTTAATAATATTTTCCCCTGTGACCTTCATATTCTAAAGCTTGGAAAATGTCCTGTAGTTGAAGTTACTAAGAAGGTACTATTTGCTTTCTTTTTCAGAGAGATTAACATAGGGAAGGGGAGGTAGAGAATAGGATGAATAAATATAAATATTGAGAGAGGGAGGGAGGGAGAGAGAGAGAGAGAGAGAGAGAGAGAGAGAGAGAGAGAGAGAGAGAGAGAACAAACACAGGAGAGTTTATTTGCCATACAGAAGGGAAAGGAGAGACTCAAACAGGAGGGAGCCAGTGTGGCAGAATGCCGACTGAGAAGCGGTCCAGAGTGTTGTGGCTCTGAGCTCTCAGTGTGCCTCAGGATTGCAACCCAGACCCTAAGGGTGTGTCTGTAGAAAGCAGGTGGAAGGAGTTGGAGCCCTGGAGCAATCAGCTTCCCTGCCAGAAGCAGGAAGAGTGGTGTCTCATGGAGCAAGGACAGTGGCTTCCAAGATAGGAAGTTCTCTGTTCAGGAAGTGGGGGCACCAGGTCCAAGAGGCTGGGGTTGTGACGGGTTCCCTTGACCCCGGTGGGTCAAGTCTCCTCCAGGCCTTGAAGCCAGGAATGGTTTCTCCCTCTCAGGGCCCAAGGCTCAGAGAAGCAGAAAGCATCTGGGAACTCTACTCCATTACTGGAGGCTCAAGTGGGCCCTGCTTGGCTTTGTATATGCAAATGAGGTGAAGAATGGGGACCCTTCAAGATAGCCAATCACTCCAGGAATGAAAGCTAAAAGGCTTGCCAAAACCAGTGGAAATTTTAAATGAGGACCACCGCTCCTCTGTGTCTTGCTCACACCTGCTCCCTAGACCTTGCAGTGAGATGTGGTGGTAGAGGGAGAGGAGAAAGGTGGAAAACCTGTATTATTTATGTTCTGGGCTTTGATTGCTGCCAGGGAAGAAAAAGCTCTGGTGGGCTCTTTGGGCCATCAGTGTGAGCTCTTGCAGCCCTGGCTTCCACTGGCTCGTCATCACTTGGAGCATCTACCCCTATAGACAGTGTCCAAGACTTGTGTTGCCTCTGAGGTTAAAGTACCCACAGTAGTACCTACATTTTACACTGGTCTAAGTGCAACCTTAGGTAAGCAGTGATGGCCATGGGTCCTCGTGTCTTCACCTGTAAGGGGGGAGGGGAGTGTAAGGAGTCAGGGTTACCTCTACTTGCAGTTCTTGAAAAAGTACCTAGCTGTAGTGAGAGTTATGGGCATGTTGGCTGCTGGGGGAAACCCAGTTTCAGTAATTATTGAGCAATCCCCAGCCTCTGTCGCCGTACAAGGCTAGGGCTGCAAGGCTTTTCTAGTGTGGGCTTTGGTGCTGACTTGAGAACCCTGTTACTATGAGACACTCCTCCCCATTCAGGCTGTGTGTCTGCATCCGCAGCATGAATGGACTTAGTGTGGCTGGTTGTACGAAAGAAACAGCATAGTGTGTGCACCTAGCTTATGGCTCGACACGGGTCTAATGCTGTCTAAGTGCTATTGAGAGTCACACACCAAACCTGACCGGGATGGTAGGCTTTGCTATCCCCCCAGCCTCCCAAAGGAATTGAAGCAGATGCAGATTGCATCTCACCTAGCCTAGAAATAGTTATAGTGACTCATTTCACAAGTGGCTTCTCCAATCAATACCAATGGCTGCCTGATCAATTTGAGCACAGTGTGTCTGATAGACAGAGTTTACAGGCCGTGACACGGAGGCAGAGGTTCTCTTGAGCCAAGTAGCAGAATGGATTTTCCCAGCTTTTTCATTAGATCTTGGGTGCTGCTTTTCCAGTGCAGACCACTTATGATTTGATGGTAGGCCCGTGCTTTTGAATGTAACACGGAGAACTCCGGTGTACCAGCCATCAGGGCTTTAGCTCCCTGTCAGCATTTCCGGAGCTTGGCACTGTGTGCTTTCCTTAAGTGCTTTGACTTTCTGGAGAGGGGCTCCCATTACCTAAAAGGGGGTGTTATACCCCTTTATATTTTCAAGCGATCTGAATGAAAATAAGCTTCTTGGAGCGTCTGCTTTGTAAATTCCCTCTTGAGGGGTATCAAGAAGGGCATGGATTCTCCTGCTTTCATTCCTAGGCATCCTCCAAGCTGGTCTGAGTCATGCCCATTAGAAATTTCTATCAAGTTCACATGATTCCAAACCATAGTAGACCCTTCAGGTTCTTTCATTGTCACGACCCTCCAGGGCTCTACTTCCCTGGTACTGGCTTGGAAACTAATTAAAGTCCTGCTTCCAAATAACCTATCTATTGCTTAAACATTAAAACCTTTTGTTGATGCTTAACTCTTCAGTACTAATGTCTGTCTTTATAACAAGATTGTAAAGGCTCTGATAAGGGATCCTATCTTAATTTTTTAATTCAATACATAGTTCTAATTACTACCCTTGACAACTTTTTATAGCAAACGGTCATGTGCACATGATTATGTTCAGCAAATACTGGTTGGATTTTGATTAAAAGGCGGCTGTAAAATGAGTCTATTAGTACCTTAAACATACAACTCAATTAAAGTGTCATTCTGAAGTCATGGCTCTGTTATCACATTTCTTCATTCCCACTTTCCCACTCTCATGTATCTCCATAGAAATAGCAATTCAGTAATAATGTAATGAGATGTTTTCTTAAAGGGTTTAAATTCATCCATTGAGCCTTTTAAGAAAGATGTCATGGTTTTCTCTAAGTTAGTGAGAAGGTGAGAAGAACTGGGTGTGTCGGGGACACATGTTTAGTAGAAACAGCGTGTCAGGCTAGGGTTTGTGTCCCTGTTTGTCTGATAGTCACTCAGTCACAAACTCTACCTTATCCGTTTTCATGGAAGAAGGACAGGAGGCTTCACAAAGGTAAGTAAATTTCCCTCCTGGATCATAGCAAAATGTCAGAGAGTCATTTGCACTTCCACGTGCATTGTAACACCACTCACAATAGCCGGGAAAGGCAAGCAACCTATTTGTCAGGGGATGAGTTGATACAGAAAATGTGGAGTATGTACACATTGGAGTATTATTCAGGCAGTTGTAACAACGTGGCTAGGCCTAGCAGATAGTATAGTAAGTAAAAATTAGCCGAGGCACAGTGAGACAAATGTTATGTGATCTCAAACATATATAGAATTTGAAAATGTTGACCTAATAGCATAGTAACTGGGAGAGTTTGAATACTAAAACTCAATTGCAGATAAGAGTTATAAGGGGGATTGTAGCTAACAGTAATATACTATGTAGTTCACATGGGAAGTAGGATTTTTAAGTACTCTCACCACAGTAAAATACTATGTATTTGGGGAGGTGGTTATGCTACTTTTACACATTTTATCATTAGAAGTCAAATGTATACTGAATTGAATAAATATTGAAAATTATTACTTCTTAATAAAACATAAAAACACATTTTAAGAGACTGGGGGTGTAGCTTGGTTGGTAGAGGCTTGCCTACCACATACAAGGCCCTGGGTTCCATCCTTGGAACCACACAAACCAGGCATGGCCTTTCACTTCCACTATGTGGGATCCCAAGGATCAGAAGCTCAAGATCTTTAGAGTGAGATCAAGGCCAGGCTGCCTGAAGTCTTGTCTCAAATGAGTCTATCTGGTGTTATTTATAAAACACATTCTAGAAAAGGTAAATAGGTTTTTGTACATATGTGGCTTCATTTGCTCCTTCAAGTAACAATAGGAAGTAGAAATTCCATCTTTAGCCTTAGGCTAAGAGGAGAAATATTGGGCTGGAGAGATGGCTCAGAGGTTAAGAACACTGTCTGCTCGTCCAGAGGTCCTGAGTTCAATTCCCAGCAACCACATGGTGGCTCACAACCATCTATAATGTGATCTGGTGCCCTCGTCTGCCCTGCAGGTGTACATGCAGGTAGAGCACTGTATACATAATAAATAAGTAAGTAAATAAATAAATAAATCTTTTAAAAAAAAAGAGGAGATATAGCGTTTCCAAGTGTTTGAGCATGACTATTGTACAAGACTGTGGACTGCAAGGGTGATGTAAAAACCATGTAGTTGTCAGTGATCACATTCAGGAAAGACTCAGATGGGTAAGCTAGGCATCACATATATGTTTCCTCAGGCCCATTTGGGTTTTTGAGAGGAGAAAGGAAGAGAACTGGAGAGGGAGGGAAGGAGAGAGAGACAGACAGACAGACAGAGACAGAGAGAGACAGACACACACACACACACACACACACACACACACACACACACACACACAGAGAGGGGGGGGGAGACAGATAGGCAGGGACAGATACAGAGAGACAGACATGCAGACAGATATGGAGAGAGACAGACATGGGGTGGGAGCACATAAGAATAGGTTTGGACTCAAAATTTGAACAGAAAATTTCACTTGTATCCAGGCGTTTGGGTTCAGGCCCCAAGAGATACTGAGAATGGCCATTGCGGGGAGAGAACCCAGCATGGTGAGAACAGGTACTCGTATGTGTGTCTGTCTGTCAATCAATTATCAGTGTGTGTCTACCATTCTTCCTATCCATCCATGTAGCCATCATCTCTTAACAGCTGTCATCTTAATATAAGCCGAGAGGTCCATGGGTCCTTTGGTGATGCTGTACCATTTAAGGATTTCCAGATGGAACTGTGTTTATGAGTTGGATACTAGGAATGCAGGTAGAAGAGAGGGAAAGGACAGCAAGAAGCATGACAAGAAGACTTTGGTGGGTGGCCTTGGGCACTGTGGGTACTCACCGAAGCGCCGGCTGTGTGAGAATTCACTTCTGTCACTCTTTGTTCCATATGCACAGATATATATTCATAAACGTACATGCTGGGTGTGAACGCTACCCACAGTAAAGCAAACAAGGTGGCAGGGTGCATTAGAGCATGTTTCAGAGAAACCACAGCAGGGGAGGCAGATGGGAGCACAGGAGGTGGGTCTTGTCTTCTAAAGGGTGGAACTTGGGATGGCCTGCCTAGGAATTCATGTTAGCATGGACTTGAAGAGGCTTTGGGAGCCTGTGAGGGTATCATTCGAGGCAGAAGGACCAGTAGAGGCAAGGCTGGAGCCTGTGGTGTGCTTCAGAAGAAAGGCCTGTGCACCCGGATCAAGGGCACAGAGATGGGGAGGATGCTGGGGAAACACAGGACTCAGGTGGGTATTCCCAGAGGGCCTTTGTAACATGGAAGGGTCTGGACGTTGCTTGGGAAATGCGCTCTATTGAAGTCTGTGTAGAAGCCCAGAAGGGATTTTACTTGGGGGAGAAGCGTTGCAGTTGTCAGCAAAGCTGGGTGTTGGTGGTTTGCTGAAGAGCATTGCCCTGGAGATCAAGCCTGACTCTCAGTAAGGATTCAGTTTCAAGTCCTGAGACCCGGGACACTGAGTGACTCGCAAATCATGTCCATGTAGGATGTGGTTTGCCTGTGTTGGCGGGAGGAGCAAAGGCCACAGCAGGAGCTGCCTTTCTGAGTCCAGTCCCACCTGGTTGGGGGTGTGAGGATTTGAGCAGCAACTCCTACCTCTAGGTCTGTTTTCTTACCTGTGAAATGTACTTCCAAGCTTACCATACAGAGTCACAAGAACACACTGCCCAGGGAAGATTCTGGAGCCAGCAGGGTGGCAAGAGAGGTAACATCTGGAGACTTCTAAGAGACAGAGTAAGGTTGTCCTTACGAATCCCAGACTCACAGGCCATACCTTCTCCAGCCCCTGTAACTGTTCACAGGGTGTGTTCCTGAGCCAGGTTTCCTGAGGAAAAGGGGCTAGTGACAGAGCCTTCCCACTAGGACTGCTGTGCGAATGTGGTAAGTTAGCACATGTCACATACATGTTGCTATGAACATCCTAAGACTGGTTGCCAGCACGTGTAGGCTTCATGACACCTATTTCCAGTCATTTTTCAATTCAGTGTTTTCTGAATCCCAATTCTGCCTGAATGCCAGTTTCAAGCAAACAAAAATCTTTTTATTTGGTTCTCTGTTTACTCTCCCCATGCAATCAAGGCATCTCTTTAATTCCTTCTCGGGTTAGTCATGTTTACCAACAGCTCTAAGGGCACATTCAGACTTTGATAAAGAAAAGGACAATAGCTATAACAAGGTATTAGAGGCGGCGCAAACTCGCCTTACTAGAAGTTAATGTGGAAAGTGTGGAGGAGAAAAATGACGAGAGGAAATGTGCAGAGTTGGGCGGTGGGCTGCTGCTGTACCAGGATTACACCTGCACCTCAGCGCAGATGCGCAGTGGGTCTGTGCCTTGCTGCTGCCTGCATCCCGAGGCTCTCATCTCATCCTTCTCAGTGAGGAGATATTTCTTTGCTGTTTTAGATTTTTTTTTTCCACTTGCAGATGCCAACAATGATTATTTGTAATTTCAGAAATAAAGGCGCTCAAAAGCAACATCTGTGATTCCATATTTTTCTGTGGGATTCAAAATGCATGTCTTATGCCTATCTGCAACCAGGGGCTGTTTACACTCAAACATCATTCCTGTGTACTCAATTTAGCTCTGGGCCAGATTGACTCCAAGGTTTGAAAGTGGTGCCCAGGCTTACACTCTCTGTACAATGTGTGTCCTCAACCTTTTAATCCCCATTTTCTTTAATACAAATAAAAGGGAGTTTATCAGTTGATTCAGATGAGTGGGGGTATGCCATGTGAATTTCAAGGAATTATGTGCTAAATTACAGGACCCATTTGGGGGCTTAAATATCATTTTCTACTGCACAAAACTGGCATGGATTTTATTTTAGCTGAAATGGCTCGCAGTGGCAGGCAATTATTTTTGTTATTGTATTTCCTATCCCAGCTTCCACAACCTAAGGACAATAGAAAGGGATGTTCATTTATAATTTGACCTCCTGAATTGGTCTTGAAACGCAATTTAATCCTCGTATCAAGCAAAGTCTAATGCTGTATTTGCCAGTAAAATAGTCATTTGCATTTTTTATTGACAATACAAATTGTGTTTAATCAGGCAGTCGTGTGCTAGCATTTCCAAATGATTGAAGACCCAGTTTTGTTCAAGCCACATATCCTATTTGGGGTCAAACGTATTTTGTTCTTTTTAATTATCAGGACACACAAAAAAGTTGGTTTTCTAAACATTGCAGTTTTAATTTTTATTATTTTTAGCTCTTCAGACTCATATTGCTAGAGTCTTTTGTCTCATTAAAAATAAAAAGCAAAGGAGATCTTAAATTCTTAAGCTTATATGTTTACAGATTTCACTCTAGCTTAAAGGAAAACTTAAGCCATATTTTCTGACATGCCTGATTCCTAGAAGGAAACAGATAGTTTTCTAGTTCCTATTGAGATGCCTCAGACTTAGTTTCCTTAGTTGATAGAAAGGTACAAGACCTCTCTTTAACAACTCCTGGGGCTTCCAGGAGGCCTTCCTCTGTATTAGGTACCTTGTAGACAGCCCCCAGGGCTGGGAGTCAGATGACCTTCGGCAGAGTTGCTAGTCCCTGCCATCTGTGTGGTGTCCTGAGTGGGAGTGACCGATATGACCACCTGGGTAGTGCTGCATGTGGGTCCAACAAGACTGACCACATCCTGTGACTGCACATGGTCCTTCCTTCTGAGTCGTGTGTGGCCTAACACAGTTCTTACCTATCTGCAAAGCACTTGACCGAACCCAGTGGGTCTTACCCGTTTGCTGCGATGGTTGTGTCTAGTGTTCTACTCTGTATTGAGTGCTTACTGTATGGAAGGCATGGGGACTTCACTTAGGAGAGAACAAACGCCCAGAGTAGGAAATCTTTCTGCATGGGAGCCAGCTTAACAAGTGGCAGAAGGACTGCATTTTAGAGTGGTGCTCTTTGTCGCCTCTGTCCTTAGGGTTCTTAGCTCAAGCAGCTTCCGATGGCCACAGTGTCATAGCAGCCTTGTTGTACTGTATAACTTTTGCATTCCCTAGAGGGCCTTGTATTAACTGTCCTTCACACTTCTCTCCACTGTGACTGTGTCCCTTTGGCCTGGCTGTGGTACTTCAAGGGGGGGGGGGCGGACCAGGAGATCCCATGCAGAGGACTTTTTTTTCTGTTTCTCCCTCCCCAAATCTGCCCATGGCTACCATCTTTTCATCATCCCTTGTCTTTGTTTTTCTATCTTCTTACTCCTAGTACAGTGAGCACTGTCAGCTGAGGTGCCAGGAAAATGGAGAGGCCAGTGAGAGACTCCCGTTGGTTCTAGAGTAGACATTTGCGGATGGTGGGAAATAATCAGTTTATTTAGGTTGCTCCATATAGACTCAGAGTAATGGCCAGCATTCACCAGGCTTTAATATGAGCCAGAACTACTGTAAGCAGTTAATGCTTATTAATTTATTTAATCCCCAAAACAGCGCTGGGTGGTAAACGCTAATGCTGTCTGCAATCTACAGATAAATCAGCCTACCATAGTCTGGCGGGAGTGTGGTGGCTGTGCGAGGGGTAGGACTGGCAGACCCCCAAGAGTGTAATCCCACTCAATTTTTTTTTCTGGTCTGTGATAATTAGTTAGTTGTTTTTACTTCCTTTCGCATCATGTTGTGCCATTCAGTATGCATTAGACAAAGAAGAGGAAGAGTGCATGGATTGGTCACACATGGGCCAGATGTGAGACTTGCAAACCCCAGACTCACTCCTGCACCAAGGAGACAAAAGCCCCGGAAGGGGAGCACACCCACTCTGCTGCTGAAGCGTGAGCCCTCCAGCCGGCCACCGTTCAAAGGGCAAAACTGGGTATGATCTTGGTCTGTCTAGCAGGAAGGATAGACTTCTGTCAGTTTAAATGTCTTCCCTTCTCCCTTCTTGCTTTGGTTTGTGAGAGTGTCTGCCTAAGGAGGCTTCTACTTCTGCCAGAATCAGTTAACAAGAAACCCACAGGAAAGTCAAGAGGCAGATCATTGTCCCTGGGAGGGATGGTGGCAGGGGAGTGAACGAAGCCTACATTTCAGAGGCAGACATTTTAGCAGGGCAATCGGGATGGACTCTGAGGGCCAGCAGATGGCAGGGACACAGCCACACCAGGAGCAAAGCAGTGTCTCCCAGGGATAACAGAGGTCACAGCACAAATCTAAGGAACAAAGAGAGGCAGTTGTTGAGGCCAGCATGTAGGGGGAGGTCACAGACCAAGCAGAGCATCACAAATAGGCTTTCTTCAAACTCCCAGAAACCTTAGAGGCGTGGCCCTGAGCATTTCTTTCGACTGTGGCTGTCCAGGTTTGGCTGGGCACTAATACTTGTGCTAGATGCATCTCAGCAAGTAAAGGCCAGTTGATACAAGAGACCTTAGAAGCGCTCCTTAAACTCCTGTGGGGAGATGGAGAAAGAAGGTGAATTCCTCCCTTGTTCAGCAGCCTGTGTCAGAGGGGAGGAGCCTGTAAAGGATGGCCCGCAGAGGAAACAATATTAAGACTCTCAGTGACCGATAACGACAGGACGACCCAGCAAGCTCTTGATACACCAGAAGCCAAGCTAAGCTGTTTAAATATGTTATCATTTGACTCTTAACAGCTACTATAAAGGACAAATAGGATTGTTACCTTCATATGACAGCCAGGGACATTAAGTCTTGGCATTGTGTGTTTGGTTGTTAATGACAGAACTTAATGACTTCAACGAGCAGAATGTTTGTTCTTAGTATATAACAAGCCTCAAGTGAGGGTGAGTAGGTGCTAATAAGTTTTTCTAGAAAGGCATGGAGAACCTAAAATCCACTTGCCTTTCTGCTATGATGTCTGTAATGTGTCGTTTTTATTCCTCAAGAGCTTAAAGTAGCTGCTGGGGCTCCAGTTTTTTTTTCTGCTCCCCCTCCCACCTCACCCCCCCTTCTGCCCCCACCCCTACCCCCCTTGCCAATTTAGGAGGAAGGAAGCCAAAGGAAGAACTGGTGTGAGGGAGGAAGGCTTTCTAGGGAACTTGATCTGCATCTGTTCGGCCTCCAGCTGGGGCACATAGCCAGCCTTCGTGGCTATGACAGCAAGACTCTGGTATTTTGTTCCTAGCCTCTGTCATAGGCAAAAGTTAAAGATGGTTTTCAGAGAGTCAACTCAAAATGTCTGTGTCCTGGCACAGTTTGTCATAGGTGAAATGAGGTTTGTCAGCCCAGTGGCTTTGACCCCAGTAGCCACAGTGCCATCATGCCTCCTGTTGTGGGGAGGTTTGGCATCACGGGGGAGTTCTTGCCCTCTCTGCACTTTATTTGCACAGCAGCAGAAATAGAGCATGTAAGACCTGGGGCCATTATGAAGATGAAATCAAACAACCACCCCCTCTCTTCCCCCACCCCATCTCTGGCATGAAGCGAGGGCAGCTGCTCTCACTGTCAGGTCACTGTGGGTCTCCTGAGAAGTTTCTTTCCAGCATTTGAAATCAGAACACACCGCAGCCTCTGCTTTCTGCCCCTCCCCCTCCCCAGCTCTCCCCCCCCCCCAGCAGACTTAGTCATTAACCTCAGTAAAGAGGTGAAGATCAGTAAGTGTGACCTATCAAGGGCAAAGGTAGCAGCAAGAAGCAGTCAGGCACTAGGAGGATGACCCAGAAGACATAGCTAGGAGAAAGCAGCCAGGGACACAAGGATGGCACTAAGGAGAGTTGATGCCCCTTGGGTGGCTCTAAGTAAATTAGGCATGGTCCCTGAGAGAAGACGGGTATTCCTGGCAGAGAAAGGGGTGTCCCTGGCAGAGGGAAAGTGTGTGATAAGCAGGTACAGAGTCACAGTAGAGCAACACTGCTTAACTTTTTGGAATCACAAGAATCTCAGACACAATGGAACGTGCCCTAGGATCAAACCAACCAACAACCAGACTGAGGCAGGATTCTCTAAGTGCCTCCCTTGAGCCAGGAACTGCCTCTGGCTCTCAGGAAGTGCATCATTTTGGCACTGCCTTTTCCTATCTACCAAGTGGAAACAGGAAAGCAACCTGACTTTGTTTAACTGTCTGTGTATCAGGTTTGGGGCTGGATGCTATATGGGCATTGTCTCTCTCATCCTCAGGTGAACATTGTGCTCGCCCTTTACAGCTGAGGAAATGGAGACTCGGTAGGATGACCTCTTGTCTAGGGATCTGGCTGTAAACCCTGTAGCCAGGATGCAGATGAGGTCACATTGACTCGGCAGCCTGGCTGTGTTATGCCTGCTGCTGCTTCTGGAAGCCTGGGTAATCTGCACAGCACACAGGCGCCATCCTCGTGAACACATGACACGGTGTTGGAAAGCACTTCAGAACCAAGTGCACTACAAGAACGGGATGCATTTATCTATTTATTTACTCGTGTTCTTGTTTATTGAGAACAAGAGGAGCCCTTCCTTTACCACCCCGGCTGATTTCCAGCAGCTTGTCAATTCTTCTTCAGCCAGACTGATTAGCTGGAGTGGAGCTGTCCAGGTTACTTACGTGAAGCAGATGACTTGATTGTAGTTCAATGCTTCAGCTGTCACCCAGCTGCCTCCTTAAATATGATCCCCTCTGCCCTGATAACCCTTCCATAGAAACAGCGAGAGAGTGAACACATTATAAGCATCGCTGGGTGACTGCTATAGCCTTTTGAGTTAACATCAGAAATGCTTATTGGTGGTATGGGGTTTAATTCAAGGAGTGTGGCTTAATGGGCCAATGAATATCATATGTTATACTTTAACCACATACAACACCATCCATTATTTTGTTATTGTTATTGACTGCGTGTTCCTGGGATATTTAGTGGTATATTTTTCACCATTACTGTTGAGAAATTGAACCACACCAACCAAAGAGCATAGATGGACTGGCCGTAGGCTCTCTGCATGCATGTAACAGATGTGCAGCTTGGTCTTCATCTGGATCCCCTAGCAACTGGAGCAGGGAGGGGGGGTCCTCTCTGACTCCGATGCAATGCCTGCCTTTGGATCCCATTCCCCTAGCTGGGCTGGGGGAGGATTGCGCTTAGTCCTGCAGTGTCTTAATGTGCCAGGGCAGGTTGGTTGGTACCCATGGGTGACCTCCACATTCTCTGAGGAGAAGGAGAGGGGAGAATGGGAGGGAAGGGTGTGTGAGGGGGGACTGGGAGGAGAGGAGAGGGACAGCAATCAGGATGCAAAGTGAATAAATAAATAAATAAATAGAGAAAAAATAATCTAGAAATAAAACGAATCAAATAGCATGTGAGAAAAAAAGATTTACTCTTGAGCACTTAGGTACCTTCTCTTGCAGTTTCAGTCTTTCTTCGGTTGATACCTAGAAGAGGAATCCACTGACTGGGAGGGATTAAGAGGCTGGCTATAGGACTAAGTATCCTTGAACACCGGCTTTCTCCAGTGATCTGTTTCCCTACCCGGTGAAATCCCGCAGTCCCTGCCTTTGGAGGGTTTGGAACGCATTTGACCAAGAGTTTGGTATGAGCATGTAGTGTGACACGCTGCATGGTTGAGGCACTTCATTCCCATGAGGTGGTACCACAGGATGTACCTGCCCACCTCCTGAACGGTGCCTCTCACCCTCACCCGTGTGGCATTCTTTTCTCTGAGCACGTATAAAGTCTGTGAAGCTATCTTCAGTATGGCATCGCGGGTCGCCACTCATTAGTTGGTCTGACCAGCTAGATGAACACTTGCTCCTTTCTAGACCTTGCAGGACGGTTAGACCCAGAGCTCACCCCAGCCGTTCTCTCCCTCAGTACCCTGAATTTCCATGACCTGACCCAGAAAACCCGCAAACCACCCACTTCTCCAAAGTTAGGTACCTTGTGCTCTGTGCTCCCGATTGGGTGGCAGCTGTGAGAAATGTCACTCTGCAGGATGCAACAGCTGTCATGGGTAGCAAACAGCCAGGCAAGGCCAAGAGATGCCTATTTTTAGACCATTAGACTCATTGATGTGTGATGTTCCTCCCTAAAAAAAATATGGCCTTTTAGGGTCCTAAGGGAAAAGCCTGATTAAAAATATCCCTGCAAGTTGCTTTTAAACATCACAAAGGAACCGGATTAGCCATATTCCCAAGTTTTATGGGTTCTGCTTTGTTTTGCAGACAGGTCTCATTTTGTACCTCAGACTGGCTGGGAACCCATGGCCCTTCTGCTTCAGCCTTCTGAGAGCTGGGATTGCAGTCATGGACCACTGTGCCAGGGTTTTTGTTGTTGCTATTTTGCTTTTTTTTTTTTTTTTCCTGACACATGGTCTCACTCCTTAGCTCAGGCTGGCATGAATCTCATTATGTAGCTCAGGCTGGCCTATATCTTCAGATGAGGTCCCTCTACATCAGCCTCTTAAATGCTTTGAATATACCTCTGAGGCACCATACTTTGATCCCACTTATTTTTCTTCTTATTTTTTATTTTATAACTTTGAAGTCTCTCTAGCCCACTAGAAAACTGACTTTGGCAAAGGAAATGATTTGGCCACTTACCTGCTGCTGAGCCTACCTGATGTGAAATCTTCCTTTCTCTTTTCGGTGATGTTCACATGCACGGCTAGGTTCGCTTCAGTATTGAACACCCTCTCCGTTGCCTGGGTATAGGAGGAATGATACCATGCACGGTACCTGGTAACCTTTTCAACTGCTTGTCTAACCCTGTCTGTGGGAGGAGCTGACTGCTTGAAAGTCTTAGAGGAGGTCTGCTGAAGGGCTGTAGCAGGTGTGCACATTTTTGGAAAGATCACAAACACCTGGGAAGGGCCCCTGGCCACCACTTGTGGTGCACAAGAAACACCCAGGAGAGAGTGGCAGCTGTTTCTTCAAGTTCATCCTGCAAGCAGTCTCATTATGGGCTTAGTGCCTTCACAAGAAGAGGAAAAGGCCAGGGCTCTTGCTCTCTGTTATGTGAAGACACAAGGAGAAGGTGGCCATCTCTATCCATAGACAGAATCCTTGCCAGGCAGAGCCCCCAGTGTGTTGGTACTTTGCCCTTAGACTTCCCAGCCTCGAGAACTGTGCCATAGCACATCTGTGATATAATCTGGGAGTTCCACGACATATGAGGTCCATCCTCAATCAAGATGTAGTCCACTTAGTCCTCACAGCAAACCTTGAGGTGAGGTGCACCTTTTTTAATAGGTGGAAAAACTAAAACTCAGAAATGGGTTCCAATCTCCAAGCAGCAGGGCAAGGGCTGATCCTTGTAAGGATTTCTCCTCCCCATCCTTAGGGAAGACTCACAGACAGAGCAGCCCGATCTTCTGTGGCAGCATGGACCATGGTGTGAGAATCCAGAGGAATAGGACGTGGTGTGTATGGAATTCAGAGAGGCATACACACTTCTTGTCTGTCTGCCTTCTGCCTCAGGCTTGTCCAGGATAAACTTGAGACACAGGCGAGAGAGGCATTTCATTGGGAAGAGCCTGAGATGGGCAGGATCCAGCAGCTGCTGGGCAGGACAGTTTGGGAGCAGAGGAGCTGTTCCTTCAGCACCAAAGGAAAAGGCTCCATCCTGGGACTTGGGCAACCCACACAGAGATAGATGCCTGTCTATCTAGATTTGTAGGGGAGCCTGCTCCTGGAAGATGACTGGCAGGGAAGGTGGTCTGGGGTGCTGGGCTGGTGAGGATGCAGTGTGACCCCTGAAGGATGCTTGGGGTTGCTGAACAGCTGAAGGGAGGGCTATCCCTGCGAGAGGGCTTGGGCAGAGGAGAGAGGCAGAGCAGGAAGATAGATAAGGCCATGGGGTGAGGGGGTGGGGAGGCAGAGAGACAAAGTGGGATGGACTCTCAGAGAGCCAGCCATCCTAAGGCTTGTCAGTGTGTCCCGTTTGTTCCTCTTCATCCCCGTCTCCACTACAGACCACTAATTGAATGTTTCTTTCTAGATTCCAAGACCCACATTAAAATTGCCTACTTTTGGTTCCATACAATCGGGGAGGGGGTGTCTCTTGGTTTTTAGCAACTGCTTCTTTATCTGACTTCACATAATTAGAAAATAAACAGATAAAATGATACCTTCGCCACTAATGAATAATTCATATCCCCTTGTCTTTTGTCATAAGAGGAATCCTAGCAGGTCTGTCTTAAATGAGGATATCTGGTAGATGAGAGAAAAATGTGAGCGATTAACTCCAAATTGAGTGGATTGTGAATTCCGAAGAGTCTGAGGAGCCCTGTGTAATAAAGTCGAGATTGGTTCAGTTAACGGTTCACCTGGCTCGGGTGGAGCCCACATTCACAGCATATGAGTGCTATTGACCTGTTAATTTGAAATGTTCTCATCTGCATAAAAATGGATTGTATTAATTGTTTCATATTAACTAGGTCTGATCCTAATGTCTGATTGAATTAGGCTGAGGTTTCCTGTCCGCCTCTTCCACAGTTTCATTCATCCCAAACCCATGTAACGCTCTCCCTCCCTGCCAATCATCAGACCTGGAGGGGGGGCACAATGCTCTGGCACTGCAGAGGCACACCATGTTTTTACAGGTATAAACAGCCATCAGTTCCATGTGACATGGCTCTCCAGATGGTCCTTGTTTCTGATTACCCCACTCCACCTGACCTCACATGTTTATAGCCTTTTCAAAACCTTGATTAATATCTTCTATGCCTTATACCAACCATGCTTCAAGAAAGTCCTGGAATGGGAAAAAAAATCGATGTTTTAAAAATTTAGTTCTTAACCATCCCAGGAACAATACAGCAAGATAGGTATCCTGCTAAGTTGCTAAGTCTCAAGGTTTTATTTCATGGTTGAATCTGATCTTCCTCTTGGAGAGGTTGAATTCTGATCCTGGTGACGTGGCCTAAGTGTCTGAGAAGTCAGCCACTATGCTAGTTGGCATAGAAAGGGAAGGTTTCAGCTGCAGATGATTAAAGCTCAGCTGTGTGGTGGCATCTGCAGAGGAGGAGCACGCTTTCCCGAATATGCTGGCTTTATTTAAGCCCCTCCTCGCCTTTTCTGCATCCTTGGGCTGTCCACTTGTCTCCCAGGTCTGGAATAGTCCATCTGTCCATGACTCAGAAAATTCTAACTGGTTCTGGAAAGCCTTTCTTTCCCCACACCTATGTGTAAGCCTCTCCTGGTTGCTCCCAGCATAAGCCAGCCAGCATTGTATTGATCTTTCTATTTGTTGTAAATTTCAGCAAAATGGGGCAAAGAGTTCAGTTACCAATGTACAGGAAGGCAAGACTGCAAAGAGAAACATTAGGTGACATTAGGTGACATTTCTCAGGCCCTGGCTGTCTGATCTGTGATGCAGTGACATCTGGGCAATAGGGTAGACTTGAACAATCCCACACCTCAAGGACCAGCAGGACCTGAATTTAAATGTTAACAGCCCAAGTGAAGAGAGAGACCGAGAGGAACACATAATACAGTACATATACATGCACATACATATACATATAGAGGGAAAAGGCGTGCATGTGACACAGAGAGAGAGAGACAGAGACAGAGACAGAGAGACAGAGAGAGGGGGGGAGAGGGAGAGGGAGAGGGAGACAGACAGACAGACACACACACACACACACACACACACACACACACACACATCTTTGGAGAATCACTGGGCTAATTTGGCTTTGGAATGTCCTGAAGATCTTTATAACCCCTTGGGTTACCCCTCACAGAGGAGCTAATTCCACTGGTCCAGCACCATTTCAAAGCAGTCCAGAGGGAGGCAGATTGAGAGGCACCTCGCGGCTGCTGTCTGCAGTGCCACCACCTCCCTCACACTCATCTTGTTCTATTGTCATTTTCACTTAGGTCCTCACTTAAACATTTATGTACTGTTTTATCCTGAGACTTTAATAAAATATCTCTGCATAATCATTCTTGAAAGTGAATGGTAATGAGTCACCGCAGTTGCCTTTAATGCTGATTTTGATGATGAAATTGGAACACATTTATAGAAAATTACAATCAATAGTTTGAAGAGCAGAGTCATATAAATGGCAGAAAAAATGATTCAGAAAGTTGTTAGCTGACTGAAGTAAATGCTTCTGGGATAAATCAGGCTGTTGGTGCCAATTTGCACAGGATTAGGATAGGACGAGAGAAGACATAGCTTGATCTCTCTTAAGATGAGAGAACACTCACAGGTTCCCTTCCCTTTGAGCCCTAGACTACACAGCTGTGACATTTATACGGTTACTTTGTCACAGTATAATTATCAAATACATTAATGTAAGTACAGTGTTCATTTAGATGAGGTACTGAACCGCTGTGTCCCCTGTAGGGACTGCACACCGAAGGCATAGTAAGCATCATGGGTAATATAGAAATCGCACCGTGGGAGGTGGAACAGGTTGGTGAGAAGTCCCGATAAAGAGAGAAGGTGGTGAGGGCATACAGAATTGCCTTTTACCCCCTCCCGGAATGGTGACCAGTCTGGTGGAAGACTAGAGTAGCACTGTGCTTCACCACAGGGTAGCACCGGGGCCAGTGGGATTCGTAGAGGCAGGCTTTGGCTCGATGTAGGAAAGACTCCGTGCCAGAGAGAGCTGTCCAATAATAGAACTGGCTGCCTGGGGAGCTGGTGAGAGCGAGCGAGCTCTCTATCTTTGGAAATGTTCTAGCAGAGCCTGGATAGCCATCTGTTGTGGGTATTGCGGAAAGATTCCCGCATTTGATAGATGAGCCGAATTGTGTTGATGATAATAGTAGTAAATGTGTCTACTATATGCTCTTTGCAGATGCGTTGCCAGGTACTTTGTCAGGCCAGTTTGTCTCCGTTATCACCTTTCACCCATAAAAGCTGTACTGAGCAGGGCTAGCACGCCGTGGGTATAGATGAAAAGGATTCAGGGTGAGAGTTTGAACCCCAGGTTTTCTGACTCAAATGCAATTTGTTCAACTGTCTTATCCACTTCTGATGACCCTTCCCATTGCAGAGATTCCATGGTGGATTTCATGGGTACTCACACACTGAGTTCCAGGTTTTCTGTAGGCAAGCCACGTGTAAAAGGTGCTGATGCGCAAGAGAGAAGTGGCCAGGCATCAGGGAGAGGCCTGAGCATCCTTGGCCGTTGCGTGAGAGGAAGAGAGTGGGAGCTGGATTTTGTTTTTGTCTTTCGTTTTCTTTGTTTGTTTTGAGAATGAAGAACATGACATTGTTAGCAACTTACTGAGTCCTTGGAAGCCTAGATTTCTTTTACATAAGGTGGAGATAGAAGCATTTCCTCACGGAGTTTTCAGATTAAATGCAATCTCATGCAGAGCATGCTTATAAGTTTCTAAGGATCTCTAGTGTAGACAGAGACTGGTGCCTTGCTGAGATGCCCAAGTAGTGACTGCAGAGGCAGGAGACTGTGCTCTGACTCCTATTTTCTGAGGAAGGGGGAGATGCTACTGTGCATTGGAAGATGGGGCTTTTTATGTGTGGATCAGTATGTAGTGTTGGGGTGTGTGTGTGTTTTTGTGTGTGTGTGTGTGTGTGTGTGTGTGTGTGCGTGAATGTTGTGTGATACATGCATGTGAGTGTGTAGATCCACATATCCCCGCGTATGTGCATGTAGAAACCAGAGCAGGACGCAGGGAGCCTTCTTCCGCAGCTGCCTTGAGGCAGGGTCTCTCACTGATGCTCACCACTTGAGAGCTAAGTTAACTGGCTAGAGAGCTCTTGAAATCTGCCTGTCTCATGCCTCAGCTTTTTCATGTGGGAGCTAGGGTCTTCCTCGTAGGCTCTTATGCTGCAGACTAAGTGTTCTTAGTTTTTCACCTTAGTAACTATTAGTGCTTATTTAAATGGCTTACCTTCACTGAAACTGTTTAAAATCAAGGTCAACACAGAAGTCATGAGGCAGTGACCCAAGGTATGCACTGTTCCTGGGCGATAGATATGTGGCTGTCATTGCTGCCTGGCTGTGTGCTCTTCTGCGTCGTTCCTTTGTATGCCCCGGTTTGATCATCTGCAAGACAGGGATGCGTATCTACTTTACTTAGATCAGTTTATGTGATAAGAATTCAGCTCACCTTTTAAAAATAAATTCATACCATTGATGACCATTAGGTAGTTTGGCCTCAATTATCAGTCATTTTGTTGTGATTTTTCCAACTGTATCCACCCACTCTTTCACTATCCTGCCTCTTATGGCATACAGAATAGAGTCGGCATGAAGTAGGACTTAGGAGGACCGGGCAGGTCTACACCTGGGTTTACACTTCACTTCAGTGTTTACTATCTCCGAGACTTGCAGAAGCCTGCGGTCTCTGCAAGCCTTGGTTTCTTTGGTACAATGTGGTGGTGAAAGCAGTACCTATCTCATACCAACCTGAGACTAAGTGGCGTGCGTATGCGGTGTACTTACAGCAATGCCTAGGCGTCTTCAACACAGGAAACTTCCAACACGTGACAGTGTCTATCTATTCTGCATGCACTGATGCTAATTATATAATTCTAGGATACATGAGCATTGTCTAGAGACAGATTTCGGTATAAGCAAGCAAATCATGCATGGCAGGATAGAAAAGAATGAGTTCTGTGTAGAGACTTTCTGGTTTTGGTACTTGCTCTGATTAGAGAAATCAGGAAGTATTAAGGCGACTAAGAATCTCGCAGAGGCGCACATGCTGGTCAGGAGGAGATGACCACTACCCTGGTTAGCAGTGACTTGAGGCCTACCATCATTTTATTGCTGGTTATAGCAGAACAGGTGTTCCCAAGGTCACTGTAGTAGGTCAATGATGTCATCAGAGGCTCGGGTTCTTTTGGTTAGCTCCTTTGATTATTCCACGGTCTCAGATTCGCTATGGCAGACCCGCGTATCACATCCTCATGTCACGTCATTGAGAAAGGAAAGAAGCTGAGGCACTGGGACAGTCAGATGGAACCTCCTTTGTTTGTTTACTGTTTGTTTTAATCAGTGGAGAGAGAAAAAGAAATGATTTCCCAGAAGGGAGTCCCATGTAGCACAGCACCTACCCACTCCCTGCTTGGTCCCCGTTTGCCAGAACCAGATCATATTGCCACTTCCAGGCAGAAGGGAGGCCAAGAACGCAAGTATCTGGCTTGTTTCAGCATCACTAAGGGAGGTGGGCAAGAAGGAGAGGGAGCATACGCGAAATAGCTTTCTGTAGGTCCGTGGTGAGTGAGAACTGACAGCTCGTGTGCTCTGGGAGAGGTCACAGGGACTGTCTTGGGAGGAAACTGGGCTTGGGGGTGAAGAAGAGATACAGACATTAAGGAGGCTTCCTGGGTCTTTAAGAACCCTTCCACTACAGAGGCATCATATGTCAGTGACTGGTACAGAGGAAGTGCGCAATTCCAAATCTGTGAGCAGGGAAACTGTCATGGAAGAGGCAGCCAACTGCTCTTGTTTGCAGCTGCTGACTCTGACCCTATACAGCCTCCTCAGTCCTCAGCTGCTTGGTACCAATGCATCCTTTTGGGAGCCAGACCATGTGTTAGGCCAGAATACCAATGCTCCTCTCCGTAGCTACTCCTGTTCTCCAGGCAAGCTGTTCGCAGGGAGTAGGGCAACATACACAGTAGTAACAGGTCTAGTAATTAGCAAGAGCCCCGAGGCCTTGCATCACTTCTAAAAAGACAAGGTGATTCAATAAGATCTGTCACTACCCCTGAGACTTTCCCAGATGGAGAGACAGGTGGGGACCTCCAGTGCTAATGACATGGAGGCCCCTGGCCCACGATTGTTAGGGTAGATGAAATGGGAGATGTGGGACAAAAGCAGAGCAGGTGGACACAAGGCCGCATGCCTGCTGGGGATGTACGAGCCTCTTTCTGCACATGATGCCTGTTTTTTGTTTTTTGTTTTTTTAATGCACGATCCTGGTAAATTGTGCCACTCTAAAAGGTAGAACTGTGATAGTGTGAGTCTGTTAAAATAAACACACTTAAATGGGAAAGCACGGCCAGCAAGCCCAAGCCTCCACCCACATCCTCTGCCCCACCCCCAATCCAGAGGCTAAGGAAACACATGAGCATTCACTTTTGTTTCATTACAAATTAATTGGTAAATCAAAGGTTGACTGTGGAACAGGCCTCTGTGATCATTTTTCTAAGGGAGAAGGGGGAAGGAAACAGCACCCCACTAAGGAGACACTCTGGAGTGTGGTGTCTCAGCAGGAACTTGCTAGGCCACAGTGGAGGCATTGGGGTTCCGGGTGAGGTATTTGGAGTGAAGAAATTGCACCTCCGCAGCAGAAAGCTGTAGAGTGCAGGAAGCGCCTGATACTTAACTTTCTCACGTTTCTTTCCCCTTCTTCGGAAATAGAACCCAGTTTTCCTCTTCTGATGATACCTTTACTGGTTAACCTGCGTGATCACATGGAATTAATCACCTAGCTCCATCTTTGGACACCTTTGATTGGTCTAGGAGTGTGTTAATAGCTTTGTTTGTGTGAACCAGAGTCTTCTTTGGGCTATTTGAGTGGCAGCTAGGAGAGAGATTGGTGCCAGCTAAACACTGACGCTGTTCGTGACTCTGGCTCTGCAGCTTGCAACTTAATGATAGAATGAAATTTAATGATGACTAAATGAACTTTGACAAAGGGGCAGTGGGTGCGAAACTATCGAAAGTGTAGCCCCTGCCTGTTCCTCATTATCTTCATAGAGGCAGACTTGGTAACTCTAAGATGTAGAAATCAGTGAATAATAACATCCCCATTTTACCACCCACTTCTCTCATGTGTAGGTGTATGTGGCATATATGTATGTATATGCATGTATGTATGTATGTATATGTACATATATACATATGCATGTATGTTCATGCATGTATGTGTATATGTATATGTACATATATTCGTATATATGTATATGCATATGCGCATGGGTGTGGGTGCATGCATATGTGTGTGTGTGTGTGTGTGTGTGTGTGTGTGTGTGTGTGTGCATGCATGAGGAGGGCAGAAGTTGAACTCTAGACTCTTGCTTGCTGCTTCTCCACCTTTCCCATTGAGGCATGGTTTCTAAATTGAACTCCGAGCTAACCAATACCTCTAGTGCACGCAGCCTGGAGATCCACTGTCTCCATTTTCTGAGTCCTGGATTGATTAATGAGCTACTATGCTTGCTGTGCTTTTAGGTGGGTTTCTGGGCATCCCAATACTGGTCTTAATGCTTGAGTGACAAGCACTTTAACCACTGAGCATCTTCCAGCCCCATAGCATATTTCTCATTGGCGTGGAACATGTAGACAAACAATATAGTTTATAGAATATATTTGGTCCCATGTCAGAATAGTGCTTTTCAACCTGCCTATCACCTGAGGGTGGGGGCTTCCTAACAGGCTGACTGTGACTTGGACAGATCTGAAATAGTCCCTGATGTTTCATTTTAGGCCAGCGTGCATGTGGTATAGGTACCACTAACTCATTGTTTGAGATTCATGAACCAGGTGTGATGCGGGAATGCGTAGAATTGAGCTGCCATAATAGTCTAGTAAGATTATTAGAATAGGCCCAGGAAGGTAGCATTTGAGCAGGTCTGAAATAGGCAATTCTATATACATGATATAAAGACTATTCTTTTCCTATTGAGATACACATTCAACTAATGCTTGCTACATAACAAATTACTCAAAATATAGCACCTTAAAAGTACAAACTTACTGTGCCCTTTGGTCAACTCAATGAGTATTCCCAGCTCAGGATACTTATTTAACTGGGCTATATAATCCAGGCACTGGCCAGGGCTTCTGCAGTCCACAAACTCCCCTTTACTAGCTCTGTTTCCAGTCACAGAACACACTAGGCTATGGAGTGAAGGGCCTCAGTGATTCCTAATCCTGTCTGGCGGCCTCCTTCAGTTCGCTGTCCTGTGGGTCTCCCCATAGGCTAGATTACAGGATGGAAGCGGCGTTCTCTAAGACTAAGCAGGTGAGAGGCCAAGAGCTGGTATACCAAGAGGAAAGGAGTGTTGTATGGGGACGCACGGGCAATGAGAGAAATAGAGACAGTTTATTAAGTGAAGACCCTGTAGAGTGTGGGAGTGAGCTAGTGAGCTGGGAAAAGGTATACAGGCACTGGTTCGAATCCCATGACCCTCTGTAGGTCATTTACATAGCTCCTATGGTCTCGTGTGTTCTTACACCTGTGGGTTGTTGTTGTTGTTGTTGTTGTTGTTGTTGTTGTTGTTGTTACACCTGTGGGTTGTTGTTGTTGTTGTTGTTGTTACACCTATGGGTTGTTGTTGTTGTTGTTGTTACACCTGTGGGTTGTTGTTGTTGTTGTTGTTGTTGTTGTTGTTGTTACACCTGTGGGTTGTTGTTGTTGTTGTTGTTACACCTGTGGGTTGTTGTTGTTGTTGTTGTTGTTGTTGTTGTTGTTGTTCACGCAGAGCTCTGTCACAGGGATTCCCAGTCTTTATCTGGCTTTGTTCATGTGTTAATCTTGATGCCATTCTCTCCACATCCCCACCCTCCTGCCCCAGCCGGGCTGCTCTACAACCTAATCTATCAAGCCTCCCCTCCTGCCTTCTGCCATGTTCTGTTGTTGGAGGTGAGGCATGAGGTTCCCCACACCTGGGGAGATTACCCAAGGCATGAATGCTGCCCCTTCCGACGCTGACTATTGCAGGATTAACTCTCTGAGTATCATCTGCCCTTACGTAGGTTGCTGTTATAGTCAGTCTGTTTCAGCCAAGAGCGTCCTGAGAATGTGTGGCTCCCAACGGAAACCAGAATCCCTCCAAATGGTTCTTAGTGAGCTAGAGTTGGGTTTGGCCCAACATTCAAAATTTCAGGTGGGTTTAAGCCTTTTTTTTCCTGATTTCGGGACATGCGGGCAGAAGCTAGGAGGCCACCTGAGAGCTTGTGGGCTGCTGAGCTCTGACTGACCCTCTGGCCATTTTAGTATTGCCAAGGAAACTGCCTGAGGAGCTGCCAAGGAGACAGATGCTGCTGCTGGAGAAACACCCTCTGCATCCTG
Organism: Acomys minous; assembly: GCF_964271855.1. Lineage (NCBI taxonomy): Eukaryota > Metazoa > Chordata > Mammalia > Rodentia > Muridae > Acomys > Acomys minous. Next base: position 83,870,806 of record NC_140487.1, read on the forward strand.
GCATTTGTCCGGTAATTGCTCTCCGAGAGAGAAAATAAACTCTTTCCTTGAGGGGGAAGGTGGATGGCTCCCGCTTGTCAAGTGTGGGGTTGATTTAGAACAAGCACCGCAGATAAGATGCAAAAGATTTCATTAAAAATATAGAAGACATTTGTACGGGTCTAAAGTTTGGCCGCTTTTAAATCCACTGACTCAGGGAGTGCTCATTTCCCAGGCATAGAATACGATGCAGTAAATTGAATTATGTGCAAAGCACCTCATATATTCCCTTTCTTCTTACTTTTGAAGTCGTATTTCTTTTTTTGTGCCAGTCAGAGCCAGTATTTTCTTCTGCCGTACAGTTTGATACTATGGAAACACTGACCTAGGGCTGGTGCTGTAGCTGCCATTGCCTCTTCTGAGCAGTTTAATAGTTTTCTTCTGTAGTTTTTGTTCTTTGAATCTTTCAATGGAGAGAGTGGTGATTCTCTCATAAAACTGTATTAAATAGTAAATTAAACAGATAATACCAGAAAAAAATATCTCCCACTGAGTAGTAGTGTTAATAACTATTGCCTCAACTCCTCCTACTTAAAGTGACAGTGATCAAAGAGCTTTAAATCCCTCAACACAGAGGGGAAAACTAAAGCCTGCTCAGTTTAAGGTGCTTCCTAAAGATCACATGGTATTTAAACTTTCTACTCACTGCCTACCCATTCAAGCACACCCTGTGGAGGTGTATTCTTGGAATGTGGCCCCTCTGCCGTAGATGGGGTGAGGCTAACACAGAGACAGGAATGCTCTACACAATATGGACTACAGACTAACAGGTTGACATATGGAATGTAAATGGTAGAAAGGACACTGGGCAGCTGATTTAAGTTATGTGACAGTTATGCAGGAACCATAAGATAAGGAGGCAAGAGTGAGAATGACAACTCTAGAGACCCTGCTGGAGAAAGAAGGTAACGGTGCTGGGCTTTCTCACACCTTTGGGATGTCTGTTGTTATTCTGAGGACAGTTTTTGTTTAGCTGAACTATGGCATCTGGCTGTAAAGGGCCAATAGGTTTCTTTAGTAATAAACATTTTTAAATTGTTAATATACTAATATTCATCACAGATTTTCAAGAGGACACTATATTGTAAAGTGTTTTCAGAGCTGATCAACCATGGACCCCCTTCCTTCTCTCTCTTCTCTCACCCCAACTCCAAGTATCAGGAGCATTAGCTATCAACATGGAAATTGAGGGAGGGGCAGTCATGGATGGATTATTCTTTCTAGCTTATGAAATAAGTATGCTAACAACCACTGATTGAGCATGGCCAGATCCTAGTGAATGGTAGTGGATTTGTGTGTTTAAATGCTGGTGTCCCTCACATCTTGACTGATTGGATCCATCCATCCATCCATCCATCCATCTGCCCGTCCATCCTTCCATCCACCCATTGTCCATCCGTCCATCCATCCATCCATGCATCCAGTTTTCAGGACAGGGCCATCTAGCCCTTTTAGTGCAGCAGGTACGATGCTGTAGTCTCCTGGTAACACTAGAGCCTCCACCAACATGTTTTACTTTCTTTTAAAATCAGAAGAAAGTAGCACAACCTGTGGGGGATAGATATTGTGTTTGACTTCATGCACCTGTATTTAGAGAGGGTCCTTTTAAGTATTTTGTATGGAGGGAGAAGTGTTAGGGGACCAGCAGCTGCAGAAGCTCCAGGAGGCTCAGGGGCGGCGTTGCAGTTAGTTGTTTAAAGCCTTTGCTGAAGACTGACACAATCCCAGACCGCCATCGTTTTCCAACTGTACTGTGAGGTCTGGTTCTCTTTTGGCTTTACCCCGCACTTGCACAGAGTATCATTTCCACAGAAACAGCAAGTGCCTAAAATCTGGGGCACCACATTCTTAATTTTAGCGCCCCATCTGCTCTGAGTAATGACAAACAGAGATGCACAAAACCATCTTTTCAGAGAGCCTCACCCCCAGGATTCCTGAGCAAATGCAGGGCCCCAGTGAGAGATAGTGCCATAAGCGCCCTACAGTGATGCTGTGGCCTTGTGGCCAATGCCGTTTGCCTTGAGATTGGAAGTAGCATCTTCCAACCCTCAGATAATGAGCAAGTGGAAAGGCAGGTGGGAAGACATCGTGTTGAAGTTTGCACACTGTGTGACTGCCCAGCAGCCACTTCAGCAAACAGGGAGCTTGGGAGGATTGGCTCTCATTCCTCTGCACACTTGGAATGGGGGCTGGTTTCCATTCAGTGCCCAGAGCTCTTGCCTCCAGTTTCCTGTGAGCTGCAGTTTTAATAAAGCCATTGTATGAACCTGGCTCTGACAACAACTGAATTGATCCTAAGTGCATTAGTGCATGTCCTGGTGATGTTCCCTGTGGCACTGAGTTTGTGATGCCATACTACCTTTGGTTGAGTTCATTATCAAAAGGGAGCTTTGGAATTATTATAAGAGGCATCTGGTTGGATAAAGTTATATGTCCCTCGTTGCGTCCCAGTCTCTGTGTTGTGTGAAATGAAAGACACAGGTCATAAAATCTCTTGGCTCTGGATTCTGCTATTTGATTTTCCCCAGCTAAAGGCTGAGGAGTTGTTGAGAGAATTAGATGAACAAGCACCTGTAAATATTACTCAATTTGATCTTTGTGAAGAGGGACAATGGGGCCAGGCCCACTTTGCATACTTTCCCCAGCAGTGTTAATATCCTAAGCCAAAACTCAGCACTCAAATTTCAGGCAAGCGAGCAAACAGTAAAGATTCTGGCCAGAAATTAAGGACAACCTCACCTCCGTTCATGGCCCTGATATTTTCCTGCCCCCATTTGTTTCACAGTCCCACAGAGAGGAAGGCTGTATCCACACAGCAGCAGCAGGACTGACCCAGTCATCATCAGATGGCGTTAGCTTAAGTTGAAACGGCCACAGATGACCTTGGCTTGAGTGTAGAGCCTGATGGAAATAAAAGGTGTGGGCATTCCAGGTCGTAAAGCATTCAGGTGACATTAGCTTGCCTGATGAGTTAAGCTGAGTGTTCATTTATTGGGAGCAATGTCTAATGCCATAAACCTGTACCAGTCAGCAGAACAGGTTTTCCTTTCCTTCAACAGGGAGGCAGGGATCTCCAGGCAACCACAGACGCTTGTGTGTCTGAAAACTTTTTCTAAATGTGGCGGTTTGACCTGTTGAGCCTAGACCTCAGTCTCCACTGTCCCTTTGACACTGATATCCAGCAGATCAGGACTGCTTCGACTTTCTCCTCCCTGGGGTGGGTGCTTTCCTGATGCGGGCGCTCTTTGCTCTGCCCCCATGTTGTCAAGGGGACAGCAGCAGCCACTGGAAAGCCATGTTGCTGTGGAGCCATTCCATCAGCAACTCAGCACAGCGAACTCCTAGAGCTACAAAGATTCTGGGTCCCAAGCCTCGTTCTTATCCATTCTGCAGTTTGCTGAGTGGGAGACATCGCTGAGTGTCTTATCTGTGGCACCAATGTAATGTTGATACCGAGTATAATGTTTAACCTTTGAAATCATTTCACCCAGTGAGAGAGCCAGGGTTAGTGGTACACGGAGTAGAAGATATTCTCTCTCGTGCTCCCTCCCTCCCTCCCTCCTTCCTTCCCTCCCACCCTCCCTCCCTCCTTCCTTTCTTCTTCCCTTCCTTCCCTCCTCCTCCTTCTTTCTTTCATTTATCATTCGTTTTGTTCCTTTTAAAAATTTCAAATGTGGACCTGGCTGACTCCTACTTTTCTCTCCTAAGCTCACATGGCTGGTGTCTGATGAGAGAGCCTCACCTTTAGATTACAGAACTGCTTAAGAGCAAGGACTTTGCCTTCATCAGAGCCTGGCTCTGGCCTCTATCTTGCGGGCCTCCTGTTTTTTGTTTTGTTTTGTTTTGTTTTGTTTGTTTTTAAAACTCACCCTCTTTCCAGCATGCTGGGCTAGAATCCTCACTGCCCTTAGGTTAGACTTGGTCCAGTGTATTTCTGCCTCAAGAGTCTGGAACTTTCTTTTCTTGGCCTGGAATGCTCTCCTGCAGCTGTCTCCAGCCATACACTCCCGCAGTCTTGACTCTTCTGCTTTGGTGCTATTTGTCCCTTCCATGACAACCTCCTTAAAAAAATGTACTCCTCTCCAGGAGAAGATGAGCCCCCCCTCCTTGTTTTCTTCCCTATCATCAGCCACATCTGGCACGTTCTGCGTGCTTTATATTTCTGTTTACTGACAGCCTACTTCCTCCAGAACATCAGCTACACTCTAGAACTAAATAATACACGGAAAAAAAAAAACACTCAAAAATGCCCTGAGTGGTTGTGAACTGTGTAAGTCCGCAGCTCCATTTGGAGCAGCGGAGAGGCCAGCAGTCTGTATTCCTTGACCTGATTGCGTTTACAGTAGACCCTTAGCTGTGTCTCCCCATGTGGCCACACCCTGTCTCACTCCTCTGCCAATCACTCATCAAAGTCCCTAGCTCTGATCTGAACTGTGCCCTTTGTCCTTCTTCCTCCTTTGGTGGCCACTGTCACGTAGGGCCTGGTGGTGCAGCTGGCTTCCCGGGTGCTTGACTCCAGCTTGGTGAACCTGGGTATTGTGCTATTTAATTTCATTTAAACTTTTTTTTTTTTTTATCTCAGGGTGGAGATCTTTATTAGAAATCAATGCGTTGAGGCTATGGGGTTTTGTTTGCTTTCAGCATGCTGAGGTATTTCCCATGAGTCCTTTCTCCCCGTGCCTGAGGTTCTGAATACATCTTCTAGAAGCCACTCTGTGAAGCCGACTCGGGGGAAATTATGTTCGAAACAGAGGCCTCCTTCTCTGGGGTACGCAAAAGTTTGATTGTCTTTTTAATTCTAAAAGTTTTTTTTTTTCCCTTCTCTTAAAGTCTTTATTGTATATCTGAAAATACCTTCCTCTCAGAGCAGTGTTCCTTCCTATGTTAATAATGTGCAATTGGGGAGAATGTATTCAGTGATGGAAGTTACACTGCTTTTTGGACTCCAGTGGTGGCCAAGATGGACTGGGAGCCAGGTGACGAAGCTAATGGTTCTGCGTAATATTCTAATTGGGTGACTTGTACAAACTCTTCTCGGAGCCATGACAGCTCTAATGCTTTGAAATGGGCCATCTGTAGTATCCCGTCCTGCTTTACTATGCGAGCCTGGAAGCTGGAACTTGGGGCTCTAACTTGCATTTCACTGCCCTTCCGAGGGGGGGAGCTCCAGGTGGACCACCCTCCTTCCCAGAGCCTTCCTTCCTAAGTCTGTGCAGGACCAAAGTCCGCATTAGGACGCATTTTCCAAGCAGTATCAAGAACATTTTATTTGGGCATAACTGATGTGGAAATACTTTTGAGCCCTCAGGCCCTGTGATTATTTGAAGCAACTTCATATTTTATCGTGTGATTTTTCTGCCCATGTGCCACCAGAATGGAGGGATGAAAGTCAGAAGATGAAAAGGCATTGCACTTCATACTGACAGTTTTAAATTCTCCTTTTAAAATATATTAGGTTTATGTCTCCTTTTTGAATTTTTTTTTTTTAATCTCCACTTTATATTTTAAGTTCTTGACTTGAGCTTGGGGAAAGGGCCCGTGCCTTTCATGCAGCTTTTCAAAGGCCTATTTGATATTCCTAGATTTTCACCTCTGGTTTTCTGTGGGCGTTTCCCTCTGGAATTCCTGAGGGGGAGGAGATTTTTCCTAGCTGCCTGATGATCACATGACCTCTCTTCCTTGATAGTCCTAAACTGCTGAAGCATAGAGACTCACAGAAAAGAGGGGACTTAGGAGGCTAGCTGCTTTGTCTAAGTTGCCAGTTAATGGGCACCTAAGGACTACCAGCTCAGCTTTTTTTTTTCTTAGTAAAAACCCAATTAAAAATCCACAGTAATTAATTTAGTAGTTTGGCTCTTGTAAGCTGTTTAGTGTGAATTTGGTTATCTTGTTCCTGATCCCTTTAGCCCCAAAGAGTGTCCCTAATTTAGATTGTAAACTTTCATGACCAAAAGTTGAAGTTCCTTCCAAAAAGAATGTCCTCAGTCAGGTCAGGAGTCCCATACAGGTGGCCAGGGAGCAGATAGTGAAAGGGGTGTGGTCTTGACACAGCAGGTGAAGGAGGGGGTGTGGCCTCACTGGGTGGGGCCGAATAGAGAGAGTTGGGATAAAAGATCCAGCTTTCTGGATGTCATTCGGGATGGGAATGCTCACACCCACATCCCCAGCCCAGACTGAGACTCTCATTAAGAAGTGTGCTAAAGACCCAGGAGTCAGGTGCGATTTGCAAGGTATGAAAAAGAAAGAATCTGCGGGCTGGAAGACATAGATTTCAGTTTTACTTTCAGCTGTTATTTGCTGAGGAACCACTGACTGGTGGCTGACAGTGAGACCAGCATCATCTACATGAGGATAGGATGAGAAGGCAAAAGAGAAGGCACTTGGTAAACCATGACTGTGGCTGTGAATCAGGAAGTGTCCCTGAGTGGACGGGCTGGGTGGGGGTAGGGTGTTTGCAAGGGCTCCCTTCCCTTGGGTCCTTGAGCTCCTTTCTTTATTCTAACAAGGGTGCTGCTGTCTTCCAAGTAGATGAAAATGGAAGGTGACCATGGAAGGGTAGGAAGTGAGAGAGAAAGCTGTTGAGGCCTCAGGCCTCAACCTCTGCTTAAGTGTGTACCAGCTCACCTTGTGTGACCTGCTGAGCCCAGAAGGTGAGGTAATAATAAAGAAGTGTCAAACCAGCACTCGGGGGTAGTGGGGGGAGGGGCCTTTAGGAGCACTGCTCCATGCCATGGCATACAAACATGGCTGTCAGGAGGCAGAACAGCCACGCTGGCTTCTTTAATCATTGTGTTGCCTTTGTTAGTTCTAATCAAGACCCCTCTTTGAATGGTTGTGGAGTACCCTCAAGGATGGGAGCCTCATGTCCCTTTTAAAAGTTTGCACGCAGGTGGGGGTGGGGGATTTGGGGGTGATGGGAGTGGGGGGGGGAGGGGAGAGGCTGCCCAGCAAGCCTATTCTTGGCAGGCAGAAGTTAATCTGAACTGTTCTCTGAATTTACCAGGCAAGTGCTCGCCTGAATAGACAAGGAGCCTAGGGGTATTTTTTGTGTGAGCGATGAGTTGTGAATCTCAATATGATATGTATGTAAAAAAAAAAAAAAAGAAGCCCCCCCCCAATAACATCGGTCTGTTTTAAGAGAGAAAAGAAGTTTCTGAGTGTTTGGCAAAGCAGGTTATTTTTAAACTGAGAAAAAAAATAGTATTGTAGAGATTTGAAAGATTTCACAGCTTTATTTATTCAGTTAATATATATGTGGGAGTTTCTTGCATCTTATTAAGATAGGGGCAAAGGAATGTACAAGGGAAATAGATGGCCACCTGTGCCCTCAGGTGGCCTTCAGGCTCACTGTGGGATGAGACGCAGGTAGGTAAGGCTGACCGTTGATGCAAGGCAGGCTGGTTTTATGGGGACATTTGATATTAGTACTTTACCTGAGGTATGCTTGGGTAAGCTTGGATTCTGTCAGAGAAATGGAGTCTAGGATTGGATGTCCCATCAGTTGTGTGCTTTCGCTTCTCCGGCTGCAAAATGGGTCTAATAACAGCTTCTGGGATAAACAAAGGTTCAAGAGACAGGACCGTGGCATGAAAGAGGAAGGTGCTTCAAGTGTTTCTTTGCTGTCTTCTGTGGCACTTGTGCTCCATCTCAAGAACACAGGCATTGGGGCTCCTCAGGCTACTGATGCATAGAGACTGCCCAGGAGCTTCTTCTTAGAGTCTGAACTAGGACTTTGAGATTTCTTTCCTTGTTCTTCTAGGGCGTTCTTTTCTTCCCCAGCTTTCTTCCTTGAATATCAGAGATGGGTCGGGGTGGACTACCCCAGTCTCACTGTCGGTCTCCCTTAGGCCTCCTGGATGTTATTGGAATTGGTGAGTCCTGAGTCAGGTCTGTGATTTCCAGACACCCCCCCCCTTGACTTTCTTCCCACCTGGTTGCCATTGATCTACCAGCAAAAGTCAAAACTCTATTTAAAGCAGCCTTTTCTCCTAGCTCTGGACAGCTTCTGCCAGGCTTGAGAGAGGCAACGCTGCTCCGTTCCCGGCCCCAACACTGTCCTTTGAGGTGTCCCTTAAGCAAAGCTCACTCTTGTGTACGCAATGCCATTATAAAACCTCTGAATAATCTTTCTGTTTGTTTGACATCTGACTCCTGCTGAAGCAGCACAGAGAGCTTAAGTCGGTGAGGAGGCGTGGCACTGGGTGGCCAGCCATGCTCTGAATATGCCTTCTTCAGAGCAACTGTAGCATGTGGCTCATGTGGGTTAGGGGACATGTTCTGCATATCACTTCTCGTTTCTCACGACAGAAATAATTTTTGACACTTGGTTTCTTTATTAATTTTAACAAGCACACATTGACTAACCAATTTGTTTATCATATAGGAGATAAATATTGGGGGGATCCCCCCTTTTGTTCCAAAAATAGAGGGAAGGAAAGGCAAACGATATATAATGCATCTCTCTCTCCCTCCCCCCTCTCTCTCTGTCTCTGTCTCTGTCTCTCTCTCTCTCTCTCTCTCTCTCTCTCTCTCTCTCTCACACACACACACACACACACACACACACACACACACACATACACACTCACTATGAGGCCAAGTGCAGCATATGTTATCTTGTGTATCCACTCAGAAGTCATTGAGAAGGATTCCAGTTCTTGGCTTCACAGAGGTAGACACTGGCAGCTCACAGATGTCAAGAGGCCACAGTGTTGAGTCACTGCCAGGGATTTGGTAGAAACACAGTTTGGAATCTCAAGGCGAGTCTGGGAGCCTGTGGCGCTCATGGTTCTTCTTTGTCCACTCCAAAGAGAGCAGCAGCGATTTCGGTGTTTGGGCCACAGGGGTAAGCAGGTGCCTTTGCCTGGAAGTTGTGGGTAGCTAGTAGCCCCGTCCCCTGCCTGGAGGATATCGCCTCCTGGTGGCGGGGAGGCCTGAAGTAAGAGTTCACTTTGGAGCCTAGGAACAGCCTTGCATGCAGGGGATCGTCATGAACATTGCAGTACAAATTTATAGCAGGGGTGGGGCTTGGATACCTCCTGGAAACTGAAACTAAATTCATCCTGCTGTTCCCACTGTTTGGGACTTTGTTTGCTCCCTGAAGTCGAACCTGCAGCTTCTATGTCTCTCAAAGTGGCCTCCATGCTCACCATGACCTCTCTTCCCACCTCCTGGCTTTGGCTGACTCATTGTCCCTGCTAGGTCCCCTGTGCTGGCCTTGTGAACAGAGTCTGCCTCTCGAAGGAGCCCAGACTCTCGAAGGAGAGCACATGCATATTTTTTTTTCTGTGTATTCAAGTTGGGTAGATTAGGTTTTTCTTGCGGGGGGCTCAAGCGTCTCTTGAGTGAGGAATCTACCCCAGGCCTGGTAGAGGGCTGCAGGGCGCAGTGACAATATGCACAGCGAGCCTTTTGCCACTTCATGAAACACACTGGCACGTTACAGAATTAGTGGCTGGACATCTGTGGGGGTCATTATCCTCTCCACCACTGCTGGCCCTCTGGTCCCAGAGACTGATGTTCGTCCTACATGCAAAATATATTCATGGCATCTCAGCGTCTCTATGGCCTTATCAATCCAAAAACGTTGCGTTTCCTCTAAGCCTCGTGAGCTCAAAAGTCCACATTTTCATTATCTAACTCATCTCTGTCATTTTTCCAGACATTAGAGCGTGAAGCCTTTGGAGGGACATTGTTCTGCCTCCTACCAGCACCACCCCCTCTCTGTGATGGCTGTTTTATATGGAGCACATCATGTACTGCAGTAGCCTAAAATGGTGTCTATTCTAAGTCATTCCATTTTTCAGTGGCCATATTGGGTTTCAGGGCTTTACGTACCATATGCCACATTCTTGACCAGTGAGAGTGAGGGGTCATGCTCTCCCTGAGGCTCATGCGAGCTCCCAAAACCATCATCCCCACCTCTGAACTCTGCTACCTGTTAGAATCGCCTAGGGAGCATTGTGTCTGCTGTCTGAGATGTGGGCACACAAACCAACCCATCTAATGCAATGCCGGAGATGACCTGAAGCTGATGCACTGGCATGTACTGCTCCACGTGATCTTGGGAGCCGCCATGTGACTGTCTTCTCAGAAATAATCCCTTGCGCTCAGGAGAAACAAGCCTGCAGTAAGAGGCGGTGTCCCCATGCAAGAGTGTCTGAGGTGACATGCTTTGGACGTTGACCAGTGAATCCAAGAGGAGCTTTTCCGGGAAGGCGAACAGCCTTCCGTGTTGCTCGGGTGTTGCCAAGAGTGACTGCATTTTTTATGTTTCTGTGAGATGGTTCAAATAAATACTCTCACAAATCAGGGAACAACAGAAACAAGACCCCCTTTGTCAGAGCACGCATCATCATTTATGGCTTCAGGAAAACACAGCCCCATGGTTAGCATCGCTGCCTATGCTTTTTGTCAGGGAGATAATTGTGGAAATTGGGTTGCTTCCCATCAAGTGCAGCTCCTTTTGTGGAGAAAATTTGAGGCATCCATGTACCCCATTTTATGGCAATTGAGGTTAGACTAGCAGATCATTAGTGGAGTAAAGACAATGGCCTGTCCTTTTTTTTTTTTTTTTCAAGGAAGGTGGTAAGAATTTGGCCTTTGAGAAGAGGGGAAGAGAAAAATATGGTGTCCGTGGTAGGGAGAGAGCATGCCACCTGTCTCTGCTTTCTGTGACGAGAGGAGGGCTTCTGTTAGTGGTGGGCCCTCGGGTGACCAGATGGGTAGAACTCTTGCAGGAGACAGTATAATGATATCGCTGATTTGGACACTGTTGGGATGAGTCCCTGCACGAGGTCGATCTGGCAGCCAGGTAGCATGGGAGCATCTGTTGCATGCTCCGCCCCCCTCTCTCTTTGCCTCTCTCCCTCGCTCCGTTCCTCCTCCCCTCCTTCTCCTCCTCCCTGAAGATGATGAAATGCAGCTTGTGGAAGGGAGAGTAAATAAGGGCCTGATATATTTTAAATAAATCAGCAGGTCGAAGCTGCCAAATGTAGCATTTGTTTAGTTAAAGCCCCCTTCCCTGAGAGAGACTCATTAAATACTTCCTTCTTCTTTCTGAGAAAGATCCCAGGGGACAGCTGTAGTTTTGTAGCGGGCGTACATGTTGCAAGGGGACACACACAGAGGAAAGGAGCCACGTTCAGTAAGGAGGAGCAAATAACAGTGCCCCTTGCATGGCCGGTGCAGAAAGGGGTCAAAATGAAGGGGAGCCCTGCGGCTCAGTGGACCCTTGAGGGGGGCTTCCTTAGGATTGCTGTGTTGTGGGAAGCAGGGAAAGGCCTGCCTGGGACCTGTGCCCTGGGTGGATGAAGCAGCAGCTAGCCCATACTCCATCTCTCTAAATCTCCTGCATCTGGAGTCAGCTCTGCAGAGTGGTGTGTAGAGGCCGAACATTAAACTGATTTGATTGGCAGACACTGATTAATAGACCTGCTCTGGAGGATGGATGGCTGTGCTTCCTTTTCCCTTTGCTCCACGAAGACTCATTCATCTGGGACTTTTCCAGCAAGGGCCATGGAATAGCAGAAGCCTTTAAACCTAGCGACTGTTCTGATACAGGCATGGCATCACTCCCCATCCTGGTTGCTGGCCTCAAGACCCTGCATAACACCCGAGCTATCACAGAAGCAGCACTGTCCCTGTTGCTCCCCTTTGGTACCCCGTAACAGCCAACAGTCACCCTGCAGCCATGAAGAATGGCTGAAGTCTGCATCAGTGTGCGTTTTTATCCACATGCTTGCCTAGGCTTATTTGCTATAGCTAGAGCCAAATTCTCCAGACTTTGAGTGGTTTTCTAAGGAATCCATGTTTCTTATTCTCTGTCTCTGTTGACTGCAGCAGTCTCCATCTCTAGTTGCATCTCTCTCTGTCCCTCTGATCTCTGCCTCTGTCATCTAGAGCTTTGCTTCTCAATATGGCTGACACTCACCAGCTTTACAGAAATCAGCTATAGCATGCCTTCTCCCCCATCTCAATTGATATGCTAGTAATTGACATGTGTTCCGTCTGCTGCCATTTGGCTCCAGACTGAGGTAGACCCCTGTCTGCTGTGTACCACTGTGCTGGCTTTGCTCATACTGCACAGTGGCTCTCTCTCTCTCTCTCTCTGGTTGCCTACCTAGGAACCGCTTGAATGGCTTGATGCTGGGCTAACATCTTTATCTCTTTCTGAGCATTTCAAGTAGTGGATTCTAAGAGTAACACATTTTCAGTAGCCACTTTATCAGTGACTTGGTTTTGTGCTTTTGTATGTGCTTCCAGCACGATGCGCTGGGCCCTGTGTCTGGAGATCTTGTCATCCAACAGTGGTCAGGTAGGCTCCTACTCAAAGTCAAGTAGTGTGATGCCTGGGGAAGTAGACGCATAAGTATTAAAGATAAGAAATAAGGGGCCGGAGAGATGGCTCAGTAGTTGAGCACTGACGACTCTTCCTGAGGATCTGGGTGTGATTCGCAGTGTCTACATGGCAGTTCGTAACCATCTGTAATTCCAATTCCAGAGGATCCGATGCCCTCTTCTTAGAGCAAATAGGTCACATAGAAATGAGGCCAATTCCGGGGCCTCTGCCACTCTCCTCTAGACTCTGTAGGCACCATGCATGCATGTTGTGCATAGACATACATGCAGGCAAAACATTTATACATATATAAAATAATAAAAACTTTAAAAGATGGGGATTAAGACAGAAAGGGCAAGAAGGTGAGGGAGCACACTGAGCAGAGGGAATGAAAAGCCACCAGCGGTGGCGGCATCCACACCGTTTTGTTCATCTGGCTTCTGAAGGAACCCACCAAGACAGAAAGTTTCCCCATTTTGTAGATGAAGACATCGAGGCTGTGTGATTAAACAGCACATGCAACTAAAGCCACGTGGGCAGTCCCTAGAAGCCAGTGGTAGAGTCGGGCAGCGTTCAGATTCAGCCTCAGGACTGTTCGTTAAGTTTAGTGCCTGCCACTTTGTAATGGTGGCGTGAAATCAGAGACCAGGGTTTAGTATTGTAAGCAATGGCAAGGTGGATTGAGGGCTGTACTGGCTGCCTTCCTGTCTGTTTTTCTTTTCTTAAGTTTTTGGATTTTGTTATTAGTTTTTTTGGTTTTTTTTGTTTTTTGTTTTTTGTTTTTTGGGGTTTTTTTTATTGTTTTGTTTTGTTTTTTTGGGTTTTTTTTGTTTTGTTTTTGCTTTGTTTTGTTTTGTTTTGTTTTCCCCCAGATAGGGTTTCATGTAACCCAGGCTGGCTCAGATTTGCTGTGTAGCTGAGAGTGGCCTAGGATTATTGGTCTTCCTGCCTCCGTCTTCCGAGTGCTGGGACTGTACATGTGGTCTCATATCCCTTTAAGTCCCTGCATAGTTACATTATGGATTTTTCATAGTCCCAAAATATTTAATGAAACGGCCCTAAGCATGCCATGTGGCTCTTACAGAAACTTTTAATACTACTAAAACCTGTTTCTGACTTTGTTTAACTTTAAGTTTGATTAGACAAATGTGTATTTCAGTGTCATTGGCTTCTGGAAGCTGCAGACATGTGAACGGTGGCCCCTGCCTTCGAGGAGGCATTGTACTTTTGCAAAACACACTTCCTCCGAATTCACTTGCTTCCATTCATGTCAACATATGGAATTAATTTCATTATTCCATTTTAAAAATAAGGAATCTGATGAACTTTATACATAGCTTAATTCTAGATTTTTCCCCATAAAAGTGAAACTAACAGATATCTAATAGCAAGGTATCATTTATGTTTTACATTAGATTTGAAAAGGAGAAATATGTTTTGCTTGTAAGCCATTTTAAGTGAGTGTGGCCTACCTCCACTGGGCCTTCTTTAATGCTGTGCTACTTTGGGTCAGCAGGATGACTCATAGGGGAGCAGTGCTTACTCTGCAAGGCTGGTGACCTGAGGTTAGTGCCTGGAAACCGTGTAAAAGTGGAAGAGAACCGATTTCATGAATTTTTCCCCTGACATCCACATGTGTGCTGTGACATGTGCACCTCCTCATCTCTCTCTGTCTACCCCCCGCCACAAACATACACAGAAACATGCAAATAGTCAGACAGACACACAGGTATAAATAGAAAAAGAAGCCATTTCTTCTGCTGGTACTATGTACTGGGTTCTAAGCCTATATATATATATATATATATATATAGTGTGTGTGTGTGTGTGTGTGTGTGTGTGTGTGTGTGTGTGTAAAATGGAAATCTCAAAATTGGCAAAAAAAAATCAAGGAATATGAGTTCAGTTAAGCCTTTTCCTTAGGCTTATAATGGTAGTGTTTTATCTCATGTGACTTGTGACGTGTAGACATCATATTTAGATATTACAGTCATGTGCCTTTGCATGCAAATAATTTTCTTCTGGATCATTTCAAGGTAATCTAGACTTCTTGGCCTTTTACTTCTAAATATTTTATGTATGTCCCATACCATAGACATATTCTCTTATATAATCTTAGAAAAGTTGTCAAATAAATTTAACAGAGACACAGCAATGTTACCTAATATAGTTTTAATTGTCACAAAGATTCCCACTGTGGTATGGCTTTTCTCCTCACAACAGAACCCTGAACATAGATCATACTTTTTGATGTGTTTAGTTTCTTTCCATCTAAACTTCCTGTAACTTTTTTTGTAGTTTATTGCAGTTTTGGAGAACATAGCTGTTTCTTACTGCCTCCCAGTTTGAAAGCTGAGCCAGTTTCTGGCCAGGAGGCTTAGCAGGGTCTGAGATGCTGCATTTTCAGGCTACGCCTCTCTTATGTCTTCTGTGTTGACATGTATCTTCCTAATTTAACCGAGGTTGTTCAATTTCTCTATTGCACAATTATAAATTTCCCCCTCGAAACCCATAGATTAAGTGGGAAGACACTTTAAGACCTGCAAAGTCCTGTTCCTCATCAAATACTCCCAGATCTACAATTGTGCAAGATTAGTATGAGACTAGTCTCTACTCTGGTGGCTGCAAAGTGTCAGTGTAGACTTGCTGGGCTCCCTCGTTGCTATCAGTCCATGGCAGCATCCACTCTGTCCAAGACACCTCCCTCTTGTCCCCTTTGTTCATCTGTGTTGGGCATGCACAGCATGGCTCCAGGGATTTGGACCGGACTGGGATGGTGAGGGAATAAAGAAACAACAAACGCAGAAACACGAAAAAGCGAGATTCAAGTGGAGCGGGTGCTTAAATGGAGCCTGGAAGCTCAGCAAGTCTCTTCCATAAAGTTGAACAGAGAGGCAGGGCTATGAGTACTGCTGAACAAGGAGCTGAGGTTATTGCAGGAGGCGGGGTTTATGGGAGATGAGTAGAAGCAGCATCTTTAGAGGACCACTTTAGGCTGCAAATATCCAGGAGGTAGGGAAGCTTTGGAGGACATTTTCTTCACATACTGTCAACACTTGGTCCCTTGAGGAACGTTTTGTGTCCCTCTGAGCCCTAGATTATGGGGTCCTTGACATGGTTGTGCCTATGATAACAGCATGCGTCAACAGGACTTTATTCACATGGGGTGGGGGGGCTACAGGTATGGAGTTATGGATTTAATTGTGCACGCTCTTTCTGCCCAAGATGTAGTGTCTGCAGTCCAAGTGCAGGTTCCTGAGTGACTTGATATGTCTTTCCTGTCCCATCTTTCCTGAGTGACTGGCTTCGTCTTTCCTGCCTGGTCTTTCCACAGTCAGGGTTATGATTCCCATGCAATGCACAGCTGAAGTCACCGGCTTCACCTTTTGACGACCCCCAATTCCCACGCCTGTTGATTGTCAGCCGTACAGAACAGTGTACAAATTCTACAAAGAGCTGCCCACTGTCACCCTTTGCCAGATCACTTCAACCTGCCACCCATCACTGTACTATCCAGCCCCTCTTGGATAGGAATCGTCACTCTTTTCTGGCTTGTCTTTCCTGTCCCTGAAGGGGAAAAAGAAAAACCTCTCAGACTTAGTTAGGTCTTTTCTCATAACAACAAAAGGTGGTCTGCTGTGAATATCAACCTGGCCTTGTTATGGGGCCACTTGCTTTTACCTTCAGATCTCTCACACTTTGTGGTGCAGTTCTTAATTTATGTGTGAGGAAGCCGAGGCTGCTTGTCTGTACCTTGCAAACATTTGTTCCTCGCTGACACGGCCAGTTTCATCTGCTTATGATGTGGACAACACCAAGGAAGATGTCCTACAGTGCCAACCACAGTGATAGCTGGGTTCTGTTTCCAGTGCCACACATACAGAATCCCAGTCCTGAATAATGTCTCCAGATTTCCAGGTGCTCGGTGTCTCATTCTTCTAGAAGGGAAAAATGTACCCTTCTTGGCATGTCATCTAAGACTTGTATCAAGCTGAGGCAATTTTGTTATGATTTTTCCATTGAGGTGCAAATTCCATAGCATAACCATTTAAAAGATATTTTCATTACACTTATCAAAGATGATACTTGCAAGCACTAGCCATCAATCCCCATCTAGTTCCAAAATATTTTCATCACCCACAAATGGACATTGTCTCTGTTGAGCAGTCTCTTTATAATCAACCTCATCCGAGCAACCACTGATATGCTTGGATGGCTTTAGCGATCTTGACCACTTCCTAGAAATGAAACTCTACACTAAGCAGTCGTCTTTGTCTGGCTCCTTTCTCTTGGCCAATGTTTCCATGTTATACCTTGTGCCACTGCTGTGCTCATTTTAACAGCTGAGCAACAGCCCATGACACAGAAAGACCACGTGTTCCTTAACCATTCTTTCATGCATGTGCAATGAGAAGTGAGTAGGAGTCGAGAGTGGCTTGTGCTTCATCCTAACATGTAATCTTGGACAAGCTTCTCACGTAGCTGTGTCCCAATTTTCTCATTTGCTGAAGAAAAATATAATATCTAACTCATCACACTGATGAAATAATTGAATAAAAAAATGTCTGAAAAGTTAATAGCCCCAGTAAGCCATTTTATTGCAGAACTCTATGGTGGAGCAAGAAGATATAAATTTGCATTTTAGTATGTGTTTTAGCTTGTGTTTGTGCTATTAGAATTACCTGCTTTGTTTTCCAAGCAGAGGCATATCCTCTTTTTTTTTTTTTTCTGTTTTGTGGTAGGGTGGGTTTGGTCCCCACGCCATTGGCTCCCCAACATGGGATGTTACGTTTCAGAAGGAGTTCACTAGAGAGTATGTCTGTAGTGGAATGTTACATAATTCACATTTAGACTTGAAGAGCTCATTATAAAAAAACCTGACACACTTCAGAAATATTAAATTACTACAGATTGTGTGGAGCAAAGAAACATTATTGAAGCATTTCAAAATTCCAGACGAGCCTGAATTTAACTGATAGAGTTTCACAGCTTTTACTGGGGAAAATGATTTGAGTTGTCACATGGTTTCTGGCCCCGAAGGACTTTAATCTCCTTAATTACAAAGAAATGAATTTCCTAAATAATTTGGAGTTACTTCACAGAATTCGCTCAACCTCTGGCTTTTGGAAAATTAAAGCGGGCGGCAGCCCCTGCTGTGTGCATTCACCACCACAGCTTCCTACGTTAAGTTTCCATTCCAAAGGCTCTGGTGTGTCCTGTCACTACTGTTACAGGGACATACTTCAGAGACTCACAAGTAATGCTCGTGGTCCTCGAACCTGTCACATCTTTCGAAATGACAGACTCTAGATACCTAGGGGAAACGGTGGACAGAGAGAAACGAGCCATCATTTTTCATACAGTAGCTTTTGAGAGTCTTTGAAATGATATAAACCCAGGTCTATAAGCTCCGTTCTGTATTTAGGGATTAGGCACCTACTGTATACAGCACCACTAGAATGGGAAGATCTGATAACCAGCCACTTCCTGTACTTTGTTCATCCTAAGAAAGCTGACTTACGCTGTCTCAGTTTCCCCTAGACACATGGTCTCATACCAGGCATGAGGTCTTGATCAAGCCAGACAAGAAGCTATGACCTCTTATTTGTGAAGTGCTTGCCAAGAGGGTAGCCATCTTTCAGTCCCGTGACATGTGCGCTCTCAGCTCTGTAGTAACTTCATCGATTGGGCAACATCAGCTCCACCATCCAGGTAAAGAGACCCAGAGGCAGGAAAAGCTCAATGGCGTCCTCACTGTCACAAGGCTTGGCAGCCGTCGAAGCTCTGGACTCAGCCAAAAATGGCATAGATGAAAGAGACGCCACTTTAATAGAGAACTCAGGATGTTTCCCAACCGGACTGTCTTTTTGAAGTGAGCCTCAAGGGGGATTGGATGAATGTCAGGGCAGCCCCAACAAAAGAGAACTGGTGACAAGAGGAAGCACAGGGGAGGGGTGGGAAGGTGACCCCCAGTGAGTCATCTCCTTGCCAGGCTCGACTTTCCTTCCATTCACTAGCTCACTGCATGTGACAAGCCTTCCGCCCATTAAAAATAAAGGGGAATTCATCCACTCGTGTTTGTGCTGCACGTGTTTATAGGGGTTCTTTCCACCTTGCGTTCGACAAAAGTATTGTTGTGCAGGATCCTGCAGATCCTGGATGCTAATCCTGCGTGCAGCTTTAATGAAAGTAAAGCAAATAGAAACGCTCGTTCCTCTGTGCCCCAGCATGCCTTGTGCTTCTATCTTCTCTGGCTCTGTTCATCCATGAGTCTTGCTGTCCTCCACAGGACTGAAGCTAACGCTGCTTTTACTTCTTTGGGGACTGGCAGCGGGCCTTGACTATTTCTTCCTGGCTGCAAGAGTTGCACGGTGTTTGTTTACACCCAGTCTATACTCAAGTCTAGTAAATACTTATTGCAATAAGAGGGTAGATATTAAGAGCATGTCAGTAAGTGACTCTGTTGTCTCCTACGGGATATGTCTTTCGAGAGAAGGAGTTGGTATGTAGATATTGCCACAAAGATGGCAAAGACATTCTCATTTTTAACGTGTGGTTCCAGAAAGTTCACTCGACAAAGGCAATTAATCTCATTTCCTTACCCGTCACCTTAGTTCCTCTAATTCAAGTGCTTATACACAGAGATAGTGTCCTTTGGAAAAAAAAAATAATTAGGTCATTAAAAAATAAATCTAAGCAGGTATCTTTGGATAAGATGGACATTGCCTCACAATTAAGTTGTAATGTAATTTTATATGGCTTTCATATTAGGCCTTATAGTTAAGCCATCTTTAATTGTCATGATTAAGAGGGTTAGATCATCATTCTTTTTGAGCTGCAACTGGCATTCAAGGTTAGTGCACTTAGATTAAACAGTTCCAATTCTGTGGAATGAGCTAAAATTGGTTGCCCTGCTTCAAGAACCATTTCTAGTAGCTTTTCCCTTAATATTGAAAGTAGATAACCAGTGAGGTGATTATTCTCAGTGGAGTCTCAGCTACCACGATCCGGTAGGGGCTAAGGAAAAAAAAAAACTATTGATAAAGGCAGTACATTTATTCAATTTAAATGAGATCTAAGGTGATAGCACATGTGCAGCTCTGAGGTCAGAGTGTAGAGTGCCTGGTAAGTGCATAGTGCATGCTGGCCTTAATTGAAGTGTCTGTGTTGTTCTAATCATTGCCACTCTCCTGTAATGACATCTATTCTTCATAGTACTCAGTACTGTGCAATACGTGCTTAGGAGAGACTGCATGAAAAAAAAATGTGTGTCTCCCTCCCCGGTCTCTTTTCCTTTCTTTCTCCACACTAAATGCTTGTCTGCCCTTATAGCTAGGGGAAAAGCTGACATCAAAATTGGCTTGCTGCGAAGTTTCTCAGCCCCATTTGTCACCTTACCCTTGGAGCCCAATTGCATGTCAACTCTGGGTCCCCTCTGATGCCTGCCAGTGAGGGACAGACTGCAGGTCACTCCCCTATGATCTGCCTTAGCTGCCCAGGCTCTGATCAAGCTCAGCTGATGGATGGGCGGCCCCCTTGTTGGAAATGTCTCCACGGGGCTGATCAAGAAATATGTCTGTGATATTTTCTGGGTGGCATCCAGTGCTTGGCCATCAGGAACATGGGCGACAAAGAGCTGGAGATTGCTGCTTTGGACAATTTAAGTTTCTTAACTTGCAAAGAATGTGCTTATTCCCATTGTGGTATAAGCCTCATCCATGGCCTCATGAACACAGGCTCAGCCAGACAAAGTGTGTCAACAAGGCTAAGATGTTCTTGCTGTTTTGTGTTTGCGGGTCCTTTTCCTCAAATTTCTACTGGGTCCCAGAAGGACCAGGATTCTGAATGCTCTCTTGCTTTGATTTGCAGCACTCCAACAGAGTGAATGACATGCACAGCGTGGGCTGTCCTTTCTGAAGGGAGGAGCCTTTCTCTTGGAGAGGATCCTCAATGAGCCTGGCCAAGGCCCGGGGTCTGTGTGAAGAGGACTAAGGATTAAGTAGGATGTCAACTGAGACAGAACTTCAAGTAGCTGTGAAAACCAGCGCCAAGAAAGACTCCAGGAAGAAAGGTAGGGGCTGACTCTGCGCCCTTCACGAGGCTACTTTTCTGTGTAGTAACAAAGTTAACTCTAGACGGGTCCAAACACATAGCTGTGTAAATCGTTCTATTTTTTATGATGATTTTGTGCTCAGATTTTGATGGCTATTATTTTCCAGGTACAATGCCAAGTTGCCTTTGTATTATAGAAGGCACTTTGGGTATGGCTTTTAGCCATTTCTCTATCGAGGTCAACCCCTGTTGTGCCCAGTCCTCAACTCTGTTCCCAGTTCTTACTTTCTGCCTGTTGCATTTTGCTTTTGTGTATTGCTGTGGTTCTTGACCTCTGGCCACTCCCAAGGGCTGACGAGAGCGGACTGTAGGGCCCATCCACAGTACATGCCCGGCATCTGCAGACTGCGCTGCTAATGAGTTTCCAGGCAGTGCTGGTCCAGAGGCCACACTGGGAACCACGGGGCCATCAACAGAAAGCCTGTTCTTACTCATTGCCTTTCCTACACGGATCACTGCCCGTTGTCCAGGCTGGGTTTTCTGCAACCTCCTGAGAGAGGCTTTTCTCCATCCCCACTGGAGTTGGCCGCTTGTTTGTTTTGCTTCAGTTGCGCTTTGATAGTGTCTCACTCTGTTTAAAATGCCTTGCGTTGTTATGAGTCATCTTGAGTAGTAACTCTTAGAGCTAGAGCCTGCGTTCACCCCAGGACCCTCAGTACATGCAGAGTACTTAAGAGGAGGTACACATGTAACTCATGATGAAGGTTAACATGTCCAGTGTCGTTTACAAATATAATTCTCTCTTCATGCATCCGTGGCCTTATGAGTATGCCTTTTGTTAAGTGTGTGCCCCTTGGTGGTTAGAAGTGTGTGCATGCTGTGTGTGTGTGCGTGTGTGTGTATGAATCTTTATGTGGTCTATGAGTTGTATGTGTTGTGCATACATGTGTTCATGTGTTGTATGTGTATAGTGTGTGTATGTGTTCCTGTGTGCATGTGTGTGAATGAATATGTAGTCTGTGAGTTGTATGTGCTGTGCATACATGTGTTCATGTGTTGTATGTGTGTAGTGTGTGTGTGTGTTCCTGTGTGTGTGTGTGAATGAATATGTGGTCTATGAGTTGTATGTGTTGTGCATACACATGCGCATGTGGTGTGTGAGTGTGTGTGTGTGTGAGTGTGTGTGTGTGAATGAATATGTGGTCTGTGGGTTGTATGTGTTGTGCATACACATGTGCATGTGGTGTGTGAATGTGTGTGAGTGTGTGTATGTGTGTGTGTGTGTGTGAATGAATATGTGGTCTGTGGGTTGTATGTGTTGTGCATACACATGTGCATGTGGTGTGTGAGTGTGTGTATGTGTGTGTGTGTGTGAATGAATATGTGGTCTGTGGGTTGTATGTGTTGTGCATACACATGTGCATGTGGTGTGTGAGTGTGTGTGAGTGTGTATATGTGTGTGTGTGTGAGTGTGTGTGTGTGAATGAATATGTGGTCTGTGGGTTGTATGTGTTGTGCATACACTTGTGCATGTGGTGTGTGAGTGTGTGTATGTGTGTGTGTGTGTGTGAGTGTGTGTGTGTGTGAATGAATATGTAGTCTGTGAGTTGTATGTGCTGTGCATACATGTGTTCATGTGTTGTATGTGTGTAGTGTGTGTGTGTGTTCCTGTGTGTGTGTGTGAATGAATATGTGGTCTATGAGTTGTATGTGTTGTGCATACACATGCGCATGTGGTGTGTGAGTGTGTGTGTGTGTGAGTGTGTGTGTGTGAATGAATATGTGGTCTGTGGGTTGTATGTGTTGTGCATACACATGTGCATGTGGTGTGTGAATGTGTGTGAGTGTGTGTATGTGTGTGTGTGTGTGTGAATGAATATGTGGTCTGTGGGTTGTATGTGTTGTGCATACACATGTGCATGTGGTGTGTGAGTGTGTGTATGTGTGTGTGTGTGTGAATGAATATGTGGTCTGTGGGTTGTATGTGTTGTGCATACACATGTGCATGTGGTGTGTGAGTGTGTGTGAGTGTGTATATGTGTGTGTGTGTGAGTGTGTGTGTGTGAATGAATATGTGGTCTGTGGGTTGTATGTGTTGTGCATACACTTGTGCATGTGGTGTGTGAGTGTGTGTATGTGTGTGTGTGTGTGTGAGTGTGTGTGTGTGTGAATGAATATGTGGTCTGTGGGTTGTATGTGTTGTGCATACACTTGTGCATGTGGTGTGTGAGTGTGTGTATGTGTGTGTGTGTGTGTGAGTGTGTGTGTGTGTGAATGAATATGTGGTCTCTGGGTTGTATGTGTTGTGCATACACTTGTGCATGTGGTGTGTGAGTGTGTGTATGTGTGTGTGTGTGTGTGTGTGTGTGTGAATGAATATGTGGTCTATGAGTTGTATGTGTTGTGCATACACATGTGCATGTGGTGTGTGTGTGTGTGTGTGTGTGTGTGTGTGTGTGTGTGTGTGTGTGTGTTACCCCTGTGGTTTCAGTTCCCCTCTCATCTTCTCAGCTGCATGCAAGGGGATTAGAAGAGCTCTTTCAGGACTTGAATCTGATGCCCTTGGCTTCTCTGCGCAGGCAGTGATTTGTTGGAGACATCACCGCGCCTGCCTACTCATGTTTTGGGATGGCATCTGTCTGGCACCTGAGAAGCATAGGGCATTAAGTGGAGTACATCCTCAGCTCCTGGGCTGTCAGGACTCCAGCACTAGCTATAAATTTTGTTTGATGTTTATTTGAAACACAAATATTTTGGAGACAGTCTATTTTATTGTCCAAAACTTCATGTAAACCTTCTTTTTTTATGCCTCCAAGTCTGGGAATAATAGACAAAAAGCAAACGGGCAAGGGAACAGGTCTTGAGAGACTGCTGCATGGGGAGGTGGTTGTAAAGTCTGGTAGGTTCTAGAATTGAAATGCTTTTGCATTAGAAACTGACAAGTTATATTTTTGCTTCAAAATTAGCCTTCCCACTAAACTTGCGCTCTTGAATGTTTAATGCCTTAAGCTTTTATATTTTTTTTTGTCTTGATTTTAATGTGCAAGATTCAGGGTCATCCTGAAAAGAAGATTGTTAGGTTTAAAAAAAAACCAGTAGTTAAAGGATTTGGGCCTGGGTCGGAGGGAGAAGGCCACCCTTTGACTTCCTCTTCATCTCCTAAGACTCTTCATCACTAACATTAAATATTTTGAAGTGTGGACAGGCAGGCCCAAGTTCATATTCTGACTATGTTACTTCCGGCATACCTGACCTTAGACCTTTAGTTCACCTCTCTGGCCTCATTTTCCTCTCCTATAAAATAAGGTGTGCTAGCATATACTCAATGGCTTACTATGTAGGTTAATTTAAGTAAGACAAATAAGCATAGAACTTGGCATATATTAAACATTCAACAGAAATTGGCAGTTTACTTTTTGTTGTTTTTCTCTTTCTTTTCTTTCTCATCTCATTTTCTCTGGTCTCTGTTATCTTTCCATCACTCAGTTTTATTTTCTATTTCTGCGTCACATATCTTGCAGTAATCAGCTTGAGCCTCCCTTACAAATAACAGATTGAATGGCTTAAAGCACAAATGTATTTCTTACTGATGGGTATGCCAGAAGTCTAAGAATAAGATCCTAACAATTCCTGTCCTCCTGAAAGCTCTCTTCCTCACTTGTCAGTGGCCACCTTCTCACTGGGTCATGCAGAATACAGAGCCACATCCTCTTCCCTTCTCTTTCCTTCCGTTTCCCCTCCCTGCCTCTCTTCTTCTTTCTCTCCTGCTCTCCCTCCTCTCCTCTCATCCTACCACCTTCTCTCCTCACCACCTCCTGTCTCCTTCTACTATTATTACTGTCTTAAAGGTCCCACCATCATTTCAGCTAGCACCTTTGTCTGTCTGTCTGTCCGTCCGTCCGTCCGTCCGTCCGTTCCGTCTGTCTATCCATTCACTCGTCCATCCAAAATACCATCACACTGGGTTTTGTTTTGTTTTTAAGGTTTATTTATTATGTATTCAATGTTCCGCCTGCATGTACGCCTGCCTGCCAGAAGAGGGCACCAGTTTACATTATAGATGGTTGTGAGCCACCACCATGTAGTTGCTGGGAATTGAACTCAGGACCTCTGGAAGAGCAGCGTCAGTGCTCTTAACCTCTGAGCCATCTCTCCAGCCACACACTGGGTTTTAAAGCTTCATTTATATGGATATAGACGAAGCATGACTATTCAGTTTATAACAAATACTTCTTCATTCTCTTCTTTCCCCTTTTCTTTTTCTTCATCATCGTGATTATCATAATAACAGGTTTTTCTTATCATTTTATAGCAAGGAATCTTTAATCAATTTGTCCCAAGGAATGATTTTATAATTATTTTTACTTGTGCAACTTAACAAGCAATCTTTAGTCTATGTATATCAGTATAGACAAAAGTACCGTAAGGGCATATTAAAATACAAAATGAATGTGTAGTAACAATATTTATTCATTACTTTTAAGTATTTGATAATAAAATGATAAGCATTCTGTTAAGTAAATGCTGCTACTTGCTCAAAATAAATAAAAATCCTTAAGTACTTTATTTATTTTTCCTGTCATAAGGCTTTGGCTCAGTTTGTCAGTACTTGATAATAAAAACTGTCTTTATCTTCATTCTGGATCAATGAAAAAATATTTTAAATTATATTTAAGTGTAACATTTAGCTTTTACCAAAGGTTCATTACTATTATTTTTTATGCATTTTAAAAGGAAGCTGGATCTTAGTAAGTATCTATACTTGCTTCAGCAATGGTGTGTACTTTCTTCCACTGTTGTTGAAATCACTAGTAGCTTTTCTAACCTTTAGTCCTGAGTCAACTGTACTTGATCATAGTGTATTATTTTCTCTATGCTGTTGTGTATGATTTTTTCATTAAAAAAAATTTCTAAACCTATATTCATTGGTAGAATTGGCATATAGCTTTTTTATATATATTTTGGACTATTTTGTAGCTTGTATTATTCAGTTTAGTCCTCATATGGATGGTGACCAAAAGGAAACAATAAATAATCTATAGTCCGCTGTCTGTATCTAAGGGATTTCATTGGTAATACATGGTTGGAATTACATAATCTGTACAATTTCGTATCTTGGCTTATTATCTGCCATTACTTTTTATAATTATTATGTGATTTTATAAGATAAAAGAGTCACTACTCACCCACCCCCAGCGCGCACATATACACACAAGGTGGATCCTAGGAAAGACATTTTAATACCTTGCATTGTGCATGCAAAGAGGCCCTGTTGAATTTATCAGAAGCCTATTGGCCTCTGATAAAGTAGACTATAAAACCAAGCCAGGCAGTTTCAAATACAAACAACACAGGGCATATTTCTTCAAAGAATGCGTTTTGAGGCCAGCTGTGTGTGAGGCATACCACACACAGAGTATTCAGTATTTAAATGAGATATAGAAATAGTGAAGAAAAAAAAAAGTTGTTTCCTTCATTTTGTAGTTACTAGATTGCATCACAACACATCCAACTTGTCAAGCAGTGCCTGTCCCAGGAGCTGAATTTTATGCTGGGTCACAGGAAGGACATTTGTTTGTTCAGGTTCCTTACCTGCCATCAAAAAGAGAGTCAGTTGACTCAATTCTTGCTACTTGCATTCCCAGTGTTGGTGTGCCCCGTGGAAGGCTAAGATGAAAGGATAGGTCCCGTGACTAGGACACAGTGCTTCTGGGGGTCAGCACCTGGTCAGCACCACCACCATCTGGTACCTGAGTGTGTAGAAGGAATCACCAGCCTGGGTGCTGGAAAGAACTTGACTTTAATTCTAACTTCTCTCCATAGCCGCTGGGTACTGTAGGAGAGAGCCATGGAGTGTCTTCAAGCCTGGATTTATTTATCTTTAATGGGTTCCTATGTGCACCATTAGATAGGAGAGGTAGGCATTTGGCAGTTGCGGTGGCAGTGGGGCCTAGCAATGGTAATTTTCCTCTCTTGATCTTTCTGAGCCCATCATTGTCTCCTTTTTTAGAAACATCCTGTGTCCATGTTACAGGTGTATCCTTAGGCTAGCAGGTACACCTGTAGGCTAGCAGGTACACCTAGGCAACCACAGTGACAAAGACCCAGCTTTTTTTTTTTAAGTAATTTTTTTCAGATTACATCTCAATTGTTATCCCCTAATTTGTATCTTCCCATTCCCCCTCCCTCCCTCTTTCACCCTATTCCCCTCCCCTAGGTCTGTGACAGAAGGGGACCTCCTCCCCCACCATATGATCACAGCCTATCAGGTCTCCTCCTGGTAGCCTGCTTACCCTTCCTCTGAGTGCCACCAGGCCTCTCCTTTAAGAGGAAGTGGTCAAATATGAGGCACCTTTTCAGTAGGAGTTTCAAGTCAAGGCCCCACTATGATCTAGGAGGTCATCTGACAGAGGCCTCCACAACAATTGTGTCAAAATGTATTAGAATCCTGGCCCCTTTATGGTGAGGAATGATTTTGGTAAGGCCACAGTCAGGGTCCTTTCTAGTCAATTACACTTAGGAAATAACCTGTTAGTACTGGCTGACCACTTGGTAGTTTTTGTAATGGCGTCATATTCCTTACCCTTTTAGAACCACAGGACACAAAAGCATTATATATATATATTTTTTTTTCCTTTCGAGACAGGGTTTCTCTGTGTAGCCTTGGCCATCCTGGACTCATTTTGTAGACCAGGCTGGCCTTGAACTCACAGCAATCCACCAGCCTCTGCCTCCCGAGTGCTGGGATTAAAGACGTGCGCCACCACGCCCAGCTGGATTATGTTTTCAAGAGACTCTGTGGAGAGTCACACTGAGTGTTACTTCTGTCTACTGCTCCTGGCCTAGAGTAGTAAGGGGCGTACCCTGAAGTTCACTGAGACACTGTATTTGTGCTCACCCTCACGCCACTGGTTTTTTATTAGAAGCCTTCTGCTTCCTCCACTACCAAAAAGATGTAGAAATTATAACTCCTTTCCCAAGTTTGAAACATCAGAGACATTATTTCATTCTGTTCTTCATAGATGTTTACCTCCCTCCAGCCGTGAGCTCGGCTTATACTTGATGCCCTGAGAAGAGATCCTGGCTCTTCGCAGTCCGTACCACAGCAGGGGATTCTAGCCAAGGGAGGCATTCTGACTTCTTTTCCTGGAGAGAGAGATTTTCTACTTTTCTATTGTTGTTCATTTTCAATTTATTACTGTTTATAAAATAAAAAAAAACAATTACTTATATTCCAATTTTAATCCCAGCACTAGGCCATAGATAAAGCCCAAAAGGACTGCTGCATGTTTGAAGCCAACATGGTCGAACCAGAGCTTTAGAGCAGGACCTTATCTCAAAATAAAAATAAACACAAGTGGAACAATGCCTTTAATGTCTACGTACATCTACATGCAGTTGAATTCCCTAGATGGTGAGGCAGCATATAAAAAGGGTAAGAGGAATTAATGAACGGAGCAGGCAAAGCCTGGCTCCCACAGACGGGATCATGAGAGATATGATGAGTTGTAATAGTTATTGTTGCTTGTCACTTTGAAAGAATCTAGGATCGTCTGGGAAATGAGCCTCTGTTTGATTACATTAACTGAGGTGGGAACCCACCTACCATGGGTGGCTCCATTCCCTAGGTAGGGGACCTTGGACTCTATAAGAGTAATGAATGTGGGATGAGCACTAGTGTGCTTGCATTCACCGCTCTCTTCTGACTGCAAATGTAGTGTTACCAGCTCCTTCAACATCCTGTTGCCTCGATTTCCCGACTCTGATGAGTGATACCTTGACCCGTGAACTAACACTCCTTTGAGTTGCTTTTATTTGGGCATTTTACAGTAGCAATAAAAAGAAACTAACACACGAGCCCAGGCCACAATAAAGGAATAGCTCCTTGGCTGGAGAATCTCCAGCTCAACAAGTTCCAAACAACTTCTAGTTTTAGTATTAGCCCCAGGGATCTGCCTGCCTTTGTTTTTCCTCCAGCTGCTTGCAGTGAAGCCTTCTGGGAAGAGCTGGTGGCCTTCTTGCATGATGACCATTGCAGACAAGCACTCTGTAGTGAGTCCAACTCTTAGTTTGCCCCTTTGGGTATATAAGAATGTTATGTAAACCAGGAGACTTGTTCTGTTCCTATGGATTGTTGCAGTCTTTACGTTGTACACATTCTGTGGGGTTTTCCTGTGTCTCAGTGCCCGGAGATGTGGGGTGTGAAGTATTGCAGGCACTTTACTACTCGGGGGGCAGCAACATAGACACTGACTCAGGTAAACCTATGGCACTGTTCTGTCTTGGCAGTTGTTTGTTTGTTTGTTTGTTTGTTTTCAGAGTGAGCTAATTGTTCTCTACTGACTTTGAGATTTGCAAGCTTTAAAACTTCAAAGATTTTGTTACAATATGACATAAATTTCCCTGAGCTTCGTCAGTAAAGCTCCTGGATACAATGTTTGGAGGAAGCAGTAATGGTTTCAAGCAGTCTTTACGGTGAACCTGGCTATCCCATCTTATACCATGCAGCAGGAAGAGACCTCTGTGCCTTCTGTGGTCCTGAATTTGTTATAGGAAGCTGTGCTCCTTGTAGTTATTCCCTGCAGACAAACTCATCCACAGAGGCTGACTAGGAGCCCGAGCTTAAAGCCTCATTCTAGCTGGTCCCTTTATAAGAAGTGAGGGTTTCCTCAAATTGCCATTTGTCTCTCTAGCAGTGCAGTCCACAGGGCAACACACTAAACCCTTTGATATATGCTCCCAGATCCTTTCGTCTACCTCTCTTTAGCTGAATCACACTGAACTCTAGGTCCTAGGATGTGCCTCTGCTTGAACCCTGCTTGGATCATCTCTCTCATCCTGGGCACTTGTTACTCTCTGTCATACTCGAGATGCAGTAAGAATTGCTCTGGGCCATTATCCTTAACCTCTTGAGCCTCTTAGCATCCTCAGTTAATTAATCACTATTATCAGTATGTGTGACAAGTTGTATGTCTTTCCAACCCATTAATTCTTTATCTCTTAACTGCCCTCCTCCTAAAGGTACTCCAGGCTAGCTTTTATCTCTCATCTGGCATGTTTTCCAGTCCCCTAAGTAGTCCTGAGATTTCCTGTATTAGACATCTCCAACCTTGTGTTGATTTGATCAAGAGATTTGATCAGGCCAGTCTACTTAAAACCTGCAGTGAGAGGCTCCCGATGCCTCAGCTTATCTTACCGGCTAAGAAGCCTTGTGTCTCCGCCCTTCCTTCCCCTCCTTATCTTTCAATGCACATCTTTTTCCACTCTTCATAATTGTACTCTATATACAGTGGCTCAAGCAAATAAATTTCAATTTACTCACTCCACTGTGTTTTGTTTTGTTGTTGGTGGTGGTGGTGGTTTTTGTTGTTGTTGTTGTTGTTTGTTTTGTTGTTTTGTTTGTTTGTTTTTGCTTTTGGGTATTTGCATTTGCTTTTTCTTCTCTGAGGAACAAATTCCTTATCCTTTTCAAAACGAACTCCATGTATCCAGTTTCAAGTCAAATGTCACCCTCCCAGCCACCCAACCCTTCCCCCTGCCAGAAATAAATGGTGACCCACCCCACTCTGGGGCTCTCTAAGTACCCCTTACTAATAATCCTAATACATTATTTTAAGCAATAGTTTTCCTCTTTTTTTCACTCATGAGGCTCAAAGTTCTGAAGGATCAGGGGCTGTTTAGTTAGTCACTAATCTTTACCACTAAGCACTGAAGTGTTAAGTAATATGAATGCAACAGTGTTTATGGCATCTATAAAGGGGGGAAGCACTGAATTCTGACTCATAAGGTTCATCTGGCCCCACCCCACCCCCAGCTTTCCGTAGTTCCCACAGCACCTGGACCCACTCAGGTCACCACATTTGCTGCAGTTCTCACAGTCTCTGCCATCCTCTGTGGGTTCCTCACACAACATTTGGCACGTGGCATAGGCTCAGTAAATGCTTAGCGAGCAGGTTTTCATAAAGTATGCAGGGGAAGTATTTGCATAAGGAGAGAGAAAAACAAAGTAAAAAAAAAAAAAGAATATAAACATCTCTCATAAGAACTTTGCCTCCTAAGGTTCTTGCTGTGTGGCATTCAGAATTCTTGTCATCCCGAGAGCTACTTCTCCTGTCTGGATGTGTGTCCAATCATTTCTAGTGTTGTAATTTAGCACGATGTGGGCCATATTGGAAGTAAGAGCAATACGATTTGCCGTATTAGCTCGTCCTACTGCTTCATTAAGCTCAGTGTGCTGCCTCTGGCAGTGGCTGGGCCTGAATTCTGATGTTTGGAAGAACAAAGCCCTTCACATCAGCCCCGTAAGTCCCCCAGAGCTCTGCGCATCAGGTTAAGTGAATGCACCTTCCCAGAGTTAGAGATTCTGTGTCTTTGCACATAATCAACAAATGGCCCAGAACATGGGGGTTTGTTATTTCTGTGAGTTTGCTGAGCAGATGTCTCCAGGTGTGCTGGGATATCAGAAATCTCTCCTTCTGTCACACATCTTGTAGCATGGTCAGTGGACACCTGCTGCCTCCTAACTATGTCTACAGAGCCCATCAGGAGAACACCAGGTAGGTCAAAGGTGGGTTTGGGGGTGGGGGATGTCAGTGAACGGGGACCTACTGCCTGCTGGTGATGCAGCTAAGCTTTCTGGGTTTGTACTTGAAAAGAGCCTCCACCCACATGTTCCTGTCTTACAAGCGAGGCAGCTGAGCCTCTCAGAAAGATGAGCCTCTTACCTCACCTTTCCCTTCATCCTGGAGGGCGTTCTCTTGTCTCTTTTCTGCCTGTCATTGCCCACCTGATCTTCTCAGACCGGCCTCATTTTCCATTCCCACGAAGCTCTTCAGTGTTTCTTCACCTGTGATAGCAAGCCTTCCTTGCCCTGTGACTCTGAAGAGACTTTTTTTCTTTCTTTTTTTTTTTTTTTAGTGTTTTCTTGTTTCTTTTTTTTTCTCCTTTATTACTTTATTCTTGTTACATCTCAATGGTTATCCCAACCATTGTATCCTCCCATTCTTCCCTCCCTCGCATTTTCCCCTTATTCCCCTCCCCTATGACTGTTCCTGAGGGGGATTTGCTCCCCCTGTATATGTTCATAGGGTATCAAGTCTCTTCTTGGTAACCTGCTGTCCTTCCTCTGAGTGCCACCAGGTCTCCCCCTCCAGGGGACATGGTCAAAGGTGAGGCACCAGAGTATGTGAGAAAGTAATATCCCACTCTCCACTCTACTGTGGAGAGTGTTCTGTCCATTGTCTAGATCTGGGTAGGGGTTTAAGGTTTACTGCCTGTATTGTCCTTGGCTGGTGCCATAGTTTGAGCGGGACCCCTGTGCCCAAATCTACCTATCATAATGTTCTACTTGTAGGCTTCTAGGACCCTCTGGATCCTTCTACTTTGCCATTCTCCCATGATTCTCTCATCTAGAGTCCCACTAGAATGTCCTCCTCTCTGTCTCGGTTTCCTGGCAAGTGAAGGCTTTCGTGGGACATGCCCCTGAGACTTTCTTTCTTAAAGATCACATCTGCACACCTTTCTGTCCTGCCAGCTTCTGTATTAAGACAGGATTCCATGGCCTGTACTCTGTCTTCTGAGTGATTGTATCCCTTTAATGCTAGGAGTAAGAGATTAAGTTACCACAGGCAGAAAGGGGAGATGAGATTAACAGTGTGACTATTAAACAGTAACTTAAATTGTCATCACAAGGAGGCCTGGAGGGATGGCTCAGTGTTTCAGCGCACTTGCTGCCCTTTCAGAAGAGGCAGGTTAGGTTCCTAGCACATACCTGGTGGCTCACAACTGCCTGTAACTCCCATTCCAGGGCATCCAGTGCCTTCTTCTGGTCTCTACAGGTACCAGGTATACGTGTGGCACACACAATACTTTTAGGCAAAGCACACACGTACACACACACACACACACACACACACACACACACACACACAGAAATCTCATTTTTAAAAAGCTTCAAAAGGGAGCTATAGTTCGATAGCAGTATTTTCCAGATGAGGAAGTGTGAGCTCCTAAGCTGAGGATGTGTTCAAGGTGACCCGGCATGCATATGGAAAAGAGTCATCTTAAAAGTTGAGTCTAAAGGATTCAGTGCACAGTATTTATGCACTACTCCATTTGCCCGTCGCTCTGTAACACTGCTTTCCAGCAGTGATTATTGAATAAAGCCTCAGCAAAAGCTCAGGTCCCTGGGGCCTACTTCCTGCTGCAAAGCAGTAACTTTAGATTCTGTTTACCTTCATAAAGAACCTATTTGTCATCTTAGATTTCTTCCCTCCAATTTGGGAGCACCGTCATTCGAGTCCTTTGCCTCCCTTGGCTGGTCATCCTGCTCTAGGGAGAACTTGCATACTAATTGTTAAATCAGAGGCTGGAAAAGCCGTGCAGGAGCTCACATTGGACGGAGCCCAGCAGATGATGAATAGCAGACCTGAATCTTATCATGTATTTCAGGATGATGTACGGTACTGTTGGAAACTGCCTTTGACAAATGTGCACGGGAAGGGGAATTATCTTCAACAATGAAAAATGTCCTTATTATGTGATCCTAAAAAGGATCAAGACCCCTATCATTGGGAAGATGATCTTCCCTATATCCCTTATTAACAGCAGTGCAGAAGCATGTGTTAAAGACATGGGACGTTGTTCCGAGGCGGTGATGGATAACATGAGTGTTGAAATCGGGTCAGATGTAGAAAAGGCTGCTTGATGCTTGATAGCAGGTCCAAAGCTTTCAACTCACTAAGGTCTCTCTTAGCCCTTGTTTCATGAGCATGTGTGAGATTTGTTTTGTTTTTTTCCATCAGTAACCGATGGCTTTTAGTCAGGTCAATGCTACGGTATAGTAACGCAATGCTATCATATAGGCTGGTAAGAAATAAAACTAGGAAGGATAGCAGGCTACCAAGAAGAGACTTGATACCCTATGAGCATATTCAGGGGGAGGAAATCCCCCTCAGGAACAGTCATAGGGGAGGGGAGTAAGGGGAAAATGGGAGGGAGGGAAGAATGGGAGGATACAAGGGATGGGATAACCATTGAGATGTAACAAGAATAAATTAATAAAAAATTTTTAAAAAAAGAAATAAAACTATTTGCAGGAAGAAGACAAATCTGCAAGTCATTTTGAATCTTTATTTTCATTTTATTGTCACAAGTTGCACCCCTCTGTTGAACCTGTAAAAGTCAGAGATCTGGCAACTGTGGCCCACAGGCAGAAGCTGGATTTGAACCTGAGCAGTCTGCAATTCATCCCAAGCTTTGTTGATCATAGTGTCTTCGAGTGAAAACCCACCTGGGATTCAGACTAATGGACCACGGGGCAGATGAGTGTGTGTGGGAGGGCAGAATGGGCCCTGGCTGTCCGTCGTTTTCAAACTGGGGCATCACATGGACGCCTACTGCATTCATAGTTGACCTAGAACATGTGTTCTGCAAGCATCAGGTTGGACACATTTGGAGGAGATGATCCAGAAAGGTTAGTTGGTTCAATAATTGTAAAACAGTAACTTTGTTAACTACAAGGCTATAGGAGGATTTTTAACTCAAGTTTTCTCTCTCTCTTCCTATCCTCTAATTATCTTCCACTTTTTTTTTTTCACCTGGTTCCCATACGTGTTTAAAATGTATTATAAAGCCAGGCGGAGTGATGGCTCTAGAAGACTGAGAACAGACTTGGACTCAAGGATCTTAAACATGTGCCCTTAAAGGTGGAAAACCGTGAGGCAGCTGTAGTTACTTACAGTAAGCTGAACTCACATAGAAGAAGGAACCAATAATCCAAGGGCTTCCCAGGAGTTAGGAGATGCAAGTAAATGTCCTTGGAGTTCTGATTGCTGTTAGGCAGTTCAATGTATGCTTTGTGACAGACGTTGGCAACCCACTATCCTTCAGTATTCCCATGGCTGCTGTGAACAGCAGAGCACACCCTTTCCCCCAGAGACAGGCAGACCAACAGCTCAGGCATCTAGTCGAATGGTAACTTGTTTTGCCCTCCTTCCGCATACAAGTGCCTTGAAGTTAGTGTAGTTTATACATTCTGTATTATGCACCGGGCCTGGGACACATGCATTCCCTATGCATTTGTTGATCAGTAAACTAGCCTGCATTGTATAGGCAACTCCTTGGCCTTTGGCTTATGTTTTCCTAGAATCAGCCATTTATATTCCATTAGTTTTTCTTGGATGTTTTGAAGTAATCATTTCTTGTGGTTTCCCCTCCTGTTCTCAAAGCTATAGATTGCAAATAGATTTTGTATGATTTGCCAATGCAGATCAGTTTTAATGGCTGCCTCAAGTGCCCTGGGGAGCTTTTGTAGCCACAGCCTTCTCTTCAGTGAGCACAGCCAACACTCAAGTGCATTTTCTTCTGATGCTTTTTCCTGCACGTGAGTACGTGCACAGATCCATGCAAACATGTGTAATCAAATCCTAATGTGTATTTACCTCTATTATTTTTCACTAAACCTCTTCATGGAAGCTTCTCCCCTACAAATAAAAATGTGATTATCATTTTTAAACATGGTAAGTGATGTAATTGTCTTTGATCTTTACTCACAGAACCTCTGTCCTTATCCTTGTAGCAGTGTTGCCACTTTCCACTGGCCCTTTCTGTGATTTGTCAAACACCCCTCAAGGTATGTTGTATGTAGAACTGTTTTTGTAGTTGAAAATGTCCACCCCCTGCCCTTGAGTTGTTTCCTGAGGACCTTGTGGTGTGGCTGGGAAGATATAACTTTTCCTACAAGGAGAAGAAAGCTGCTCTGGGCTGCATGCCACTTAGCTGGACCCACCACACTAGTCTGGTGCTGGCATTAAGATTTAGCAACGGATACCGGTGAGCCTGAGTGCTTTGTGCAATTTGAATCTTCTAACCCCAGCTTGTCAACTTTAATACGCTGTCTCGGTGCCTTGATTTTTTTGGTTCATCTATTTTAATGTGATGAAATATAAAAATTGAGCCTACTTTTGTTTCCTTACAATGACTTTAGGGGATTTTAGCTGATAACCTATCCTTCGCTTCTCAGGGATTCGAATTTTAAACACCCCAAAATGTATTTTCCTGATATCTGCCATCAAGTGATTAGTGTAACTATTTAGTTCTGGTCTTCTTTCCTAATCTTGGTAGATTTATTTTCTCTTCTTAGAATTCTACTCTCACCCTCTCTGTCTGGGAGACTGGAGATGTCATTTAAACATTGCTTATTAGGATTCCATTATTTGCCTCATATACAGTCAGCTAAATCAAAAAGTCAGACAGTGTTTTTAAATTGCAAATTTAAATGACAATTTATAGACCAGGTCTACTGGAAATTTTCTGTCCTTGACATCCATCAATGCCTATGGGTGTGTAGTGTTATATTCTCTCTCTCTCCCTCCCTTTCCCCCCTCCCCAGCATGCATATTACACCAGAAAGATCAGAACTGCTTTCAATGAAATGAACTATAGATCTCAGTTGAAAGGAACTGTGGACAAATACCCAATCCCAGACCTTACTCAATTGCTAGTTCCTTCTTCCTACTTCCACCTTCCCCTTGTTTTTGCCTTAAAGAAACTTACGTTAGTTCACTTTATTTTAACGTGTTTTAAAAGCCCTGGTTCAGATTCATAAGAAATATATGTCCAGTGAGTACCAGAAAAATGCCAGCTTCCCGTACCTTAGTTAGTCTTCATTTTTTTTAAAAAAAAATTGATATCTATTGAATGTTAATTGTGCACCAGACTCTATTCTATTACTCCCCTTAACTCATGTAGCATGATCTTTATATATAAAAGATATATATATATATATATATATATATATATATATATATATATATATATATATGCTTGAAATTAACGAGAGGTGACTGTGAGTTACCGAGAGCTAAAGGTCAAGCCGGACAGAGCTTCTGCTTTTGCCTTAGAACGCTGCTGACCACAGAAGCCGGTTTTCATTTGCAGGGAAAAGATTTGGAGTCTGTGTGCTTTCTCTGTTTCATAAAAATGACAAGTTGAAAAGTCTTCTCACTATGCCTTGCTGAGTTTTAATTTTTAGCAGATTGGGTTAGAAGAGGCAGCTTTAAACCTTGAAATCATCTTCATTTATCGGTCCATTTTCTCTGGGATCAGAGTAGATTGGCAAAGCATTATGATCTTCCATTTCAGAGCTGAAGGATTATCCATTGCGATGGATGAAATCATCTCTGAAATCCTTCTGGAGTTGGTTGAGGGGTTGGTCCATTTCAGAAAAATGCCTGTGGTCCCAGGAACCTTACAGATGAAAATTAATGGGATAAAGTTTGCATCTTGAAGACCCGCATTTAAAGGGCGATCCCACTGCATTTATTGTATGAGACTTTTTTTTTTTTTTTACCTACAGCAAGAGCTAGAGTCTCCTTTCTCTTCGGTTTCTACTCTGCAGTCTCCAATGTCAAAGGCAGAGGCTCAGGTTTTATTCAGACATAGAAAGTAAAGTGACGGGAAGCTAAGTAGCCTTTCTCAGGCTGGTAGAGAGAGAATTCTTAGACTATAGTATACGTTTGTTTGTTCTGCATGAAGGAAGGAAAGAAGGAAGTGGGGAGGAAAATAGGTTAGGGGTCATCCTGCCAAAAAAAGGCAATTGGTTTTCCCCTTCAAAATGTGGGCAGAAGTGAGCTCCCACGGTTGCCTTCCTGTATACCCACTCAGGTGATGCCTCTTTGATCCCAAACTCCTTTAGATTTGAATCTTCAGGAGCCGCAACCGCTACCCACTTAATAGCTGTCCAGTGCCTAATATGTTAATGCAAATTAGCCTAGAAACGATGAAACCTTTGGGGATTTAATGAGCTGAGCTGGCACCTGTTTACTCAGCATTTGAACAGCATCTTTTGAGCTGCTTAAGCTAAGGGGGTGGCGTCAGATTCACTCTTTCAGGAGGATGGCTTGCTAAGGCATTTCTCTTCATCTTCCCTTGGCACACAGTTGGTTCCCTTTCAGATTCTGGAGATTCTGGCATAAAAGGCTTTGGAAGCTCCATACATAATGTCACATCTCCACGTCCCCTACCACACACCTTGCCTTAGACCCTGTAGATCCAGAAGATGCTCTGAGTGGTAGAGACAGCACAGGTATTCCAAAGGGCTGAGTGTGAACCCTCATCTAAGCATGGAGGAGCCCAGTGATGAGGCCACACAAGCTGCCTGGAGACTGTGCTGGCTCAGCGTACTGAAAAGAAGCAAACCTGGGGATGCTCAGTGAGGACCCAGGTGTGCTTTCTATGGGACCTGCCACATTATAGATGGCCCAGTCAGTATATGATGGCTGAGTAGGTGAACCTGGGCTGATGGGTGGTAGCAGGAGACGACCCAACCTTAAGCTTTGCTTCTGTATTTCTGAATCTGATGAGTAAATTTGGGTGATTACCATCAACTCACTCGGGTCCTTCCTTGTATGGGTTGAAACTCAGTTCCGATGCGTTTAATGCATAGCACATAGAAGTACACAGCCAACAGACATTCTAACAACTTCATTAATAACAACAACAACAAAAATAAGTAGTTTGATATTTCTCAATTTTCCAATGGATAAAGTGGAAACCGCTTTTGTCTACACACAAGGTTCTTATTGGAGCATGTGACCATCTGGCTCATGACTCAGCTAGAGGTAGAAGATGTCTTTGCTGTTGAGAACTTGTAAGGCCCAGGCTGTGGCCAGCCAGCAACCAGAGATTGAGTGCAGGAGGAAGAGATGTGCAGGCTCTCCTAGGCAGACACAGTGTCCCCTCTTTCCTGTGCCATTCCCCCTGAAAAGACTCGGAGTTTTCAGAGAGATCTTGGACTACATTTTTCACTTCTCCAGAGCAAGGTATTCATTGCAGATTGATTTTCATAATTCTCACGACCCTAACACCAAGCCTACTTTATCAACCAACCAACCAACCAATCAATCGGTCCATAAATAAACATGTATAAAATAGATCATTGTTTACTATTGATTGATATAATTTTTACAGTGGTTATTTTTTGTCCCATTATCATATCATCGTATCAATAAAAGACCTGGACACCTGTTAGTTTTTTTTATATGCCTCTACACTGGGGTTGGGCAGAAACTACCCCTCCCCAAAGCTAGCTTTTACCTCCCTGCCCCACATGCCATGCCAATTGTTCTAATAATTCCTAGCTGGACTACTCCCCATCCGATAGCCTATAAATAATCACATGATGTTTCTCATCTGTGCTGCATTCCTCCATCTCCCAACCCCAGAGCAGGCTCCTCCAGGCCACACAGTTATTTGTCACACTAACCCAAGCCAGTCGGCCTCCTCTTCTCTCTCCTACCTCTCTCTCCTCCCGGTCCCCCGCCCATGATCCTCCTGTCCTCCAAGCCCTCAAACCTTAGACCAGCCTACCTCGCTTCTGCCCTGCCCAGGTGGAGCGCTGTTCCACTGTCCCTAACTTTAACAAATAAGAAATAGCACCACTGTCTCTGGGATGTGCACCTTATATGGCTACTTCTACTTCTACTTCTACTTCTTCTTCTTCTTCTTTTTTTTTTTTTTTTTTTTGCTCCCGATATGTGCCTTTTCTACCATTGTCTCTTTTTTCCCCCAGAGTGGTTGCCCAAAGCTGAATCCTTGGCCACGTCTCTGATCGTGGCACGCTCTGGGTGAACACAGATGGTTCCCCTGCACCATGGTTCCTGGAGCCAGATGCTCTTGCTCAGGGGCAGGAATCATAAGGTTTCATTAGTCACACTTGCTAAAAGTACAAACCCTCTGGTGGGCTTGTCGAACATGGAGAAATCCCGGTGTGTAAATATTTATGGTTAGGAATCAAATATTAAATATTTACTTCAGCTTTGTGGAATTATAAATGACTTAATAAACCCTTTTGGGAGTTGGAATGGTGGTGGCTAAAACCCACTCTTATGTTTAATTGTTTCCCAACCCCCCACTCCCTACCGTGCTGCAGTGTGGGGAGCCTGGGATGCTAGTGGAAAAGGCAGCATATGGATTTTAAGTTTGGATCTGCCTCCTTTTTCTAATGTTACCTCTGGGCTACATGATGCATGCCCCAGAATGGGACTCTCACTGGGCATCTCAGTCCTGTAGTTGTCACCACTACTGTATATCATGGTCACCTTAAGCTGCTTTAAAAAGCCCACAGGTAGGTTTGTGTCAGAAGCTTGGACACCTACACAATGCTAGACTTTCTCCCTACAAGGCTGCGCTGGAAAGAGTCATAACAGTATGGAAAGGCCAAAGCCGTGAGGAAGAGAGGCTTTCAGATCTAAGGCTTACCTCTGCTATTGAGTAGCTATACACCTTCAAATCAAAACAAAACCAAACCCCTTCCTAGCTCAGTATTCATTTCCTCAGGCCGCTGTAACAAATGACCACAGGCTTGCTCAGTTAGAATAGCACGGATCTGATGGCTTCAAGGAATTGGCAGGTGTGTTTTCCAGGTCAAAGCTCAGCAGAGAATCTGTCCTTCCTCAGCCTCTGTGACTACTGCCACGCCTTAGCTTTCCACTCTGTCTTTAGCTGGTCTTGCCCTGTGTACCTCTTGTGGTATACTTGACCCTGGATTTCAGGCTACCTGAACAGTAAGGAAGGATCTGAAGATCCATATTTTAATTGCATTTGTTGAGACAGGTTTTTTTTTTTTTCAAATATGGCTCTTCATTATCTTTCTATGGCCATTACTTAGCCTGTTATACTTTCTAAAGAGCTAGTAGGGCTGGAGAGATGGCTCAGAGCTTAAGAGCACTAGCCACTCTTCCAGAGGTCCTGAGTTCAATTCCCCAGCAACCATGTAGTGGCTCATAAACATCTGTAATGAAATCTGGTGCCATCTTCTGGCATGTTAGTATACATGCAGGCAGAATACTGTAGATATAATAAATAAATCTTAAAATCATGGTCCTGCAGATGTAAGATATGTCACTTTCCTGAGATATTGGGCATTATAGTCCTACAGTCCCGTGTGGTCAGCACCTTTGTGAGGATACTTTTCAGGGACCTGAGGATTGACAGGTGTGACTGGTGATTGGAGAAGACTTTCCAAGGGAATGATGTGTGCACTAGCTCATGTGAGTCCATGGGAACAAAAGGAAGGTGCACCTCATGCCTCGTGAGAAGCCCCAAGCATCCAGTCTTTAGGAATCAAGAGATTCATAGAACTAGGAGGACATTGGTGATGCTGGAATACAGAGTTCTGGGAGCAGAGCTGGGCATGGGGTGGGGGGGCGCGGCGCAGTGAGGCAGCCACAGGAAACAAAGCCCATCTCATGTGATGCGCACAGGGAAAATCTGAATCCCACAACACGTGCCTGGTTGTTAGCTAAGGGTTCAGATCCTTCCCGCCTCGTCCTGTGGCAGCATACAGGTACCACTTCGTTTCTTTCTTAACTGTGTGCAATATTTTACTCATTTATTTTTATTCCCTCTGTATTTGTCGGGAGGCCCTCGGGTCCAGGGCCTCTGCTCTAGCAAATGCCCCTGGGCTGCTTTATACATGGTACTCTACTGCTGTCTTCCGATGAGTTGTACTGCAGTGGGAATTGTGGAACCAAGCAGCCAAGGTGGATGGAATTCTTTCTGAAGGCTTCTCTGACCCCGAGCTCCAGAATTGAGTCTGTTTATACAAGAAGGTAACATTTGCTTTGGGGGGTTCAAAGTGCACACATACCATGTGGGACCTATTGTTACTGATTTCTCTGGGGACTGGGGACTAGTTACACTGTGGCTCGCTTACCGGCTGTCACATGCTTTCTTATTGGTTTACATGTATAGATCTACTTAAGTTTACCATTCACACGAGCGCTGCATTTTCAATAATTCATAGAAATGTCGTACAAAATTAATCTACAATGGGAACTCAACTTGACTAAAGTCAAACCACGGGTGCCCAGGAATGCCTTTGTTACTGACAGCCTCCATCTTGGCTTTCTCCCTTCTGTTTCATGAGTCCCAAATTCTCCTGTAAGAAGAGCCAGATTGAGGAAATCATTAATCTCTGACAGTTGTGTAACTATAATTAAAGATATATGATTATAAAAATACCTGCTATCTCAAATTACTTCCTAAAAGAACAAGGAGTGAGGAAAGAGAGAGTTCTATTTAAAATGTCAGCTACAGGCATATTAGCTTGAGTAGTCAAAGCACTGTATGCCTGTCACTCATGAAAACTGACAATTAGGTCCATAAATAGATTTCACAGGCTTTCAAACAAGGATGCACATCCTGCGCAACCAAGGCTCATGGAAATGAGAGCTGTGTTGGCTGTGCTGACTCACAGGAGACTAGGTGGTGGAAGAGGCAGAGGATGAACCTTTGTAGAGCA
Organism: Acomys minous; assembly: GCF_964271855.1. NCBI lineage: Eukaryota > Metazoa > Chordata > Mammalia > Rodentia > Muridae > Acomys > Acomys minous. The sequence continues at coordinate 83,912,541 of NC_140487.1, forward strand.
CTTACATGGTCTCTGGAGGCCTTGGGAGTGGCTCACAGGAGAAGGAAGCCCTCTGGTTTCCTCCAGTCCCCCGCCCCACCACCAGCTCTGCCATTACCTGACTGTTTGCATGAACTCTAGCCTGTCTCCTTGGTCCGTTTCCTTATCTGCAAAATGAAGCTAATGCACGTGTCTCACGTTCATCTAATGGTTGTTCTAGAGAAGTAAATGGAGTTAGAGGAAAAGACCCCTTGACAACTGAAAGAGGAAATAGACATAGGTTAACACATGCTTTCTGCTACTAAGGTGACTTGTCCATAGTGACAGCTGAGCTGTTTCTATAGGCACTGAGTGGGTGATCAGAAGACAATGCCAAGTCCAAAGCCTCAAAATGTCAGTGTGAAATGACAAACTGAAACTCAGCTTTCTCTGCCTTTGCTAGTGGAGAATTCATCCTGCAATGGAAGGAAGGCCCAGAAAGAGGGTTAAGGGGTGGAGATGTCTGTAGATTTACTTCCAGATTCTGGGCTCCATCATCCTTCTTCCTCTGAGAGTTCAACCTTGTTTAAAATGCGTGACACCTGACATTGCCCCTCGGTTTTGCTGTCCACAAAATGGGGCAGATGCTTCAAGGCTGAAATAGCAAGAGCTGGTAATGCCAGGGGTATGCATAGGGAAACCCCAGTGCCACTGTGAAACTTGTGACTGGAAAATATGATCATCATAGGCTAGGGAAGGGCACAGAAGCAGGTCGGAAGCCATGTCCTGTCCCATCACCTGTTCTCTGTACTCAGGAGGCACAGGTTCCACTTACTATGCAATCTGTTGGCCACCTGTTGTTCATCAAAGAATGCAACTTCTACACACACAGGGAGTTGTTGTCTTTTGTTTACTAAAGTGCTCATGTGCCTAGAATCCTTTCACTTGAGACACATTGATAAACAAACAAACAAAAAGAAAACAATAACTGGTTAGTGTGTTGAGTTGGTTCTATTTTAGGCACTGTAATGGGTTGTAGATCGCATGAAGGACAGAAAAGAAAAATGGAAACTATTTTCTTCAGTGTTCAGTTGGCTTGGGGAGGTAAGGTAAAATGCCAAAGATATCATAACACATGCAAAAGATATATATATACACACATATGTGTACATTCATATGTACATATATATATATACACACTAGAGCTGGAGAGCATAGGGGGTGTTCTTCCAAGCAAGGATCTGAAAGGGTTCACTCTTTCATGGGAGTCTGCTTTCTGATATCTGCAATTGGCTGATGTGCTGTAGGCTAGATATATATTTATCAGCAGTGTGTGGACAGAAACACAGGGATGCACTGTCACCTTCAGGAGCCTGAAAATTTATCTTAGTGTTTTAGAGACCTGGTTTCCAGCCTGGGGTTCCTGAAGCAGGTTTGGGCATGTGCGGTTCTATTAAGCATTTAAAAAAAAGAAACTCACACCGGACATAAAAGCACACCTGAGAAAATGGTTGCAGTCTTGTGTGGCGGGGGGTGGCAGGTGGGGGGCTGGGGAGAGGGCTAACCAAAACTCCAAAGTGAGACATACCCAAGTGTTTAGCCTCCTCACGGTTGAGTCACACTGTCACACTAAGGGTTGTCTTAGCATCAGCAGTACATACTATTTGGTGGCTCTTGACTTATATCCCCAAAGTTTGCTAAGAAACCCTTTTATTTCATTTTCTTTCTCTCTCTCCTCTGATAAGTGTAATTATAGCATAGATTCAGAGATGCGTTGGGGAAACCAGCAATTCTTAGGTTTGAGCAAGGGGCTTAGTGCACATCCTTTCCCTGTAAATGGGGTTTCTGGTGAGACTTGTAGTAAAGTGCAGGCTAATAGTTGGGAAGAGAGAAAAGCCTTAAATAGTTGTGAATTTTGCTGGAGTACCATTTCTCCCCTGCTGGAGTGAGCCTTTAGCCAAGCAAGCAGCCCTCGCCTCAGATCTCACTATTTGGTTTTGTCTTTTTGGAAATGAGGGGAAAATGGAGGATGCTTGAGCACAATGGATGCTGTCTTGCCTCAGGTGGGTTAACTCCAGAGTTAGGGTACCAGAAGCTTCCAGCCACACAAAGCTTCTACTGAATCAGCGGCTCCAGGTATGTGTCTCGTTCCTTAATCCAAAAGGTGAAGTTCATGGACACTGAAGGATTAGTTTCCATGTGATTTATCAGAGGGTTATAAAGAGGAGCTCAAGAGAAAGGAAGCAAGCAGAGTCCCTCAGAGCAGGAGTGGTCCCAGAGATAGGGGTACCACAGAACTGTCAGTCAGGAGACTTCATACAGGACTCACAGCAGACTCTTGGATGAGGGACGCATGAGGCGGTAAGCAGGTCACTCCAGTTGGCCTATGTGTGGTGTCCAGGTGCCTCTCAGTTTTGGCCACATCCATATGTTCAGCTTCCAGAGAGCGATGGCCATTTAACATTTTGTGAAAGCAGAAGAAAGAAAACAAGAAACAAGACCAGGAACCAAAGCCCAACTCCCGCTCCCTTGGGCATCTCTAGTCTCTGGGCAAGAACAGGGTTCCTAATAGAACCAAAGATTTCTGGCTTCTGGCCAAGGACAAAAACCAGAATGGCTGTTTTTGAGGTCCCTGTCCTGAAATGGCTGACCAGTGTCTGCTTCCTGTTCCTGCCATGTCCGCGCTGCCTCATGTTTGGCATGGGCCACCCTTGAAGTTGAGTCCAGACCTCACCATTAAACGTGACCTTGAGTAAGTCATCCAACCGCATTAGAGTCCCAGTTTCTTTCATGGGAAAACCATTGCCAAAATTTAACAGATGATGTAGCCCGTGCTATGACAATTACTGGCAAAAAAAAAGCTGGCTGGCTGTAAGGGCATCCAGCCCACTCACCATTCTTCTGCTTTCTGTGGCGTTCCAGCCCAACTGCAGGTTTTCCAGCCACTTTGCCCTGGCAGAACATTTTTCTCTCAGCTTCTCACTGACTCAAGAGGCCCACCTACCATCTCATCATTTCCGCTGGTGTGGCCGCGTCCTCCCTAGTGAGATGGTACTTCCGCTATTCTGTTATCACCATCATGGAAGCTTTTGAGCCAAGAGTGGTAAACCAGGCAGAAGACTTATGAGCTTGCCTCGTGTACCAGGCATGAGGTGGGTTCCTCTATATCTTCTCCCACAAGGAGCTCATGAAGTGGGTGGCTAGAGAGCATCCTATGAGTGTCTCCTACTATCGGTTAGCTCCTTGGGTCTACATGCCATCATCTGCAGGATAATACGTTTTCATTCACTCTGAGGTGGCATGGAAAGTTGTCATCAAGCGGTCTTGGGTCTTGGAAGCCATATTCTCAGGATCTGGAAGTATTTTTGAAGGACCTTTCCTTTCAGAATCTGGATGGGAGCAGAGATAGGAGGATGGTGTGCTGGGGGGCGGGGGTGGGGTGGAGTGGGGGGAGGAGTTACTCCATCAGCAAAAGAGCCCTGCAATCCTTAGATCAGGTTTCTTGTTATAAGTTCAGTACCTTACAAAGGGGAAGCCCAGCCCCAGCAGGAGACTGCATGCAAATGAGTCTCTTACAGATGCAAATAGTTCCCTATAAAGAGCCCTAGTTGAGAAAGTGGGACTAAAACCAATGACTACTTAAAAAAACAAAACAAAACAAAACAAAAACAACAACAATAAGGGAAAGAAAGATTCCTATGGGGTCTTGCTAGCTAATTAATGATGCAGTCTTTCTTAGGGGCAGGACTACAGACTTACTCTAACTTGGTAATCTATCCTTTTCTTTGTGGATGGCTCTGGGAGAGACAACCAGGGCCAAGGCTTGAATGGAAGGTCTTGAGGTTCCCACTAAAGAGTATTAATCATGGCACTCAAGGTTGATAAGAGAGCTCCTGTGACAAGCAGGCTTTCTCTTTGCCTTGCCTTTTGGTGGCCTGTGATGTGATTCCAGCCCAGCAGGCCTGCTTCAGAGGTGGGCTTTGTAACCTCAAGTAGTTTCACCCGCCTAGGCCTCAGCTGCCTTGCTGGTCCAATAGAATACCGATGCCCAGCGTATCTTTTTCTTTTTCTCTCACTTGTGGTCCAGAATTCTGTGTGTTTGACGGTGTTGCCTCCCCTCACTACCTGGCTAGAGTTCTCATTGGACCCTCATTTCCCCCAATTCTCTCAGCCAACCAGTACCCTCTGTGGGGATGATGGCTGGACCTCTTGTCCGTGCCCAGAGCAGGTGCGTGAAGCATGAGTTCCTATCATCCTCTCTGTCTTTACATACATCACATGGTAGATCACATTCCCATGCCACATGTAACTTGGAAAAGTATTTTTGAATGTTTACTTAGTATGTGACCTATGTGGTATGAGTGTTGTTTTGCAGATGGGCCCTTTACAGCACCTCTGTGGAAGTGGTTTTCATGACACGTCTCATACCTCATTTACTAGGTGACTTGAGTCTTTAAGTGTGGAAGACTGAAAATGGTACTTTCATTGCTTTCTATGCTTTGTAGCTTCCTCTGTGGAAGTGGGCTTTGCCCCACCCCCACCCCCTTCTCAAAATAGTCACTCAGGTGAGAAGTCCCAGGTTCTTGGGATGCACCAAAAGAGGGACATCACCATCTTCATGGAGTTTACACTCACTGGTGGGTACTGCATCATGGTTTGGTGGGTTGGTGAATGAATTCACGCTTCTTACCAGTGCAGAAGAAAACACAGCTTCACTTAGTGTACAGGGGAGAGCACAGCGGCATGGCATCACACACGACTCTGAACCAGCCTTGCAGGTCGACATTACAGAGCAGCCCTCATTTGGTCAGTGTGGACAACTTGATGTCTGCTGTCTCATATATATGTATAATTTCTAGACATGCAAATGAAGGCAGCCCGGATTGGAGCATTTCAATTGTAGGCAGAATTTGATTTACAGGGCAGCCACACTATGAAATGGGTCATTGTCAATTCTGAGGCAGTTTGGCAAGAGCAGAGCCGTGGTTTCCAGGGGTCTGGATGAGGCAGGGACCTGTTCTCTTTCTGATCTCTTCATCAAGGTGGCTTTTCCTCTACAATAGAGAGAGAGAGCTGAGGTAAGCACTGTTCTGGCTGCTTTTGCGGACTATGGCGCTGTTAAAAAGGCAATCCATGCTGTGGAGATGGGGTCAGAGGTACAGAGAGAATATACTCAGTGGCCAGCAACACTATTTTATGAAAAAGATGCTGTTTAGTCACTGTGTAGATAAGGGGACTGTAGAGCCATGGTTGAGAAAAATATGTCAGACCCCAAAGAAGCTCATTTCTAAGTATGAAAACTTCACTCCAACCTGACTTGTTTCTTACAGAGCCTGGAGTAGAAGACAGGGCTGCTCCCAACCTTGGTGGCTGGTATGCATGGCTACATTAAGAGGGTTGGAGTCTTCAGTCATAAATGCCACTCTTACTGAATCCTTATTTTGACCTAGACACTGGTACATGCCTCTTCAGTAATTTCGTTGACTCCTAAAAGCAATGTGATCGGGTCTGGAGAGATGGCTCCATTGGTCCAGTGCTGCCCTTGCAGGCACAAAAGCATGATCTCAATCCTTAGAACCTACATTTAAAAACAAAATGAAAACAGTGTTATGTATAATGCCGGTGCTAGGAAGATGGAGCCAGGCAAGTCTTCGGTGCTTGCTGGCCAAACAGCCTATACTGTTTTATAAGTTCCAGAGCAATAAGACACCCTCAAAAAGGGTGGACAGTCCCTGAATAGTGACACTGAATGCTACCCTCTTACCTCTCCATATATGCCACATACATGTGCAGGTACACCCATGCACATGTATGCATTCCCATAAACACACCAAAACAAAAAAAATAGTCTTTTTTGATAGCTATTATCATTAAGTGGGGGAGAACCCGAGGCACACAGAGATTGACGTAAGTCACCTAGCAGGATGGCAGAGCTAGCATGTGAGCCCAGGCCAAGATCATTTAAGTGTAATTCCATCCTGCAGAGAAACCACATGATTACAGGCCTGAAAGCAGTCTGGTTCTGCTGAACTGGGGTAATAGGTGAAGTCCATCCACGTGTGGAGTAGCCCCAGTGTCCTTGAGGTTCAGGGTACGGCATTGACTGTGACACTGCCTCAGTGCCTCAGTTGACTAGTCTACTGCCTCAGATCCTGGGTTTTGGCTCCGTCTGACACACGCTTGAATTGCGGCTCTGCATTTTACTAGAAATCCCGGTGCTTGAATAAGCAGGTGCAGTTGGAACACACTGATCTTCAGTTTTATCATGGACTGAATGAGTAAGCGAGCTCATCTCCTGCAGAGGGAGTCTGACAAGTCAGCGAGACCAAGTGTGCAGCCTGCTTGCTCCTGTGCCACCTTCCTCCAGTGTTAGGTGGACTCTGAACCATCTGCATCCATGGATGCTCACCTCAGGAGAGGAGGGGATATATCGTCTTCATCACCCCATGTCTGAGCTTTGGCATGTTGTTGGCCTTGTGGGATGAAGGGTGAAGGGTTGTGTGCAGAGCAGGTGACTGATGCTGATGCCTGGCAGAGTGATCAGTGCAGCCAAGGTTCACATGGATGTAACATTCGGAAAGTCTTGGTATGATTTCAGTTCCAAACTCACAATTGGAATCAGAAAGTAATTTGAAGAAAAAAAAAAAAAGGACTGGATGAACAGAAGACAACTTCATCACCTGGAAAGCAGTGTGAACTGTGAGAAACCACTGTTGTTTCTATCCATTTTCATTCACTTGGTGCTGTGACATCACCAGCATCAATTAGCAAAGCTCCCTAAGATGAGCAGTTCCCTCTTTAATGTGGCACTCAGTTTCATCAGGCCCTGCATGACGTCCACCTTATGGCTCCTCCCGTGGGTACTGTACTGAGTGTTTTGTTGTCTCTTACTGCTGTGCTTTGCTTACTGGGAACCAGAGAAGCCTCAGACCTCCCAGATCTTCCCTCACCTCCCATCCTACAGATCTCTGCCCTGCATGTTTCCTGGGCTCAGCTCAGCCTGGCATTCTGGCTTTCTCAGGCCCAGCCCTGGTTGCTAGTTAACATCTTGCTCAGCTATTCTTCCTTCCCGAATGCTATGGCCTGTAGGCCGGGGGTAGTTTGAGCTCTTCCCTCACTTCAAGCATCTTCCTCTTCCTACCCTGCAATCTAGGCTTACCCTTTCCTTCCCCTCTATTCTGCCTCCCTTTTTAGCTGTGAGTCCTCTGAGGACTAGAAGCTCACACCTGTCTTGTCTTTCCCTAGTTGGCACCTGCTATACTTGACTGAAGGTTCAGGGAATCCAAAGAGGTCCAGTAGTGGCCTGGGGGGCAACAAAGACCCCACCTGGGCAAGGGGAGGACTGAAAGGGAGACTGGGGGCACTGCCCTGCACAAAGAGCCTTGCTGTTCCTCTTTCACAGCAGCCGACTCGGTAACATCATCCAGATGCAAGGATCTATGCAGCGTTTCTCTCCAAGGTGCTTAATCAAACCCATCTCGCTAATCCTCACACACAAAAAAATCTTCCAAGGAGGCGAGAAGGCAGAATTCATCTTTCTGTAGCATGAGAAAATGAGACATCAAAGGTGCTGAACCTGCACATTTGGATTGACACAGTTAACTCCCTTGCTCCTGGGGATAGAGACTCAGAGCTCACTCCCCTGCAGGGCCTGTGCTCACATTCTCACCCTCAATCCTCCCCACGCGAGCCACCCCCCCCCTCCCCACTGGGTCTATTTATGACCCCCTCTGTCACAGTCAGGTTCACAGATGATTTTTAGAAGTGAGGGGTGAGCAAATCCTGTCGAACAATTTAACCAGATTCAAAAGGATTGGGATCATTTGCGTAATTGGGCTAGCAGATGGAAAATGTAGTTCAAAGTACAAAAATGTAGAATAATTACAAGGGGGGGGGGAGAGAGTAACACGGTTTGTGGATGAGGAAAGCCATTTGGGAGAAAAGCTCATTGAAATCATCATGTCAGTGTTGAAGAGCAGGACGGACAGCTCCCGGGGGCAGAGGAGAGAGAGGATGCCGAGAGTAGCCTGCTGCAGAGCATGGTCCATGAAGGACAGCAGGGGAAAGGAGGTGGCTAGGGCCAGGAGGGCCTCTGAGAGGGTGACTGCGTGGGAAGCGGGCCTGGAAAGAGGGTGGGGTGCAGAGGGTCCCTGGCGAAGGCAGTGTGGTGGAGAAGTTCCTGGGAGAATAGTGGAGTAGCACGGGTCTCTGGGGAGATGGAGGCGGCTGGTGGTGAGGGCCCCTGAGAGGGTGGTAGAGTTGGATGGGGTCTCCCGGAGGGTGATGGGGTTGGAAGGTTCCCAGGAAGGAGCTGGGATGGGAGGGTCCCTGGGAAGGTGGCGAATTGGGACAAGTCTTTGGGAGGGTGGTTGGATCAGGGAAGTTCACTGGCACTGGGGTAGACTGGGGAGGCTTCCTGAAAGGACAGTGGAATGGGACAGAACCATGGGAAGGAGGGACGGCAGAGGGGGGAAAAGGGTCCCTTGCATAGTGGAGGGGTGGGGTGCCTGGGAGGGGTGTGGTGTCTGGGAGGCTGGTGGGACGGGATGGTTTCCTGGGACATTAGCTGAGTAGGAAGTGTACCTAAAAGGATTGTGGGGTGGGAGGAGGGAGAGTCTCTGGGTATTCGGGCTGAAAATGGTCAAAGAAGGCATGCAGCCACCAGAAGTAGCTGTCTACTGGGAGTCTTTAGTGGAAAGAAAGCCCTATTAACACTTTTCTATACGGCAAAAATGATTTAAGTCTTCTGGCATCATGAACATTGAGAGACTACAGTATACGAGATGGCTACAGGTAGACAGGTCACATGACCCGTACACAGAGATTTGGATCAAGTCCAAACCTTGGTCATAGGGATGATAACACAGGGCTGATAAAGATGACTGGGGTGTGTTAAAGGGATGCTGTAGCTTATGCACCATGGATACATGAAGGAGTTACTAGACATTCTTTTGAGCTTTTAATCAGGCAGCATACAGTCAGCACTCAGAACTCCAGACTCCCTCACGGAACAAGTTATGAGAACTGGTTTGAGCACTGTGGAGGTACCAGGGAATGATGAAGGAATCAGACGGTCTGTTTGTAAAAGGTAGGGCTTGTCGGTACCAGGTAGGTACCTAAGTCTGTTTCTTGCCCAAACAAAGGTTTGGGTGATTGGAAAAGCATCTAAGCAAGCTTTTTTTTTTTTTTTTTTTTGGTTTTTCGAGACAGGGTTTCTCTGTGTAGCCTTGGCAGGCCTGGACTCACTTTGTAGACCAGGCTGGCCTCGAACTCACAGCGATCCGCCTGCCTCTGCCTCCCGAGTGCTGGGATTAAAGGCGTGCGCCACCACGCCCGGCTCATCTAAGCAAGCTTTAAAACATGGTAACCCTGTCAGAGAAAAGGATAATAATTTATTAGGAAAACAGTATGAATGGGGAAGTTATTCTGGGGATACCAGACCCCCAAGTTTGGTTGTTGATGAAGAATCTAAGATGATGATGATGATGACAGAGTACACATCACTGGTCTCTAAAGCAACCTGAGTACTGAGCCCTAATGTTTCCTAGTCCGTGGTATTAGCCCTGCAGAGTGAGAACAGTTCCAAGGACCAGGGTGGCTAGGACACTGTCAGTGGCTACTGGTGACTGACTGCTCCGGAGAATGGAGGCAACTGGCTGAGATGGTATGAACAGGGCCTTGGAGGGCAAGAAACCATTGAATGATGCTAGGTCTTACCTTACGCCCAAACCAGGCCGGCTGAGCAGAGACACATTTTGATGGAGAAGGAAGGAACACAGAACTAACCCTTCATTCCATTCAGGGCTTTGAGTCCAAAGGTGAGGGTCTGAAAAGCCAGGGCTGCATGTGTGAGAGTTGGGCTGCAGGTGGCTCCTGGGGGCCCTCTGTGTGAGAAAGTGGGGCTGGCGGTGCCCTGAGGAGGTCTTGATGTGTGTCTGTGGTCCACAGTGACCATGGACGTGGGTATAGCTTGTGAGAGGCAGAACCGTCCTTAAGCTTTTCTCTCTTGACCAGATGATCTTCACGATGACGTATAGGGACCTCTCTTGGACAGAGACTCTTTCCTCTTTAGTTTGAGCATTTGTCTCCAAGATCATGCCTTTAGTGTCAGCATCCCCCGCAGTTGCACAACTTTTGTGGTCTCTGATTGTACCTTCAGCTTTTGAGCATCGTTTAAGGAAAGGATGTGCAGAGAGAAGGGAGGATGTGGGAAGGAAAAGTAATTAAGCATAATAAGACTTTAGAGATTAACCATTAATTTGGATGTGAAATATAAAATTGCCTTTAAAGTAATAGCGGATAATGCCGGGCAGTTGTACTATCTAGCGTGGGGAGGGGTGTGCTGTTAATAGCATGCCGGGGAAGTGGCCTGATTTCTGTGGTATTAATGATGTTGGTTTCACTTCACTGCTGATTTAAGATACACACTTCATAAGTGGCACGTTACAGCAAGTCAGTCAGTCGCAACCTCTGAACAGTCATTTCATATCTTAAGGTTAATATTTAATCAGAAGATATTTACAGCTCTTTCTTTTAATGTCTTGAGATGGCAGTTCAACAGAATTATCAGGAACAGCCTATGTGGGGCTTAAGAGTATGCAGAGCTAACATCCTAATATCTGGCAGACATGGAAGATACTCCAATACTTTCAGAGATTTGTTTCGATTTGTTTAAAATAATAACAAACGATCCGAATACAAGCTGTCAGCCTGGGAACAGATGTGCTGCTTGGGTTTCAGAGACCAGTCCTCTGGAGGCTAAAGTCCCTTATGTAAAATGGTTCACTGCGTAGTGCATAGAACCTACACATATTTTTCTGTGCGCTTTACATAATCTCAGCCATACCCAACACAATGCAAATACTTTGTAATTAGCCACTGTTCTGTATTGTTAATACATTATTCAGAGGGTAATGACAAGGGAGAGAAGTCTGTATGTTTCTTCCTTACAGTCACCACAGCATTTTTTTTTTTTTTTGCCAAGTATTTTCAGCCCTCTGAATGGGCAGGCGTGGAACCTGTGGACACAGGAGGCCGAGCGTATGGCCGAGTTAGCATGATTTCGATCCTAGCTTACTTTCTATTGCTGGGATCAACGCCACAACCGGAAGCAACATGAGGAGGAAAGGCATTATCTGGCTTTAGATGCTCATCACAGCCCATCATTCCAGGAAGTCAGGGCAAGACCTCAAGCAGGACAAGAGGCGGGAGCCAGCCGTGGAGAAAAGCTGCTGATTAGCTTGCTCCCCATGGCTTGGTCAACCTGATTTTCTATACCACCCAGTGCTACCTGCCCAGTGGTGGTGCCACCCATACTGGCCTAGGGCCTCTCACATCAATCATTAACCAATAAAATGATCCCCAGGCCATCTGATGGTGGCAGCCCCTCAATCATGGTCCCTCTTCTCAGATAACCTTAGGTTGTGCTATGTTGACACAAGTATAACAAGGTCTAGTGATACCCAGGTTTGACTCAACCTGCTAAGTCTCAGAAATGATCATGATGGGGATCAGACTCCATACATTAGAGTCTAAAAAAAGCAACAGATTGCTATTTGACTGTTTGCGGAAGGAAAAGCATTTAGTCATTGGTTTGTTTGTTTATTTAACTTATTCATTCATGAGGTATTTATTAACTGTTTGCCAGTCCCTGTTCTTAGTGATAGGAATTAAACGGTTTAAAAAGGCCCCAGTTTCTTAAATTCTATATTATGGACATGAAAGTATTATAAGCCAGAAAAAAATGTGCATCTGCATGTATGTCCTCACATATGTGCATACTGAGCCATCAATGACTTGGCAAAATACTTATAAGCTGAATGAAAAAATTCTTGTGTGTTTATAGAAAAATGTATCGCTAGAAAAAATATTCTTAGTATTAAATGTGCATGCCTGTGATTTTGCAAATTAAACATCTGTTTTATTTTCATTCTTGCATTTATATTTTTCAAGTTTGCTGTGATAAACACCTTTAGCTTAGCAAATAAATAAATAAATAAATAAAGTAAGTAAGTAAGTAAGTAAGTAAGTGAGGTGGTGTTTAGTTACATAGTTTACCAGCATGGGTGAGTGGAATATTTTTAGATGATTTCCCATGGTACCTGGTTCATAGCAAACTTTGTGTAAAAAAGATTATTCATATGAGTTCTTGCTTTAATGGTTTGAATTCTCCCACCTCTAAAAGCCAGAAGGTTCTGTGTCTTGTTTGGTATATGCTTGTGTCTGGCAAGACCAGTGATCTCTGATGTGATAAAGGGTGTCATGCAAGTGAAGAATTATTTTAAGAAGTAGCTGCTTTTGGTAATTGATCATCGTGTGTGTGTGTTGCCCTAATGATGCTGTCTGCCGAATGAAATATCTCCCCTCCATTTTCCAAGGCAGCAGTGTGTGACCCCAGGTGACACTGGGGTTTTCTTCACCAGCTTTAATTACTCAGTACAGAAGCTCCTGTGCCGTTTCGGCGGGCGGGCTTCCCCATCAATGCGAGTGCCCACTGATGAGCTAGCCCGCCATGGCTCGCGCTGGGGTAGTCATGGAATTTGGAAACCATTAGAAAGCTGGGCAATTTCATTATTCATTCTCTTGAAATAATCCTGGGACTGCTTTCAGTGACATGGCTCCTTCGGCAAATAAAGATAAGCCAAATCCCTGGGCACTCAAAGAAGGGGCAGATTCTCTAAATTAATTCCAGGCTCAAATAATTCAGCAGTATTTGTAATATTCTGTGCATAAATTGCCAATTTGCTAGCGAGATCAGGAAATGATAAAGGCTTTCACTCCCCTCCCCCATCCTCATCTTAACAAGTGCTGAGGCAGCTATTGGAATAAAAGAAATGTTTTATCCTTAATAAATGTCCTATCAGGTAATGCACTGATTAAAGGTGTCCAAAACACAGCACCCTTCCCCCTTCAGAGCAATTATTTTTTTTTTTTGTCAGAAAATCTAAACTATATGGGGAGCAGAGGATGGCTGCCATCATGTTTTTCCACACAGCAAAATGTATGTCAATACGAAATGTACTCACAATATGGAATATTATGTTAGTGAAAGATCTACCAACAATATGAAGAATTTAGGATTAAGAGTGATAACACCACAGGTGTCTCTTCTCATTGTAGTGAGTGTTTTAAGTGCTTTGTTTGTGGGGTTTGAAAGACTGCTGGCTCCTCCTGATGGTAATAGGCCATAGGGACTCCTAAATCTCCTCACCTCTGGGACCTCTTTCCTCCTACTCACTCCCACTGCCTTTTCTGTGGCCTGATCCTGGCGGGGGCGGAGGGGGGGGATCTTTGGGAGGGCTGGTTTAATTTTGGCCTTCTCCCTTTACTGCAAAGCAGACATAGGAACAGAATAAAAACACATACGTTTCTTTGCAAGGCTGCCGAAGCCGGCCTGCGGCCTGTGCCTTAGGTCCCTCCAGGTGTGCCCCTTGAATTTAAGGAGGTCCGCAGAACTGACTGACCTTACCTCCAGCCCTGCTGCAGCCCATACACAAGGCTGAGCCTTCCTGCCAGGTTGCGGTATCCATGCCGATCCACTGGCAGACACCCTCCAGAGGGGGGCGCTCCACACCTCACAGCTCTTTCCAGCCTTCATCTGGCCCCAGCAGAAGGGTGCCATGCAAGAGTGGATGCTGCCTTCCTGTTAAGTAGTAAATAGAGGGGAGCTGCCTCCATGGTTTGATTTCTTAGCTTTTCCTCCCCTTTTGGCCTGACGATCCATGCTGTTCACTTGGACAAGAGCTGTCTGCAGTCGCCGCCTGTTGAAAGCACAGAACCCATGCAGCACCTCTGTTGATGCCTAGTTCTTCAGGTGAGCACAGTTTTAAGTATTTTCCTGATTGGCTCCTATCTGCCTTCCGCTCATAAGAACGCTCAGGCCATCACTTGCAAATAAGCAGAGCCCACAGTCTCTCAGCCCCCCTTAGCCTATACTGAACCTCCATTCTCCATATTGAATACTTTCTTCCCAATGACTGAAACATTTATATTTATTTTATATCCACCATTACTGTTAATCACATCAAATCTGATATACTTCTCTGTCTGGCTAGACACACGAGAACCCATAACTAGCACACAGTAGGTACTCAGTGTTTATTGGATATATCGCCAAACCTGCTTTTATTTTGAGCTGTGAATCATATATTGGGTCCACCTAAAAGGAGACTGTGAAGCTTAATTGTTAATATTTTTTCATGGAAATAAATATTTTTCAGGAAAAAAAATTTTTTTTACTGTTTCTAAAGACTATTTAAAAATAGTCACACAGACTTTTGTTATCAATGCAATGGAATAGGATAAGAGCCTGCACCTCCTTTCTGGTCCTTTAGGTGAAGCTGTGATGAGTTCTTAATCCAGTACTTAGATTGCAAAGAAGGGTTTTACCTGAGCTGAAATTTTCTCCACCTTGCTACAGAATCAACATGAAGGAGACTGACTGCAAGCCAGGCATGCACTGGTGATTAATCAGCAGCAGATGAGAGTTTTTCAGTCTGAGGAAAGGGCAAATGAACGTATCTTTACGTGGGGCGTGAGTGTGAGTCTCCTCTTAGTAAATCTACTCTGAAGTTTCAGAGCAGTCTGCTTTCAAGTCTTTGACTCAGTGATTTTGGAGGGACCACAGCTGTGTGTTATCCCTTGGGTAGGCTTGGGGGAAAGGCAGGCAGCTGGAGGCATGCTCGCTTTCCTCACGTCACCACAGGGCCAGCACTCCACACCATTCCACACTCCTTTGATCACACAGAAGGTCCAGAACTTTCTATTGCCGCAATTGCTGTCTCCACACAGAAAAATCTCTTCCCAGCAGGCTTTGCTGGAAGAAAAGTGTTTCGGAGACCAGCCAAGAAAAAGCAAAAACGTTCCCTTCCGTTTCAATACTTAAAGTGGAACCCTTTTTAATTAAATTTTTTTCACTCTGTTTAAATGGATCTGATAAAAGTCTTGAAGTGAGAGAGTCAAGGGGCTGAAGTTGCCTGCACTTGTCTAGTGATGTCTCTCTTTGTCTCCTCGAGAGTGTGTTTAAGCTTCTTACTGGCTGGCCTAATGTGCTTCAGGTGATTGGTTGTATAAAACGTTAAACCTTTAAATACTTCTTTACAAAATTATCTAGTGCTGGCAAGCTAGACAGTTTTAATAGGCTTGTCCTGGAAGGAGCCATCTGGGCATAAGAGGGAGCCATGCATCACTCCTATAAGATACTCCACACACGGCACTTCCGTGAGTTCTAAGGGCGGCCGTGATGAACCATAAGATCAAGGCAGTAAAATGACTGAGTTTTCTGGCATCCCTGAAAGCCAGCAGACCCACAGCCATTCTTTTTCTTCTTGCATTGAAAGCTTTCACTGTGGAAAAAAAAGTCACAGACAACTGAATATTTAAGCTACCAGTCACACTGGTAAGATTTAGAGACTTGTTTGGTGGGCTGGAGGGGACATCTTGGTAATTAAATGCCTCGTAGTCTTTACTGACAGTAGGTGATTTTTTTTTATTTTTGTGAATATAATTTTACCACACTGGTCTTCCCACAGATTCAAGTTGTACTTCCCTGCATGCATGCACTCACCCTTCTGTGCATCCATGCACTGTTCTGTGTGTGCACACACACCACTTCCACCACCATCACATAGCCTCTGAACTCTGACATGGTCAAAGCAACATGAGCTTTGAAACTAGAAAGATGCAAGTATTAGTCCTAAACCTGGATGACCTCACTCAAATCACTTTCTCTTAGTGACACGTTTCATTTCTCACCTGTAAAGTAGGGGACAGAAGACTCCTCTATTGAAGCCATATGTGGAAGAGTTGTGGAGGTGATGATGATGGTGGTGGTGGTGATGATGATGATGATGGTGGTGGTGGTGATGATGGTGGTGGTGGTGGTGGTGGTGATGATGATGATGATGGTGGTGGTGGTGATGATGATGATGGTGGTGATGATGATGGTGATGATGATGATGGTGGTGGTGGTGGTGATGATGATGGTGGTGGTGGTGGTGGTGATGATGATGATGATGGTGATGATGATGGATGATGGTGGTGATGATGGTGGTGGTGGTGATGATGATGATGATGATGGTGATGATGATGATACATTATTAAAATAACAAATGAGTAATCTTAAGGATGAGTGGATTTTAGCTATAATATTGGAGAAATAGAAGTCCCAAGAATCAATCCATAGGGCCTTCTAGGCTATGGGAGAATGAGAACCTTGCAAATCTTTTCTCAAGAGAGTTTGTTTTAGATAGACTTAATGAGAGTTTAGGCTTCTGTCCTAGGCAGTGGGGAAATCTCAAAGGACTTCTCATAGTTTGTTCTTTTAGATCTTTATATGGTGGGAGGCTGAAGACAGACGTTCAGTACAGTCAGAGTTCCTTGCTTTGTTTTTTTTTTTCACTGTTATGACTTTCTTATAGAATGTTTACTTAGACATTCATCTTTTAATTCCTTAGTAGTTATTGCCTAATTATGCATTTTAATTCTTCAGCAATTGTTACATGGTTACAGTATAAGAACTGAAACATTGGTGATGCAAATAATGCTATTACCAAGCTTCATTGGGAGGTAGATTCTGTCAGTTGAGGGAGGAGTTTTTGTGTTCATGCAAAAGTCCACAAACCACAAGGTACGTGGCGGAGCATCTGAGTCTCTTGCCTGGCACCATCAGCCCAGCTTCAGCTCTATTACCCATTCTTCTCTGGCAGTGTAAACAAACTGTTTTGATTGTTTACTTATTTCTTTGGGCTTTGATTTATCCCTCTTTGAGTGAGTTCAGTGTAGTAAAATTTGTCAAAGTTATTGTGTGCTGGGATTTGTCTTCCAAAACAATATTTATTTTTTATGTTTTCATATATATATATTGAACATGTTCCTTCCATGTTTCCCAGTCTTTCTCTTCCCATTCTTCACCCCTCCTGTAGTCTGCCTCATTGCCCAAGTCAGTTTTACTTGTTCTTTCATGTCATATGAGCATGCACATGCTTAAGTGCAGATGTGTGTGTCTGTATACTTATGTGTATATTTTTTGTATCTATATAAAATCTAGGAACCATAAACCAGAGAAATCAATTATTTGTCTTTCTGAGCCTGGCTTAGTTGTCTTAATAAGTGGCTGGACCAACTCACATTCCTACCGGCCGTCCACATCCTTGCAGCATTGGCCTTTGTTTTCTCAGTAACTGCCATTCTGACTGCTGTAAGAAGGAATCTCAGTGTAAGATAATGTGTGTGTGTGTGTGTGTGTGTGTGTGTGTGTGTGTGACATGTGTTTGTGTGTGCATGTGCGTACATGCTAGCGGAGGTCAGAAGCTGATGTTGGGTGTCTTTCTTAGATGTTCTCCACCTTACATTTTGAGGCAGTGTCTCTCACTAAACATCAAGCTTCTAGATTCAGCTGGGCTGCATGGACACTGAGCTCTAGGGATCTGCCCCAACTCCATTATAGAGTTACTGTTGGGCACCACAGTACCTGACTTTTATGTAGCTGCAGACTCAGCCATCTCCCAATTAATGAAATCAAGCATTTTCATGTATGTTTATTGGCCATTTGTATTTCATCTTTTGAGAACTGCCTGTTATTTTATTAGCTCAATGATTTTAAGAGAGGGCATAGACCAACATATTACAAATTGTAACATAACAAATGCATGATAAAGACAATTGCTAAAAAATGTTGGTTCGAGGAACCCAGAGTAGATAGGTGTCTTGATCTGGATAACAGATGATCAAAACAACATAATAAAAGAGGAAATGCCAGGGTAGATTTTTCATGGTCCAAGGGTAGCCTGGGGAGAGGCCTAGTTTGCACAAAAGCAGAAGCCATGATGTGTGCTGGTCAAAAGATAAATAGGGATGCTGTGTAGAGAGCTTTATGGGTGATGTATCTTCAGGTTCTTGAATAAGACCTGGGTATGGTAGTCAACAACCAAATGGATGATGGGATTTTAAAGTGACATAATTCGAAAGGTAGATATCTAAATTCCAGATGACAGTGTGGGCACTGTGCTATTTTAAGTGTTTATTCTCTTTCCCAACTCCATTCTGCACTCCTCGCACAACAGAATAATGGTTTCACACTTGAAGCATTGTGGGAAACTCTTACAGATGGTCTGGCTCAGCACTGCCCACACACAGGATCATGAACTTACATGTCTGTCTTGTCTGAGGGGCAGCAAACATTAGATGGGTTAATTCTGATAATTATCTGGGGCACTGGGACAGTGAAGCCAACACAGTCACTGCCAGGGGCTCCACCGGGACTCTTGAGAAGGCAGGAAAGCTGTTAGGGAGAGATTCATTGGGGATTAAATAACATCCTATCTACAATAATGAGGGCCTGAGCAAATGCAGATACCTGTGGTTAAAGAAAATCACAGTCCCTACACAACCAGCACAATTGTGGGCGTAGGGGACCTTCCTGGTTCATTATTCTGAGGAATAGCATTATCAGGGAATTGAAAAGATTTGAACTTCAAAATCAATATGTGCTGAGAATTACACGGCAGGAAAGCCAGGAACTGTAATACTTTGAACACTGTTTTTATAGTCAATTTTGAAAAAGTCCATGAATTCAAATTCAAGGACACATTTCTAATACTCATACTTGTTAGCTGATATAGTCATAGGCTTGTTCATTTTTTTTCCTGTTAGGAGCATTTAATGGTTAGACAGTGTTTGTTAAGTGCTGTTCGAATTCTGTGGCAGATTCGATGCTATGGATTGTGCCCTAAAGGCTCATGCAATTGTTTGAGTTAAGGTGATTGTAGCCACGCTTATCAAAAATGAATAATCATTCAAACAAAATTGGTGTTAATTTCTTGCTCATGTAAGAGTACTGGGTAGGAGAACCAGTTGGTGGGCATCTCATTTCCAGGCAGGCATTCAAAACCAAAAGCCGACTGAAGCTCTGCTGTTTTCCGAAAGCACTTTGCAAGGTTACCTGGGGGCAGATCTTCACTCCAGCCGACTGCAAGAGACAGGAGGCACAGAAGAGCATCCATGGTTGGTGCTTAGGATTCTAGCCCCAAAGTGGTGCTGTTCATTTCTATGAAGTGGGCAGGAGCTAGTCACAAGGCTACAAGCAAGAGATGGCGGGAAATGTAATTCTCCTGTGTACCCTAAGGAAGAATTCTGCACTTTAGGCTTTGGGAAATACTCTGCAGCCTCAACCGCAGAAGTATATTACAGATGACAAGTGACGTTCAAGAATCGATGGTGATGCAAGGGGAAAGAATGCTGTGTGTTTGGGAGTAATAAAATGCGGGACCAACTGTTTTATAAACATTCACATAAATTATAGAGTTTGTCCTATAAATCACTCTATGAGTTCCCTACTTTCCTTTGTTTTATAATGAGACTTCAAACTTTGGGTCACTTTTGATTGGGCTTATCTGGAGCCACTAACAGAAAGCGAAGGGAAGGTTGGTGTCGGATGAAGTCTCTGCTTCCTTCCTTTGCGGCACATTTAATATTGTCATGAGTTACCATGCATCAGAAGCCATTCTGGGTTGCGGCTACTGCTGTTTTTTTAGCAGGTGCATTTGTTTTTATTTCTGTTTGTTTTGTTTTGTTAAAGCATTCACAGTTGATTTTTTTTTTAATCCATTTGTAGTAATTCTGGTCCCACCTGCAGAGTTTAAATTGGTACTTCCCTCGAGGAGGACCTGGGCTCTAATTACATCTTATCTTTAAATTAAAAAGCAAAATTTTATGAGTCCCGTATCTCCATCATTTCCACCCCTTCCTTTCTTCCCTGCAACGCCTCCTGTATCGTTCTCTTCCCAACCTGACCTAGAGATCACTGGCTCCTACTCTCCTTTGCTCACTTACTGCATTTCAGCAGAGTGTGTGATACAAATATCTACCTAGTGATACTTGAAACACAGAGCAAAAACTCATTACTCAATGAGTGACTTGCTCATCTGGTCATTTCTTCCTTCATTACTCCATTTGCTTGTTCTTTCGTTGAGCCAGTGTGTTCGCTATCCCAGCTGAATTGCCTAGCACCACATCAAACGTTTAGACGACAGTAAGAAAACCACAGTGCTTTGCCTTTGACCAGTTAACTGTTCCGAGTGTGAAGGTGGCATGTGGTCAAGAATCACCACCGTGATAACAAAGCTGACAAGTGGAAGGTGTCTGCAATGAACAGCAGGAAGAACCCTTCCAGTTTGGCTATATGACAACTCGGACTGCTGTGTTGTAACTGGACGTGTCTGCGCCTTTGGTGTGGGAGAAGCATCTCCTTTTGCACTGCTTACATCACCTGGAAGTGGGCTTTCCTAGAAACCCAGTGAGGAAAGAAACTCGGCAAGGACAAAGCCTCCTGTGCACCAAATGTTGCCTGGTGTACTGGGCAAACTGGACACAGTGAAGGGGAGGCCCACAGGTTAGACGTTGATAATGGACAAAAAGCAAGGGGGACCGGGTCTTCTCCCTCTTTCAATGTACACAGGTGAGATGGATGGGTTGAGGAAGATACTGAGGGCAGAGAGGGAGGGAGGGAGGGAGGGAGGGAGGGAGGGAGGATAAGGGAGCATGTTATTTTGGGAGTTGCTTGATGCTTAGTATCTGATTAGCTCAGTTAGGAGAAGAAAAAGGAAGGAGAGCTGTAGATCAGAGAATATTAGGGGGGAAAAACTGTTTCAATAGTGTATACAAGTGGGTGGGGTAGAGAGGCACCAATAACAACTAACCTGCCAGAGCTAGTTTTCAAAAACATCTCAGCTGTTTGTTTTCTTTTTTCTTCATCTGTAGTTTTCTTCATAACTGCACCCAGTAAGTCCTAAAGCATGATTAAAATAAAAATAGTAATGATAGTTGGCGTGGGTGAGTATTGATCTACCGTGGGTGACCAGTCACGCCTTTTCTGCTTCTCTGGGTGGGCAAGTCGTAATCTCAGGCACGATGACTCCCACTTACCTGGTGTAAATCAGTCAGGACGGAGCTCAGAGCATCCACTATGGGGCCCTTCAGCAGCTGGCAGCAAGGCATTTTAAGCCAATTCAAAAGTGCTCATTGAGTGTCTACCAAGTACAGGAATTGTGCTGCCAGAATAACGATGATCAAAGGGCACTGCTCTAAAATTGCCCTCCTCGAGAGTTTTCCAGTTGGTTTATTGTGTTTAGGATGGTGGCTCCAGGGAATGACAAGTGGGGACTTTCTGAACACACAGTTCTGTCTAAAGGTTTGCAGTGCTTGGGGAGAAAGGCTCTTTTGTAAATGGAAAATAAGGTTTAGAAGTTGCCTTTAAAACAACAACAACAGTCAATAGATTGTCTTCAGCATTCACTAGCAAGTGTTAGGGTCTATAATACACAATTTTAAAACATGTTGAAAGTACTGGACATAGCAACTCATACCTTTATTTCTCATACTTGCAAGGCTGAGGCAGGGGAATTGCCATGAGTTCAAAAACAGCCTCTATACAGTAAATTCCAGATCAGTGTGGTCTTCAGAGGAAGACTGTATCACAAAACTAAACTAAACAACAGCATCAAAACCAAAAACAAATACAAAAAAACTGAAGGAAAAAATGTCTAATGATATTTTTTTGAGGGGGAGGATCCCAATTAGAAAGACATCTGAAATTTGTACATCTACCAGCCAGGGGTTATCCACAGCCCCACACAGCAATCTGAATGCAGCTGCAGTGTTGCACATGGGTAGATGTGCATGTGTGCACGTGCCTGAGCATTCCTGGTTTCTGTTTTTTTTTCTTTTGAGCAATAAACTACACAAGTCAGAAATACCAATCTGCTCTGCAATAGCACAGGCTCTGAGCACCACTTTTGGCAGTGCTGCTGCCCCTGATGTCTGCCTCCTCCCCTTAGCACCCTCAAAGGATGGAGCCCTTAAACCACCCCCCTCCCGCGCTGCACAGCCCCAAGAAGTCTTTTTGTTTCTCTTTCTCTTTGCCCAGGAAAAGACCTTCATGACCCCACAGCTCACACTTAGAAGATTAAAGGTGAAGAAAAGCACCTGAAAATGCTTTTGTCACCAAGATGCCCTGAATCCCCTCCAGGGAAATGCTGCAAAGATACTTTTAACTCCGAGAAAAGGCTCAGAGAATGGCGAAGGTTGCTTTTTCCCCTCGGACCTCAGAGTTGGCTTACAGAACATGCCTTACGCCAGGGGTTATGCATTTCAGCCACAAGCTGACATATAAACCTTTACATCTAATTCTTTTCTTCTGTATGATCAAGAAAAAGGAATCTACCTTAAATCTAAAGCCAAGTAGTTGTTAGAACTTAATCAGATTCCTTCTGAGAGGCTCTAAGACTTGTTCCAACATGGAAAATATTAGAATAGAGGACGCTCTTTGATTGGACTGAAGCTGTTAATCGTAGTTCTGTAGGTCGATCCATGGGCAGCCTGGGCTCTCCTTCTGTTGGATCACAATGGGAGGGGAGTAATGTGGTGTGACAGGTGGCCAAGAGCAGGTTTATGTAGCCCAGCACGCTAGAGGAATACATCCCATGGCTTCCCTTACATGGAAGAATTTGGGGAATAAGGAAAATGGGGACCTTGTTTGTAGGACTGGACCTGCCAAGGTCAGAACGAGAAGAAATTGTAGACTCCATTGTTGTGGGTTGCATTCTCATCCCAAATGAAGAACAGTGTACACTTGCTAACCCAGGTGGAAGCACAGTCATGCACACTGGCCAAGCATGCAGAGGGATAGTTCCCCTATTATTACCTGGCTGTGTAGACTGTCTTCCAAGCTCAACACAGAGTGGGTCTATGGGAGCATGACCAGCGATAGCATCTGCTTGCTAGTGAGGCTGATTTCTGTTGTCTTCTGCTCTGCTTGGTGAACCTTAGACCCACTCCGCTAGACAAGAAGCTGAAAGCTTGTAGCAAATCAGAGAGTCTGTATCAGAGAGGGAAGAGGCAGGCTTCCAAGGGACCTAATGGAGCATAGCACATGCGTATCAGTTCTTTTTTTGTGCCTTTCTCCATTACGTTAGATATTTATATGTCTCCCTTTTCGATGTTGGTGTAGCAGAGATCTTAACTTGACAATAACAAGTGGGTTAGCAAGAACAACACAAAACGATGCTCAGTTCAATAATTCAGCGTGCATTTATTGGACGTCTGATCCAGGCCAGGTGCTTTTTGCTCAGTGTGGGGGTGCTGGGATGAACATAGCAATCTCTGACAGATTTCTGCTTTCCACCCTCAGTTTTCTTTCTTAGGATACCCACTCAGCTGCTGGATACATACACGGTATAGATTCATTCAAATGTACCTGTGGTCCATATTTTAAAGAGTTAGGTATCTATGGCTAGAAAAATCACAGTGGGCAACTGTAAGAAAGAGATCTGCACTTGTTACAAGTAGGGAGCTCTTAAAACAAGAGTAAATCCCAGAGGGCAGGGTGACACAATTAACCAGGCACTGATAGGAAAAGCTCTCCTCGTGGTTTAATCGCACAAGCTCGCTCTGCAATGGTAAGCTCGGTTTAATGACTAAAATTTTAATTTCCGTGATAGGACTAGGTCCATCCTTCATTTTCAAAGCCCTGCCTCCTCAGCTCATTGCCGTCCAGGTCTGTCTTCTTATCTCTCATTTTTTAAGCCCGCAGAGAATGTAAACCATAGTAATGGAGGCAGTGCTGTAGAGCGGAAGTCGGAGCGGAAGGAAGAGCAGCACGCGGGCAGAAAATGCGCAATGTTTGGGTACCTCGAATTTCCTGGGGGTTTTGGTCAAGTTTGCACTTCCTAAACCACAGCAGTCCTCAGATATGAGAATGTGCACTGCCTTAGGATCTCTGTGTCATGTCAGCTCATTTACGAAAACTGCTTAAAACTTCCGGCTTCAGCTGTGTACGTCCACACGCAGCCTAG
Organism: Acomys minous; assembly: GCF_964271855.1. Taxonomy (NCBI): domain Eukaryota; kingdom Metazoa; phylum Chordata; class Mammalia; order Rodentia; family Muridae; genus Acomys; species Acomys minous. Next base: position 83,936,348 of record NC_140487.1, read on the forward strand.
CGCGCCTTTGTAAGTAATGCATCTGTATGTGCCGTCAAGTCTTTAAAGATCTGCCTCCTTCAGTTACCTTTTTAAAAAGTTCTTTAAATTTTGTAAGCTCTTTCTTTTGTGTGTGTCTTTAAATGTCTGATCTTACTCCCTCAGATTTACACTTCCTCTGGGAAGTGCTTTCTCCTGCATGAATTTTTGTCTTTTTCCTTTTCTCCTGCCCTGGGGCTATCATCTGGGAACTAGGGCATCTAGAAATGCTCAGCAAAAATTAAAATAAATATTTGTATTAATTCTTTGAAGACGTCAGCATGCATACAATGTTTTTTGAGCGGAGCTCTCATGTTTCTCTGCCCATCTCCTCAAGACCCACGACTACCACCCACTTTATGCCTTCTGCTTTATAATAACCCACTAAGTCTGGTTTGTGATGCTTATGAACTAATGATTGTGGAGCCATTCACTGGAGCATGGTGGCCACACCCTTAATGAAAACGAACTCTTTTCCAGAGCCCATGCGCTGTCAGCATCTCCTTAGTTAGGGGTTCGTGAACCCCATCCCTCCATGAAATTTTTATTTGTTTACATTTAGGAGTGCATCTGTGACTATGTGTGCACACAGTCCTCCAAGCTCAGCTAACATTCCTTGTTTCCTCTTGCCCCACTTAGTACTTGTCAGTGTGTCTGAAGGCATCCCTTCAAAGCTGAGTGAGCTTGGAGAGGTGCGGTGGACTACAGACAAAGGAAATCTGAGCAGGAGCAGTGGTCCAATTCAAACAATCAGAATCAAAGGGTTAAGTCAACTCTTAAGAGTAATGTCTTTTCACCTATGAACTCTCAGTAAATGGATGAGTAAATTAGTTGACAAATGTCCTGTAGATAGTAAAGGTCTTTGAGAGTCACAAGGCAGAGAATTTGTGAAGTGTTTTGATTTGTTTTTCTTCAGAAGACCATATTAACTAAGCTGAGTTCTTTTGGGATGAGGTCATCTTTTAGGTGAACACAAAGAAACAGGAGTCTGTTAGGTAGATGCCACAACAAACACAGAACAGGCAAACAGGCCTTATTTCGGTTACTGGTTTGGCTGAAATACAGCATGAGATGTGAAAGGCTAGGCAGGGCTTGAGGATGCAGCGTGGAACACATATCCACATTGTCCCTATCAGTGGACCACAGGTATTTAGCACACTTATGATCCTTTACTGTGTGCAAGGACATCAGTCTAGACCAGTGGTTCTCAACATGTGGGTCGCTACGTCTTTGGGGGTCACCTAAGACTATCAGAAGATACAGATATTTACAGTGTGATTCCTAACAGTAGAAAAAGTACAGTTATGAAGTAGCAATGAAAATAATTTTATGGTTTGAGGTCCCGAGACCACGAGGAGTGTATTAACGGGTTGCAGCATTAGGAAGGTTGAGAACCATGTCTAGATTCTGGGGCCATTCAGTGAACAAAAGGAGCATCTTGTTTGTCTTCACACTGCTCACAATCACGAAGGGAGTTAATACCATAGAACAGTAAGCAAAGCGATAAGAAGACCTCCGTGTGCGGTGCTGAATTACTGAGTAGAAAACCCAGTCATGTGTGAAGGATGACTAATGGGAAGGAGTGAACACTTTAGATGAGGGAGGCATCTCGGTGGACACTTGCATTGATTGCAGCCAGGATCCTGATACACGGAAATCAAGGTGTAGAAGGCCACCTGGGCCAGTAGACAGTTGGTGCTGATCAGAGTGAAGGACAGGGGGCTTCCAGGGCTCAGAGAGCACGATGAAAGTGTGCCCTGGAGTTTAGTGAAGTGCATCGTTTCCAAAACACACTGGGCTACAAAGACAGTTTTCTTTACTATGAATATTTGTAGGTGAAAAGAGCATTATTGAGCCATAAGAAATCATTCATTCCCTCCTTCTCAGTCCAAGCCCTGAGCCCTAGGAACATTTCTGAACACTGCACACAGATGCATCGTTAGCTACACTTCTCCTTCCTGTGACTGATGGTAAAACTACTGTGGTGCTGGGGGAGGGGCTGGCTCGAGGTCTCTTCAAGTCTGAGGTTCCCTTTAGAATCCAAGAAGGAAGGAGGGCTGGAGAAGACAGTGATGCTCAAATCGCTCCGAGGGAGTGCACTGTTGGCCTCACTCTCGGGTTCCTGGTTCATTAAGAGCAGGGGAGTGAATCTTTTCCAGAATGAGCAGACATAAGAATTTAAAAATAGAGGTGCCTATGTTCTTCCTTCTTCTACCAGAGGGTCGGGCTTAATGACCACATGGATGTCTGTTCTCTCTGGTTTTGTTTTCTCACCTGCTGTGGTGTAGACAAACCCAGTTGTTAAATAAAATCAGAAATTTATCCTCTGAACTTGTGATTCAGGGGTCCAGGGCAGGACAGAGAATTTGCACTTTAACACCTTGCAGGCAGTGATGCTGATCCCATAGGCCCAGGGATCACAGCACAGTGCTAAGATGTGGCCTTGGTTGAGCATCCTGTCTCTTTCCTCACAAGCTTCCTTTCCCTCCTTCCTACTGCAGAGACAAGCTAAGTGCCACCTGGCAGCAGCCGCCCCTTGCTCTGTGCGGGCTAGGTGTTTTATAGCCAAGTCTCTTGACTCCTCATTCCTGCCCACTTAGGGCTACTTGGTTGTCTCTCCATGGATCCACTGGATCTGTAAAGATCCCTTTATCTGGTTCTGAAACACCTTCCTCACCATTAAATTTCTTAAGTCTAAATCTAATCTGCTATTTACGTTCTAAGAAGAGCCCAACTTCGCACTGGCTCAGCTTGCCACTGAATGGGTAGATGTTTGCTTCTTCTGGTGTCTGAGACAAAATGCCTCTTAGAGGTTTGTTTCCTGTAAAACCCTGCTTACCTTGTGGGTGTTTTATCTTCTGTAAACTGGGAATGGTGATTGGAAACCTAAAAGTCTTTTGAGATCAAGGTCCTGATGAACACATAAGACTTTGTTTTATAAATCATGAAGTGCTTTTATGAACTGGCTATTTTGTTTTATTGTGTTTTGCTTCAAAGCCTCTTATTTTCATTCTGTCTGTCCCTCTTTCTCTCCCATTCATCTGGTTTTTCTTTCTGTGCTGGAGACTTATATACAAAGCAAGCTCTCTACCAAATAGGAACATTTACAGCCCTGTAGGCCTTTCTTACATCTTACATTCTTACATGTAAGAACCTTAGAAAAAAATTGTAACTAGTATTTTGGATTAGCTAGTTAGAATTAAAATATGGGAGTAACATTTTGGAAACAAACAAGCAAAAAGAAAGAAAAACAGTTTCCAGCCCTGACCTTGGGATAAAAAGTAACAAATATTCCTTCATTTATGTCTCTATGTGGTTTACCTCTGGGCTATTAAATAAATGCCCCGGAAGTGGTTTGTGGCTAATTGTTAAGCTTCCTAGGAAAGATGAACTGCTTCACAATGGGAAAAGTGTTTGACCCTCTCCACAGATGCTCTCCCTTCCCTCAAGTATCCACCCAATGATGACAACCGATAAGCAGGAAATCAGAAATGGCACTCACTTTAATTTCCAAAGACTAGGAGACCCAAGTTCATTAGTGAGGGGAATCCCAGCCCAGTGTCCCCCTGGGATAGTAGCCATCATGCTACTAAAATGTAAACTTAAAGTAAACATTGTATCACTTACAGTTTGTGCACTCCCAAGCTTCCCATGGCCAGTGGCTGCCACATCAGACAGCGAGAGCATTTCTGTCTTCCCAGCAACTCCTCTGAGGTCCACCCTGTGACTCAGTCCCCATAGAATATAGTAAAGTGCCAGGGACCCTGTAGGTCCTGTGACATCAATGTCTTACCAGCTCTCCGTCCCTTTAGTTTGGCTTTATGTACTCTGAAATGAGCAAAGAATACTTTCAACTATCAGGAGTGTCTATTCTAGGTGAGGTGGGCTCTTTTGTGTGGCATAACAAGCCACTGTTTTTCCCTTTTGTGTGACACCATCCCCGTTGATAGGGTTCCTGTATGTATCGCTGAGGCGCTGAACTTGTCAGTCATCCGTCGTGTCTTGAGGGTTCACACTTCCACCTGTTTGCCTACTGCCTGCAATGCACCCCCTCTTCTCCCTCCTTCTCCCCTAAGTGTCTGTGCTGTCCTCCGGGACCCCAGTGAACAACCTCTGGATGCTGTCCATTTTCTTTCCTTGCTCTTAGGGCTCTCCTATAGCACTCCTGCGTTCTCTCTACGATCATCTATTTCTATGCCTCCTACTTGACGGTGAGCGCTTAAGGACAGATTCTGACCGGATCCCCTTCGAATACTCAGCTGATAGAGCAGAGAATAGGGACAAGTTGCACCAGGAATGAGTAGCTTCTCACGGGAACAAAGCAGCTGCTAGTCAAACGTGGGAGCGAGTGGGCGAGTGATAAACAGGGTCTTCTCCATAGGCCACATGAGGCTTAGAGAGCTTGCTGGCTCCCCTAGTCCCTGTCATTTCTTTCAAACCCTGGGAGATCATTCTCTCAGTGTCCAGAACCAATACCTTTGAACTGAAGGTGTTAGCGTAGACACCAGGGCCCCACCCCCTAGCACGAGTTAATCATTCTAAGAATAAAGTAGGTCACGAGATAAGGAGACAAACTGGCTTCTATTTAGACAGATGTTGCTAATAGGCTCTGTGTGTGCTCCTAATGAAGTGGGTCATAAATTCCAAGCTCCACACACTGAGGCAAGGTGGGCTGCTTGCATTGTGATGAGTCCACAGTATTCTGCTAGTTTAGTGTTAAGGGGATTAAAATGCGAGCCATTAAATTGTGCTTACCATGGCGGCTGTGATTTGGGCATGCATAGGGACTTGTTTGTTTAAAGTTTGCAGCAGAAGTTGCAGGACTAGGGACTGAGCAAGATCATGGCTTGGACTCTGCTCTCATCTAGTGAGAGCCTTGTGAAAGTTACCTGATCCTTACATTTGTTGATCCTTAATTTTCCATTAGGAATACTGTCACTTTTAACTCCCATTGAAATCCTCAATATGGAAATGGTGTCATTGGAAAACAGATGTCATCTTTCAGAACCAAAGAAACGTTTCTGAGGACTTGTCTCAGGCGTTCTGCTCATCGCTCTCACAGCTGTGGCATTAAGCTCTCCTATATTGCTGCACAAGGACATCAGTTAATGCCCTCCACTTTCTTTATGATTGAGACTCGAAGTGACTTACAGGAAAACGCAAAGCATAAAGGGCAGAGTTCAGAGTCATCCCTGTCCTGCAACTACCATCCTGAGGTTGGTCTCTCTGATGCTGCTGGACATGCTCTATTAGCAAGGCTTCCTAAAATGGGTCTGCAGAGGTGCGGTGCATATGATCAGTGCCACTCTCAAGACTTTACCACTGACCAAGTGCCCAGTAACTCCTACCAACCACACAGAGTCCTTCAATAGAAGATTCAACAAATGGTGCTGGTCTAACTGGATGTCTACGTGTTCATCACCCTGCACAAAACTCAAGTCCAAGTGGGTCAAGGACCTTCCCTTAAAACCAGAAAAACTACATGTATTAGAAGAGAAAGTGGGGAAGAGCCTTGAACTCATTGGCACAGGAGACAACTTCCTGAACAGAACACCAACAGGGCAGGCTCTGAGATCAACAATTAAGAAGTGGGACCGCATGAAACAGAAAATCTGTAAAGCAAAGGACCCTGTCAATAAAACAAAATGACAGCCAACAGACCAGGAAAAGATCTTCACCAGCCTTATAATATATATAAAGAACTCAAGAAATTAAAGACCAACAAAAACAAATAATCCAATCAAAACATGGGGTATAAACCTAAATAGAGACTTCTCAACTGAAGAAGATCAAATGGCTGAGAAGCACTTAAAAAAATGTTCAATGTCCTTAGTCATCGGTGAAATGCAAATCAAAACAATTGTTGAGATTCCATCTTACACATACCAGAATTGCTAAGATCAAAAACTCAAGCGATAGCACATACTGGTAAGGATGCGAAGAAAGGGGGACACTCTTGCTGGTGGGAGTTGAAACATGTACAACCACTTTGGAAATGAATCTGGCACTTTCTCAGAAAACTGGGAACATCTCTACCACTCCTAGACATACACCCAAAAGATGCTCTACCTTCAACAAGGACATTTGCTCAACTATGTTCATAGCAGCTTTATTTGTAATAGCCAGAAACTGGAAACAACCCAGAAGTTCCCCAACCAAAGAATGGATAAAGAAACTGTAGAATACTATTCAGCTATCAAAAGCAAGGACATCATGAAATATGCAGGCAAGTGGATGGAGCTGGAAAAGATCATCCCAGATGAAGTAATCTAGACTGCTTAAACTCAGTTATAAGCAGATATTAGCCATATAATGCAGGATAACCATATTACAATCCACAGATCTAAAGAAGCTAAGTAACAAGGAGGAGCCTAGGGAGGATGCTTAATTCTCATTCAGAAGGGCAAATAGAACAGACACTGGAAGCTGTTGAAGAGAGGGAACAGGATGGGAGCCTACCACAGATGTCCTCTGAAAGACTCTACCTAGCAAGGGATCGAAGCAGAACCTGAGTCTCCCAGCCAAACTTTGGGCAGTACACAGAAAGCCCTATGGATGATTTGGGGGTTAGAAGGACCTGGAAGGGACAGGATCTCCACAAGAAGACCTACAGAGCCAACAACAAGGTCCAGTGGAGACTGATGCACCAACCAAGGGCCATGCATAGAGAGGACCAAGGCCCCCAACTCATATATAGCTGATAGGCAGCTCAGCAGGAGTTGTACCTGTCATAGACTCTGTTGCCGACACTTTGATCACCCCACTATAAAGCACTTTAGAAATACTTCTTGGACCCAGGAGATAGTTCAGTCTGTAAAGTGCTTGCGGTGGCCTGAGTTAGAGACCCTATAACCTGCATAAAAAGCTGGCTGTGATGATACACGCCTTTAATCCCAGCATTTGTGAGCTAGAGACACGAAGGTCTCCTTGGCCCACTAGCCACATAGCCTAATGTATGGGTGAGTTGCAGAGCCTAGAATAAAGCAAGGTGGTTACTCATCTTAAGGAACAATACCCAGGGTTGATATCTGGCTTGCATACATTTAAACACACACACACACACACACACACACACACACACACACACACACACACCTTATTTTTCAATCATGCCCATGTAAGAAACTGTAAACTAAGACTCTAAAAGAGTAAATAGCATGCTGAAAGACATACAGCCGGGGGGTGGGGGTGGGGGAATCAAGGTGTGAACACTTAGGAAGAGCTGCCTATTCTGAAGGACACCCCACTTTACCCAGAGTCGTAAACGCACAGTGGAGCTACCCATGGAACCTACGAGAATAATGATTCCTGCATTCTCATCACAATCAACAGGAGCTAAGGCCGGGGGTGGTCCCAGCTAATTAGATTGTGGATGCTTTAAAAAAAAACTTATTATTATTATTTTTCTTTTCTACATATACATTTATATTATTATACATAAATACAATAAACTACATATAGCAAGGACCACCAGGAATTATAAAGGTCAGGAGTTATGAAAATGTTACATTCATAACAATTTGGCTGTCTGAATGTGCCTTTAATGTGCACACTTTGTACGGTCACTACCCTAGCGATGAAGCCCTTGAGTCAGTAGTCTTTCCAATCACTCTTGCCCCTGGAATAGGGCCCCCTGGCTACTTTGCAGATGCTCCTTGTGTTGGATAATAGAAAGTATTACAGTTAGCTGTCTCTAGCACCCTTCTGAAGGGATGTTGGCCTTTTGCTGTTGGCTTCAGTCCCATTGACCTTGGAGTGGTTTGTGGTGAACATGCTCCCCCATCTCCTTTTGATGGCTAGCAGAAGAAACCCTCTATCTCTATCTGGTACACCTAAGAGCTGATGAATCTGCTGCTGGCATCGCACCTCCCCAGTCACCTGCAGGCATAGAGTTCCTTTCTTTTCTTAGTCTGCAGAGGAACCATGTTTTCTACCTGACAGCAGCGGGCTTAAAATAAGTGGGTTAAGAATAGGAGCAAAAAATGAAGCTGCCTTTTGGAAATGGCGAATCCTTCCTGAGTGGGTCAGACTGTGGGGGGAGGATAGGGAGCCTGTGGCAGGAAAAGATTGAGCATGGAAAAATCATGCCAACTCAGACTGGGGGTCCCAACAGGAAGCGCTGGCATTCGGATCTTCTTCATGGTCTCGGGAGTGGGTGCACTGTGTATCTGTCATTTCTCACTCAGATTTATTTTTATTTTTATTTTTTGTTCTTTTTATTATTTTATTTTTTATTGTTAATTTATTCAGATTACAAGTCAGTTGTTATCCCATCACTTGTATCCTCCTGTTCCTCCCTCCCTCCTGCTTTCACCATATTCCCCTCCCCTAGGTCTAAGACTGACAGGTGGATCCAGGCCCAGGGGGTTCTGTTCAAACTACTGCACTAACCAAGGACAATACAAGGAGTAAACATCGAACACTTACTCTGATCTACGCAATGGACAGGACGTTCTTCACAGTTATGTGGAGAGCAGGGACTGACTCTGACCTGAACGCTGGTGCCCCATATTTGACCACCTCCCCTTGATGGGGAGGCCTGATGGCGCTCAAAGAAAGAATAAGCAGGCTACCAGGATGAGACTTGATAGCCTATGACCATATAGTGGGAGTAGGTCAGATTTGTTTTTAAAAATAGTTTTGCTTTCTCAAAACAACTTTACTCCTAACATGTCACACAACAAAGATCTTCATGAAGAGATAGGAAGGCAGCTGGAGTTCCTCAGAAGCACCGTTGCCTGCCGAAGTTCTACAGACGTGGTCATGCTGATGACAGCCCCATCCTAAAATATGTATACGGCTCCCACTGTGTTTATAAATAAACTGCATGATACTGTCACATCAGTCTCTATGGCATCTACTGGAGTTGCTGACAATGGAAGTGTGGGCTGAAACCCCCATTCTCCAAAAGCCACGCCTGTTGAAATGTCCCTGCCTTCAGGACGTCTAATAAATACCAGTGCGCAGGGTGCTGTTCAGATGAGCGTCATCTGCTGTACTGGAGAGGATTTCTGATTGAAGGTGGACAGGAGATCCCGTCCACTAGCTGATTAGCTCCTGGGTCCTGCTTCCTCTCTAAAACAGGGAGAAGGTGCTCATTTCACATGTAAGCTGCCAGAGCCCAGAGTATAGAGAGGATGTTAGTGACCGCCTGTCTTGTTCTTCCTGCATGCTTGCTTGCCTGGCTAGCATAGTCCTACAGGTAGCAACTGTGTAGTAATATTTACTAAATAAAGGTTGGATGAAATAATGAATACAAGCATGTCCTTGAAGATAGTGAAAAAAAATCACAGTGTGTTATTATCTGTGCAAAAACAAACATCCATTGTCTTTGGATCTGCTATTGTGTGTGTTGTTACAGGAGAAATCGTAGATTTGCCATCCTTTGGCTCACCAATCCCCTAGACATTCAGTTTCTTGTAGCTCTTGTGTGTTATATAAACCTCTGAAGTATAAGCCAGTCTGGTCATGACATTGCCTGAGAAAGCATGGGGGCAGTGGCCATTGAGCATACTGAGAGGACCCAGAATCCGGAAGCTTACCTCATGCCGCAGTTACTCTGTGAAGTGTTGTCATGTAAGTATGCTACAGCAACACCACGGAGAAGCTGCCAGTTTCACCATCTGAGGCTGATGCAGCACACAGCCAGTGAGCCAGCAGCTGCGGCAACGCTGCCGAGACCCCAGACCTGCAGAATGGAGGCTACCCAAGTCAGAAATCACATCTGGTGGTTTTTATGAATGGCCTTCCTCCTATGGGGCCTGTGTGGCTCCCCTTTATCCAAACCGAGCTCATGCCGTGACGGTTGTGGGTCTGAGAAAGGGGAATACAATTAGACATTAGACGGGTTCCAGGAAATTAGAATCAAAGTGATGTTGAAGGCTGGCACTGTGGTTCACTCAGCCCTAAGCTTTGAATGACACACCTCCAAGTCTCAGGTTCTCCCTTGTTAATATGTCGCTGATAAGAGGTTCTTACTTTCATGGTATTGCTGTGGTCAGAGTGCCTAGCATACAGTAAGTACTTGCTTTCTGGTCTGTTTTTCTTTCTAAGCCTATCTATCCACTTACTTGTTTTTATGCATTCGAGTGTTTTCCTGCATGTGTAGTATGTTAAGAGGCCAGAAGAGGGCGTTGGATCTCCTGGAACTGAGCTAGAGATGGTTGTGAGCCCCCATGTGAGGGCTGGCTATTGAGCCTGCGTCTTCTGGAAGAGCAGCCGGCACTCTTCCGTCCCCCGGCTGGCTCTGCATTCCCTTCCCAGTCATTTCTTCAGTATTTATTGGATACCAGGTGTTTGGTGAGCATTGTGCTTGATGTAGGCAGATCCAAACCTGAGGACAGCCTTGTTTCTCATGCCTCGCAACTGAGTAGAAGAAGCAGCCATTTAGCAGAGAGAAAAACAGCAAGTGACCTCATAGTCAGTTACATCTAAGCTATAAATACAAATAGGAACTGTGGGCCCAAGTCTGTGGGAGAAGTAAAAGCAGGCATCTACTCTTCCCCATTTCAGTGTTCTGAAGACGCCTTTGCCCAATTTGGGAGACAAGAGCTCTTTAATATTTTGCTTGCTGTTGTATGTTGAAATTTTTTGAACATTTTTGAAAATTTTTGAAAATTTTATTTCTCCATACTCCAAACACACAATGTCAGTTCTCAGCACGTATAGTGAGACCCTGCCTCAAAAGCCCAAAAGGAAAAAATTAATTCTTGAGATATGGGAATCACAAAAACATAACTGATGGTGGTGGGGAACCTGTTAATGACAACAACAACCCAAAGAAAGAAACCTTCCCTATGTGTCAACTCTCTGTCCTATGACCACAATAATAGCTAACATTCATGGCGACTAAAATTAACACTGGCTGAGCATTTCAAAGACAGAATGCTCTGACCTTTTTGAATGATAGCATGATGCAATCATGGAAGCACTGTGTGAGCTTATGTAATGAATGGCAAGCACACAGCTATCCTGCGCACGCTGTGCAGCACCATGTCCAGGCTGCGTGTGTGCAGTGTATATGGAGCATAGTGAATTTTGTATGTGCCCATGGATTTCATCCCCAAGGGGATTCTGCACCTGCAAATAGTCTGAAATCCAGTTCAATCCAAAATCTAAAATACTCTTGCCTCCAACCTTTCTGGCTAAGAGATCTGGATCTGTACCTGTAGTCACGAATTCACTTTTAATATGCAACATATATTTTTCTAAGCATTTTGTTCACCATCCTAGCTAATATACCTTGGCATCTGATAATGCAGGCACATTGTGTTGTCTCCATTAAACCAACAAGGGGGCTGGAATGCAAAGTAAGTAATTCTGAGGAGCCACTAGCTCATCGCTGGCATGACTGTGAACTTAAACCCAGGTTTGCTTACTTCTGTACCCGTGTTCTTTTATGAGCACATTATGCTGCCTCCAGACATCTCTTTATTTAGAAAGGAAAAAAAAATTAACGTGATTGAGTTTGTTAACAGCAGATCCAGAATAGAAAGCTATAAATGCTGTTGGTTCAGTTCTATGTAATCACTTAATTTTAATAATCCTATTTCCTTATTAGGATGACATTCTTTTTGAAGATCTGCTAAGTATACTTGATATCTCTGTTGTCATTTAATTTAACATCTTTAGCAGCTGTTTTATCTTTGCCAAAGGAATGGTAGCTATCATCTCTAGGGGAAATTTTTGCATTAAAAAAAAACGCATCTCCACTGTTGAAAACAAAATAAATGGTTAAAGCAGTCTCTAAGTAGTAGCTCACAATTCAGCATAGTTGTTAGTGTGCATAAAAAGATAATATAGAGCTCAATTCTAGGTTGCTTAAGAAATCATCTGTAATCACGAGGAAGATTGCTTGGGTGTCCATCGAGTTCAAAGCTGAAATATGGAAGGCTATGCAATAAACATATATTTTTCATGTGCCAGCAAGGGGAAATGTATGCTTCAATAAACAAGTCTTGATTACAAAGACCAAATAAGGAAGTGAGAACTGTGCATAACTCAGACTGCGGCCAGTCTCTGGTGACTGGGGAAATGGATTTGGAGCATCATGTCAGGGGCTCTCATTTCAGACAGAGGCTGGCCGGAAAAGTGTTCTGTGATGAAAAGTGACCCAACACGGCATGGGGGCGGGGGAGCACAACTTCAATTCCTCTGATGATGCTGGTAATATGATATATTTCCTTTGGCTTAGAAGCAGAAACATAATTTGGGGAGGATGCAAATGGCCTTGTAATTTCGCAGCCAGTGTCACGTCGAGAAGCAGACTCTTTAGGAGCCCAGTACACCATCCTGATGTTTCACTGTTGCCTTGTTCTTTGTGAATAAGTTTAGCCATATAGAGAATTGAAGAGCATAATCTAACAAGCATCATCATTGCCCACAAGCCAGTTTTGACAAAGCCAAAAATTACCAATAGTTGTTTCATTATTTTTTTTAACAGATTAAAACACGGGGCTTCCAACAAGATGGCTCAGTTGGTAAGGCACTTGCTGCCAACTTGATGACCTGGGTTTGATTCCCTGGGACAGAACTGACTCTTACAAGTTGTTATCCAACCTTCACATGCATGTCATGTGTACACAGGTGTACATGCACTCACACACAATGAATGAATGAATGAGTGAGTGAATGTTTTAAAGGAGTTGACCTAGGGGGCTTAAGACTTACCTCCATTGTAAGGCACTCAACCATTCACTTCCTTGCCTCACGCCTTAGGCTAAAGCCCCAATATCATAAAACGTAATCTCAAGTCGAACAGTTAAAATATTACAGGCACAGAACAAGCTCATCTGATTGAGTTTTCCATTCTCTTTAAGAGGAAAGCAGTATGTTGGTTTGGATGTCTAACACTTCCGAAAGGGTTTTAAAGAATAGGTCATAATTGCTTTGTGTGCGTGTATGTATGTGCCACAGTGTGTGTATGGAGGTCAGAGGACAACTTGTGGAAGCCAGTTCTCTCTTTGAACCATGTGTAACTGAGGCATGGAACTCACGTTGTCAGCCTGAGTGGACAGAGAGTGTGTTTACCTGACAGTTCATCTTACGAGCCCACTGTTGCACAATATGCATTTTAAACATAATATACTTTAAGTGATTTGCATTTTTACACATAAAAATGGGTTTATACTAAACATAAATATAGCCTTCCTTTCTTGACTAAGCGGCGTGAGACTTAACTATGTTGAGATAAACAGGGTCCAACTTACGCACAGCACAAGCACATATGTGAACAAATAAAATATAAAGATAGGAACAAATCATTAAAATTTGAATACAGCAGTAATCGTTTACACTGCTCGCCTGAACATTGAGCATTCAGGTAGTTTATTATATGGAACTATGAAAATAAAGGCTCAAGTAAATATCTTTTTGGCCTCACAAAGTAGAGCTTTGGGAAGAGCATATCTAGGGGCATGCAGCTGAACCGGCTCTATGTGCATCCCAGTTCTGCTAGAACAGTATCTTCAACCACAGCAACGTGAACATTCCTCGGGCTCCATAGAAAACACTAACCTAATCATTTAACCTTCCAGACAATTCTTAGTATTTGCTAAGTCAGGGATATCAAGATGTGCTGATTGCTCATCTTGGTTTTAATTTAATTATCCCTGGCTACATCTTAAGGTTAGATTATTTTCATGTGCTTATGGGCTACTCGAGGCTTCTCCATTCCACGTTCCTATCTTCACTCTATTTTTATATTCAGTTCCCCTTTTCACACTGAAGCAAGGTTCTCCACGTTTTCTATATGTAAAGCTTTTGGGACCGTTATAAATTTTGTTGCTATTTTTATACATGAGGCAGTGCAGTCAGTGCAGTGCAGATCAAAATTATAACATGTGTGGGTGTTTGTGTGGAAAGTTTGATGGACTCTAAAACGTTTGTGAGAATTCAGAGGCCAAGAGTAGTGAAGACTGTTTTGAAACAAAATACTATTGCTGGGATTTCACTCCTGCATAGCAAGGCTTACTGAGCATGTGCTATATGCATAACCCTGAGACTTTACTATGGGCACCTGAATGGCTCACTATGGCAAAATGCAGAATTTTTTTCTAATTGCTTTAGTGACATGGATTTCTGCTATATTTGATTAAGAATTTAAGCCCGCTGTTAACCTAACCTGAAGTCTGTACTGGGGAATCCCAGGCCTATATACTTGATATTTAGTCGCCTTAATGTTTAGGATATAAATGTTTATTATATTTATAGTCATGGAATTTGCAGAGTGTAGCTATCACTTCTAACCTGACTACTTATCAGGAAATCTGGTATCTTTCATCTACTACCCATGTCTTGCCCTGCCCCTGAGCATTTGCTACAGCTGCTCTCTGCTGCCCCCTACCTCTTTACCCAGCTATGGCACTCTGAGGCTTATCACGATGTGTGTATTGCATTTTGCTTTGTTTTGTTTTCTCTCTTTCATAAGATTTTATAACCTCTGTGATGACAAGCATTTACGTTCATCCCTGAAGTCCAGGGCCTGTGATAATGTGAGGAATATAATAGACTCTCAAACAGTATTTGTTGAATGAATAAAGCATTTGTCTGTTCTATCCTGTACTTTAAAGTCTTCCCTTATTAAATGGTATGTTTTAGTTCCAGTAAGGTTAAGGATATAATGCTTATTGTCTTTAAAGCATAAAATGGCACATTGCCAGTATGGGTTTTAATTAAGAATATAGAATTGATATTCAGCCAGAAGTGGGCTTAAATCTTAAATCACAAATCACCCTTATTCCATTTTATCCCCACTCCAGTACTGACCACTTCTTGGTTGTGATGTGACTATTCTTCTACGTTACAAGGCCTGTTTCCTCACTGGAAAACATCTATATAATATTAGAGATTTATTTCATCTTTGTGTGTGAGAAAGAAGAAAGGAAGGAAAAAACAAAGGAAGGAAGGAAGGAAGGAAGGAAGGAAGAAAGAAAGAAAGAAAGAAAGAAAGAATGAGCATACTAGTAACTGAGGAGCCCAGAAGAAAACACTGGGTTCAAAGAAATGGAGTTACAAGAGATTGTGAACCACTGGATGTAGGTGCTGTGATTTAAACCCCAGACCTCTGCAAAGCAGCAAGTGATCTTGGCCACTCAGGCATTCCCCCTAGCTCCAGTCTCAACAGTCTTGAGTGAGATTAGATTTATTGTTTTAAAGATTGATTCTGGTGGTTACAAAAGATGAAACAGGGTTGCAAAGTAGAGGCAAAGAAATGTAGAGGTAACCAAATAGGAGGTAAGGGAGGTGGTGAGAAAAATATCAAGTTCTATATGGGCTATAAAGATGTAGTCTTGATGGGTTTGCCGGGTGTTTTTTTTGAGGGTCTTTATTTTTTGGCTTCTCAAGCAAGGCCGTTCTCTGAGAATCCACTGTGTACACTTTTGGTTTTCTACTTGGTTCTGCACAGCACTCTGGGTGTTCGTGGAGCATTTGTAGGCTTTTTCTGCAGCTTGCTAAAGCCATGAGCCTCAGATGGATTAGTCCTCCATCCATACTGCTAACCGGGATATGGAGGTCACCATGGACCATGTCATCTTTCTCTCTAATGGTATGGGTAACTTTGCTAATGGTATGAATTGCCCTGCCTGGCCACTGGTCACTTGAAAGGGAATGACAGTCATGGAATAAAAGCAACCTGCTGTGGGTTTCTAAGCCAAAGAAGCAAGTTTTATATTTCTGGGGAATGACTTAGCTTCATGCTTCAACCATTTTAGACCAAAGTATCTATCTCCTTAGCACACCAGTCAGCACCAAAAATACCCACAGTTCTGTAATCTTTCCTTGTACTTTAGAAATGCAATTGATTCACTAGGTGTTCACTGGAAGTGCTTATAAGAACCTTTGCTGGCTGTGTTGGTGTTTATTTCCTTCGGCTTTTGCCCCTCCCACTTTTGCCTCTGTTACCAATGGCTGCCCCAGGTGCACTTTTGAGTCATATATGTCATTGTGCTCTGTTACGCAGACTCAAGAGATGGTTCCATGGCAGAGCAAGATCAGTGAGGAGCCCTTGGTAGTTGAGCTCAGCTGCTGGAGGTTCTCCTATAGGAACAAAGAATAGGCAGGAGAGATTTCAGCTTGCCAGAAGGCTCGCCTGGGAAGCCAGGCAAGGTGCTGTAATAACCCAGGGATTGCGTGAGGCACCCATGTCTAGATTCAGCATTCCATAGTATATTAGAACGAGAGCAAATAACAGTAAATTGTTCTTTCTTTCCTAATGGTGGATTGGACATGAGGTTTTTGCTGTTGTACCTCTATGACCTTCATCCTTTATTTTTTTTTTACAATTTTTAATAAATATTTTTACATATACATTTATATTACATATATATATATATATATATACAATAAACTACCTACAGCAAGAAGAACCACAAAGCAATCAAGATTATATAAATGTTACATTCATAGTGTTTTGGCTATTTGTATTAGGCAGCCTTGAAGAAAACATCTTTCCTATCTTGGTAGGTCTAAAATTCTGAATGTAAATCAATATCTATCATATCTTGTCATTATCAACTTAAAACATCTATCTAGACCTAAAAATATCTTAACCCTCCAAACAACTAAGCGTAATTGTAAAACGAAACTATCTGGTCTTCAATCCCATCAGATACTTGAGAAGGAATAAAATTAATTACCCGAGTATACAGAGAGTGCAGATTAGCAGCTTCCCAAATGAGAAGATGACAGAGATGATTTGCTGCCTGAACAGTCACCCAAAATTATCTATAACGTTGGAGCATCATCGTCAGCCTTTTATCCCAATATATCTGACAGACACATTTATGAAGCAGGAAACATTGAGGACTTGCTTACCTTGTCTTGGCAGAGTTTGGCTGTTGATTCTATCTGCATCAAAGCTTGCCCATTTTTAGGAGGAATTCTGTCTGTAGTAGAAACAAGGACATTTTGTACAGTGGCTGATCCTTAATTTCTTTTTTTTTTTTATTATTTATTTTTTTAAATACATTTTTATTAATTTATACATATTACATCTCAGTTGTTAGCCCATCCCATGTATCCTCCCATTCCTCCCTTCCTCCCACTTCCCCCCTACTCCCCTCCCCTCCCCTAAGTCTGTGTCTGAGGGGGACCTTCTCCCCCTGAATATGCTCATACGGTATCAAGTCTCTCCTTGGTGACCTCTTATCTTTCCTCTGAGTGCCACCAGGCATCTCCGTCCAAGGGACATGTTCAAATATGGGGCACCAGAGTTTGTGTGAAAGTTAGATCTCCTTCTCCACTCAACAGTGGAGAATGTCCATCGGCTAGTCCGGGTAGGGGTTCAAGGTTTTTACTGCCTATTTTTTCCTTGGCTGTTGCCACAGTTTGCGGAGGGCCCCAGGGCCCAGACTCGCCTGTAGTTTTCCAGGACCCACTGGGTCCTTCCATTTCCTCTTTCTCCCAGGCTTCTCACACCTAAAGTTTCAATAGGATGTCCTCCCCTCTTACTCACTATTCTGGTAGGTACAGTTTTTCATGGGGACGTACACCTTGGACTAGTGTCTCGATATAAGTGAGTATATACCATTTAGCTCTTTTTGCTTCTGTGTGAACTCACTCATTATGACAATTTCTAGTTCGATCCATTTGTCCACAAATTTTGGAAATTCCTTGTTTTTAATAGCTGAGTAGTATTCCATAGTGTAAATGTACCACAGTTTCTTAAGCTAAGCAAAAAGACAGTAAAATTTCAGGTGATGTGGGAAGCATGACATATTTCTACCTATGAGAAAGTGTTGCATGTGTGATTGTACTTTCTCCTATGTGTCTATAGATAAGAAAATACAGGAATCTGACCTCTGATGGATTAAAACAAGGTTTCTTAGCACCGCATCAAAGGCCTTAGCATGAGCCACTTTCTGCACAGGATGCCATTGTCTGTGCTTTCCTCATACTTGCCATGCCATGTGCACTGTGACTCCTCAGCTGGCAGGACTCACTCTCTGAGGACTATGCCACCTAGCACTCCTCTCTCCTTCCCAGACTTCCATGAAGCTGAGCTTCCATGACAGCTGTCTACTGCCTCTCTATTCCCTTCATATCAGAACATAAGACTTTCATATTGTTCATTACATTGAAGCTCATGAGGGTGGGACGTTTTTGTTCCTAGTGACGAATTTGTTCATGTATTTGGAAAGAGGATGGGAGGGTTGGAGGCAAGAAGGAAGGCAAAGAAAGAGAAAAGTAGCTGATGGGCAGGTGCCAGAGTTACGTCGGCTTGAGTTGTGTGAACCTGTAGCTTTTCTGAGCTACTTTCTTCTTCCCTTGACTCTGTTTCTTCTTCTTCTTCTTCTTCTTCTCCTCCTCCTCCTCCTCCTCCTTCCTCTTCTCTCTCTCTCTCTCTCTCTCTCTCTCTCTCTCTCTCTCTCTCTCTCTCTCTGTATGTATGTGCGTGCACATGTGTATGCACGTGTATAAGCTCATGGCCAGGAATAGCAATGCAACAACAACAACAATGATACTTTGCACAGGAACTGTGGCAAGGATCTGGTAAGAAAATAATTGTAAAGGTCTTGACACCACCTGGCTCTTGGGAAACCATAAACAAGCACTGTTTCCTGTCTCTGTCTCCTAAATGGTCACTTTGGGCAAAGACAAATAGAAAAAAAAAGTCTACTAAAAGTAGCTACTTTGACTACAGCTTCTTTTAGCGGGGAGAATTCTTTCCTTTACATAAAAAGTAATGGGCAGCACTGTGGTCTGAAGATGATGGTGACTCTTTGGGCCTTTGGGACAGGGTAGAGGGTGATGCCTTGTGTTCTGTGTTCATCCTTCCCTGAGAAGCATCACCACACGTGATGTCCATTTCCAAGGCTGTGGTGAAGCAAGTGGAGCTGCAGAAAACAAAGATGGATGACCTTCCACTTACATCCTCAGAGCACTCAACTCATAAATCCTGGAGAGGGAAGGGCATGACCATTTTAGTCAGGCATGCATCAAGCTGCAGTTCTGCTGGGCAGTGTGACTTGAGAGGAGCATCAGTCTGTGACATCACGTCTCCATCCTGCTAATGAGCTGACCCTGAAGGTGCCCTGTAACCTCCATAGGCTTCAGTGTCCCTGACTACCAATTGTGTATGCTGGAAGGATCTGATCTTAGAAGATTGCTACAAGGGTCCCACTGATGATGGCCATGGAAGTCTTTTGTGATGCCTGTGTTATACTGATATTACTTGTGGTAATAGTTACTACCATCCCGGGCCCTACTTCAAGAATTACTTGACCCAGCCCTCTTAGGAATTTTTCTTGTAGATCACAGGACAAAACCAATGCAGTACAGCTCATTCTCTGGCTCTTAGCCCTGAACATACATCTTATAAATGCTTTTCCACTCAGGTCCTTTGAAAGACTAAAAGGATTACAATAACATACCAGCGTTCCACAGCAACACCTTGAGCATTTCTAATTTATCAAAGATCCTTGAATGAATAGAACTTCAAATTTATTTTCCAAAGCCTCTGGGGTGCAAACAACCACAAGCCCTGTGAGACCTTCCTTCAAGGCATATTCAGCACACTGTATCCATTATCTATTGCCATATAACAAATTATTATGAATATAGGAGCTTAGAGCAACACACAGTTATTGTCTCATGGTTCCCTTGGGTCTGGAGTCTGAGTCAGCTTGTCAGGGTCCTCTGCAACACTTCCTAGATTCTAGGGGGATGTTCTTTCTTCCAAGATCTCATGGTTGTTGGTAAGATTTAGTTTTTGTCTTGTTTTATTTTGTTTTTGTTTTTAAGTTACAGGTCTGCAGCCCCTATTTTTTTTCCTATTATCCATGGACTGAGCTTAGCAGTTAGAGGCCCACAGAGTTTGCTGCCACATGGTCCCCTCATAGACCCTCAAAGCCTGAATCTGTCATTACAGTTCATATAAATTAGGCAATCTGGATAATGACCATCCTATTATTATTATTTCTTTACCATATTCTGTTAACTAAAGTTATGCCACAGCTTCTACACAGGAAGAGAAATCAAAGATGCAACTCAATGTTGCATCTTTAGGTCTGTCCTATAAGGTATTCTAGAAGGAATATATATGAAGAGATTTTTAAAAGCACCAATTTGCCTAAACTCAACTGGTCTGATCTGAAGCGACAGGACTGAAATAATATTGCGTGCAGGAATCTCTTATAGCCATACTGACTGAACAGAAAGGCAGCCATCTTTTATTCTGACTTAATTTTCAAAAATTTTTTTTTGGTTTGAAATGCCTTTCTTCTTTTAAAAGAAGTGACAGTAATGCTAGATGATATATTTGAAAATATTGGTAGTGACAACTTAAGTGAGAGTGATTCGAATTAGATTTGTCATCATTTCATTGAGGTGTCACTCTTCTTGGCCACCTGGCATGCCCTAGGCACCAGACCAAGTGGCTTTCATTCACTTAGTCTTTGTAGCAATCCTACAGACGGAACCACCTCTACTATATAGGTTAGAAGTATAAAAGGATGCTAATGGGTCAGTAGCTCCCCAAGGCTGAATAGGTACAACCTCATATCTGAATACCAGATTTTTAGTGAGTATCATCCTTCCCCTAGTGTCAACTTGAAGTTGTCATATGCACTCATGAAGACAGTGCTGGGAGCACACAAGAAGTCACGGACACTACTTCCTGAGTCAAGTGAATCTCGCTACTTGCTGTATACCTATTACTCAGACTCCCCTGAACATCCAGTCTCTTGGGCTATCTCTGCACATCTGGGTGGGGTCTCCTCAGTCTTTGTTTATTATAAGCTAGAGATGCTCCCCCAGCCCCCGTGCACCTTTCCCACAGTACCTGATTTTGTACATAAAACATCTGTATACCAGACCTTGTCCTGGTCCTAAGAGGGTGTTTTCTAAAATGCAGAACCCTTCACGATACCAGCAAAAATAAATATAAAAGAAAGAACAGATAGAAGCCTTGTGCCTGGCCTGCTGGGGAGGGGGCAGAGAACATGGGAGGACGCAATTTTTTACTTTGAATGATCACTGTGTTTCCATTAGAAGTCAGATGACCTTCTCAGAAAGGTTACAGAATCATCATTAGAGATCGTCAGAGCTGACTAGACACTGGATTAATGAGGATTTGGTAGATTTCTATAAAGAGTGCTTTAACAAAAGATTCATAGGCCAACACAAAGACAGTTTTTCAAACCTCAAAGAATGTGTGCTCGGAAAGTTTCTGGTTTCAGGAAGCTTAGTAACAGACATAGCTGGGAGTACAGGAAGTTCCAAGGGAGCCATCAAGGCAAAGGCTGGCATCCTTGGGCAGCCCATCTATCTATCATCATTCCACTTGAGGTGGTCCTAAATCACAAAAGCAGTTGGTTTGTTTTAGCAAGTCCTCCCGGGGAACAAATGTTGAAATGTTGCTTTTACTGAGCATGTGCTTCTGCTTGCACTGTTTCCCCTGGTTGCCTTGCCTTTCCATCTGACTTGGAGAGCAGTGCCCTCCTCTGTATTTTCACATCAAGTTAAGGTTGTACATTCAGGGCAGGGGAGGGAGCTATGGGAATCCCAGCTCTGCATCAAACACCACCTACAGCATCCCAGGCTTCTGGGATAGGAGGAGAGCATTGCCAGTCTCTGATGCCAACGATACACAGAGGGCACTTAGCTCAATCTCCTTGTTGGGAGTTGATGTCCCTTGTAGCTCAAATATAATGAATTTCTGGTAGTTTGCACTGTGTTTTGCTTTACTCCGGGGATCTGAAACAGATGCTATGCCTCCTCCATCTTAGGCTAGTTAGGCCATGAACAGTATGGGTGACCCATAATATATGACTTGTTTACACTGGCAAAACAAAATAAAAACCACATGGGAAACAAAATTACAATACAGTAACAATACTGCCAGAAGCATGATTCTTCCTCCTGGAAGCTGTTTGTGATCCCTTCCACCCATGGCTTTGCACTGCTATGGTTTCTGAATGTCCCTCATCAACCCTCAGCCATGCCAACTGATGGCATGAAGTAAAGGACCTTTACAAGAAGAGAGATACAAAGGCCTTTCCTTCAGGAATAAGATAAGTGCCTTTTAAAAGAGGCTCTGTGCAGCATTTGTCTAGTTTGTCCTTCTGTGTTCTGCCACATGTGGACACAGCAAGAAGGCCCTCTTGCCAGGTCAGATGCTGCAGCCTTGATCTTGAACTGCCAGATCCCAAACCATCAGAGAGATTTCTAAATTTGCTAAGCACTGATGTTCGCGGTAGAAGCATAAAAGGCCAGGGGATTGAAGCTGACTTTTTTTTTTTGTATTCGCATTTCTCCACCCCAAAGGGCAGAGGATGAGTGATGCCGTTCACCATGACTCCAGCATCTAGCACAGGGCATGCACACCAAGTCCTCATTCAATGACTGATGGGATTGTATAAAGAATGAAGACCAAATTGGGAGGGGAGTGGCAGGAGTGAGAGATGGGGAGGTAAAGAGAAAAGACAAGCAGAAGGAAGTAGAGATGGTAAAATATAGGTGGAGCTCCCTGATTGTGTAGATAAAGCATGGTATGACTAGATCTAAGCCTCCTCATGCACACCAAGCACTTTCTGCCTCCTTCCCAATTCTTTACTCATGAAGAAAAAACAAAGGGGGAGAAAGAGGAAGGCGTGATTAGGATGGAGGGCATACTCATGGTTCTAGGTAGAGCCTATATTTGGTATGACTGTAGATCCAGGCAAGGGAAAATCTTTTCTGGCTCCTTTTTGGGTCTACCAAGGCTTGGCCAGGAGACTATTCTGATACCTACACATCCATCTACACAGACGGATATGGTGCCTTCTAACCACAAGAGACTACTGAACACTATCATATGCTATAGCATTGACTGTGTGTATAAAATGAATGCCTTAGTCCTTAAGATTGTGAAATATACTTCATTAAGAATTTTATTTTCATTTTATATTGAAGTGGTAATACTTCAGATCTGTTGTCTTAAGGAAACATAACATTGAAATTCATGCCTTGTCCCTCTTTACCTTTTAGATGTGGTTCATATCAGGTCTAGTTTGGGTAGATCCCCTGAGTTATCATTCTGGGACCTTGGGCAGGATCTAGATTCCTCCACTGCTCACTCCCCATCTTCAGGCCATAACAGCCCCCTTCCCAGCTCCTTTCAGCCACGATCCACACACAGTGCCTTCAAGGGCAGGCCAGAAGAAGGCTTCTGAGTGTGGGATAAAGTCCACCCTTGGGTCCACACTCTCTCACTCTTAACCTTTTTGAGTACTAGATTCCTTTTAATTTTCTAAGATGGGAATAGGGGTGATAATAATTTCCTTGCTATGACAGAAAAATGTTTTCAAAATGAAATGAGTGAGTCAGAATATGTGAATGTGCTTTGTAAATAATGTGTGCATGCACACAGTAATTGTGCTTTAGCCTTCATACCTTAGTCATTATTATGATGGTTCAACTCCCATCTGTAGTTGCATCTTAGACCATTTGGTACTCCTGACTATCTGTTCATCTGCAAAATAAATAGATGGGCTGGGCAGCTCTCTACAGTTTTATCATGGGATGTAGGATGTTGCTATGTATAGACTTTGGGAGGCTGACTAGCTTGGACCATATCATTCTTGTCTTTCTAATTACGTCATATAGGTACTCCCTGGCTTGCTCAGAAGACCCATTGCTAAGTCACGGTCACCAACTAGTAAAACCCAAGCTGTATCGAAGCACAATTAGATCTTAGCTTTAGATAGCCCTTTGAATTTAGTTTTCACATATAATATTTGCTTTATTATTTTTATAACAGCTAGATTAATTTCTATAACCCCACTTTTCAAGTTACTAAATGGAGGAACCAATGTTTAAATGCTATCTCTTGGGTTAGCTATATGTAAGGGAAAAGCAGGAATTTGAAGGCGGCTCCTCCCCTAGTCACATCCTTTTCCATGTATGCCTCAGATACAATCAGAAAGGGGAAACTGCCCATGTTCTGTAGTACCACGAAAGTCAGGCCACTTTGCACCATACCCTGTGTGTGGATGGATATTTGCCTACTGGGTCCCACCAGATTGCAGAGCTGGGTACCAGAAAGGCCAAAGCTCTTTTCTCCCACATCTCGCTCACTGAGCAGCCTCGGTGAACTCTTGAGTATTTTCATTGACTTTTCTGATCCTCCAACTCAAGTTAAAAAGCATCATTTTGCTTCGCTGTCAGTCAATTTCACTTTTTGTGAGAATTTTAAAGATGTATAAGCCCCTAAGGTGACAGTCCCGGCCTGATGCTGTCATGCAGAGCTGTGTCATATTGAATTCTGTCACTAAAAAGAAACAGAATGAAGTGCACCCAGGTGTAAAATTCCCAGGTCTTGTTCATTCTTATCGATACCGGATGAGAATGGCAGATCTGATATTATGAAATTGGAATGATGAAGACTTTACTTGGGCTGGTAGGAAAATATATTATTTGTATATTCCTGTATTCATATATGTGTGCAGACACGCACAAGCAGAGAAAGCTGTTGATTGGCCCCATCTTTTAACTTTAATGACTTACTGACAGCCTTATAGTACCCAGAGTGATGTCATATGTTGTCTCTTGCTCCCTTAATCCCTCCCTTTTTGGAAACCATATGAATTTGATTTGATTGAATTTATTTTTTTCATCAAGTTTATTAACATGCCCATTGGTTTGAGAGAAACTATTGTTCCATGTGTGTTTAAGTATATTTTGTAAAGCACTCCCCCAAATGTCCATAGTTTTTAAGAGAGCAAGTTGACAAATGAGGCTTTTGTTATGTCACCAGTGAGCCTTGGCCAAGCATGTAGGAGACCCAGAACTTGTAGAACATTTACTAAGAAATCTCTGGTCTGCCATCTCCGTGGCCCCCAACAGGTGAGATGTGTAAGTTCCTGCAGACTCTACCTGCAGGACACGGGCTGACGTGTTTTACTTATTGTTTTGAGTTTTACTGTTATTCAAAACAATGATTTATTTTCGAGAATGTAAACGGATCCCCTGTGTTATACGCTCCCAAGTATGTTTTGGTTATTTTGTTACATCATAGCACTATTAGGCTCAAAGCCATTAGTGGAAATTTTATAGCTTTAAATCAGCCAATAATGACGACTTTGGCAACACATCACTTATTAATATCAATGCCAGTGCTAATGAGAGCAGTTTCCATGAGAGTAGCATTTCAGACACCTCCCCCACCTTTACATTTAATCTTCATAATAATCCCAGAAGTTAAACATTATTATCTCAATTCTAGTAATGAGGAAGCTAAGGCTTAAGAAGGCAAAGTCATTTGGCCAAGGTCATGTAGTTTGGAAGAAGCCGGGTTGAGATTTCAATCAGGTTTTTTTAGTCCAGTCTATGCAGCACATTTCTTAATCCTATAAATACGGTTCCTTAAAAAAATGTCATCCTGTTCCCCCTTGAATAGATTGGATAAGTGGGAAGCCTGACTGCTGTGTGCGAGGGCGTAGAAGGCAATGGATTCAGGTCTTGGGACCAAGGAGGAGGAACTATCACTGTCGAGTTAAACAATAGTAAAAGGCCTCTGCTACTGTGAACTTGACGCTACACACGCTGCTTGCTCCCACTTTGCAGTTGCTGTTTATCCAGTAATAGTAGACAAAGTTCAAGAGCAGATTAAGGTCATATAAAGCAGCAAAATGTTAGCTGTCAGATCCTTTCAGCTCAGTGACAGGAGATGTGAGTTATACTCCAGGGTGGTCCTATGGGCTTGGAAAACAAAGGTGCGGAGGAGAATTGAAGATAGCCACCAGGCATCCGTATTTCCTCCTGATTAGGCAAAGGGCATCGTAGACAGCAGCAAGCCCACTGCCGCTGGGGTGTCAGGGAACGGCGAAAGCTTTCACTCCTGTGAAGACGCGGTTTGCAACAGGACATATACCCTTGCCCACGTCACTCAGCGCTCTCTGCAGCAGAGGGACAGCCTGCTCTTAAGAAGAAAGGCAATGTGTTTAGAGCATATGGTTTGGGGCTTATCGCATTTTACTGTAAACATAGTAGTGTTCAGTAAATGCTAGTAGAAAGAGTGAAAATCAGAGCCTGAGACTGTTACCTCCTTGCTGAATCACCATCCCTCTTATCTCGCACTCGGAGCATCCCTCGGGGCATTCTTGCTTTCTCTCTCAGTCTGTACCCAGTCTGCTCAATAAGCCCCTGAGATTCCTTTCCTGCGTGCCAACTGTCAGGCATAGGAAGGGGAACCTGGAAGGGCAAGGCCAGCCAGAGCTCGCCTGCTCAGGAAAAAAGCAACAGTGGGATTGTATCCCTGACAACATATGTGACTCACTGCATTCATCTCTGAAACATACAATGAATTCTGGCTTTCTTGTGGCCTGGTGAGAAAGCGGCACCTTCCGTTCTTCTGGCGGTTTCTACTTGATAATATGAGGTTGTAAAGGACAAGTTTGACGCCAAACAATATATTAAATTTCAGTATTGCCTCATCCTTGACTCTTAATTTCTCTACAAATATCCTCATCTACAAAATGGGGATGAAATGGAGAAGAATAAACAGAAATAATCTAAGAACTAGGGGAAAGTTACAATGTAATCATTTGCCATCAGAATGAAAGAACTTGAGTAAAAATATGCTCTGATTCTCAACAACATGAAACAGTGTAATATTTTGGGCCAGGTAATCCTGACTGTTTTTACCTGGAGGTGATGTATCTAGAGCAGACTGTGGTAAATATGCAGAGTTGGAGGGCTTTCCTAAGGTGCTGGTTATGAAAAAAAAAAACCTGTGAATGGTCCATGAGTTCTATGGAGGGAAATGGAATTAAGGTGGGGAATGTGTATTCAGACCCCACTGCATTCCTGACCAGGTGCTGCTCACTGACCATGACAGCTGAAGATGCTGCTCATCTGCTGATAGCACAGGTTAGACCTTTAGGGCTGGTGGATGCCCCTGGGGGGCAGCACTTCTCCTATGGCTCTTCAGAACCAACCCATGGAAATAAATAGCCCAGCTCCTCGGCCTTGGCTGGGAACATCCCAAGGAAGCTGCTTTGTGCTGTTGGCAGAGTTACCCAGCACGTGGCTTAATGACATTGTCTTTGTGGGTTCTCTTACCTGCTTTTACTTCCTTCTCGCTTCCAGGAAGTTCTCCCTACCTCTCTCAAGCAGAGCGGTTACCCTGGGTTCTCCTTTCAGAGTCTGCTTTGGGGCAATCCAGGAGACAGTGGAAATGCTTTCCCAGTTTGCTTCCGTCAAGGACACATGCCCATGTCAAGGTCTCTAATCACCACTGGTATTGTTCTCGTGACTGGGGAAATCACCAGTGTGTTTGGAATTGTGTTTTTTTTTAAACGTAAGAACTGAGCCCTTTGAGACGTAGCTGTGTAGCCCATACCAGAGTTTAAGCTCTTTTTGGAAAGAAATCAAGTATAAAATCCTCATATTCGTTTCTCAAGTGAACAGGGAAGGTTTTCTTCCTGCTACTTTGGGGAAACCCAGAGCCTGTCTGGGGCTTGCTCCTTCCTCGTGACAGAAACGATCATCTGTCATGTGAGTGGCAGTCTGTGCTGCACAGCTCACACACACATCATGACGCTTCCCGTAGCAACCCTGTCTTTATCCTACACATAAGCCTCCCAAGGGCTAAAGGACTACAAAGGGCCCTGGTCTTCATGACTTCAAAACACTGTGCACTTTGTGTTTTTACTCCTTGCCTCTAGATAAAGCTCCTCGCGGTCACAGTGTTTCTGAATCGGGGCACTGGCCAGAAGAAAAATGAAAAGGACTGCAGCTCTTTCTCTTGGCTTTCAAAGTCTACTGTAAAACAACATTCATTTGTTCAGTCAGGCTCAATAAATCGGAAGAGACAGGAGACACGTGGGCCTCACTTCTGACTTAAGTACAAGGGAATGGTAGAGATTAAGACCTGGGTGTTCTGGTGGCACTCAGAGGAAGGACAGCAGGTTACCAAGAAGAGACTTGATACCCTATGAACATATACAGGGGGAGGTAATCCCCCTCAGGAACAGTCATAGGGGAGGGGAATAAGGGGAAAATGGGAGGGAGGGAAGAATGGGAGGATACAAGGGATGGGGTAACCATTGAGACGTAACAAGAATAAATTAAAAAAAAAAAGACCCGGGTGTTGATGCCTCATCTTCTTTCAGAGTCATCTGTTACCATCTTCCATACTTTCCCAGTGAGGCAGAGAGCTGGACTCTGGTGTTACTGGATATTAAGCCTGTGCTGTCTCCATTGCATCCACAGGCTGCAGAGGGAGGTGGTGATGAAAGATCACCTCCTGTGGCTTTAACATCCCTAGTTCCCTTCCCCAAGCATCCCTTCCTATCTGTCTTCCGCTCTCATTTTCCTTCCCTGCTCCCCCTCTTCTCCCTCAAAGCCTTTTTTAACAAGCTCTTAGTTACTTAAATTACAGAACAAAGCCAGCTTCCTGCTAACCCCTTTGGACTTCAATTACAGACATATTCAAATGTGTTCCTTGCACCAGCACAGGCAGCACTAAATAGCACATAAGCACTTCTGCAGGGCTTAATGTAAACTTGTTGAAAAATGAACATTATTTTTCATTGACTTTAAATTGGATAAATGCTCATTGGAAAGAATAAAGTGAATTGGTGCTGGAGAGAGCATTAAAAAAGAGAGGGAAAGAGCCAATAAAGGCATGTGGTGTCTAAATGTACATCCACTAATTTCTTTTTGTGGCAGTCATTTGGTCTGTACTGTGCAAATGTACTTGAGGATGCTGTACATATTAATGAAATTGGATTTGTTAAGCAGTGTGCTAGAGAGGCAAGTCATGGCAAAAGAGCTTTCCTCTACTTTGAGATCATTTAGTGCTGGATCTGCCACTTAAGTCTGAGTGACCTTGGGCAAGGAATTTTGACTTTTTTGAGCCCCAATTCTCTCATCTGTGTAGCTCTACAAGCGGGTGTGAAAATGACATGAGATGATGCTCTCACGCTCCCGTCTTGGGAAGCCTCTGCAGCCCGGGAGTTGATTGATCACTCTTAGATACACTTCTTATTCACACTACTGATCTCACAGTCTGCATCTTAATAGAGCTGCCCTCCTCTTTCTTGGTAATTCTGGCTCTGCTATCTTGTGTCTACTTGTTGGAACTACTTGTTAGAACTATGGTAGGGAGAACTTATCTGAGCCATCCTCTGCTTGGTCTACAGCTAAGTTCCAAGATGGCAGGGACTTCCTGTTCACCATTCTGAACTGGTGGCTGGCACACTGAGCATGCGAGGTGATGACTGGAGGCAGGTTTATAAGAGAAAGAATGAATGACATTACACTGCATTAGCTCCTCACACAAGGAGGAATTGCAGGAAATCCCATTTCCTGCGGAGTTTTGGCTGGCAGCGCTCACCAGCCTGGAGTTGTGTCTTGAGTACAGATGGGCAGGGGAGGGAATCCTGCAGTACGAGAAGATGGCCCAAAGGGTCCCGTGCTTTCAGAGAGGCGTGCTTTCACATCTACTGCATTAATACCTTCAAACGGGGTGGCACAGCTTTGCCACAAAGCAGCGTTCTATTATAAAAGTGAGGGCTTGTAGCAGAAATTGTTTCAACTTCCTTTTACTTTCCAGTTGAAAGCTCTTTAGCATTATCATTGCTGTTTGTATTTTAATAACGGCAAGAGCTACCGTTTTTAGTTTTCTAGGCATACCTCTCTGGTCACAATGAAGGAAAGACTGTAGTCAGCCCAGTGTCCCCTGCTTCAGCATCCTTATATGGCCAACTGAGGATCGGAAATAACTTGAAAAAAACAATTTGATCCGCGCTGAGCTTGCAAGGACAATTTGTATTGTCATTATTCCATAGGCAATAAGTATAAACATTTATATCTCATTTATATTGTATTGGGTAGGATAAACAATCTAGGGATGATTATGTGAAATGCTTTACTAATATTTACTCCTCAGAGCAGTTCCAGTAAAGTTTTTGCTATGATCTTTTTGATATACACATATACATATATATATATATATACATACTCATATATAAACACACACACATATGTCTATGTATATATATATGCACATACACATATACATACACACATATATATGTATGTGTGTATATGTATATATGTCTATGTATGTGTGTTTGTATGTGTGTATATATAAATATATATATAAGTGTATATAAATATAAATATATATACAAACATACAAACACACACACGTATATGTATACACACACACACACACACACATATATGAAAATTGAGGCTCAGTAACCAAAGACTTAACATCTCCACGCATGCCAGGTCACTAGTAGCCTCAGGTGAGGCCAAGCATGTGTTTCTCCTCTGAAGGTCTCAGTACTAAAGGGAGAATTCACATGCTGTATCAGCCAAGGTCAGCAGGAAGACAGTTCCCTGAGCAATATGAATCTGTGTTCCCACAAGACTTGGGTCTAGAGAGTTTCCTGAGGGTCTGCCTAGGATAACAGGTCCTAGAGCACTCTCACATCACCTACTGTTGTTTCACACGAACAGCTAGGTAATCATTTTTAGATCTTTTGAGTTTCTATCCTGCCCAAGGCTCAGAACAAAGCCAGTCTTAATGCTCATTGATTTGAATGTGTATCTTTCAACTCAGGGAAGAGACCATGCAGCATATATTAAGGCTCTCTCCCTGTCCAGGACAGGGCTCCAAGACCAGAATGGGACTCATAATTTCCATCCAGCAGATGGGCACTGAGAGACACAAGTCCAAAAGCTCCTGTACATGTTAGGCTGGAGCAGAGACATGCAGATCCGTGCAGATGTCACCAAGTCTTACAGTACTATCTCCAAGGAGTTACATACAAGTCACTGTTAGACGACAAGTGGGCGTGATAGAAGGACCCTGGTAACCATTTTATCTTTGGTTCATCTCACTTATAGGCTGGCCTGCTTGGCCTTCCAGAACACTGCTTTGGCTACGTGTACCATTCTTTTGAAAGCATGGCCAGTCTTGTGGGCAACTGGCTCCCATCACTTGCAACCACCCCCCTCTTGTCTTGAGTACTAGGCCCTTGACCTGTGTATTAAGTCCCACACTGTGTGTTCCTTCCCATCCCTTCGCCATAGGCAGAGATGAGTGCAAAACCTCATAGGGACAAAGGAAGCAGAAATAATGCAACAAAGCAAAGTCATAAGGCTGTGTAGTGGAGAAAGGAAGGTAGGTCTTTCAATCAGATCCTATAGAACTTGTAGTTCTCTATAGAGATTGTGGATTGTGGATGATGGCCATTTGTATCCTTTGTATTACTCTCTGCTCTGTCAAAACTCACTGGCTAGCTCAGCTCTTTGCTGAGACTTCAGAGGCCCCTTTCTGGGCCTTTCTACCGTGCACTCCCAGGAACTGCCTCTCCTTAGTTGTACTGAAACACTTAGGAGGCAGGGACTGCACCCACAAGATCATTTGTTAGTAGACAGCAGATGAAGCCAGAAGACATAGTTGGTAGGCCAAAGCAAGACAGGGCGAGTCTTGATTTGAGATACCATTCTGCTCTCATTCTGACCCCTTTGGACTTATGAGAGTCTGGAAGTTGCATGATCTAATTTATACAATTAAAGCTAATTGGCACCGATGTGATGACTTAATCACAGGGCTTCAGTGAAGCTGAAATGAAATAATGGATGGATGCAAAAAATGCCTTTCTAAACTGTAAAGTGCTCATCTAAATGAAGGGTCCAGTTACTACACCATTTTTCTTCTTAACCTAAAGTGTAGAATTAGTATTTCAGTGAGCTAATGCCACCCCTCATTTCTAGTCTAGATCCAACCTGTAATTTAATGGTTAATTACATTTTGCATTTTTTTTTTCTTCTTCCAGAGTGAATGCAGGTAAAGGGACCCTAGTTATAGACCTGGCCTCTCTTTGCATTTCAATGGGTCCCTCAATGGAACAGCCAAATTCCAGCTTGCTATTAAAATGGGCAGCAGACCAACAAAATCTGTGCTCATCAAAAATTCAGTAAAATAAAAAAATGTAAGAGGATATTTTCAAAGAATTCAGTCTGACCCCCTTGTATTTTTAATGTATGCAAAATGTATTTTTTTTTTGCACCTGCAAAGCACAGTCTATAAGCCAACTCTAGCCTCCAAATTGCCAAAGCTCAAAAAAGAAAATATCTGCCTTTCAAATTCAACCCAGAAACCTAGTAATGAAACAAGGATGGGATGGAGGGCTGCCTAAAACTATTTATAGGAATATTGCTGGGGGGGGGTATAATTGCCATCTTGTGATTTGTTCTGAAATACTACTGCTTGGCAGAGATGTGTGCAGCACATCAGAGGATGAAGGGAATCCTCAGAGATGCTGGGTTACCTGAGCATCTTACAGTTGCAACTTCATTCCCTCCTTTTCATCTCCAATTTAAAAAAAAAATGGCTGAGTCTCTGCAAGATGCTGCGGAAGCGTGAAACTCTGGCATCTATCCACTCATCTTTCATCTCAGCTTTGATAGTGTAACCTATTTAGCACTGGCTAGGCTTCAGGATTTGTGCTGGCCCCTGAGGGTCCAGTGATGGACATAGAGCAGGTCTCTGTTCTAGATTTTTAGTGAAGGATATAAGGCAAGTAAGGCAATCATAATAGGATTTTTTTTAGTTAGATATACTATGGCATTTCCCAACAAAGTATGTTTTAGTAAATTTTCTTTCCCACTCCGATCTACCCAGCTCCATTATCCCTAATTCCGCCTTGTAAGTCATCCCACTCCAATCTCTTTTTCTCTTTCATGTCCCAGAATCCTTTTTCCTGCAGCATGCTATACTATCCCCAGGCAAATACTTAAAGGACTCCCTATGCTACTGATACTGGGGAAATTGGGGTCCCCTCTTGGGGTTCTTAATCTCATTAAATAAAAGAACTTAAGGACAGAATTGAGTGGAAAGGCTAGGACAATTTATTAGCATCCAAAAGAAAACCTCAGGGCAGGCAAGCTTTAAGCCTCAGCAGTGTGCAAAAGGGACGATTGAGGAGAGACTGAAAAAAGGCTATTCTGTTTGAGTTGCCAACTTAGAAGTCTTCCCTGTGGCAACAAGCAGCTGTGTGTGTGTGTGTGTGTGTGTGTGTGTGTGTGGTGTGTGCGCGCGCGTATGAGAGAGAGAGAGGCAGAGACAGACAGAGACAGAGACAAAGAGAGACAGAGAAACAGAGAGAGAGAGAGAGAGAGACAGAGAGGGTGGATGGTGTTGAGGGCTGCTTTAGAGAACAAGTAAGGAAATCCAAAATATCAATGAAGTCATACTTTGGGGAAGTAACCAAAAGCAAGAGACGGAAAAAGAAAAAGGAAAAGTTGCATCTCAGAAGGGTAGACAGACCTGACAAAGGAACCTCATGGCAATAGACCCCAGGAGGGCCTTTGGGGGCTGTGCTGGGAAGGGGGGCAGGATTTTTGGGAATGAAAATTGCTCATTAAAGGAGCAATTATTCTGCCTATCTCTTTAGCTTAAGGTGACCCCCCTCTAGAGGAGTCCTTTGACAAGGCATTTGACCTGGCACAACTGGAATGCTTGCTGTCTACCTGGGCCAAGGATTCTATTCTCTTGGCTGGGAGTCTTTTTTATTATTATTATTATTATTATTATTATTATTATTATTAATTGGCTTTTATTGGTGCTCCGATACTACCATTGATGTGCTTGCACATCCATGTTTGTTTCTGTGCTATTGACAATAGCAAGGAACTATCACCTGCCCAGGTGACCAGCAGCAGGTGAAGAGACAGTGAAATGTGCTACAGACACACATCATGGCATTTTATTCAGGTGTAAAGAAAAGCGGAGTTTGTAGGAAAATAGATGGATCTGCAAGGTCTAATATAAAGTGAGGTAACCCAAATTAAGAAAAAAAAAACCTGCACATTCTGTCTCATATTTGGATCCTAGCCTTGGTGAAGGCAGGGGTGGGGTAGGGGGCGGGGCTAAAAGCTGAAGAGGAGGCAAAGAGAGTATGTAAAAAAGAGGGTATTTTATATGAACTATAATGCGTAAAGAATGTGCTGACATATAGAGTGGGCACAGCCCAGAGAGCAGTCCTCCCCAGAGAAGTAATGCTTAAGCTGGAACTGAGAATAAGAATAAGGGTTCAGGACCACCTTTATCTTAGAACCATTGTGGAGACAGCATCAGCATCGCTGTGAGAATGGTTGTCCTTGGCCCCACCCTTACACACCCTTGAGATGTGGAACCAGACTGGCGCTCCTGGTGCCTCCTTAGGAGTTATTAACACAAGGCTGGATGCCTTTTCTGTGCATCTGGTATTTATTTCTTACAAAACCTCCTAGGAAACCGGCTGCTCTCTTCTTGACAGACAGGAAGCTCAGGGAGCTAAGAATGATTGACTCAGGGTCATGGCGCTGGTCTCAGAGCGGCAATTGGCCCCCAACTTCTGACTCCCACACCACCCTCCTCTCTCTTACTGCTGTTGCATCTTTGGCAACAGCATTTTTATCCCACGATGTCTGCAGTTGCCCTGTCAGTGATCCATGACTTCTCTCTAGTCACGAGTGTTCCCCTGCCAGGAGACTTAGGAGAAATGACCCATGCGTGCACAGCCTACAGCCATCATCTTTCCTCAGTTGTCATGAGCATGCTTGTGCTTCCCCCAGAGCGGCACACTTCTCTGAAGTGTGTGTGTCTCTGTAAGTGGCTGCTAAGCCTTCAGGAGGGAAGCCAGCTGGTGCGTCCCATTAAGTTCTTTAAATACAGGTAACAACACACTGCTTCCGTCCAGATGTTCACTCACTGCTCTGGCATCCCCTCTATGGCCTGTCCCTCTGCCAGGAACACCTCCGTCCCCCTGCCCTTTCCTGAAGTCTCTGTGTGGGTATTGTAATGGATACGATTGCTAACCTTGTCTTTAAAGTGCTTGTGATCTGAATTTTATTTTAATAAATGTCATTCTGTTCTTCAGGAAGCCTAGATGGTCTCATCTCACTTAGGAAGGGTCCTTCTCAACAAGGTGACATAGATGCCCGTGTCCGGCTGGCACTTGGCAGTACAGATGGGTAGTCA
Source organism: Acomys minous (assembly GCF_964271855.1). NCBI lineage: Eukaryota > Metazoa > Chordata > Mammalia > Rodentia > Muridae > Acomys > Acomys minous. The sequence continues at coordinate 83,971,332 of NC_140487.1, forward strand.
CGTGTAACGGCGGTTGTAGAACCAGGCACCGGTCTTCACTAAGTGTAGCCATGGGCAAGGGTCTCCCATCTCTACCCGGTTTCCTCTAGTCACTCTGCTGTGCAGTTTCCAAAAATGTTCTCTTTAAAACAAGAATTTTCTAAAGGCCGCATAATTCTGCAAGTGACCTCAGTGTATTCAACCCACTGCATGAAGCTGACCTTAGCTGGCCATGCCTAGAAACCCCAGTGCCGCTTAGATTCTTGTCTGACTCCAGAGTCACTCAGTGTAGTGCCCCATATAGGGCTCTCCATTCCCCTTCCACCAGCTACAGCGTCCTTTGGTCTCAGCCCCACTCCTCCATCTCCCCAGACCGCATCTCCTTCAGATGTCAGCTTATATACTTTCCTTCTGGTAACCTCTATTCATTCTCTGCCTGGAAGAGTTGATGTTTAATCACAGGAGAGGGAGAGAGAGAGAGAGAGAGAGAGAGAGAGAGAGAGAGAGAGAGAGAGAGAGAGAGGGAGAAAGGAGGGGAGGAGGAAGAGGAGGGAGGGACAGACAGACAGAGATAGAGGCAGAGAGACAGAGACAAAGATAGAGATAGAGGCAGAGAGACAGAGACAAACAGAGATACAAAGTGGAGAGAGACAGAGACAGAGAGCACATCTGTTGAGCAGGATATATCACTGGTGATATTCTAGACAGGGTGCACCCATAATGGAGGAGAGGGAAGGATAAGGATAGACACAGCATTTTACTCATTAACAGTAGTAGCTGTTTTTTCAGCACCTGCTATGGTTAAGAACAATGGCAAGGATTTAGTGCTTTAGAGGCATTGAAGGAAGGTTGATGCCCGTGTTCTGAAGTTTTTTGAAGTAGTCAATGGTGGGTGCAGCTTTGGTGGGACACGAGAGGTAAGGAGTAATGAGGGTTCTGTTTCTATCCTAAATGTTGTGAGTGGCTTTTGAGGGGCTTTCTTACAGTATGTGGAATCCTCTTGCTTAGGGCCATGCCGGCCTTGCCCACTAGACTGCGAACGTCCTGAGAGCAGCACTGTCCCTTCATCGCCATGCCCTGCTCTGACACAAGGTTGGGGTTTCATGAGTCCACACTGAGCCAACACAGGAAAGAAGGGATCTCCTTGTTTGAGGCTAGTCTTATTTTCACACCAAGCCCGCTGAAAGTGGCTGGTTTTCCCCTCTCTCTTCTTCCAGCTCATATGTTAATGCCCTTCCACCTTATTGGTGTAGGTTTGACAGATGGAGTTTATGGGAGAAGTGAAATTTCATTTATTGTAGTTTATGTTTATCATATGTATATATTCTCATTATTTTATGTGCAAAGAGTGTTTCCTAGGCGATACTCTTTAGGGAGATAATATGCAAAGAGATCTTCTATTTCATTTTTACTAACACTACTGCAGTTTGCTAAATCATCACCATCAAACCATACTTTAATTTAATCTACTTTATTGCTTTCCAAAGCATTTCCTAAGAGTAACATTACATTCCCCAAGTTTTTTTAAATAACTTGCCGTAAAATATACAAATGAAATTAAGCAAATGTTTTGTCCTCTTCAGCCTTTTCCACACCCATCTTTCCCATGTGGACACCAAGTGGGAAGAGGGAGGCTTTTAAAAAGGACTGTGAACCATGTATTCTTCCAAGCAGCCCTTGGACTTGGAAAGAGTTGAATCTGGTACTAGGATCCAGCCCTGCTCCTGCTTGACTGTACAAGACCTTGGGCTAGCTCTGGGTCATCCAAAGCTTCCGCTGCCTTGCACATAAGATAACAGTTACTGTGTCAGCTCATGTTGTGGTTTCACTGTCAGTTAGTTCTTCAAAAAGAAAAGCACTGAAGTATTTGGCATTGTCCTTGCTCATAGCAGATGCTGAGGAAACAGCTACTATTGTTAATGGGTAAAATACTGCGTCTCTCCTGTGCCTTCAATCAATTGACAGGGGCTTTTGTACATCCATATCCTCGGGTCTGAAATGAGGAGGAGGCAGGCTGTCTAATAGGTTTGTTGTGTGGATTAAATGAACCAGTACCCATGAAGTGCCTTGGAAATAGTCAGCCGTCAGTGGATCCATGGTAGACATTAGCTTCTGTTGTTCTCTTATCAGTTGTTATCATGTATTCTTGCCCTCTGCTTTCAGATATAAAATAAAATGAGTTCTCAAACCACATAAAGGCGAAATTTTGAATTGCACAAGCACTAAGGACTATAACAGACTTTATTGATTCTTCCCTTAATAGGACGCGCTGGCAAATCAAACGTCGTTTCAATTTCTGGTTTACCTGAACAATTGCCTTTGTTGTGGTGACTGTAGTGATCTGAAATCTTCATTGCCTATACTTGGTTGACCCCATTGAAAAACACCCAATGACTCAAGTGACAAAAATTACCTCAATTAAGCAGAACTGTCTAAAGTCTGTGCTGAGTCAAGACCAAGAATTCTGAATGCCTATTCATCAAGGAAAACGTCTCCTCATTATCCTGCCCAGGACTTCGTCAAATGACCCAATAAGCTTTACTAAGCTCTGCCTTGCTAAGTGCCCTCCTGCCTCAGTGTCCTTGCCTGGTTATTTCTTGTTACATGAAGTCCTAGAGAAGAAGAGATGGGCCAGGAAAGCAAGCTCCCAGCTTCATCTCCCACTCTGGGTGCTGTACCAAGGTGAGGATGGCCAAACTAGTCCTTCCACAGGGAGAATACACTCTGCTAAAAATGCCTTCTACAGACAGCCCCATGAGCTGTGTGTAGCTCAGTGGTTTTAGAAGCTCTTCCCAGGTACCCGGAAGAGCCTGAGTGTAATGCTTAACACTGAAAAACACCAAAGAAAATCAACCCCACCTTAAATCAACTGCTCTGTAGGAAAGTAATTGATACAGAGTACACCTATGGATAGCACACATTCAGTAGATTTGGATATGTGTATATATGAATGTGCTATGATCACCAATGTGGCAAAATGTTCTTATCCTCACAGCCAATCTGTCTTCTGTCACTGCTCATTTTTTAAGATTTTATTTTCTAGAACTGTATATCAAGGAATCCATAGATCGTGTGCTATTATTTCAGCCCAGCTCATTTGACTGGATGTAATTATCTCTTTGAGGAGGAGTCTAAAGCCAAACTGCCCACTGATGAAGTTATCTACCTGGGCTATTCCTAGGAACAGCAACCAGCTATTGTGTGTGTGTGTGTGTGTGTGTGTGTGTGTGTGTGTGTGTGTGTGTGTGACTCCATGCTGAAGTTCTCATGGCAGCCCTCTCTATTGTCACTGAACAGCCAAGGAAGAGGGTAACCCACTGTTACTCAGAGAGAACACATTCAGATATAGGACTACCTGGCTTCAAGTTTACGCTATTTCCATCTCCATGGTTGCTGGAAGCCATGCTGGTTCTGAAAGGAAGCTGGCACAGATCCTAGAGAAAACTAGGCTAAGTCCACAGTTGCAGCACCTCCAGCGGTGTGAGTCAGGCAAGATATTTAATCTTACGCCTTACTTCTCTCTCTCTCTACCCACTGTGGACCTAACAGTGTGTGGCCAACACCTTCAGAGAAACACCTAACACAGGCTATTTGCTTGCCAATCATGTCTGCTCTGTATTAAGTCTCTTCATTATTGATAATGTACTGTGGTTCCTTAACAAAGGAAGTTTAGGAAGGCCAAAGTGGCCCTCTTTAGTATGAAACAGCCCACTGTCAACAGATGAAATTTTGTTGAAGAAAGTGCAAATGGGAAAAGAGTAGAAAGTCGCGTTGAACTTTGCGTTCCTGTCTTGACCCGGCAGATCACTGTGTGACTGCAGCTGGACTCAGACAGTGTTTGATGAATGTGTGAACAATGGCTGAAGAATATGTGTGTTGTGTCTATAGTAGAGCCAGCATGATTCATATGGGTGCATATAGGTGCATATAAGTGCATATAGGTCCTGCATTGTAGGCAGAACTCAGAAATTCAATACCCTAACACCTAAAATCCAAAGGGTGCTCCATTGCCCCTACCCCCCTCACACAGGCAGGTGTGTGAGAACCAGTCCCCATCCTGCCTTCTGTCTGTAGGCAGCTTCGGATGCTGTGCTGCCTGTATCTTCATGTCCAATGGGTGGGGCCAACCTGGGTGGGCCTCCATTCACGTTTCCTCTCACTGTGCTTCCCAGGGAACCAGAAGCTCTCCACAGCAACTGAGAGCACAGAGGCAGCTTGTCCAGTGGCATGAGACTTTGGATCTTCCCTGAGGTGCAGAGACGTGCTAAGGAGATAGGCAAAGACTCTGTGCACCCTAATGTCAGAGGCAAAGGCCTTCTCCCACTGTGGCCCAGTGCTGGGGCATGAACCATCCCAGGCCATGGCAGAGGAGAGGTGACTTCTCTACCCTCTTTGAAAGCCATTAAAGCTTTCCTCTAAGCACGGTGGTTGGTCCTTAGCAAGCATGTCTGGAATAATAACAGCATTAAGGCCGTGTAAGCAATGTAACTTCACGTCAGCCCCATGGACAAGAATTACCACTGTGGCATTCCCATTTACAGACAGAAGGTAGGCTTAATAGGAGACCCAACCAAGGTCACACCCTAACACTGTATCCAGGATCTGTGCCAGACTGGCTCAGGGCACCACACTCATCCCTTTCTTATTTGAAGTGCCTTATTTGTGAAATTTGATTATTTAAATTAGCAGTTTAAAAGAGGAAATTTGGAAGTCTTTGGAAAAAATTATCTAGAAAAGGAAGCTTAGAATTAAAAAACATTACCTATCAATATAGATGAGTATTTATGACATTGTGCTAGGTTAAATAAGCCAGGTAACAACATATAAGTACCCTGTGGTCTCGCTTCCAGGTGGAGTGGTTACTGAAGAAGAGGCTATCATGGGATTAGGGCTAGAATGGAGAGGAATTTGGGGATGCAAGAGTTCAGTTCCACAGAAAGATGAAGTTACAGAGCTCCACCATGCCCCACCAACATTTACCTACAGTAAATAATGGACCGCGCACTTAAAACCACCAGGGAAGCAAAGAAGTGCCAGGGTTCTCACATAACAATGTTAGAATGTGTGCACCATGTAGCGATACCAGAAATGGATGCGTATTTCAAAACATTACATTTTATGCCACAAATGTGCGCAATTTTTGTTAATTTAAAACAAATTTAAACAGAAAGTAGTGTGAAATTAGACAGTGGTGATGGTTGGACAACCCTGGAAACACACACGATAAAGGAGGGAATTTTATGATATGTGAATTAAACCTCAATTTAAAAGACAAAGAATAATAATGGAATTCTGGTTCCCTTGGTAAAGGATGCCTGGAGATTGTAGATAGTCTTCTCGGTGCAGACGGAGCTCATGGGGTGTGGGGACAGCAGAAATATAATGAAAATAGTGCCAAGGCAGATGGAGGATGCCATTGCTGCTGCTGCTGCTGCTGATGAGGAGGAGGAGGAGGAGGAGGAGGAGGAGGAGGATGGTGGTGGTGGTGGTGGCAGTGATGCTAGTAGTAGTGGTGTTGATGCTGGTGGTGATGGAAGTGATAATGCTTACAGTAGCCTTATCTCTATGCTCTTACCATGTGCCAGGCATGATACTCAACACCTTCCCTACCTTAGCTCATTTCATTTCCATTCACAAATGAATAACCTAAGGCACACCGAGGTTAACTCACTTACCTGAAGGCACAGAACTAGCAGATAGGGTAAAGATATGGGCATGAAGATGACAGAAAGGTCTATACACATATTTTAACACTTCACTCTATGCCTTTTTGTTGTGCTCTGCTGTGGTCTGCTTGTGCCTTAAAGAACACTGGTTACCTTCACCATGTCCGTGCTGTCCATGCCTCATCTGCACTTTGTTGCCCTTTGTTCAACTGTATAACCTGGCTAGCTTTTGACCCTCACAGCAGTCCTGAAAGGCTACTAAGGATGAGCCTTATTACCTACACATTACATAATGAAATTGGTGGTCAGGGTCCCCATCAGAACTAGTTACTGTCCAACAAGGACCAGATTTCCTGTCTCCTTGTTCTGTACTAGTGATGCTGGCATTGTGTATCTGTGAGCCTTTTTCTTGTCTCCCAACATTTTGACCAAATGGAAGGTAGATTTTCCATCTTGAGACACTGTCATAAAGTGTCTGCAGCACAGAACTTTGAGTGAAACCCTTGAGGTAAGAGTCGTAGAATAATGTTTACATTTCTGTGATCTAGTGGGGGAAAGGGTAAGCTTACAGTATCAGTAGAGGGGGAAGACATGGGTCTCTAGTTTTGTTGGTGAAGTCTTATGAAGACACTCTGGATGAACCTCCAGGAACAGGGTAGGGATAAAGGGAGATCTGGTGAGCACTAGGACATAGACTGTAATAATGTCTCGATGTAATTATGGATGGCTTGTTTTATTTATATTAAGTCCATTAATGTATTGCCAAAAGTTGCAGTATCTGCAAATGTGTCATAAATATAGAAATATGGGCCATACCACCATCCTTAGAGATCTCCCAGATGTGGGCCTATCTGGATATCAGAGGAAGAAAGTGGCTAGTGGTCAGCAAGCTAGTGGCTCTGGGCAAGATGTCATGAGTCAAGAACAACTATCCTTAATGCTATTTCTCACTAACCTGTATTTAGAACTGCTCTTGGCTCACAGAACTTTTCCTTGTTACAGCAATAGTAGCAACCCACAAAATATCCAGGAGTTCCATGTTTCACTTGGAGCACTCAGCTGTGTGATAGCGAAGCCAGTGGAAATGGCTCAGTGAGATGGCAAAGTGGCTAACCTTCAGCTAAGTAGGAGGACTGGCCCATAGCTCTCAGGCACATCAGCGTTTTCTGTGGACCCGAAGAGCTCTGTACAAAAGCAGCTGTTTATCTTAAGTATCTCAACTTGTACTGCAGATGATGAGGTTGTGAAAGCCATCAGTTTTCTCATTTCCCAGTAACTACAGAGTCCAGCTGTGAAGTGCCTGTAATCTGTCTTTCCCATCTCCATTTGGGGTGACCCAAGGGTGAATGGGAGGTCCAGGTTCCTCTGTAAGTGTGATCTTAGATGCCTCAGGCAATAGAGATGCATAGGTGCAGGTCGAGCTGTTGCATGCTGGTACAAAGGCATCTTGCTTGAGATGAGTAGATTCTCTCTCATCTGCTCATCTTGATGAGTAGCTGCTCATCTTCCTGAGATCTGCTTGCATTGGCTGCAGCTCATCTGAGGACCCTAGATCACTGTAAGACCTTCAAGATTGGATGCTACTCCTTGCCTTGTCCCTTGAAAACTGTGGTTCTCAACCTTCCTAATGCTAAGACCTTTTAATAAAGTTCTTCATGTTGCTGTGACCTCCCAACCAGAAAATTATTTTCATTGATACTTCATAACTGTAATTTTACTACTGTTGTGAATTGTAATGTAAATGTGTGTGTGTGTGTGTGTGTGTGTGTGTGTGTGTGTGTGTGTGTTTATGGTCTTAGGCAACTCCTATGAAAGAGTCCTTCAACCTCCAAAGGGTCACAACCCGTAGGTTAACACCCACTACTTCACAGCAATGTGTTCTTGTCCAGGCTGCTCTACCTCTCTGGACCTGTGTCTCCTCATCTATATATCAAGGAATGCAATTGTTGTTTTACTCTTTTGTGTTGGGGGTCTGCTTTTGTTTTTTGTTTTGTTTTTGTGTGTGTTTGTTTGTCTGCAATTGTAAACTCAATTGCTTTTTCTGTGGCGTGTCAAGCCCTTTGCGTGTGTTGGTCACAGGTGATCGTGGCTTCTTCCCCCCTTGGATTTCTCGTGAATTCTCTTCTCTAAATTAATAGCCCATTCTCAAAGTGTGACCTGTGAACCAGCAGCAAGGCAGCCTTACCTGGATGGTGGTTAGAAATGCTAATTGGTGACCTCACACTTGTGCTCCCCTTATCAGATCTACTGAGTCATCACCTCCAGAGGTGGTTTGAGCCACCTGCTCCTTAATAAACTCTGAGGGTGTCTCTGGCACAATCAAATGCAAAATTTGTTGCTCCCTTCTCAGGGATGGAGCAGAGACAGAAATACTGCCTCAGGCTCCCTGCCCCACCCATAATTCCCAATTAAGTTCATGCTAGCAGGAGATGCCCCCACATGCTCCTAGCTATTACAGAGACTCTTAGGCTGACATAGGACACTATGATTGTTATATCTTACCATTTTTCCCCCTTGTAATTCTCTGTCCCCCCCCCCAAATGTTTCTCAGAGTCAGCAATGTACTGCAGCTTTGGACAAGCCTCTCTGTCTTTCTAACCTATGTTCCTGTTTGCCTGCATAGAGTGATTGGGGACCTCCACCCAGTATCCTCTCCAGATGGCTGGTGCATTGGCCTAATTTCTCCCTGTCGGTGACAATGTGGCAGCAACATGATATCTCCCAGCTCAACCTCATGACCTTGTGCCCTTTTCCTGTCAGAGATGACAGGAGAGCTGAGGATAGCAGGTGGCAGGAGCTCAGGACAATCTATTAGAGTTGGTGGCTCTTGTAAAACCATTTGCTCCAGTCAAGAATTTCCTTGCAAATCACTCTCTGTCTCAACAAGCCTGGGTCTGTTATCACTAATTATTTTTGGATTAAGAAAGGCTAACAGGACTCGGCCTTGGAAGGTCAGAATAATTTGAGTAGATAACTAGATTGCTGTATCCCCTGGGGAGGAAAGGATCGCCAAGACCAAGGTGCCAGGAACTTTGATTGAAAGGAAACAGAGTTTGTTTTCTCTGATAAATCCTGATAAAAAGCCCACATTTATATGATTTTCCCCCCATTGTCAACTACTAGGTGCTTTGGCAGAACCATTAGGAAGGTGACCTCAGCCTCTAGACGCTAAGTGGAAAATGTAGGAGAGGAGGAAGGAGAACCATGAAAGGGAATTTTGCTTGAAGACAAGAGGTAATGGGGGTGCTGATAAAGAAGGGAGGTTACTTATAAAGACGGAAGTTGCTATGTCTGACAAGCCAGGGTATTAACTTTTATTTCCCATCCTCACCCCTCCTCGGAGCTATTAAACCCTCAGCAAATTGTTTAACACTTTGAGACTCCATTTCTAAACAGAAAGAAAATAATAATGTTCTCTATTACAGCATTATAAAGATTCAGTGAAGTGTATACACAAACACACACACACACACACACACACACACACACACACACACACAGTGATGGGGACTGAACTCAGGCCCTGGGCACTCTACACATGAGTTATATCCTTAGCCTGAGAATTCTTTTAGGGTGATTGATCTTAGCCAGGTGCCTGACAGATAGTAAGGACTCAACAAACGTTGACTCTAGTTTCTATCGAGGCAGTAATAATGGGCACAGCGAACAGCAAAGCCAGGACTATGCCTGGCTTTCTTTCTCAAATAATGAGTAATGAACTGGGGTTTGGTCCTAAAAGTGACAAAGTGGAAGAACATCTCAAGACTAGGAAGTATCAAGGGGAAGCAAAGTATAAGAGAAGGAAAAACCCTGCACTCATGCCTGCACCCCACCTCCATTCCCTATGACATCAAATAGCGAAGCTGAGCCTCCTCAGCACCTTTTCTGTCTCTCTATTTCATAGGCACAGCTCTGCATTTAGCTGGGAGCCAAGTTCCAATCTTTCACACCATCACTAGACTTGGAGTTATTTTTCAGAAGGCATCTTTTCGTCCGTCACCAACATTGTCTTCGTTTCTGCCTTCTAAGAGCTGTCCATGTGGGTCATCATCCTGTGGTGGTGGCTCACGATGAGTGCCACAGTCCAGAAACCAGCAGGTTGCTTACTTGGGAGATCTGAACAGAGAGGGCAAATAGAAGCAAAGCCAATCTGGAGAAGTCTCAGCATTGTAGCCAGGCAGGACACAGAGCAATGTTAGAAAGGCAAACAGCAGCAGAGGGGTTTGGAAAATGTTTCTGTTCTAAGGATATAGAAGTAGAAAAATCACTAGATAGTTAAGAGTGGTGACTGTTCTTCCAGGGGGCTTAAATTTGGTTCCCAGACACCAACATCTTGCAGCTTACAACTATCTATTACTCCAAAACCCTCTTCTGGCCTCTGGGGGCACCCACATGTACTTGGTATAAACACACACACACACACACACACACACACACACACACACACACACACACAAATAAAAATAATGAAAATTCTTTTTTTAAAGGCATATGGTTAGATAACTCATAGGGAAACAATGAAATTAATGTTATATAAAACCATGCCAGGCACTGCATATTACTTAGGCAAGAGTATAGATTTTATTCTGAGTTTTCTAGTGGTCAAAAGAAATAGCTTTAAAATTCAAAGTAGCTGCACAAAACAAGGAGGGGGGACATCACAGAAGGTATTTCACTTATTTAAGATATGTTCATGCTTTAACATTTTATGTGTGATGTAAAGGTTTATCGTTACTCCAAGTAAAATGGAAGCTTTACATCCAGGCTCTCTTTTTTATTTTATTATTTTATTTTATTAATTTATTCAGATTACAACTCAATTGTTCTCCCATCACTTGCATCCTCTTGTTCCTTCCTCCCTCCTTACCCTCACCCTATTGCCCTCCCCTAGGTCCATGATTGAGGGGAATCTCCTGCCCCACTTTATGGTCACTGGCTATCAAGTCTCATCTTGGTAGCCTGACAACCCAGGCTCTCTTTAGCCACCTTTTGTTTGGGTGACTTCAAAATTTGGCATTCTAACTCCAAATAGAAATCAATCAGCTTTGAGTTGAGCATGTAGGAATTTTCAAGGCGTCCTGAGTTGGCAGTGCTTCATCCAATGAATGAGGGCATATTATTTATTCCTTGAGCAGTTGAAACGGAACAGTTGCTTTTCCATTAGAGCACTCTCAGGCTCCTGGCCAGCTTTCCCTTGGAAAACAATGTATCCTATTCCACTAATGAAACTTTGCTAATTATAAAATTATTGAAGTCCGAGCTCTGGAATAGGAGTGTTTTTGCACACTTTACAAATAACAAGCCTCTGTGTGGTGAGTGCTGACTCGTCCAGTTTGGATTCGGGCTTATTTGGGTATTCATAAGAGTCCCTCTTTGCTGATTATGTCAGCACAAGCTCTTTATTGAATTATGGATTGGGTATTTAATCAAGGCCCATGTCTTATTATTAGCCACGTAGCACTCCATTGTCTCAGTGCAAAATGGAAAGTGTGAAACCTGAATCACAAGAAAACCCATTGGCCCCCCTCATAAATAACGTTTTACAGAGCACTCTTCTTTTATACCCCTATAATCCTTATCTGCTGCGGAGTGGAGAATAGATATGGTTCTTGTGCTGATGGCCTGGAAATGTGGCATGTGTCAGACTAGTAAAGAGCTGAGCCCTGGTGTGGACTTTTACGAGCTTCTCCCCTCCTCGGTTACTCTTGGGCTTGGACTCGGGGCTGTTTGGAGAGAAACCGTGATGCATATTGGAGAGTAGTTAAATCCTAGTTTATTATTCAGTGAGGTTTCAGTTGGGGAATCTAACTACATGGTTGTATCTTAAACTTCCATAAGACACTTACAGACGCCTTCACGTGTGCCCAGTCCTCGGGAATTGACTTACCTCTTGTAATGGGTGCACCATCCTTTTCTGTAGTGCTAAGGTTATGCTGATGTATAACCCAGTCTGAGGACCAGTGATCTGCCCTCTCAGGAGAGTGAAGGGCCAATCTGCAGTGATTTGCCAATTCTGAGCTGAGCTTCAAGTGTGTTCTGAGCTCTCTGTGGTTTCCTACCCTCCAGGGTTCTCCTTCTGGATGCTCATACTTGCAGAGTGTGCATTGATTGCAGAGGGACAGGGTCTTGAACCCAAAGCTGTAAAATATAGCTGTCTTGGTGCCTCCCAGCTGAGAGTCTTGGAGCATCTATCTCACTCTGGGGAAAAAACCTGCAAGTCCTGACTTAAAATTTGGAACTTCGTCCCTGGAGTGACAGTGTCCTGACTTCAGTGCCTCGGCACCACCTTCTAACTCTACTAATATGGCTGCATATGCAGTGCTACGAAAAGGGTGGCATTTTTTTTCTTCTCATGGCTGTTTGCAGATATATAAATCTGATTACCTGGTGGAGGTTATGCATGTGGGAGGCTCTCTGTCAGGTTATTGCCATTCTCACCCTGCCCTGGGATCCCCACTTCTGCTGTCGGTCCCTCCTTCTTTTAGCTCCTTCATAACTCTCCGTGTTCTGACAGGCCTTGTGTGAATCCATTCTCTCTGCTCCTTTTGCCCTGCCTGAGACATGTTGGTCCTCACAGTCTCCGCATCCTGGCCTCTCCTGTGTGCTGCAACCATTGCCAACTTGGAACTGGTCTTCAGGCCTCCAGACTTCTGTTCTCCCATTGCTCTTTTTGTAGCCAGTGTGACAGCCATACGTGAGGTGATGGCTTACAAGAAGAGAGGGAAGCTTGCTGGGGATCACCCAGGAAGTGGCTAACGTGGTTGGGGTGCGCTACATTCCCAAAGGCTCCTGAAGATGCTGTCTTGGTGCGTCTGCAGGTGTAGACAGACTTAGCCTGACAGGGAAGAAGGGCAGAATGAACAAAGTCACATGGTGAGCAGGAGCCTGGTGGGTTAAAGATAACGAGGATTATAGAGCCCTGGGCTGCATTTGGTACTAGGGCAATCTCTGATGGACAGCTGGGGGACTTCCTTCTTTTCCATCTTTGCATTTCTTGCCAGAACATGTGTTCAGTTTTATGTATCGGATTATCATGCCCTTGAGATTGGGAGAAGAAGAAGAAAATGCCATTCTTGGGTTAGTGGTGTTTGGAATGCATTGTGGAAAATGGCATAGGTAGAAGTGGTGTGTGTGTGTGTGTGTGTGTGTGTGTGTGTGTGTGTGTGTGTGTGTGTGTGTGTGTAACAGCTGATTCAGGTGTGTTTCTCAAGGGTAAACCAAAAACCATTTCATAGGGATGAGGACATCAAAATATGTGAATCTTTTAATTCTCATGTAAAGAAATGGAAATGTTCTCACTCTAAAGAATCTGCAGCCCTCTAGCTCCACTTTTGGCAACTTTTCATCTTTACCATGGGACTTTTAATGACAAGTGATGGCCAGCTTAAAGATTCAGCCCTTTCGACTATGAAAAGCTACCAGATTCTAAGCAGTTAGCAGGGATGGGCGATGAGTAGAGAGTGTACTGACGTACACAGGTGAAGCTGTTCTAGTTGTGAGCAGAACTGTCCACGGACAATGAGTCAGCAAGAGCCAGAGTGGATACAGTGCATCCCAGAGTCTGTTTCCCCTGCCACGTAGGTGGCGGAAGTCCATTTTCTCACAATCTTCTGTAAGTTTTTACATTTGTAGAAGGTGTATATGATTGAGATTTACACCTGTGGCCCACTGCTCTTTTCCTGAATAGGATCAGAGGGACCAAGTTTCTGTAGTTCCCAAGGGAATGCTAAGCTAAAGAGAGGTATTCAGATGTGAGGAAGCTGGGTCCCCAGTATGTCTTCCACTTCTGTTTCTGAAATAGACCCTTAGCTAATTTTGGAAATGACTTTTAAACTGTCTTTAGTAATGGGAGGACAGTGTCGGAAGCAGTGGTTTTGTAGCTCACAACTTATTAGGAGAATGCGTCATTTCCTGGATAGGTCCTTTCCCCATCATCAAAATTGTCTACTAATGACTCAGGCATCCAGGGCACATCCTGAAACACAGACATCTCCTCCATTTCATTGACTCCTTCCTTGTGTTCTTCATTGTGACAGCGAGGACTGTTCCTGTGTCAGCCTATCCTGCCCTTGCACATTGTGAGCCCCATGAAGAAAGGGATCAAGTATTCTTCTTCTTCTTCTTCTTCTTCTTCTTCTTCTTCTTCTTCTTCTTCTTCTTCTTCTTCTTTTTTTTTTAACAACTCTTAAAACTTACTACAGTGCTTGCACTTACTGCTCTTGCTGTAAGTGAGCTAGTGTCTGATTCCAAAGTGTTAGCAACAATAGCGGTTTGATGGCATGAGCATGGGATTCCTGCTTCACATTGCATAGAGACCATCTCAGTAAGGCTGTACCGTAGGCAGAAGATGGACACACCCAGGAATGAACTGGCAACACTTTAAAACCCCTTCCTTCCCTATTTCATATCCCAGATGGTACCGTCTTACCCCGGAGAGTTGCTGGTCCTGCATTCTCTGATAGCATCTAACCCTGGCCCTCTGGTCCTTATGTCTACTGACTATTTACCTGCTTCTGTTTTCAAGCTGCAGGTTTTTTGCCCGTCTTAACTGTTTTGATGTCTTAGAGTATCTAAGCCTTTTATGGCCTTCCTCTGTGGTGTCTCCCAGGACTGCATGGCCTTTGAAGACCAGAGAAGCTCTTGTTCCTTTCTGCTTGCCACACCCAGCAGCTCCCTGTCTCCCTCAGCCTCTCCACCATCTCCTCCCACCCCATCTCTTCCTACCCCATCTCCTCCTGGATTTTATCATACAAAATTGAAAACCCCAAGTGCCAGGGGAAAGTCCAATAGAACTTTCCTGGGGTGCTGAAAATATTCCAGAATAGGTGCCACTGGCCCCACCTGCCTATTGAATCCTTGAAATGAAACTGATATGACTAGAAAAAGCAAAGTATTCCTTTTATTTTGATTAATAACTTTATTTTTAGTGCTTTTTCCTCCAACATGTATTTATGTATATACCAAATTTTAGCTGATTTCACACTTCTGCCCCTCTTACGCCCTCTTCTTCTTCTGAATAAGCCCTCCTCCTATTTTTATTTTTATATTTTAACTTTAAGGAGCTCTGTCAACCATACTGATACTGTCCTGCACCTTTCTCTGCACATGTGATCAGATTTATCTTTTCCAGAATGTTCATCCCTGCATTTAACCCAAGCAAACATGTCCTAGAAGGAAAGAAACATACAATTCTTGCCCCAGCATATCCTGTCCCAACCTCAGGACCGGGCAGCTCAGTGCTCTCACCTCAGCTGCAGAAGACCACATGTGTTTTATAGGAATACAATGACATGTCTTGGCACTGTTCATGTTTTCACTTTGGGGACCTGCATTAGAAAAGGGGTTCCCTGGAGCAGCGGGTGCACTCCTGGTATCCCAAGAATGAAATGTAGTACCTACCTAGCATGCACACAGTGCAGGCCTTGGGACATTGGATAGAATGAAAACCAGCTCTGAGCACTGTTTTCTTATCTGCTACTTAGGTCACTGTCCAAGTCCTGCGCCTCTACTTTCCCACCTGTAGATAGGGCATGATAATTCTTTCCTTCCCTGAATTTTGTGGGACTTACACTACCTGGGACATGGCAGGCACTTGGTAACCGACAGCTGCCATTCTAGAAATGTTTGCAACCGTCTTGCAATGGTCTTCCAAGCACTTACATGCTAGTCAGTGCAGTAAGAACTGAATTTGTGTTGCATCGTTTACTCTTTCCTGCATCCCTGATATGGAGGTGACAGTTTCCCCACAGCCAGCAATGGCAGAGCTAGAATGCAAACCCAGGATCCCCTGGCTCCAAGCTGGCACAGACTTTTTTGTGCCTGCTCACACACATTTGCACTTATTTCTAGGGTGTAACCTCTGTATTCAGTCAGCAGTACGGATCACCAGGTTTCCCCTCAGCATGTTGACATGGACACTGACAGTGGCCTTCCTTGCATGGTGTACTTCCTTTCCTTGTTTGCAGTTTTTAATAAGCAATAAGGAAGCATTCAATCCATTCTCTCAATTAGGTTGGGTAATAGATTGTCATAGGCATTTTCAGGAGGAGTGTTCAATGATGGTGTCATGAAATGCATTGATCAGCTCCTTCTCCAAAGGCTTATTGATTATTAGGTCTGTGTCAAGCAGAAAGGCTGCTGGCATCCCATCCTTAGAAGACTTAAGCCTCAAGTTCTGAAGATGACTCAGAGACTGTCAAGACAGGCCACCTCCCTTATCTGTAGAGAGAGCCTTGTGTTGGTATTGGCCCACTTGTAACCTCAGTTCTGCATCATATCATTAGAACCACTGCATCCCTTCCCTGACAGCTCCCCCTTTCTTTTGTGGATATAATTTTTCCTGCCCTGCCACTCTCACTGACTCTGTGCTCTAGGTAGAATACTCACCTATCCTAGAAACACAATGCTCATGGAGAGAGGGCTAGACACGGATATAAAGATACCCATGTACAATGATAGCATCAGCTAGAGCAAGTAGCATGTACATTTATTTGGGAGCTGAATGTATAGGGTCATATTAAAGATTTTTAACACTGTTATATACTATTATTCCTATAAAGATGTGGAAACAAAAGGGATTACACAACTTACTCAAGGTTGCATAGTTCATGAGTGCTATAGCTGCCCTATTCAGGTAGCCCATCTCTTTGGTCTTTGCTAAGAATCTCAGTCTTATTCTGATTTTATGTCATCCTCCTGATGATTCCAATGTGAAGTTTAATGGGAGAAGTAAGTGTTTCCCCTTTGTTTGTTTGTTTTGTTTTGTTTTTTGTAAGTGCTTCTCAAACTATTCTCCATCAAAAAATTATTCCCAAGGCTTTTTAAATATGATAACAATATGCTACCCAGGCTTTCTACATCCAAATCCCTAGGAAGGTGTCTAGAAAATGGAATGATAATTTGAGAAGTGTCCGTTTTGGATGCCACTAGTTGTAAGAGTAAATGGCACTGAGTGTTATGACAGGTCCAGGAACCAAAAGTTCATTCCCCTACAGCAAAGGGAGTTAAGGGGTTTGTTGTTGAGAGGTGCTGTATATGAACTGGATTTTAGTGGTGAACAGCAGTTTGCCATTCAGAGGGTAAAGCCAGCCTTGTCTCTCTGGGGAGAAAAAATAGAAGCTTATGTACTCTGAGGAGAAAAAAAAGGAGGGTGGCCTTCTTATGGACATTACAATGAAAGCAGAGGTGGGCAACTAAATGGCATGTTTTGTTACTCGTACGTAGGACCAGATTGAGTGGAAAGGCCACTATCCTATGTGACTTGATTTCAGGGAGCCACATAGCGCCCATCTCCCACCAATCTTGAAATTCCCCCACCAGAGATCCATATTTTGGTGCAAGCTTCTGCCTCAACCTAAAAATCTAAATGGACTGGATTGCTGACACATGAAACCATTCTGCAGGGACGCTTACTGTGATTAGTGTGGCCACTTCAACCTTTACAGTGCTTAGCCCAAGGGGGGGACATATCAGAGGTAGGAGTGGCGTCATGCAAAAATTATTACTCCCATTAAAATATGGGTCAAAATGTGTGGTGGAAACTGAGTGAACATATCTTCCCTGGGGGGTGGGGAGCACACACACACACACACACACACACACACACACACACACACACACACACACACATACACACACACACACACACACAAGGATACCCAGGAGGACAAAGACGTGACGCTTGGTCCCCTTTCCCCTATCACCTGAGCCTCGTGATTTCCAAATCACATTTGCAAACTGAATGCACTTGGAGTCCTGGTGAAGACACAGCTGGGCGGGATCAATAGTGTGTAAATAGCATGTGTGGAAGAAGAAGGATTCTTACTGGCATCTATTATTGCACAAACACACACACATTCTTTGCTGCCGAGGAAGGCACAAAGCAAGTCTGTAAAAGCAAGAGCAGCTCCAATCCCAAGCATCCAGCGTGCTGCCATCACCCTCTTAGTTAGCATGTTTACATCCTAAGTGTCCATCTTTGTCCACTATCCGTCCCTACATTTTCTCATTTTCTATAGAGACTTTTATTTGTCACACATAAGACCAAGCCATCGTAAGGCACAATAGGCTTACAGAGAACCAAATGCCATGCTCCCCACACAGAGAGCAAAAAGGAGGAAGAGAAACATCACTTTAACAGCTAACTGTTGTCTCAAGTGCACATAAACGTTTCTAATGTGTGGGTTTTTTTGTTTTTTTGTTTTTAAGAAGGATCTCACTGTCCTCCCTCCAGCTTGCCAACCAGGTAGGATAAAAGATTCACGGTGATTTATTTTGATGATTTCCGTAATAAAACTCAAGGGGGAAATTGTTTCATAGTGAAAACAGCCACTTTTCATTAAACGCTCCTAAAGGTTCCAGAATGAATCTACGGAGGCAGGAGCTGCCTTTTGAATCAGGGACCGAGAGACTATTTGCATGTGACATAAATTCTCATAGGGTCCTGTTAAGAACACATCAGGCCTGGGATGAAAATTAAATTGACTTCTCACACGTTGTTGTCCCTGCCCAGCTCTACTCCACTCGAAGTCATTAATGGCTGTAGTTGCAAAATACAGGATGTAGCCCTTTGGGGTTTCCCAGTCACAGAGATGTTTAGCAGACTGCTGCTTGAGGCGTTGATCCACTGTTCACCCTGGCTGCCTGTACCAGAATCTCCTTTAAATAAAGCAGCAGTGGGCTCTGAGCAGCCCATCCTTGGCAGAACAGTTCTGCATGACAGACCAGGGTGTCTTGGCCTGGCTCATAGCCCATCCCAAACCCCAGCTACCACACCATTTGCTTTGGTGATTGTGGAATTTGAATATTAGGGTACTAACTGAAGTTCAAAGTCGGGTGATACCACCCAGCTTGATTTTTCCATACGTACTGGCTTCTCATAGACCTTTCTTCCTGAATGTATAAAATGTGTCCACTCCCCTCACCCTATTAAAAGTAAATTGGGACAGTTAGTTTTACTTCTACTTACAGAAAAGCTTTAAGATAGGGTCTGGGTATGTGTGTAGTATGTGTTTGTGTATATGTGTATGCTGTGTATGGTGTGTGTGTATGTATGGTGTATGTGTGTGTGTGTGTGTGTGTGTGTGTGTGTGTGTGTGTGATGTGTATGGTGTTGTATGATATTGTATGGTGTGTGTATGATGTGTATAGTGTGTGTTTATGTGTGGCATGTATGGTGTATGTGTGTGTGTGATGTGTATGGTGTTGTATGGTATTGTATGGTGTGTATCTGTGACATGTATGGTGTGTGTGTGTGTGTGATGTGTATGGTGTTGTATGGTATTGTATGGTGTGTGTGTATGATGTGTATAGTGTATATGGTGTGTGTATATGTATGGCATGTATGGTATGTGTGTGTGATGTGTAAGTTGTGTATGTTGTGTGTATGTGTGTGGTACGTATGGTGTGTGTGTATGTATGTGTGGTGTGTATGATGTGTAAGGCGTATGGTGTGTTTGTGGTGTGTATGGTGTGTGTGTGGTGTGTATGATGTGTAAGGCGTATGGTGTGTGTATGGTGTGTGTGTGGTGTGTATGGTGTGTGTGTGGTGTGTATGATGTGTAAGGCGTATGATGTGTGTGTGGTGTGTATATGTGTGTGTGTGTGTGTGTGTGTGTGTGTGTGTGTGTGTGTGTGTGTACGTGTGTAAGAGCATGTGTCAATAGGGATAAATGAATTCATGCACACTTCATGCCAGCACCGGATACCAATCATTTTCTGCCTATTCCAGTGAGACAGTTTCTCTCACTGACTCTGGAGCCAATCCTTCAGGCAGCAAGCCACCAAAATCATCCTGTATCCACCTTCCTGCCCCTCATCACCAGACTTACAGATGTACATTGACCACATCCACATTTTTCATGAGTTCAAGGGATTTGAACTCAAGTCCTCATCCTTGCTTACCAAACACTTTTACCCTGGGTGCCATCTCCCCAGTCCCCACATAGGATATTATGTATTTATATGTCTTAACCCTCAGTAAGTGGAGTGAGGTGGGAGCGACTATTTTTTCTACCTAATATGTACCACATATTCTCATGTGGTCATATATTATTTTTCAGATTTTTTTTTTATTATATAAGCACTGAAAATATAGAACACTGAGACAGACGTAAATGACCTGATGAGTGCGTGTATAGCAGACACTCAGACACAGCCCCTCAAGTCAGGACATGACAATCACCGCACATCTTCTCCCATCACCTTCACTTTTACAACTTCTTCCTAGAACACTCCTTCCTCTTGTTTGGTTGCTGCTGGTTCGTTTTGATTGGTTCATTTCTGTAGTCCTGGGGCTCAATCCCTGAGCCTTCTGCTCGCTGACCTACATCTCTACTGCCTTGCTATATCCCACGTCCTCTTGTTCTTTACAGTATGCACCTCCATACTTTCCCTGGTACTTTCCCCACTCAAAAAATATCTCAAATACTTTGGTTCTGCCTGATCTTGTGTATTAGGACAGGCACAGTGCACACTGTGTTGTGCTAACCTATATTTTTAGAACACTCCTGTCTTTATGATCCACCTAGATCGCCACCTATCTTTACTTTTTCATTGGCTCGTACTGCACCATGACCTTTTTCTTTTCTGAAATAGGCTCTTTCTTGCATTTACTCTTTGTGCGCAGACTTACAAGAGCATTGTTTAGTGTATCCCTTACTTCCCTGTTGCTGTGATAAAACACAATGACCAAGACAACGTGTAGAAGAAACAGTTTATTTGGGCTCACGCTTCCAGACGGATAGTGAGTGGTTCATCCTGGTGGGAGAGCATGGTAGCAAGTAGCCGGCTTGGCAGTAAGAGCGGGGAGCTGCGAGCTCGCAACTGTAGATGTGAGCAAGAAGCAGAAAGCCAGCCTGGAGTGTCACAAGGTTTCCATCCCAAAGCCTGCTCCATGTTACTTAGCAAGGTTGTGTCACCTAAACCTCCCAAACAGCCCTACCAACTGGAGTCCAAATGCTCAACTGACAGAAACTATGAGGAACTTTTCTTATTCAAGCCACCACATGGAGTCTTAGGGCATGCATCCCTTTGGCTTGGAGTAAGATATTTCTAATTTCATCCTTTATATGGTTATATCAGCTTCCTGCAGAAGATCCTATGCAGTCCTACCAACAGCCACCCATGCGGGCCTTGCCTTTGCTGACACATGCCTCTCTCAGACGTCTTCATATTTTCCCACCTACGGCCAAAGTTATTTTTATAATATTCTAATCAAGAAAATAGTCCCCGTCCATCTTACAGATGAAGAAATGTATTCCCAAGCTGTGGAGAGCAGGCTTTAAAAACACACAAAACATAGGGAAGCGAGAGCATGAGCCAGGAGTCAACTACCCTGTTATTTCACTTATCTATCTATACTGTGATCTTGGAGGAATATGGGTCTGTAGCACCCAAAGGTCTGCTATGTTGTATTTCATCACATGAAAACAAACCATTGGAAACAAGTGAAAATAAAATAAATGCAATAAAATAAAATAAAAACCCTTTGGTGGAAGGCAGATCCTGCCCCCACAGCAGTGGGCCTGGCGGCTTCCACCGTTTCCTCTTTCTAAGGCTGTGTGTGTTCTTCAGAGCTCTTGACTGATGTAAGGCAGAAGGTAAAGATTGCTTTGGTTCTTGGAGTCCTGGGAGCTTTTATTCTTGCTTCGGGGCCAGAGGGTCTACAGCACTAAATGGACCTTGTAGAATCAGGGAAGGGAAAAATTCTTGTTTTCACTCTTCCCCATTGCTTCTGAGGCGGGAGCTTGAGACTGATGAAAGAGATAATGAAGGGGAACCAGCTGGAGGCTGACTCACACCCGAGTGCACAGGGAAGGATTCGAGGGGCACCTTAGAACCTGGGCTTCACGGAGCACCTTGGCGAAGGAGCAAATGTTTGCAAGAGTGACAAGCTAACAGGGAGGACTTAGGCTTTCCTGGGCAGTGACTTCCAACTGAAATTATTTCCCAGCAAGACCTCCTGGGAACAAGGGCTGGCTACCAGAGGCTGCACACACATGTCGCGAGAGCAGCCGTAGGACTGATGGGTCTGCCCCTGTCTCCAGGGCGTGACTAACCTCCACACTCCAAGTAGATAGGGAGGAGGAGCCTGTGTCCTGCTTACAGAACAGAGAGAATGGAGGACTTTCCGTCTGCCGCTCAGTGACTTTCAGTTAAACACAGTCTGTGTCCCAGAGTGTCGTATTTTAGGGTCACATAGTCACCTACCCGTCAATGGACAAAGTTGACAAGACAAAGGTAAACCCACTCCTCATACTGTCTCCATGATCCTGTTATTTGGAGTTGTTTACTCTGGGGTGCGAAGGTGTCACCTGTCATCTCCTGCTGAATTTTCTCAAAAATCTCTGCCTATAACCAAAACCATAGAGTGATTGGGCATTTGGCACCCAGGCCCCCCTCATGTGAGAGTAGAGTAGCTCAATAGAACTAAATTACATACATGTATATTCACACATATATCCAATATATCCAATATCCAATGTGTCCAACTTAAGAAGTTGTGATATTTTAAAGTAAAATTTGGATGAGGGTGGTAGGATGCATGTTTAACATACAGAGAGCCCCTTCTAGAACACTGGTCACTCTTGCAACTAAAAAAGTGTTCTATGGAGTGTGACTATTGGCCATCACCCATTATGTCACAATTCCTCTTATCAAGAGAAACACTCAGGCAGGAACCCCAGACACTTGCCCAGAAGCTGGCTTTCCTGCACATGCAGCAGCTTCAATCTGACATGCTCTCAAGGAAGTACCCAGTTGCCCAGTGCTTAATACTCTGCCCTGTCCAACGTAGCTCAAATTCTCATAGCACAGACCAGTCTCTAGGTTTGACCATTGTGGTATTTGGCCCAGTTATTTCATGGCAGGCGTGTTGTTTAAGTAGTTAACATTTTCCTCATGTTCACTAAGGAACTAAGTGCTCAAAGTTTTTTTTTTTTCAGCTACATTTTTTGTGGTGCTATAAATATGACTCCTCTTCAAGTGGGCTGAACGTGAAAACTCACAAATAATGCTTTGACATAATCAGAATTATATGGTGTAGAACTGACCTAGTTTGTGAGAAGACTTCCCCCAGAGTTCCTTAGCTAATAGTATATTACTCCAACAGAGAAATCTTCCTGCTAATAGGACTTACCAGGGAAGACCGGAGCCTGGAGTTTGTCAGGTAATCTAAAAAGAAAATAATTGAAAATGTGAGTCATTAAAAAGCAGCTCATGGCCATCTTTCAATTTTACCTTGACTGAGAACATATAATAGATGTATATCAAATTATGGCTATTTGGATCCCGATGCTGAGTCAGTTTGTAATCTCTCTTGATGTTGGAATGAAGTTGTGCTAATTGGAACATTGTGCCTGATTTTCAGTGAAAGCCCAACGTGTAAAACATGTCCTCTGTGGCTTCCAGTTTGAGCTCTTTAAAATAAAATAGGGATGAAATTTGACAGAACTTCTGGATCCGAGTGTATTGCTTCTTCCTTCTTCGCTATAGCATTGTCCTCTAACGGCTGAGCTGTTTGGATCATTCTAAAATGTTAATTGTCATTTGTATTGAAACAACGCCCTTTTTACATTCATTTTACTAGCTTATTGCACATTTTAAAAAATTGTGTGTGGCCCCTATCAAGGTCAGCGGACACGAACAGGTTTGGAGTCAAGTGTGTAGGACGGTGGAGGGCAGCCAGCCTCTGTTTCTGATTCAACAGTGATGATGTCCACAAACGGCCTGTCTGGCATCAGAGTGCAGAGTATAGCTGCCACCAGACAGACCAGACAGACACAGGCCGCTCACAGGCCTGTTCCCGTGCATCACCTCAGAGCTATTGAGAATCTGCTAGAGAAAGCAAAGTCTGGAAATGGGGTGCCTCATAAACAAAGGAGTTGAACACTTAGTGCCACTTTTAAAAATATAACTTAAAAGATTATCATTTGTCTAAATCTCATTTCCTTTTAGCTTTTGATGGTTCAGGGATAACCTGTGGTAATCATTCTGGTTTTTAGAGCTTGATGTGTTGTTGTTGTTGTTGTTTTGTTTTGTTTTGTTTTTCCTTGTGTGGCTTAGAACCTAGTAGGCCTTCCACATGTGACATCCAGTTGCATCCAAGAAGAATGGCTCTGGCTCTTAAAGAAAAGGAAAAGAATTCTGCCCAGAGGCCTGTGTCTACGGCTGCATTGGCAAGGGCAGTCTCAGGAGCTGGAATGTGGAGATGCCAGCAGTGAGTCTGCAAACACCAATGCAGATACGGAGTCCAAGAGGCCAGTGGTGCAGTTTGCTTAGGACCCTGTAACCAAAAGCTTTACATCAGAGGAGCCTTTCAAGCACTCCTGTGGGTTTCCCTCTTGTTGGTTCCTTCTGATGAGTCCATTCATCCAAGTTCCTGACAACAGGCAGCTTGACTTTCCTGTCACCAAGAGGGCACCATAGAAGGAGCAAAGGCATTCCAACACTGGCGACTTCTATGGATAGGGTCTACATCTTCTCTTGGTATAAATATAGGAAAAGACAATCACAGATTTAATTATGAAATTCTACACTTTCAAATCACACAATCAACAGCTCTAAAACCCCTGAACCCCTGGTATGGACAATTACTATAATTCTTCTTCCATATATAAGTGGGGAGGGGACTTACACACCGTGGTCATGTGAGGAGGTCAGAGGATACCGTGAGGAATCAGTCTTCTCTTTCTACTTTGGATCTCAGGGATCAAACCTAGATAATTAGGCTTGGCATCAAATGCCTCCCCCCCCAATCTATCCTGCTGACCCTAATTCTTTATCATTAATGGGGAGAAAAATACTTGTCTGATTGCTGGTTACTGTGATGACAACGATCAAGCCTGCTTTATCTAAACCATAGCTAACATTTTTATCAAATGATGAGATGTTGTTTGGGTTCTGTGCCAAGTAACAAAGGAAACAAAACACAATCACCATTAGGACATCTCTACAGAAAGTCATTCCCTGCTCTGGAACTGTCCGAATTTGATGAATCTGTAGCGCTGGCTGAGCAATGCTTTGCCTTCACCTCTGCCCCCACACACCCCAGGCTGTCAGACTCTTTTGACCTTGGGGGTATATCTATAGTTAATAGCATCTTGATTTTATATTTGCACTCTGGAGACAGGTGGCAGGTACCCAGGGCTGCAGTGCCTCTGGTCACTATCTGTGACATATCATCCTTGAGATTTCTTAGAAGGAAATAGTACTTAGGACCACTCACCAGAGACCTTAGGTAGAGCAGACACTTCAGGTTTCTCTATAGCTTTGGGAGTTCCCTGGACCCTGTGTACTGGGGCTGAACACAAGTAAATGGGTGGTGAGACAGACACAGGTTTAAATGTAACCCTTATCTTTTTCCCCAGTGGATTTGATTTGCCCAAACCCTTTGTTCCTGCTGAACACCTTTTTTTTTTTTGGTCAGTATGGGTACAAGCTATCTTTTCTGTTGGATTGTTTTGAAGTTTAAATAATCTATCATGGACAACACACTTGCTTAAGGAGCTGAATTGTGCTGCCTCTCTCTCTGAAGTCATACTAAAGACCTAACTCCTGTGAACTGGTGTTCCCTGAAAAAGCCACGTGTGTGTTAAAGAGTCTATAGCCTGACCTGCGGATTAGGATTTTGTGATTACACAGTTAGAATGTTTCAGATTGAGAGTCAAAACTGTATTAGTTTATCTTTAATCCTTACTCATCATTCATCATTCACTTTTCCGTCTGACCTAATATCATTTTGATTAACACACACACACACACACATACACACACGTGTGCACACACACCCTTTGGGATTATGTTCAGCAGCAGAACACTAGCTTCCACTCTAGTCTGATGCGCAGCATGTTCTATGATGACATTTGAAACGAATAGAAGAAATCTCTCCTCACGTTTGCACTGCCTACCTCAGGTTGCCACCAAAGTTTTTGTTAACTGCATCCTTTTATGATATGCTCTTGTTCTGTGACTATAAAAGTTTATGCACTATCATCTACAGCAAAACAACATGCTGTTTGGGGCACATTTCCTGGACCATGGTCACTCATGTTTGGTTCAGGATAAACCACCTCTTGTTCACTTTGGAGAAAGAGGTGTTTGCATCAGCACCCTTGATGTCCTGGAAAATGACCTCATTTGGGGAAAAGAATACCATCATTATAAATGCGCTTCCTTAAGCTGAGCTCATTGGCCTTTCTCCAATATATCTTAATGAAAGAGGAAGCTGTGGACATGACAGGTGGGGAGAAAGTCATAGGGAGGTGCCCTCAGAGAACCCGTTGATGCGTCTTCAAGACAGGGAACATTAAGTATTGGCAGCAAACCAGTCAGAGGCAGGAGAAGACTCAGATTCAGAAGCCATTCAGCCCAGCCAAAGCCTGTGGCCTTAAATGTCTAACCTTCAGAGCAGTGAATTTGTTTTAAGGCACTGAATTTGTGTCCTTTTGATACAGTCTCCCTGACAAACTAATACACACCTGTCCTTTGATTTTATCTCTTTACTCCTCTTCCACTGTGTACTGACTGCTTCCTCCCGGCTTCCACGGGGAGATTCAGATTGGCTGCCTCAGGACCCCTCCCCAGGGACATAAACCCACGTGGCCACACTTCCCTGCTTCTGATCTTCCACCAAGCACATGGAAGTTGTCCTGTTTCCCTATGATGTGTAATATGTGTTTTTTTTTTTTTTTTTTTTTTTAATCCTCCGGGTGGTGCCTGCAGTAATCTTCTGCACACACATCCTGCTGTGGAAGATTTGCCAGTAAAAGCTGCCTTGTGAGGCCAACCTGCAAAGGAGCAGTGGATGTACACACGTCGCCGCACTTGTCATTTTGAACCCTCATCTCAGAGAGTTGGGGAAAGAAGGGTTCATCGCTTCTGGGTCTCCTGTTCCCCCTCTATGAGGGAAGATGTTTGCAGGTGTGGAAAAGTGAACAGGAGGTGAGATCTCCTTGCAAACCTGTTAAGAGATTAAGTGACCACCAATCTCTTCCCTTTGTCATGCAAATTAATTGTGCAAGTTTGAATTTTAAAATAGATTTTCTTTGGGGGTTGGTGATCAAGGCTCTGTCCTACCTAGCTCCCTGGCGTTTCTTTGAAACTGGCGCTGTTTGGTACAGCTTTGCCTTCCATTGATCTTATATGGAAAACCCTCCTTCTGGCTGTACAATAGATTCGGTATTACACCTGTCAGCAGCATTATTGTAAAGAAATTCAAGTTCTGGGAGCCAGCAACCCTGTATCCATTAGCTCAAAGGAGGGTTTTTTTTTTTTCATCCACACCTCAAAATACAATCTTCTCCCTTCTGCCGGGCAGTATTGAACCCTTTGCCTTGATCTGAGGTCCTAGGATCTCGGAGACTTCAAGTGTTGCAGACTGTGCTGGGAGAACCAGGACCCTGCAGAGCAAGCTGCCTTCAGGCTGTGAGTTCCAGCAGAGAAAAGGTTTTGAAGCATCAGAGGCTTCCCACCTCAGGGTGATTTCCATGCAGAGACAGAGAGCAAGAGTGACCTAGCCCTGACCCTCCTAAACTCACATCTGTATGCCCTCCCAGCCAGGGAGAGACCAGTACCCTTTGTTTTCCTAGAAGCTGCAGGAATACAAAGAGTGGGAGCGCCCAGTGGAAAAGTCTGGAGGGGGAAGGGGACAGCAGGGCCAGGTCAGAGGGCATTAGAGCTGCACTCAGAGTCTTGTATTCTAATCCTGCACTTGCCCTGCTTCTACCTAGGAGACCTTCTCAAAGTACCCCGCACCTGCTTGAACCTCTCTCTATTTATAAAAACAGGTTAATAACAAGTATGTGACCTGACAGATCGCTCCCTGGAATTATGTGCCACTGTGAGTGAATATGCCTTGCACTATTTATCCTTCTGTCAGCCTCCTCTCTCCCCTCCATCTGTCTTCTGCCACGTTTATCAAATCATTACTACATGCCACGTGCTTTGCTAAGTATAATAAAGTTCATTAATTACATGGCTCAATGAGGTACTATCATGCCTGTGGTTAAAAATCACATTTACGTGGGTTCAAATAAATCCCGGCTGTCAGCATGACCTTGGCTCCCAGAGGTTCAGATTCCTGACTCTAAGTTGGAGAGAGTGAGAATGACTCCGCCGAATGATCTGGAGTGAAAGAAATAAAATGATGTTTGTCAAGTATGCAGCCCCATGCCCTACCGGTAGCAAGTGTTCTCTAAGAACTGGTTAAAAAAACAACAGCACAAGCTTGTTGAAAGGGGAGTCTCTATCACTTCCAAAGCGATGCGTCTACCAGAAGATTGTCCGCGTCGTCTGTGATTAGAAACAGTGTGAACTAGTTAATTTCTGAGGTTCAACGTTTCATTTCTGTTTCAGCTTAAGCAAACATCTGCCTCATGAAATTTTTCTTTTTCATCTTTTAAAATAATTTTTAAAATAAGGATTTTTAATTGAAGCAGAACTACATCACCCCTCCCCACATTCCTCCCTCGAAACTTCCTTCCTCAAACTCCTCCCTTGTCCCCTTCTTGGAGTTGAAAACCTCTAAGATGATGATGATGATGATGATGATGATGATGATGATGATGATATGTGTGTGCACACATATATACATATATGTGTGTGTGTATGTGTGTGTACACAACCTGCTGAGTCCATATTGTTATTCTTTGTTTGTATCTGTACAGTTTCGAAGCTGACCACTCTACATTAGACAACCAATTAGGGGATGCATCTCCTTCTGCTAGCAGTCATTCTTATAAAATTTTTCAGTGGGCATTAAGGAAAAAGAACATCTAATCATGTCTAGGAATCAGCAGATGAGGGTGAGAAAGCAATAATTTGCAAAGAATCGAATTCACCTCTTAAAAGAGAATGGGCCTATGACAAGAAAAAAAATGGGTCACAGACTATGAGGACAATGACGTAAGAGGTAGAAAAGTGATCTGGTATGTAGGTGGGGGGGGAAGGAGTTGTTTCAGCTAGAGAAAATGACGTAAGGCACCATACACATGTGCATAGCTGGGGAAGGTTCGGGATTTAACTGAACCTTACTGGGCTGAAGCAGAATGCAAATGTTAGGGAAACTGGAGAGAAAATAAAGTTGCTTTTCCAATGGGAAAGACTGAGGTGTCTCTGAAGTCAAGGAATGTGCCCATGAGGGTCATCTGTTGCTACCTATTACTTAGGGGGTGGGCATGTGGCAAATATTGGATAATATATTTAAAAATGGGCCAGAATTTATTTGGTGAGAAGGAAAGTGAGGAACCTGCGCTGTCTCAAGAGCCATCATCCAGGTCCTTAGCACTGTAGTATAACAGGGAGGAATTATAAACAGGTAGACCGATAGACAGATCATGGAATGACTGAGCCCATCTCTGAGGATCAAAGTTCCGTAGCCATGAGCAGATTTTAGAAATAGTGTTTGTAACTCTTTGAATCTGTGAGGGAAATGCTATAAAGGAGAATTCAAAAGTCTCTCAAAAGTTTCTTCCCTGGGTGAAAAGGAGACAGTCCAGGACACTCCAACATTTGACCTCTATCAGCTGCACAGTACTGGTCGTTCTTGAGGACGCTGAAGCCTCAACAGTGCAGAAGAGTCACAGTTTATATAATAAACTTAAACCTATTTCCCAGTGAGTGCTGTTGCAAGTCTGTTCCTTGTTAGATTACTGTGGATACATTTAACTCAGCCCGTCTAGACTTCACAGGGGAACTGAGTCTTAGGAGGGAAAATCCAGTTTGGGTAAAGGACAAATCCACCCACCACTGTGTCTTATATATACTGGCTTTTGGCCATTGTAGGGGAATTTGGACTTTAACCTTTAGAAGGGAAACGGAAATTGGGTGTGGAGCTCTGGAGAAGGTCTGAGGCCAAACCTTCTTGTTTATTTAGCTGTCATGTGGGCCTGAGATTAACAAGCGACAAAACCAAAAAGGACATGGTAGAATGTCACAGAATGTGCCCATGAGGGATCCGGAAGGAAAGGTAGACAAGATAAGTCAAAAAGCCAATCAGTATAATACCGGAAGCACAGACGTGAGTGGCTTTTTCAGGGTGGTGGGGTGGGGAGGTGTGCTGCTGGAGGAAAAGACCAGGGTGAACTGAGTCTGCAGAAGGGACCTCAGGAGAAAGTCATTCCCAAGGGGTTGGTCTTTCCTCCATGGGAGCGTGTATCTGATTGGCTGTCTCATTTCCTAGTGAGTATGGAGCCCGGTCACTCAGATCCTATGCTATTGATATCCAATTCATCTTGAAGGTCTATAGGGCTTGCTTATTTGCCTCCAGGAGAGAGTACACTCTGGTAGTCCCAGCCTTTGTTTTCCTTACCCAACTTTCCTAGCATGCTTTCTTCCTAATTTCACTCTCAGTGTCATGTCACATTGCTATGTCCTCAGTCAGAGACATCCTAAGCTGGCATTCAGATCTCTCCAGAATCTGCATCCGGCTGCATCTGTGGTGGACTGCACTGAGAGGAGCTGGGATTGGGGGATCAGGTGGATACAGTGCCCTTCTTCCTGCTGTAGATCTTCCTAATTCATGGCCCTTTGAATTCCTTCTCGGTACATGAGTGTGAGCCACAATGGACCATTCCTGGCCCATGAGAGATGCCCAGTAAAGTAGAGCAGTTACTACCATGCAGAGTTCTGTACAGGCTCATCTGCAACAGCTCTTTCTAGCACTGGTTTTGCTTTCAGCCTTGGCTAGGTGTGGTTCCCTCTCTTCCCAGGACATGGTGTAATTATATTACTTCAACCTGGTAATAACCCTACCTCCCATTCCAAACTTCCTCTGAGGGCTGTGGTTCGAAGTCGTCTTCATTTTCATCAAACCTCTGGTAGCATTGCTCAATATTTTACACACACACACACACACACACACACACACACACGTGTTTTTCTTGGGCTGACCTGGGCCATGACTTCTCTTGTTCTGCACATGTTTTTCTGTCTTGATTTCTTGTTGCAGTTTTCAGAGGTTTATGTGCTGCCACTCTCACTTGATTGTAAATCCCTTGAGGTGATACAAAGGCCTTAAACTTTACTACATCTATAATTTGTAGCTGTTTGTCTTCTCTCTGTTCTTTTATCTCCCTTCCCCCCCACCCCTTTGGCAACACATGGTCCAGAAGAGAATAATACATTATTTGGAAACCTGGATTTGAATTCATTGACAGCCAAATGAAAAATATGTGATGGGGAAAACGCTGTCTATGCGTTGTGAGCTCTAGAACAATGAAAGATAGCAATACGAGCGCATAGGGTCTGGATGGCACAGACATGACATAGTAATTGGCCACCAGTTATGGCATTCATCCTTCAGCACTTTCCTGGCTTCTCCTAGGTAAGTGTACAATGATGATTAGAGGTAAACTATGTCGAGATCCAAAAGATATCCACATTCAAACATTGAATCTGAGGCTTCAGTGTTTCAGATATTCAAATCAGAGGCATTTAGTTGACTAGGTCTGTTCAAAGTCCTTAAAGCTTCAAAACTGGAAACCGCCTTGCTCCCAAGTATTGTAGGTAAGAGAGTGCTCAACCTCCCTTTTGTTAGTACTCCTTAAAGAGATTTGCTCTGGAGGCCCTACTGCTTTAGTTCTTCACTGAAAGTGCTATCTCCTTCAGGTTAGTATGCATGCATGCATGCATCTCTCTATCCATCCATCCATCCATCCATCCATCCATCCATCCATCCATGCATCCATCTATCCATCCATCTGAATTATAGGCTCTTCACACAGCCTTCTTCTGAGCTTTGGTGGGAGCACAATTTGCTACTACTCTATAGAAAGAAAGCATAGTTAGAGCTTGAAAATACAAACACTGAAACGAGCTATCTGACAAAATCCTGGAGGAATTACATCATCTTGCTGGCTGTGTGATCTGACAGGTCCCTTGACCTCAAAAATCCCCCTTCCTCTTCTACAGGAAGTGAGGTCATGGTAACTCTACTGGCTGTTGAAAATTTTCATTGTATCAGATAAAAAATAATGCAAGTGAATAACTCCCACCCACCTACCCCCCCACCCACCCCCTGCTGAACCTGGGACTAAGTGCTTAGGGAATGACAGCCCCTCACAGGGAAGATGCCAGTCCTTACATTTTGACCAATTTAAGCAGAGAGGAAGTTAATTCTTATCTCTCTTTTCCACTGATTGTTTTACTATTATTGCCCATGATCGGAATTTGCCTCCTATTCTCCCTGACAATCTGCT
Organism: Acomys minous; assembly: GCF_964271855.1. Classification (NCBI taxonomy): domain Eukaryota; kingdom Metazoa; phylum Chordata; class Mammalia; order Rodentia; family Muridae; genus Acomys; species Acomys minous. The sequence continues at coordinate 84,003,172 of NC_140487.1, forward strand.
GTGTAGTTTGAATAATCATTAAAATCACTCTTGCAAACAAGCCATTGTGAGCCCTTAGGGAGCGAGGGGTTTTTGTGCTGATCATCAAGGCTGCAAGTGGGCATTCACGCTTCTCCAGTCTGATCCAGAAGACCCTTCTGTTCTTTTTCATTTGCAAAAAGGTGGACAGACAGAAGTTGTTTACGAGGCAATTGGCCCTTCTATTTTAAATTCGATGCAAGCTGAGCATCTAGAGAAAAAGTACAAAAGTAGACAGTTTACAGTCTGAAGTTGTGAGAGTGAAAATAGAGCCAAGATGCTGTCAACCCAAAGGCCTTTGTCCACAGCTCCTTTAGGAGATGTGAAGTTAAAGAAAAGGGTGAGAGGACACAAGTCCCTGGAATAATGAACTGAGGTACGGCCCAACACACGCCTTCCTTCAGCCAAGCATCCTTGACCTTGGGTGATGAAGGAGAAGGCCCAAATCCTCCCGGCACTCTTTTGCAGCCTCAGTAATGTTTCTATTTATCAGATTTCTTTCTGCTTTTTAATGAAACTTTAGTTCTCCCATTAGCCTGGGGAGTTCTTGACTAGCTAATTCCATGGCCTAATTCCTATGCATTATCAACATTTTCTAAACAGCTTCAAGTAACGGAATCAACTTGAAGAGAGCTATATAATAGAGCACATCCTAAGAACCCAGTGCTATCTCACAGAGCCAAGCAAGGGCAGGGACCCAGGAATTTGAAATCAGCAAGAACCCTAAGATGTCTTCCTTAAAGTTTGCATTTACATGCTGTGATGTCCTCATAAAGAGAGGATGGCTTTTTACCTTTTCCTCCTTCTCTAAGCCTTCCTGTTCTCACTCTCACCCCCATCCCTCACTCCATATCCAATTCCCAAGAATACAACTCCCTGATTAATAGCACATGGACCAGGTATTCCTGTCCATTGCAATCAAAAGGGGGCAAGAGGGTGGGTCATAGTATGTAAGTGCAGTCATCATGCTTATAGAAGGAAGTGGTCAGATGGCTGTTCAATCACCAGAATCCAGGCATGTATCCATCACAAAAGGTTCTGTCCTTGACGAATGAGACTGGCCCCGGCTCTCAAGTAGTCTGTGAGATGGAAACAATACAAATGGCCAGAGACTACAATGCTCCAATATACTCCTCTAAAGAGTCAGCCATAGTTTTTCAGCATTTAAACCAAAGTGGGGAAAGCTCATGTTTGTGGGGCATCTCTGCTAGGTAGAAACAATATTCAATTTCTTTTTACACACACACACACACACACACACACACACACAGCACACAGACTGGGTAACTTTTTGTGGAAAGAGGCTTATTTTGGCTCATGGTACTCAGGTCCGAGGTCTAGGGGCCACTTTTGTTAGTTGCCTTTTTCCTTCCAGAGCTCTGAGGAAGCATGGAGTACCACATATTGTGAGAAAGGGAGCGTGTGTGTGCATGTGTGTGTGCGTGCGTGCGTGCGTGCGTGTGTGTGTGTGTGTGTGTGTGTGTGTGTGTGTCTTCTGGTCTCCCTCTGGTTTCTTAGACAGAGGCCATCACCGGGCTCCTACCCCAGTGACCTTATTTAATCCAACTCCTTGCAAAGGTCCCACTCTGAACACAAGGGTTGGATTGCACTTTCACTTTCTAAGTATCTCCCTGTGGGGATTAAATTTCAGCACATGGACTCTTGGGAGACACACTGAGACCATGTCTAAACCATAGGCTGCATGTCCTCACTGTATTTGTAAACCTCAAGCTGGCTCTGTCTGTTCCACATGATAAATGAAGAAATAAGCATCCTATTGTGATGGTCCTTGGCTTATTTGGGACTGTACCTTGCAGCTGTTTGGGAGTCTCATTTTCTGCTCCTGACTCTCAAACACTTGGCACAACTGGAAATGAAAGGCTTTGGGCGGAACCTTCAGCTGCCACCTGCTCTGAACAAAGTTCCCATCAGTTAGGAGGATTTGACATGGGAGGTGGCCCTGGCTCCCACTGAGCTGCCCAAGCTAGTCTCTCTTTTCCTGCCCTCTTCAGTGTCTGTGAGTTAAACCCCATCTGCTTGTCTTAGGGTTGTGATAAAACACCATGACCAAAAGCAACTTGGGAAAGGAAATGTGCATTTCTACTTACACTTTCAAGTAACTGTCACAGTGGGAAGTCAGGAAAGGAACTCAAACAGGCCAGGAACCCTGAGCAGGAATGCAAAGGCCATGGAAAGGGGCTGCTTACTGCATTTACTGGCTGCTGAGCCTAATTTCCTATATATGCCAGGACCAGCAGCCCAGGGGTGACACCATCTTCAGTGTGAGCCCTCCCACACTAATCACTTATTAAGAAAATTCTCTACAGACTTGGCTAGAGTCATTTTATTAGTTAAGATTCTCGCTTCCCAGACATATGTGGTTATGTCAAATTGACAGACAAACACAATAACCACCACCACCTAACCGACACACAAGTTTTGACCTAGGCCATTTTTCTACCCTTCTTGCCACCACCTCATTGGATCTCTTATCTGCCTTACCTGCTCCTGTTTGGACCCCTCCCTTGAACACAGAACAGTGAGAACAGTCTTTTTATGTTTAGCGTTCGCCTCTGCGTGAAGGCCCTAACTGGCTTTCCACTGTGCTTGGAATCAGAGCTGGACCCCTTATCATGCCTGAAAATGCCCCGCTTGAAGACATCTCCACTTCGCACTCAGTTGCCCCATGCTCAACAGAATTGCTCAACAGAATCGTATCTGATTGCTTCGCACACAGTTCAAGCTCAGTCCCTCCCAACATGACTACCTTTCCTTGTCAGGAGTCCTTGCACATGTCTTCTCGGCTGCCTCAGTCTATCTGCAGTCAGTGTCACTCAACTCACTCCCTGCTTCATCAGACTGGGCCGCCATCTTTAGAACACTTGCCACTTTCTGGAAAGCGCTTTCTCATTGTCCATTCACTTGTTCCTTCCCTCCTTTCCCCTGTGAGATCAGACTCTCCAGAGGAGAGCGGGCCTTCTCACTCTCTGCTGTTCGTTAATGTTCCCTGGGACACAAAACAGTACTTGGCATGAAGTGGTACTCTAGTGTGCGTGTAGGGGCTGGAAACATATTAGAGATCTGGGGAGCCAGGACTGGGCCTGTGCCCTTGCATCCATTATGAATCACTGTTGGGGACACTTAGTCACTGTCTACTCCTGTACATCCTACTTAAACTCTCCATCACTGAGATTTATCTCCGAGTTTAATCAAATGTAATTTATACTGCAGCCTCCTCAGTAAATAATTGATTTGCCCTCTGTTGTCTTCATCACACATACTTCTTTGTACTCAAAAGAAATGATTTAATCAGTCGATAGTATACACAGCCCTGTTGTTTAGAAGGCAGAAGGGAGATAAAGCCTTGTTCACACCAGAATATAGACCAGGACCAAAATAATCTCACTTACGAAAAGGTGCTCCGGAAACAAGTTGGCAGCAGAGCTATCCAACTGAATCTGGTGTTATTCTGATGGAGATGACCCTGAGCACTGTAGCCGCGCGTTTGCAGCCTACTTGTGACAGTGTAAACTCCTGTTCATTTGTGCTTTAATTAACCTCTGCCTGAGCCTCAAAAGAAGCTTTCAAATACATAGTATGAATGCGAGATGCTGGAGAACTTCAAAAGGGGGGTGCCATTGGCCAGCACTGCCTGTGGCCTCAGACCCACGGGGTTGCTTGCTGTCCGTCTGTCAGGCTTTGCCTGACAGGCTGGCCAGACTCTCGCACAATCCGCATCCATCTCTTGGGTGCCCTCTGTGTCTCCTGAAGAAAGCTGTCAGGAGAGGTAAGCTTTACATCTGCTTTCACACATTTGTCTATTTTGAGCCTACATGTTTCTGGAGCTGGAGAAGGAAGGGGGGGGCGGGTTGGGGAACATGATGAAGCATCACCGCTGATAAGTGCCAAAGACTCCGTGTGGGCCTTCTCAGGGGGCAAATGCATCTTTGTACTGCCTTTAGGAGTAATTCTTGGTATTGTATTTCCTTGTAACATTTTAATTGGAAACATTGTAACTGTCCAATAATAGGGATTGGTTGAATAAATTATGATACATCTATGGGATGCAATGTGGTGCAGCCAAGACTAATCATACTGCAAACTATCTGTTATTTATGAGAGAAAATGCATCATTCTTTGCCTTTTTTTTTTTAAGCAACAGAACTATAGCTGAAGCTCAGTGGTAGGGTGCTTGCCTGGCATGCCTGAGAACCAGAATTCCAGCCCCATGTTTACTGCATGAGCATATGTTCATACACATATTTATTTGAAAATGGTATTTATATGTGTATATACTTAAGGAAAATCTGCACGACCGTGTACTCAATTGCAGTCTTAAATATCACCAGGTGGCATTAGGGGTATTATTCCCTTTTTATTCTCTCTTGCATTTTTCCATGATTTAAGTCCCACACGTCTCATTTTAAAATTAGAAACTTATTAAGAAGCATTTATTTTAAGGAATGGGAATTGCAAAAGTGAAAAGGATGTATCTGGGCTTGGGTGGGTTTTGTTTGTTTGGTTTGGTTTTGCTTTGGGGTTTGGGGGGGGTTTGTTTGGTTGGTTTGGTTGGTTTGGTTTGTTATTTGAGAACAAGGTTGTCTTCCCCCGTGTTCTGCCCCTAGGGCTTTGCTGGTGGCTAGTATCTATGACCACACACACTTGCTAGAAGGTGATGTGATTTATAGAGTGCATCTCTACTGTGTGTCCACTAGGGGTGGCAGTGAGGTTACCTTGGCCCAAGACTACTGTTCTCATACAGATGTGACCTAGCTCCACAGGATGGCTCTGCCAGGTGCCTCAGATCCACATTGGCCAATGAACTATTTATTGGCTGAGAACTTTTCTTGGCTTTCTGAGATATCAGCCACAGTTTGTAGAATCAGAGATCTCCTCACTCCCACCCACACACTGCCTCCAACTCCTTTGCCCAAACTGTTACGGAAGCTTTCTGGGTGGTCTCTCTTCGAGACTCTCTCTACCTGAGAAAACTCCTTCAAATGCATTGTTTTTGTCCAGCCTCTGATTGTGCTCCAGGAAAACGGAGGGAGGAAGCTTGGGGAGGAGCACCCTAGTGACCAGATGATAAATGCCGATGGGGTAAGAAGGAGGGTGTACCTAGTCAGAGGGAGGAAGTAAGTAACATGCAATTCCAGCCACTCCACCAGTGGAGCCTTGACTTGTCTTGCAAAGATGTCACAAATTGAGACATGAATTCTAGGCCTTTCTGCCATCGTCGCCTCATCAACTAGTTATTGATAGGATGCAGCTACAAAGGGGAGGAGTCAAACCAGCAGTGGGAACATGAATTTGGGTGGAGGTGACTCTTTCTGACCTAGGGCAAATTTTCTGAAAGCGGCTCGAAAGATCCTTCCAGAAAGAGCATTCACTTCTCCCAGGTAAAGAGTGCTCAGTCCTGGACGTTAGCTTGGGTGTTCATCCCGCAAGTCCCTGCAGTTCTTAGAAGAGGGAGTGAAAATATTGTGAACAAAGACTGGCCAGCTCCTGTGCTAGTTCTCTTTACACGGAGGTGTGTGTGTCTCTTACAGAGATGCTGCAGGGATGGGCTTTTCCCCTCACTTGCAGAGAGGAGATGATTCTCCGGGCCAAAGAGCTGAGGAATGGCCAGTCCAGCTGACAGCCAAGTTTCCTACTAGCTTGGGTTCTTTCCAATTCTCACCTTGCCCCATCTCTTTCCACTGTAGAGGGGATTTGCTTGTTGGGCATGCATATCTGTGTGTGTGTGTGTGTGTGTGTGTGTCTGTGTGTGTGTGTGTGTCTGTGTCTGTGTGTCTGTCATATGTACTTGTATATGGAGGTGAACTCTACCTCATTTTATGAGACACTTGGCCATTTAGATTAGACTGGCTGGCCTGGCTGGCCAGTGAACACCAGCCATCTGCCTGTCTCCGCCTACAGCCGATGCCACCACACTGAGCTCTTTCACATGGGTGCTGGGAACCAACCTCAGATCTTTAGATTTGTATGGCAAGCTCCTCACTGACTGAGCCACATCACCATCCCTACTTCTGGGTTATACATGCGCCATTTTGCTTTGTCTTCTCAAGCAGACTTACAACCACATGAGGACCCTTTCAGTTATAAACTGGACGCAAACTAAATAGATACAATGGCTGTGGATTCTGACCTAGCTTTCTACCTTCTATGGCCCAGTTGCAGATTCCAACCTCCTCCCTTTAAGATGCCTTTTGATCGATGGCATCTCTTTCATACTCACGCTTCTTCCTTTTCCTTCTGGCTCTGTGGTCTGAGGGCACTTTTACTTTTACTCTTAAAGTCTCATATTCCTCGTCTATAAAATAGAGTTAATGTGCATACCATGGTAAGTTGTTGTAAGGAATAAAAGTCTGATCGTAGAGAGCTTAGATATTAGATGTTGCTTCAAGGCCCCTCCTTTCAGTGGGGCAGCATTTAGAGTTTAATATTACATACCTAGAATCATGCCTTATGCTCAGGATATAATGTTATAAGTATGCTTATGGCAACCCACACTAGGGTTTATCCTCCTTTGTCTCTTGGTCACCAGGAAAAAGACACAAGCTCAGTGATTTAAAAAAAAAAAATAGAGAGAGAGACCAGTAGTGAGCAGCTGTGTGCATCATCAGGCTCTCAGTGAGCAAGTGTGTAAAATATAAAGCTCCAGGTTTGCAGCCTGTATTTTTAGCCATTGGCCCCATATTACAGGATATATTCTTTGCCCCACCTTTCATACAAGGATGTCCGAAGATGGACAATGAAGAGTTTCATAATGAGATCCCCACCCTCTTTTTTTTTTTTTTTTTTTTTTTTTTTTTTTTTTGTCTCATTCTTTCTCTTCTAACCTGAGAAAGTGAATGGGCATTTTTTTTGTATTTTTTTTTCCTACAACCTTCTTGCCTGACAAAATGCCTGAGCTATAGTACCAGTCCATCTGATTGACAAAAGCTGAGATTTCAAACACTGTGACTAAAATCTAAACTTGGATTTGCAAGATTATAAACTGTGTCTTGAGTCGGGGTGGTATTTGGAAACTGGGAAGTAAGTTAAAGCAGTTTCCCTCAATAAATATGTTTTTCAAACTAATATTCATTGAGCACCCAGGATGTGCTGGATACTATTTAGTTGTTCTCAGCTTGCACTGAACACATGGAAAGAACATTGCTGCCCTCAAGGGCCTTCTGGTCTACCTCTTGGTGGAATGAGGATTGCCAGCCTAACTCCCCACCTGGTGCTTACAACTGTCCTAACATATTAAGAGTGACATGGAAATGATATTTAAAGAGATGCTTCTGGACCTGAAACTTCAGGCCTTTTCCACGCAGAACTCAACATGTGGCTCCAGACAGTTGTTTTAAAGTTTAGTTAGAGTGAAAGGATATGACCAAAGAGTATTACCTATTGCTGTTTAGAGTTTCTCAATAATACCATATGCTTTATAGAATAGGCTGTTAGAATTCAAGTTTAAAGAGACCCAGAATTAAGAACAAGCAAACAGTAGTAAATTTTTTCAACTTTACTATTAATTTTTTTATTAATGAGTATGCCTATACATGGTGTTTGTGGTGGGTATATATGTGTGCCAGTGCCATAGCATGCACATGGCACTTCTCTTCACCTTTATGTGGGTCTGGGGATCAAACTCAGGTGAACAGTTTCGCCATCTCCAAGACCCCAAGAGTAGTAAGACTTTATTAGAGAAATGTAAAAAGGAGTCTCAGAATGAAAGAAATGTCCCTAACATGGTGCTATCAAAGGCATTGGTTAGTTTAAGTGCAGATTTGGGGGCTCCAAATGTGGCTATAAGGCCTGGGAGCTTAGTGACATACAGAAAATGTCATGTGGCACCACAGTTTCAGAAGTAGCAAGCCAGGACCTATTTTTAGAAAATATGTGCATGAATCGTAGGTTGAATATTATTTTAGCTTTTTAATTAGTTTACCTTTTAGCAATAATGACAGCAACCATGCTCATAAAAACCCATTTTAAGAGCCCCCTATCTGTGTTTCCTCCTGTTCTGCTACCCAGCTAGTTAATTATACAAAATCAGCTTTCTCTCCCATGCAACTAGTGTACAGAGCTATTTGTCCATTGCAGATCAACATCTGGATAATTGCAAGATAAAAATCTAAGTGGAATAAGTTGTCTCTGAGTACAGGCCCTGAAATCATCTCCTCTCCTCCACCACCCCCCCACCACCACCACCACCACACACACACAAAATCTGCTCTGGAATTCGAAAACCTAATAGGCAATAGGGCTTTTGTGAGGAGCAGACAACCTGGTCTGGACAGACTGGGAGAAAACAGTATTTGAAATAGTCTTATCCTCTAGGTGAGTGGCCTGCGAGTCAGACACAGGTGCAAATGGAGGAGGCATTCCTCCCTGCTAATAACTCAGAAGGTGATCGTCATGTGGTTCCCAGGCTGGAACATTTGATCCCTACTGTACCCCATTCCTATGAACCAGATAACATCCAGGAAGCTGGGACCCTTAATTCTGAGGCAGTACAACTTTGCTATGGAAACTAGATTACTGTGTATGAACTAGATTACTGGAGAAGGAGAAAAACATAAATATTTGCAAGGGTCTCCATGTGCCAGGCACAGTGCTAACAACATTGTAATATGTCAGATCTCCTGCAGTTTTTCCTCATAATCCTAACAAGAAATGAAGAGAACCACACCCCTTTCAGCTAGAGAACTCTCCCAAATGCACACAGCAGGCATTATACTGCAGGTTAAATGTAATGGCTTCTTCCCACAGAGGATCACTGGTGTGTCTTTCACTAGCTTTACACAGTGACTGACCATGCTTCCCTGTTTCAGTTCCCTCTCTTTAAGGGGGTAGCAGTCCTTGCCTCCAAGGTCAGTGCAAAGGCAGTTTATGGAACCAGAACGCATGTGTTTATCTTTGGGTATCATCTACCATGACACTTCTGCCCTCTTCCATCCGTACTCCGTGACTAAATATTTGTGTCCTCTTGAGATTCAGAAGGCAGAGCCCTAGCTCCCAGGGACATGATATTTAGAGGTAGCACATTAGTAAGTAGTTGGGTGAAGTCAGAGGGGGAGCCTTAGGATTAAAGAAAAGGGAGAGTGGAATGTCCTGGCCCTAACCTTCCTGCCTCCCTTCCTCTCTTCCACACCTGCACCACATCACACCATCCATACTCATGGAGCTCCAGTAGAGAGAGAGAGGCAGGCAAGACCATGAGTCCCGGGAGTACAACGTACGATAGCGACATCTGCAAGCCTGGAGAGGCACCAATCTCCCAGACCTTCACTTGGGGCTTCCTTGCTCCTGACTCATGAGAAACGAATTTCTGCTTAAATTGTAGAGTCTGTGGTACTTCACTGAAGCATTCAGGCCTGCAAGACACCTCTTGAGGGTGAGAGTGCTGGCACAATGGCCTTTCCATTGGGAAACACTGTAACTAAGAAACAGGAGGCATTCACAGCTGCTCTGACCACGCTAGGAAAAAGAGTACTGAGCTTTGTGTAGGTTCGTGGGGCCACTCTGGAGTATATATAATCTGGAGTAATCCAGGGGCTACAGAGACAACAGTCTTGGGTGTGAAATAGCTTTTATTTGGCCATTAACAATCTTTAGCAACCAACCTGGGGCAGGTGACCATGCTTGACTCCAGTGGACTCTGTAGGCGATCCTCTTCTGTCATAGAAACTCTACCTACCTCTCTCTCTGGAGCCTGACTCCTACTAGAGGTGTTGGTTTGTATAAAAGTATTTGCAGAGTACCTTCCAATGTCAGACCTCAGTGCCTTCTGCTCCAGCACAAGTGACCACCGATGGCATCTGTGAGGCCTGTTCAGAACTTGGGAGTTGCCTCAGTGCCTGAGAAATCAGGCTGATTTAAATTCAGAAAAGAGTTGCCTCCGGTCTAGGAGGTGAGCAGGTTGTTATGAGGTACACCCATTCCTGCCTAATGGCCTAAAGCAAAGCCAACATTAAAACAATTATAGGTGTGACATTTACTTTGTCACATTAAGACTTTTACTCGTTGGAGACTAAATGAATCACACGGTTGGGTAAAGTAGGTTGTGTGGAGAGGGGTTTTTTACTGACTCCTTGGAGGCTTTCTCTCGGTGTTCCTGACTCCTGGAACACACTAACTAGCTATTTTAGAATAAAGACACATATCCACCCCTCCAGCCATTGGGCAGACTGAGGCCTTGAGGGTCTATGCTATACCAGCTGCCACACCAGGGGCAGCCAAAACAATCCTTGTTTCCATGAAGCTCAAGCACAGAGAAGAAAGCTAAGAAAAAAAAAAGTTAGTGAAATGCCATCAGTGCAAGACAGATGCTAGATGTGGATAAAGTAAGAAAAAGTATCCACGCCTATTTAACAAAATGCTAGGTTGTGGGAATACCTTGGTTCATTGATCCAACAGAGCCCTTGCCTTGATTGGACTTCATGGACTAATGAGGAGGAGGGCTGTTAAGCCGATTAGGGCAAATGAGATTGAGCCACTATTAGAGTGCATAGGAACTGTGAAGACCAGGCTCTGGCTTCATCTTAAAGAAGACTACTGGCTAGCTCTCTGGAGGACCCAGGCATGGGGCATGACACCAAGGGGTGAAAGAATGAAGAGATGGGAGTGACTTCTCCGCCCACAGAACTTTAGATACAGAATTCAGGGCAGTGTACTAGCTTTCTGTCAGTGATGAAACATCGCACCAATCAACTTCTTAAAAACGGGTTCTTTTGGCTCATGGCTATAACGTTTTAGTCCATTGCTCTACCTTATTGCTTTTGGGTCTGTGGTGAGGCGATCCATCATTGTATGGCTGTAGATACCTCTTTACTTCAGGTAGCTGTGAAGTAATAACTTTTCAAGGGCATTCCTAATTGAAATAAGTCCCGTCTAGTGGATCCCATCTCCTAAAGGTTCAACCACCTCTCTGTAGCACCATCAACTGGGGACCAACTCAACAGGTGATCCTCTAAGAGCCAAGGCCAGACCATTAGAATTTGTATCTTAATGGATTGATCTGGATGAAGGCCACTGGACCAAGGCCACTGGACCAATGATTGAGGGGTGGGGGTTGAGATGTGGTCCTAACTAGATTGGTGAATTAAGTAAGGGTACAGTTTGGGGGTAACTTGTAGGAAGTGTCAAGGGTCAGGTTAGTGCAGAGGTGGGATAAGAAGAGGAGCTTTGAATAAAAGCTTCAAAACAGGACTTTCTCTGAATCTGCAATGTGTGTTAAGGAGACACAGAAAAGACACGGCAAGGACAAAGGATGCGGGGGTGCCTGCTTGGCATAGAAGGTGTTGGAAGTAAGATGCAGAAAGGTGTGATGCGTTGAAACAAAAGACAGCCCATGGCAAGTAGGAAAGAGGCAATGGCATTTTAAGGCATGTAGTGTGAGAGGAGGCTAATGTTGAAGTAATCTGTTTGAGGCAACGTGGGGCCTAGCTTAGGGCAATGTGTGCATGTGAAGGGGCACAGTAAAGAAATTACTGACATGACTGCCCCATGGTATGGTCAGAGGGAAACATGTTTTTATTGTGAACCAGAAAGAAAATAAAAAGCATGTATCTGGGAGTAGGGAAGTCTGGGGAAGTAGGAAAGGTTGGGATGCTAGCATGACCTTTAATGCCTATAATGGATACATATAGTATAGTATAATATAGTTTACTATAGCATAGCATAGTATACCTATAGTACAGTAGGGACTGAAGGAGCCCGAACGCCTGCATGCCCTTTGATATGTAACAACAGGTAGCCAAATGTCCTTTCTGCCCGAAGTTAAAAAAAAAAAGACTCCTTTTGGCAGATGAGACCATGTTCCTGAGGAGTGCGGGCTTTTATCCAGCCACATGAAATCCTCCTATATATTCCAGCTTGAGGTCACTCCAGACACACGCACTTCCCGAGGCCTCCAATCACGGAGGCACAGTCACAGCCACTGCCGTGAGCCTCCGGGTGCTCTCCACTAACGTCCACACAACCCACCCTACCCCACAGTGGATTAAAGACAGTAGCCTCTGGGCTCCCCACAACACTGCAGAAGTCAGCAGAGAAATGTTCTGGAAATACACACATCTCGTTAGCATTGTCAGTTTGCTGCGACTCCCCGAGGACCTTCTCAAGTTGTTATTTCTCAGGCAGAACTGTCTGCGAAGAAACTGTGAGGTGCAAGCACTCCCCCGGGTCTGCAGCTAGTACACTGGGACGCAGGACGAATATGAGACATCTATTTATGTTTGGTTTTATACTAAAGGTTTAAGACAAAGTAAGCAATGAAGTAAACAAATGACTGCCAAGATTGCATGTATACCATTTGTGCAGAAATAGTCCAGTTTTTCAGTTATAGGTTCAAAACTATTTTCCTTGTAGAAATGTGTAAAATACCCTGGGGGCCAAGGTTCGATGGATTTATGAACACCTGAGTTTGTTTGTTTGTTTGTTTGTTTGTTTTGTCACTAGACATGTCAATGTAGGCATCACAAAGTATCTGAGTTTCTCTTTCTGTGCATAAAGTTTAACCGCCTGGTTTTTCTGTGACTGTAAGTGAAATGCACAATGCTCATCACATAGTTCAATCTCGGGGTCAGGCCCCAGATGTTAACCATAAGTATCACTGTGGATGATTGGCACCCAGACTGTCGGGGGCCATCTTCTCACCTGAAATGCCCATCGGAAGCAGCGAAACGGAAGCCCTGAAAGTGTGAAAGGGATGTTACATGATCGTTTGTGTGAAGGTGGAGTGATAGAGAGCTGAGTCTACGGCCTCCAGGCTTTCAGGCAGCTATTACTTTCCTTTCGGGGACTTGGTTTCCAGGCAACAGGGTAAACCCAGTATCTTTCTCCTTTGGAATTCAAATCAACGAGATACTTGGAGAATTGGCTTAAGACCCCTCCCACGGCAACTCCTACTTATGGTGCTGTCAATTACTCTTGTTCAGGAAACCAAAGCAAGTGCATCAGCAGGGAAAGCTTTAAGCCTCTCGGTTGGCCCTTTGGCTGTGATCATCTCAGGACAATACCAATGCAGTAAGTAATAGCCCTGACTCCCACGCACTCTCTGTCTCTCAGGCATGTATCCCTAGGCAGCCCCAGGTGAACCCAAGTCATATTCCCATCTTAATGGAACACATTTTAAAAAGAATATTACTAATATGCAAGTATGTTTCTTTCATGTTTGTTAAACGCTAAAAAAAAAAAAATTGTCATCAACTTAAAAAACTCCAAATAGGAAAAGTCTCATTTGAGGACCCCAGTTTGAGAATCACATTGTGTTTTTGTTTCTCTTCACTGTTGCCCTCTGCTTGTGTTTTGAAGATAACTTACACCTGCTCAGCTCTGCCTAGTGGGTCCCAGCCCTGGCGCATGCTCTCCACAAGTCATTTAGGGTCTCATGTTGCTTTGTCTGGATGGTGATTCTCCCTAATACTGGAATGACACAGATGCTGAAAAAAAAATCTGTTGATTCTTTTTGTCAACAGATTTGGCAAAATCTTTCCCCTTTAGGATGCAACCACCGTGAACAGAGTGGTGTCAACTCGCTGGGCATACTACTGTGTCTCTACACATCTTAGAACATACAGCAGGCACCCATAAACACCTTAGGACACACAGTAGACACTCATAAACATCTAGCATACAACAAATGCTCAATAAATAGCAAACGGGTACATTATCATAAAATTCAACCCCATTCAGGTTCTTGGAACAGAGGCAGAACAAAGCCACATTCTTGGGCCCAAATATCACAGGGATGACCCCTGCTCAGTTTCTGGTGGCCATGGTTTTCCTCTGAATGCTCAAGAGTGGGACCTTCATGTTTCTCTCAGCATTCTTGTCTTTTCAGAATGGCCCCTTAAACAGAGTAGGGCTTTTCGAGTCCCAAACCCAAAACTCACCAGTGTGTTCACTAGCCATCAAATTGTTTCAAAGACCTAAGAACCAGGGGGCCAGATTTATCACAGCAATTTCTCAGTACCACTTGTTCCGTGTTACTTTCTTGTTTCTGTGACGTAAGCAAATCTCTGACCAAGGCAACTTAAGTGAGAAAGGGTTTCTTTTGGCATACAGATATACAGGGTCCATCAAAGCAGGGAAGACAACAGTAGCATGGAGGAAATGCATGGTGACAGAAGGCGCAAGCTGACTAGTCTTACTGAGTCCACCTCGGGAAGCATGAGGTGAACAAAATATAGGGGCTAGGCTAAAAAGCCTCCAGGCCAGCCCCAAGTGACCCAGTTCTTCCAATGAGGTGCCATTTCCTAAAGATCACGCAGCCTTTACATGCAGTGCCTCCAGCTGAGGACCAACCATCTGTTCAACTCTGAGAACTCCAGAGAGACATTTAACATCCGGACCACAACACTGAATGACAGCAACATGTGTGAGGCATCTTTTTGAAGTGAAAAGTATCCTAAAATTATATGGAAGTGATGGCTATACTTTCTGTGAATGTCCTAACACCACTGACTTGTGTGTATACGTTACGTGGGTGGGTTCTGTATGTTGTGAACGCTGTATTACTGCGGCTGGTATGGAAAGAAGCAGACTCTGCTGCTGGCTCTGAGTGTCAGTGTGTTGCCCTGTGACACAGTGCTCATTGCACAGCCTAACTCAAAGAGCAGAGTAAAGGAGAGATAGCATGACAGTAAAGTCACGGGCACAGTAAATGCTGGGAAACAGATGGGCATCACTGTTGGACTTTACTTAAACAAGTGACCTCTGCTTTGCCCATCCTGAACTGTGGCTTTACTGTTTGCTTTTAGTCAAAATGGGCTGGGATAAGCTGCAAGGATGATGCCGCCGCCCCCCCCCCACACATACCCTACCCTACCCCTTTGCGTGTATTCTGGTGAGATCACACACTTAGGGCTCTGATATCTGTTATTTATTTTTTTTAACTAATCAAACTGAGACCTTGTTCAAGATGGGCTTATGAAGAATTACCCTTTTAATGGTGGAACATTTAATGAGAAACTGGATTTTCTACTGCGTAAGTGCCCTTCATACAAATTAGCTTGGCCCTGGGTCCTGATCTAAATTGGGCTTCCTACTTTGCTCTAAATGGCCTAATATTTTCTTATTAATCTCTGCCCTTTCCACCTGCCCCGGCTCTGCCTCCTCCTGTGGATCTCTCCCCAGCAGCGGGCTGTGGCCTGACACATGTTTCTTCAGCTTCTTTGTATCTGGTTCAAGAGGCAGGTGTTGGACATGATGAGTTTTCTAGAAACTGTTTATTCCATTTACAAACTCCTTCCCACCCCCCTGTGTCCCAGTGGAGTTTTTTTTTTCCCACTGAGAATATGTTTATATTTAGGAACAATGGATTTGGGCCAGGTGAGTTCTGGTGCAAGGTAAAATTGAGGACTCAAAGGGAAAGTTGGAGAAATGAAAAGCAATTAATCATAGCCATTGAAAGAACAGGCTTGGAGCACAATGTGTGCCCAACCCAAATTGAGCCTTCGGCACTGGGCAAAGCAGTGCAGGTTCTGCTAAGTGCGTGTGAGTGGCTTTGATGGCCTCTCAGATCTTCTCATGTGGGTCTGTAGAAGGATGCTTGCCTTGTGTGGGCAAGCGGGATGCATAACACGCTTCTCATCAGAGCTTCCTGCTACCACTGTTATAGTTGCACTTGGTCTGAGTATCGAAAGGAGTGTGGTTAGTGACTAGAACAGTTTTATATGTTGATTATATGAGATGGGGTGATAATCTTCCCAAGAAGTCTTAGACAAAGTTATAGTCAGCTGTCACCAAACAGCATAGCAGACAGGGGCGAAAAGCCTGTGTTGTCATAAGCCAAGTAGCTTAGCTACATGTCCAAAGAAAGGATACAGTAGCAGATACTCTTAGCTCGAGCCTCTGCCATCTTTCTTCACAGAACTCCAATATTTATTTTTTATACTACTTATAGTCTCCGACTGTGTGTCTTTATATCATTTGCTTTAAGGACTATTTTATCAAAGCTATTGATAGAATAGGAGCTACAGAATTTCAATAATAAGATGACTCCTGGGCATTGGAAACCACAGGGCTAGACTTGACGCTATAGCCATCCTTTCTTCTCCACATAGGATCTCCAGGTGCTGCTTTAATTGCTCTGATCATGGGGGCACAGCTACTATTTACAGAGAGGTTGCTGTGAAGGTGAACACATGCTTCACTCATCCTGTCCCCTTTAAACTACTGTTGGCACTCTGAAAGGTAGCTACTTTGCCTCCCTTCTAAAGATAGAAAATGAAGGATAGCTGATGCACACTGGCGACCTTTTGACACACCTGCCACAACACACTCTACACTTGTATTTGCAGTCACACACACAAAAAAAAGCCTTGAGTTTAGGGGTATAGGTTGTTTCTTCACTTGTTGCATGCAAGCAATGGTATTTGGCATAGGGGAGATAATCAGTAATGGATGGATGCATAAAGGCAAGAAATGAAAGTCGGGGTTCATATACAGAAAAGTACTGCACTGGGCTTAGCTCTCAGGGTGCTCTTCAGAACATTGTTGATCTCACATTGCTGATGGAGGGAAGTGGCCTGACTTACGACTGATGTCCTCAGCTCAGGGCCTGTGGTGCTGAGGATGTCATGAGAGGGGAATGTTCAGGAGCTAGATAGAGCCAGTGATGAGTATTAGAGGCCTGGGAGACCCCAGGTTTCTAGAACTTGTAGGTCCAGTGTCCAGATTCCTAGCTGGACAAAGTGTGGTAAGTGTTTAAATTGTTATATTTTCCTCTTATCTCTGACACTATGAACAAGCTCCTGAATTTTATGCCTATTGTCCTTTGGAATATGGAAGTGGTTTGGTTTTTGAAGAATGGATATAAAGTTTATAATTATTATCTATGCATCCCTTTCTTTATGTGGGGATGCTTGAATTCCTGACATGTATGTAGCAAAATATCATGTTAATAATGAGTACAAGAGCCTGTTACAAGATACGGACACTCAATATCAAATACTATCGTAGCCTATTTCCCCGCATATATGAGTTACCAGAAGCAATATCATCATAAAACCATTTTTAAATAATCGTTCGGTGTCATTACTTAATGCAATGAAATGATTCTGGACTTTTACTATGAGGTAGTTCATGGAAGTGGGTGTATGGAGGGTCTTGGACCCAGGCCAAAGCATAGTTAAGAGTTAGAAATACTGGAAAGTCATTGCTGATGCTATTCTAGCAAGAATTTTTGGACATGGACTCTAGTTGATGATGACTGATAGTACCTATCATATATCAAAAGCAAATTACATACATTACCTCTATTATCTGATGCTCATTGTTTCATGGGAGTGATTTTATAATTTATTTATTTGAGGTTTTTGTTTTGTTTTGTTTTGTTTTTGTTTTTGTTTTTGTTTTTTTCAAGACAGGGTTTTTCTGTGTAGCTCCGGCTGTCCCGGACTTGCTTTGTAGATTAGCTTGGCCTCGAACTCACGGAGGTCCTCCTGTCTCTACCTCCCTGAGTGCTGGGATTACAGGCATGTGCCACCGCGCGTGCGGCAGATAATTACCTTTAAGTTTTCCTTTTCTGTACAAAAGGCCGAGGCTCTGAGAAGAAGTAAACTAGCTCGTTGTTTAAATGGGTAGAACCAGAGTTTGCGTGTAGAGCTATTATTTTATTTCTTTTGATTTGATTTTGCTGGCATGCAGGCGTAACCAGGAAGTAGATCTCGGAACGGTAAGTTTTTAAAGCCAACAGAGCCTCATCATGCTTGTTTCTGAATCCATTTTTCTTTGTTTTCAGGTCAGGATCGCAGTGAAGCCACTTTGATAAAGAGGTTTAAAGGTGAAGGGGTCCGGTACAAAGCCAAACTGATTGGGATTGATGAAGTGTCCGCAGCTCGGGGAGACAAGTTATGTCAAGATTCCATGATGAAGCTCAAGGTACAGTGCAAGCGTTTCTTTAGCAATAGCTCTGGCCACGCATGCGTGGAGGAGAGACCTGGTCCCAGCACCCGGGCGGGTCGGCTCATTGCTTGAGTGCTTTGCTTCCTAGATGGATCACTGCGCCTATTCACTGGGAAGAAAGTCCAGTGGCCTAGAAATACTGCCTGGACGCTTACTTGTGGAGGTATTTAGTCAGACCTTGTCCATGCTGTGGACCATAGTTTCTTCTAGGTTAACTTTGCTGTAAAATCCCCTGCAAAAACAAAACCATAAAAATCGTCAAATTGTGTAATCCCTCACATATTTTGAATCTTTGTTACTTTATTACTTTTTAATTTTTTTTCTTTTACATAGCTTGTCCTCTACTGACAGATGTGAAGGCACAAACCTCATTTCATTCGTTCTTGTAGTTTATGTGATGCGTGCGCTCCAACATTTCACAGTGTAGAAAGGTGGCCTCACTGAAGTGACTCGCAGCTTGATGACAAAGACAGTCCTGCCTGGGAAAACCAGAGGAATGAGCTAGAAAAACCTTAAACAGACCCAGGCAAGCAGCACACTGCTTATCCAAACAGCCTTAAAAACACACACAAAAAAGAATCCTCCCCCCTCCCCCCAAGATCCAATTAATTTTTTAAAAATGTGTAAAATATTTAAAAAGCAAATTCTCTAAAAAGAATCCTACTAGCCCATACAAAGTTTACTTTTCTCAATATAAAATTCTAATTATAAAATACTTTGAAAATACGGAAAAATATGAGGAATATAACTAAAATCCCACAGAAATAGTGAGAGCTGGTATTTTTTGTTTCATCTTCAGTTGTTTTACTCCTGTAACATATAAATAATACACATTATAATAAAATGGATTAGCATTCATTCAACTTCACAACCTGGTTTCTTTTATCTCATATATATATATAATTTTTTTTTAAATAGCATCAAATAGTTTAAAGGATATTGTTAGGTTAGTGGGATATTTTTAAGTATAAGAAACAGAAAAAATTGTCCACATTCTGACAAAGTGCCTGAAAGTATTTAAATGACAGAGAATTGTTAATTATTGTCTGCCTCACCTTTTTCTTATATGATTAACAATTCACAGCTATCATTTTTTTGTTGGTGATGTACAGTGAGTGATTCTTAGGACTTTAATGTGTCTGTCAAATGTGGTCTCCCAGTAGCATAGCTGTAAATAACAGGATTTTTAAAACTACTCAATTTTTTTTTTGTTCTATATCCTTGTTTTGGGTATTTAAAATGTTACATGAGCAAACTTTGTTTTAACCGATGCATACCTAACTTATGTACATTAGAAGAGGGTGTTGGAGAAAGGGAAAGCATGGCTTCACACTTTCACCTTGGAAAGAGGTTAGTGATTTTTTTTTCTCGGATAATGAAGCCATGTTATGAGCTTTCAGGGCAGCTTAATAATGAGCCCTCTTTCTATTCTGAATTCCAACCCGAATGATGAATAGATGAGGCAGTCAAGCAAGAAGATTCCCACGGCCGCTTTGTGACTGATGAATGCTGGCCTAAGGGATGTGACTGTGAAACAGGGCCCCCAGGCAGAGCCTTGAACGACTTAGCTGGTGCCTGGCTTGTAGGAGAGTCCTCTGTTCTCCCACTCTTGCCTGACCCCCAACTCAAGCAGCTTCCACTTGCACACACGTGAAATCAGAATGGAGCCTGTGTACCAGGCTCTGTGTGCCGCCGAGAGACTGAGTCTCGTGTGGCCCTTTCTCAGCCACTCTTACCATCCCAACAGAACCAGAATCTGGTCTTTACTGTGGTAATTAAAGCCTCGGAAATGAATGGAGGTTTGCTCCTGGCAAAGCTTCATTAAAAGACAGCCAAAGTGCCACTCCTTAGTCCTCCACGTGCACAGACTTGATCCTCACCCAGAGCCACCAGTCTGCAGAGGAAAGATGAGTTCAGCATTCCCTGTACCAAGAGTCCAGGAGATGCTGTTCATCAGGTACCAGCTGCGGAGAGCCTTATGGGCCAGCTGCATTTGTAAAAGCACCAGGTTCAAGTGTCTATGAAGAATCAGCTTGTTCTGCTCCCAGGAGTTTATCTTTGGGATCAACAGTAGGCCATGCTAGCTAAACCAGCTCTAGGTGTGGGTGCCAAGGTATGCTGTGTGTGTGTGTGTGTGTGTGTGTGTGTGTGTGTGTGTGTGTGTGTGTGTTCCCTGTAGTGAAATATCCCATCTGTCGTCCCCTATAATCATGAGGTCCTGAGGCCCAGAGAGTTTGTCCTGCTATAACACTTTTCCTGTTAAATGCACTGAGCATATTGAGGGATTCTTCATTTCCAGATGATTGTGTTTCGTTATTTGCAACTTGCTGAGAAGAATGTTGACATTCTGGCTCCCAGTGGTGCTTCTGTAAGAAGCCCAGAAACATAAGTGATCGATTCTGCATTTGGCCACCTGCCCAGGAAAGAGAAAGAGAAGTACAAAATTCCTTTTAGCCTTGAAAAAAGGCCCACTTGCTCTTATTAGACCATATGAGAACTGGAGGGGGAAAAAAATGGAATCCCTTTGCTAGACTCTGAAGTTGATGCATCATCCATTAGAGAATCCTCTCCTGCATTGCAGGAGAGGTTCTAGACGGTTTCTTTGTGTGAATCTGAGGAGCCCGCTGTCTACTGCCAGACAGATCTACAGCCAGACCACCGCAGTATTTCACTTTACAGTCAGCAGGGCACTTTCACATACATCAGCTTTTGATCTTACAAGCGAGAGATTGGCCTCCAATGTTTTGTAGCTATAAAATCTAGGTTCAGCGAAGTCAAAGTATTTCTTCCACAATCTTTCCCAGAACTCAGAACTGGGTCTCCAGAAGCCTGGCCTTTAACAAGCAGTAGTTTAAAACTCAGTTGTATCATGTTCTGTATTGGGGTTTCATTTATCCTTTCTTAGCTTGATCTTATGTGTCTGCCCCTAAGGTATTCCCGGTAGCCGTGCCTCTTTGATTTTTTAAAGAAGTCAACTTTCAGATACCTTGGGTAGAGGAGTGTCATTGACAACCTGTGGGCTGATGAATCCCAAAGGTAGAGCCTGGAGGACCAAGCACAGGACCACAAGTGTGTGCCAGTCAGGGTCCTGAGAGCTACAGAATCTACCCTGAAGAGAACAGGGGAAGGGAAAGTGAGGCAAGGTTAGAAAAGCAGACACAGTGTGGGAAGACAGGCAGGCTCTGCCATCTGTGGTTTATCAGCGTTGACTCCTTTGATTTTTAAGAGGCCACTTGGCCACCGATCTTGTGCTTCTTCATCTGTGAGGTGAAACAGATAATCCTGATTGCCCACAAGTGTGATGTGCAAATTTTATGACAAATAAGAAAACACATACCGGAAGTGCTGAAGGTAGTGGCAGACTCCCAGTACACTCAGGTTGCCAAGGGTTCAGTTTCTAGACACTGGGCCCTGATCTGTCGTCTCTTCCTCACAGCTCTTCCTACACAGCTCAGTAAACAGTCTTGAGGTGAATAGTCCCATGTGGCCTGCTAGGATGGCAAGTGTGCCTGCTGTAAGTGTAAGTTTCCAGAACCTTACACAGCAGCATCCCATCTCACAGAGGAAAAGTCCTCGATGTCATTGACCTTTTTAATTTCCCCAAAGATAGCACCATATGGACAGGCTTTCTCTCCATCCTCCATAAGCAACCCAAGTACACAGGAGTACAGGAGCACAGCCTCTGGCTCTTCCCATTCTTGCTAGACAACCTTATTCCATCAGGAAGTAACCACTTACTGCCTATAATCAAAGATGGCCTTGGTTCCTAGTCAGCATCATATGGTAGAAGGTAATGCCTCTTGATGTTCTGGAAATTCTGTGAGTCAGGGACTACATCAACTATGCTGTGGGCGGGAACCATTAAAGCCACACTTCCTGGCTGCAGGTACAACACTCTTCCCTTGCCCTGTGATGTCCTCCCCAAGGAGGAAAAAAGAGGAATTCCCTCTGGCTCAGCCCTACCATCTTTTCTTTTGTGAGGGGTGCTCTTAGTCTATTTGTGCTGATACAGCAAAATATAGAGGATTGGGTAATTTCTAGAGAACAGAAATGTGGCCCCCGAGACACAGACACACAGACACACAGACACACACACACACACACACACACACACACACACACACACAGACACACACACACACAGACACACACACACACACTGCTAGAGGCTGGAAAGTTCAAGATCAGGGTGTCAAGGGACCAGTGTTCCATGATGGTCCCGTCTTTCTGCTCTCCATAGTGGGACTTGCTGAGTTCTTCAGGGGTGAGGACTAACTACAGTGACCATCAATAAAGGGCAATCGGGCAGATGCCTTCCCCTAAGCCCTCTGTGCAGGCACAGCCCAAGTAGGGGGTTGTTGCTGTTGTGACTTACCTCCCAGAGGCTTTATCTTTAAGCAAGCTCACAATGAGGACTAAGTTTTAACATGCAAGATGGGAGGAATGCATTTTCACCTATAGAAAGACACAAGACTAACTAGTCTAAGTTTTATCTGGGTAATTAAGGCTAAAGTCTGATATAGAGCGACAGGGGTGTATGTTGTTTTACACAAATGTGACAGAAAGAACAGTTGCAAAGTCTTCTTTTCCTAGGCCCAGTATCTGGCTTGGCCTCTCATTTTTTTTTTTCAAATGAGTAAAATAACCTCAGTTCTTAAGTGTATAGTTGATACCCTGTTTATAATTTATTTCAATCACTGGGTATAGGGAACAAATTAAACACACACACACACACATACACACACACACACACACACACACACACACACACACACACACACACACACACTTAAACATCCCCAGCATCAAGCAAAGTCAGGCAGCTGTCTGATACGGCACATCAAATGCTGTGCTTCCCTTGAGAGAAAGGGAAATGAACAAGGTGTAGTTGGCATGGAGCGTGTCCACACTGGCAGGGTGACACTGAACAGAAGTGGAAGTTACTCTCTGATTTCAGACACAGCCTCATCACTCCTCCTTGTTACTTATAAGTATCCACTGTGCATTCAAAAGTGAGCAGCACACGAAGGATCTAGAAACCATAGATTAGACCACAAGGGGTGTGGGGTGAAGTCACTGTGTAAGCATTTACCAGGAAGTCATTGGGGAAGGGACAGCAGTCACAGAGCTGAATGGAGAACACTAAGGAGGAGAGAGATTCTGCCTCTGAGAAGGACCTGATACACAGAATAGTATTTCCCAAGTACCAGGAGTTTGCAGGGCTGCCTTATGGTCCCATAGCCATTCTGTGTGGTAACTCAGGACTACCCACCACCTTTTGTAGCATCCTTTTTCTCATCGTCAGTTGCAAAGTTTGAATCAACTCATTTTAAGGAATATTTCCTACTCTGACAATTCTGCAGGTCTGTAAGATGTGCTTGAGAGTGGAAGGGTAACTTTTGAGAGTGTGAGTTTCCAGCTGGTATTACCCATCGAAGAAAGAACTGGATGCTCATTTCTTACTAGCAGAAATTGACTTTCCTGCATGTCTTTGGTATGCTGAGAATGAAGCTAGGTAGTTTATGCAAATCTTTAATTTTCTCCTATGAGAAAGAGAAATAGAACTGAGGTGAAGTTCTTCATCCAGAATCAGGAGTATAACAAGGTGTTGTAAGCTGGAGATGATTTCCAACACCCAAAGTAAAGATGTATAAAGTATACAATTTGATAAGCAAGGTCCCTCCTTGCACCTCCGGCTGAAATGACTGTTCTTCATACCAGTTGTTTTCCAAACAAGTTCTGGAGCAAAGTGTTCTGAGACCAGCACAAAGCACTATGACCTCCAAGAACCGTGAGGTCGATATTATTTCAGATTTGCCACTAGTGCTGAGAGCTGAGCTTAACTTTACACAGTGGCACAAGAATGGAGACTTTGTGATGCCTCATGCTAAGTAAACAGCAGCCTGCATGTGGAAATTTCTGAAATGACTTCAACTACCAAGTACGCCCTAGACTTTAGTCTATGTTCGTCTCTAACTGCCACCACAAAGTCTAACTTTAAAAAGTAAATGGTTTACCCTTAACTTGAACCACATAAACCATAGCACCTATAGTACAATTACCTGGCAAGCACCTACTGCCCCTACCAATTGGAGAGTGGTACTCCAAGCTCTAGGGTTAGGCCAGAAAACAAAATAGCATCTCTACCTTCTGTGAGGATTACTTTCCCGAGTTTACAAGCAACTGGGCAGCTGGGAAATAGATACTTTGGGAAATGGAATGCATTTCGTATGTGTTTTACCCCCAAAATACAAGAATGACAAAAGAAGGATGATGGGAAAAGACTATAAATGTCTGAGTAACTTTACAAATGCTGGTCATAAATATTATGATTGTATTTTGCCAAGAGAGCGAGGGAGGGAGACAAGGAGGTAAGGTGATGGTCTAGGATATTTTTGCCTTTTTCTAATGTCTAGAATTTATTCCTACAAAAAATATTTTCAGAAATATAAAAACATAATCTTTATTTGAGACTATGCTGAGTGAGTTACCTTTATTTAAAAGCTTAAATCTACGCTCAATATAAAAAAACCCAACGCAGATGTTAATATGAGGGCTTTATTGTTTGCATCTCGGTAGTCTACCCAACTCTGAGTCAAATATTACAACAAAAAAGAAGACATTGCCTATATTGGATGACTTGTTAGATATGTACTTATTTCAAGGTAGAACCGCTACGACCAGTATTGCCCTAAAATATAGAGCAGATCTGAGCATATGATGTGAAGTCCTGTACAACGGCTAGGGCTGGGTGTGCATGATTGGTGGCTCCATCTGATGGTGTCTGACACGCCGTTGGACCAGAGGGAATTCTCAAATGAAAACACTAAAGTAAAAGCCATGTTCTTCCTTTTAACAGGGTGTTGTTGCTGGCGCTCGTTCCAAAGGGGAACACAAACAGAAAATCTTTTTAACCATCTCCTTTGGAGGAATCAAAATCTTTGATGAGAAGACAGGGGTAAGTGAAGAAGCCACATAGCAATGTGAAATTGAATCCATTGACAGATGTGCCCCCCTCAAAGCCTCTCTTTTTTTTTTTTTTTTTTGTGGGCAAGAATATCAAACAAGCATAAAAACACATAAAGCAACTGACAAACTTGATCAACTATGATCATCCATCAAAGCAAGTCTCTTGCCTGACTTGGCCACAGCGTTACTGCACCGTGCTTTTTAACACTGTAATTGTGGTCTAAGCGTCACACTATCCTAGTAATTCTAACGGGAGATTGATGAGCTCAAAAGAGCGGTGGTCATGTGACAGTTCGCATTAAATGTTTGTGGTACATGCACTTGAAGGAGACACATGTTGAGTTTTGGGACTTGGTTAAAGCCCCAGACTCTCCAGTTCAGCTTGTCACAGCTTGCAGTTACTGTTATCAATAGAATAAATACAATTCTTAATCTTAAAAAAAAAATACGAAAAGACACAAACTATCACTCTCTAACCACGAACAGTAAGAACTAACACGTTTGCTGAACCCACCAATGAAAGAGATTTGTGTTTTCATCAGTCTCACACAACTGCACTGAACTCCCAGGCTCACTCCCACATCTCACACCACACTGTTGGTCCTGGTCACTGAGGGGAAGGAAAAACAGATAAACATTCTGTGACCCCAGTTTTCCTTTTATTCACTCAGTGCTTCACAGCTTATAAAACACCTTCATATGCACGAGTTCCTTTGGACTTTGTAAAAACAATGCATCAGGCAATTTAAGCAATGCTCCAACCAGCCATGTTACTTGACCTTGATCATCTTCTTATTACCACGTGCTTATTCTGACTAGTAACACAAGGGTGAGAAGATGATAATTTAGAAGCGAAACTGTGTTTTCTGAAAGAAAAATACTGCGAGAAAATCACTTCTAAAAAAAAAAAGTGGAATAGATCTTGGCCATGAGCATATTCACAACCCACAGAGGGTGAGAGTGGCCCGGATAGCCAGTGGATAAACAAAGTGTAGTTGTATATGGTGTGGAATGGAAGGGTTGCTAGGCATACCAGGAAAGTCTGGCAAGCGCTGCAATCTGGATGGACTTTGAAGAAAAGATGCTGAATGGAGTAAGCCAGGCACAAAAGGACAAATCCTGTGCAATGATGAGAAACCCAGAACACTTAAAATCCTGGAGTCAGAGGTG
Organism: Acomys minous; assembly: GCF_964271855.1. NCBI lineage: Eukaryota > Metazoa > Chordata > Mammalia > Rodentia > Muridae > Acomys > Acomys minous. Next base: position 84,029,233 of record NC_140487.1, read on the forward strand.
TAATGATGACCGCCGAGGGTTAGGGAGAATAAAGATGGGAGTTACTTTTTAATAGCTTTGGGTTTGGGTTTGTAAGTGACCTAGAAGGGAGGTGATCATGACTACTGGGGTGGGGGAAAGTGTGAGTGGGAGGCAGAGAAATGGCTCAGTTGACAAGAGTACATATTGCAGCTCCCAGGTATCTGACACCATCTTACACACACACACACACACACACACACACACACACACACACGTAAATAAGTACTTATAAAAATAAATATAAATAAATAAAAGTGAATGTACTTAATGCTACTGGCTATATACTTTAAAAGAGTTCACGTAAAATGTTGGAATTACTTTAGCACAATAAAAATAATAACTAGTAATAAAACCATACACTTATCCAGTGTCTCTTACATACTAATTAGGTTAACCATTTTACATGCATTATTCAGGTCAGTCCTTACAACCATGCAAAAAATAGTAACTTATTTTCAGATTCTGTAGTCAAATGCTGGAGACAAGACGACTTTATAAAGAAGAGAGGTTTGTTTATTTAGCTACAGTTTTTGAAGTTTAAAGTCATAGCTAGGGCATTAGCTTGGCTGTGTTGAAGACCCCATAGTGTATGGTGTCCTTCCATGCATAAGGAGAAAGAGATCACACTTGGAAATAGGAAGACAGCACAACTCCTTCTAAGGACATAACCACTGTTGACAAATGGATTGCCTAAAAGGCCCTACCCCATACAGGTTCACACCATTTCTGACATTGTCATCTGAAAGACCAAACCTCCAACACCTGAACCTTGGAAGATACAAAGGTTCGAATCATAACTAAGCCCAAGCAGTAATTCATCCAGTGGGTAATATGTTCCAGACTTGACCTTTTATAAGTACCAGGTTACATAAACATCCTAACTATGTAAGAGCTAGGTGGCACCATCATCCTTGCTTTACGGCTGAAGATGTCAAGGACAGAAAACTGGGCATGTATTTCAGAAAATGAGAAGTAGCAAAGGCCAATTAGAGCCCATGTATTTTGGCCAACATTTGCACGGCTCAAATTCCTGTTACATCTTAGGCTTAATGGGTGTCATAATTTCAGGCGTTTGTTTGTTTGTTTGTTTGTTTTTATGAATAAGTCAGTCTGGTGCGTTTCTATGTCCAGGAGAGGCTCCAGAAATAGCAAACAAAGACTTTGTAACATTGGCAAGTTCTGGAGAAAAAGCACAGCACACCATACAGGGCCAAATGGAGAGGACACAAGGACTGCCAATGACCAGAAGATAGCAACAGAGGGGCCTCTTAGACCTTAGGCCCCACAGGGAATCGCGTGCAGGGCAAGGGGACAGCTTGGATCTGTCTATTGTAATCATTTCTTCTGGCTCGAAGCCATGAGTGTCGCCTCCTGCTCCACAGCACCTGGCTCTAGAGTGATTACAGCAAAGCAAAGTTTCTCCTGTAGGATGTGGACTCGAGAGGATGCCTGGCTTGCGATTGGTCACTTTGCCTATCAGTCAACGAAATAGTCCTTGCTGGACACTTTGTTGTGTCTAAGAACTTGCTAGCCCTGGTAAGGGCATTGCTTTCCCAGCCAGAAAGGCTTTTGAATACATCAAAACAGCATGATATATGGAAACTGAAAAGTATTTACAATGCAATGTTCAGGAGACAGAATATAGATTTAACCTCAGATTGCCCTGAATGGAAAAATCAATACAATTTACCTCTATATTATTGGAAAAGATGGAACTGTCTGTGGATGCCTTGATGGAAGGGAGTTTAAAATGAAGGCACTGGAGTCAGTAGAAAATGGGCTTGAATTCTGCAGGACTAAGAACCCAGTGTAAGCCTCCACTGCCTTCTTCAAACCATGCTTTCAGAACTTGAGAGTCTGTGTCTTCCCCTGAAAGTTTATACTTTTAGATATCTGTGCTCAGGGTGAAACTAAAAACTGTTGAAAAGATATTGACAAATCAGTGTTTATCTTGGTGATCAGGACCAGGTACCAGGGCAGGGACTCTGGGGCTGGGAACTACACTGGCCAAGTCTTCTCAGCACACACTCACCTTCTGGGATCCTGTAGCATAGAGTTAGAGAACATCTCTGTCCTTCAACACCCGGTGGGAGCCAAGTAATTGGGCGGAGCCTCCAGGATACCTAGGCAATGGTTTAGATACCACAATAGTACGATGTCATCTCTAGTTTCTTCCAGATTCCAGCTCTCTTTATCACCATGACAACCAGTATATTCAAAGGAACAGAGGCTGAAGCAGGAGGTTGGGGTATCTGGTCTCTTTCCTTGTTTGGGGACCATGCTTTGGCCTTTGCTACTGCTCCTCTATGCCCTGCCCCTCCATCAAATAGACAGTGCCCAGATAGAGATCTAATATGTTAATTAGATCTCTATGCCTCCTCTAGCACCAAACTTTGAAGTAGTTTTTGTTTGTTTGTTTTTATAAGAAAAGTTAAGGTAAGTAGTTTTTGTTTGTTTGTTTTTATAAGAAAAGTTAAGGTTTTTTTTTTTCAGTCCCAAAAGGAAAAATGTCAGATCTTTGGTGGAAAATCAGAAAAGGAGGCAGAGTCGAGTGTGTGCTCTCTGGCTTAGTCTGTTGCAGTTTTGTGTGGCTAACACTAGGCCTCTGGAGCACCCAGCTTCTGCAGTCTTCTCGTAATTATAAACCTTGACACAAGTCCTGGAAAAAACATTCAAAAGAATTGAGGTTTTATTATGATTCTTATTTATATGAGGTTTATTCACTTTATGTGTGAGCTTGTCTGCGTGTTTGTCTGTGCACCGCATGCCCACAAAGGTCAGGGGAGGGCATCCAATCTCCTGAAACTGGAGTTATAGACTGCTGTAGACTCCTGCATGTGGGTGCTTGAAATTAAACCCAGGCCCTCTGCAAGAGCAGCAAGTTCTGAGTCAGCTCAGGCCTGAGTTCCTTTACATCTGAAGTACGGGTGATGAAACTGCAAAGAGCAGTCAAGGTGAAGGAACCAGCTTGTCCCCTATGACCTCATTGAAAACGAGGCTCCTTTCTGGAAGTTCTAAAATGCAGGCTTAGTATATAAAGAAGAAGAAGAAGCCTTTCTCAACCGCCAGAACTGCTCAACAGTGAGATGAGATGAACTCTGTGTGAGTGACGTCACCGTTACTGGTGCAATAGGACTGCACTGTATGATAAGGTCTTATTGAAGAGGGTCGGGTAAGGTGAGAGATACAGAGCAGAGGCATGTCTGTTCATTTCTGAGCGGAATTTTAAGGTTCTGTTTCTCCCTGAAAGTAAGAAGCGCTGATGTGGTCTACTCAAATGCCTTCCCTGAGAGACTGCAGCACTGTACTGAACCTCTGCCCTTGCCCGGTGTGACAACCCAGTGCATGGTGGGGTCTTCGTGTTGAGGAATTGGAGAGCTAGACCTGATTATTTGGGATGACAAATCATGCTTGTTTTGTGGGTTTTTTTTTTTTTTTGGTTTTTTTGTTTTGTTTTGTTTTGTTTTGTGGGAGTGTCTGAATAATTTTGTCCACGTTCCAACTACACCTTTCTATAAGCCGAGAAAAGAAACATTTGCTGGAAAACATGACAGCAGCTAGAATTTTAAAAACCTAAAATTGTCAAAAAAATATTTTTGACCCCAATTTAAAAAGACCCTTGTGCAATTAAAAAGAAAAAGTAGCAATTTACACCCTCCCTTGAATTCTCAAAGAACTCCCAGCCCCTTACATGAGCAAATTTGTATTATTATTAGCATGTTGGGGGCATAAATCATTGTTGAAAGCTGTTCACATTCACGCACCTAAGGCATAGCTAAATGTATCGGCGGGGTCAGTGAGAAGCAGGAGGCAGGAGATGTCACCCATCACCTTTCTGTTATTAGTCGTAGGAACAGGAGCCCTCTAGAGCAGGAAGGAGCTGGTCAGCAGGACAGCCATAGCTCTCAGGACAGTCCGGTGGACACCGGGACCAGAGGCTGTCACTCTCATTTCACATGCATAATGTTACAGGTTTCCTTTAATATATAAGAGCAAATTCACATGACCTCTGTCGGATTGTCACAGTCATTTCCTTCTGAGCTCCTTGACTGTCCCTGAGCACTGGTGTAGACCCAGAGCAAACCTTCTAAGCCCAGGAGCCCCTCCATTCCTGAGGCCACTACTGACTCTTTGCTATCTACTTAAGTTTTTATTCCACAGAATCATTATAACCTATGCCATAAAAATCACACATATTGTAAGACCCTAAAGATAAGTCTGTTTCTTAGGATGGAGCATCATGGTCATTGTCAACCTTTCAAGGGGTTGGGCTAGCCTCGTAACAGCTGCTTGTGAATTTTACTCTTTCTTTGCACGAACCAATCATTTTTCGAATGCTACCTTATAGCCCCATTCTGTGACACAGTTCCTATTATTATTGCTGTTTTACAAGGGGGACATTTTAGATCTAGGTAGTGCCAGCCCCACAGCTGATAAGTAACTAAATCGGGATGCAATATCAAGTCACCTGGTGCAAAAGACCTAATACTAGTTAGGAGTAACTAACAGTAGCATGCCTAATTTTATAGATTTCCTTTAATATTTAGGAGAGCAAATTCACATGACGTCCGTCTGATTGTCACAGTCATTTTCATTCTGGCGTGTACTGAATGGAGAGAAAAAGCAGTGGAGATAAAGCCGGAATGCCCTCCTCGTGCTCTGTCATGGCCAGACAGAATGCTGACAGTTTGACTCTCAGGTGATTAGCCAGTAGCATCTTGGAAGCCTGTCTATGCCATGCGCAGCTCTGGTTCCTAGAGATTTAAAGATGAATAAGACATGGCCCTTGCCCCCGAGGCATTCACAGCCTAGTGCAAAAGCCGTCTCACAAAGTGAACTGACAGCTGCCAAGGCACAGGCACGAACAAAGTTGTCCATGCTCAGGGACTAAAGCCTAGCTTTGCCTAGAATATTCCTGGAAGTCTTTACGGGAGAGGACACACTGATTTGGCAGTGAAGGGGTTGAGTGAAAAGATGAGTTGGGGGGTGGGGGGCAGAAGAGACAATAGCATCTATGCGTGCACATCTTTCTCCAAGGGAAGGCATGTGCGTTCACTCGTCCTGCAGGATGTACATATTGAATGCCTCTTTAAGCACATAGATAAATAAGGCTTTGCTGCCCTGCGCATCGCTGTTATCTGTTTGGTTCGTGACGACTCTCCAAAGTGGAGTTCCAGTAATATTTGTTGCAGCAGAAACAAAATGACAGGATGATTAAAAACCACAAACGCACACCGAATAAGTAGGGCATAGCAGGTGAGAGGCGGAGAATGGCAGAGGGTTCATCCCCGCCCCTCAGGATAGATGGGTAACAGCGGCTTAAATGCAGTGGCTACCTTAAGTTTTTGGGTGGATTGAGTAAGTTTCTCTGAGGAAACAAAGTGTCACCTCAGTCATGCTTCAGTTAGGAATAGTTTAAACGGAGTGTTTTTGAGCATGCTCAGGAAAGGGCAGCTGAGGTCAGTGCGGGAGGCTGGTCCCAGGGACTGGGCTATAAGGAAGGTGAAGGGGCTGTGCAGCAGGACACAGGAACCCTCAAGGGCAAGGACAGAACTATCCTCTCCATCAATAAGACTCAGCAAGAGCGATGCTAACAGCAGCACTGTAAGTATGACGGTATGGTTTGTGGCTGCTGAAGCCAGTTGTATGTGACCCTAACAATTCCTGAAGTTTCCAGACTGCCCCTAAGTTGCTGTTTATAGCAAAAATAGATTTTAAAGTCAATTTTAATAACTCCTGAGATATTGTCTTTTTTTTTTTTTGTAACTCCTGAGTTTTTCCAACAAACTCATTTTATGTTACTTGTATGTGTGTAAGAAATCCACATAGCGTCTTTTCCGATCACAGCTCTTGGTGGGAGAGGTGGTAATGCAGGAATGTGTTTGTTAGGGACTAACTGCAAAGTACCCTTCCAGTACTTAGGACAGATGTACACAACAGAAGATATTTTTCTGGGTGATATGACTTTCAAATGTCTTGCCAGACATTCATGTAGATGAGAAACCTGTTTGTAATTACTTGAATCTAAAACCCAGCTCAGTTTTACATATCAGCAGAGAATTGTTATGACATATTCATGATACTAAATTTTTTTCAGATCTGAATAAGAGAGGAAAAAATGTACTTTGTTTTGTTGGTACCTCAGCGAGACCTTTCATGGTTTCAGAAAGCCATAGCGCTGTTCTTGTTCATTGTGTTCTAGTTCCTCACCCCTGCACTGCTCTAGTTACTCACCCCTGCACTGTTCTAGTTACTCATCCCTGCACTGTCCTAGTTACCCCTGCACTGTTCTAGTTACTCATCCCTGCACTGTCCTAGTTTCTCACCCCGGCACTGTCCTAGTTTCTCACCCCTGCACTGTCCTGGTTACTCACCCCTGCACTGCCCTAGTTTCTCACCCCTGCACTGTCCTAGTTACTTACCCCTGCACTGTTCTAGTTACTCACCCCTGCACTGTTCTAGTTACTCACCCCTGCACTGTTCTAGTTACTCACCCCTGCACTGTCCTAGTTACTCACCCCTGCACTGTCCTAGTTACTCACCCTTGTACTGTCCTAGTTACTCACCCCTGCACTGTTCTAGTTACTCACCCCTGCACTGTCCTAGTTACTCACCCTTGTACTGTCCTAGTTACTCACCCCTGCACTGTCCTAGTTACCCCTGCACTGTCCTAGTTACCCCTGCACTGTCCTAGTTACTCACCCCTGCACTGTCCTAGTTACTCACCCCTGCACTGTCCTAGTTACTCACCCTTGTACTGTCCTAGTTATTCACCCCTGCACTGTCCTAGTTACTCACCCCTGCACTGTTCTAGTTACTCACCCTTGTACTGTCCTAGTTACTCACCCCTGCACTGTCCTAGTTACTCACCCCTGCACTGTGCACCCCTCGTGTCCCTGACTCTCTCCATCACTCCTATAGCTCTTGCCCTCATTGTGCTGTCACTTACTCAGCCCTTCTATGTTAATGTCTCCTCAAAACAAAAGATTGTCAATGTCATTGAGTTCTATGATCTCTTAAACCCAAGTTTATTGATAAGAACACAGTATACATGGTGACTGTGTTGTTATACTGTTCAATTGTAGTTGTAACTAGGCATTCATATGTAGAAATTTACCTTACCTTATGGGCTAGGGACAGAGTTCAATGCTAGGGTGCTTGCCTAGCATAAGTGAGGCCCTACATTCAGCTATCAGTAGCACAAGAAAAGAAATTCACATTATTTTAATATCAGAAAATGTTTCTTATATTTTCTTTATGTTATAATTAAGATATTTCTATTTGCATGTATGTAGAGTAAACTTCATGACTATAGGGGTTTTATAATCACTCCCAAACAAGAGATGATAAAATATATGTTATAAAAAGGAATTGGCAGCTAAGTAAGGTTGACTGAAAACATGTCTCTACCTTTACTTTGTTCATTCATTTGCTCTTTCATCCCACAACTATGGGAATGAACCAGCCCAAAAACTCCCTTCAAGAAACACAGGGTCTAAGCATTCAGATATATGAATAACTGAAAATTCAAAGAATTGTGAACATAAAGGGAGAAAGATGTACAACCAACATCAAAGTTCAGAACAAATGACTTTTTTGATTTGATAAAAAAAAAAAAAGACATAGAAAGATCTAAGATGGGGCTGGGGCTTAAAGGACAATGCTGGAATTAAAGTTAGAGAAATGCAGACACCCAGCCTTTGCTGTGGTCTTTGAAGTGGGGAGGTCATAAAGGAGATAAACACAGGGGAGAGCTTGGCCTGGGTTTACAGTCCTCACCAGTAAAGCACTGCTGGAACCTGTATAACTCTAGCAAAATAATACCATGGAGGAGTATACCCCCAGATCCACAATACATTGGTCCTGTACCCGAAGAAATATCTGAATAGCAAGCAAATTTTCTTTCTAAAATTTATTATTTCAGTTGAGACAAAACAACTCTATTTTGTTTGTACAACTTGGTGTTTTGAAAAACTTGCATCGCGTGGCAAGAACACGAAGTTTTCTTCCTGGTGGAAGTTTTCAAGCCCGCGTACATTGTCATGAACTATCAAAGGAACAAGAAGAGACACTTCTACCCTCTGCTGTCATTCAGTATGCTAGCAACTGGGGAAAAAAAAAGGCCTGACAATAGACAAATGCCTGGCAGAAAAACAAACAAAGTAGCTATGTGCACATGGACATAGGGGAAGGTGAATGCCAAATACACCAAGGAGACTGAGAAACTACCCCTCTTCAGAGAGTGGAGGGAATTGGAGCTGGAGTCAATTGTAAAGGCAGAGGCAAGCATCACTGGGGAAAGAATGAACCACACTTCAGGCAGAGGCCTGGGTCAAAGTCTGTGTCAACTCTGGTTATGGAGTCTGTCTTATACCCTCGTCTCTATGGGATGAATCTAGTCTTCCTTGGTTGCTAAGTAATGGAAGGAAGACAGAGGCCTATGTGGCTCCCTCTTGAAGCATCCTGTCCTTGGGTAGGAAAGGGACTCAGGCATCTTCCTGTTCCCAGGTGCCTTCTCTTTAATGAGCACACCAATGCCCCAAGTCTGGGAGTGAAGCCGTGAACCTTTTCACTGCCACCCTGTTGTACCATTAGTCTCAAGCCCTTATCACTCGTGGTTACATGGGATTCTGTGTCCTGGGAGCAATATCTCCACAATTAATTTCTTTTCATTTTTAAAATGTATTCTTTGGCAATTTCATATGTTTATGTGGTGATTTGTTGTTGTTGTTGTTGTTGTTGTTGTTTACACCGTTTTTCTATCATCCCCATCCCTCTTCCACTAAAGCCGTTCCCTTTCCAAGAGATCCTCATCCTACTTTTATGTCACATTTTGTGTGTGTGACCTGGTGAGTGTATTTGGGGGGGGGCTTTCATGAATGTGGGTGAGAGGTTACTTAATGAATCATGAGCAACTTTTTCATTGCCTAAACCACTTAACAAAATAACATGATCCCTGCGGCAACCATTAAGAGGTAGGACTCCTGAACTGTTGCTGGAGGACACATTGGCTGGGTCAGTCCTCTTTAGGTAATGACAGTTGCTATGACATAATGAGGGTGACAGCCATGTCATGTCCAGAAGACCATTGGGGGGGGGGGGACACATCTCCTTATCCTCTGTCTCTTTCATTGTTTCCAAAGCCCTGTCATCCACCATATCCCCTGTATCTTTTAACCTACTTTGTCCATGGAAACCACTGTCTTCCCTTCTACAACAGCTTCTCCCTTTGCAGGCTCCACCGTTGTTACAGTATTTGCTTTGCATTCACGAAGCCCTGGATTCCATTGTCAGCACCTCGCACACCAGGAAGGTGGAGGAAAAGGGAGCCAGAAAGGTCTGACTTAGACACAGAGTTTTGAGGCCAGCCCATGGCTCATAGAAAACTGTTTCCAAAACAAACAAACAAACAAACAAAAACACAATAATATAATTGAGCGGGCCAGATATTAGATGTCAGGATGCGACTTATAAAAAAAACAGCTGGTCTTGCAGTGCAACGAATGCCGAAAGCCCGGTGCCTACAGTTGAGAGCTGACCAGTCTCAGGTGTCAGGGATGGAAGAGCCTTTAAACATTTAAATAACCTCATTACGGAGGAAGAAGCCCGGAGCACATGTAGAAGTGACACCTGAGCCCCCCTCACAAATTGTTTGTGCAAGTCTGTGAGAGAACACGTCCACACAAATCCAAGTCAGCTCATTCTTTCTCATGTCCTGGGCTTCCACAGCCCCATGCCTGCCCCAGATGTGTTGAATATCATGGACACCAGGCATCTAAGAGCACAAACCTCTTCAGTATCTTTGATAAATTTTTAAAATAATGTTTTGAGATTATAATTACATCCTCCTCCCCTTTTTTTCCGCCTACACACACTCCCTTGTTTTCAAATTCATGGCCTCTTTTTTTAAAAATGTTGATACATGCATACATACCTACATGTCACATAACAATTTGTAGCTAAAAGTCAGCAATGGTTTTGTGAACTGGCCCTGTCATGAAGCTGTCACTGCAAGATAATTCCAAGAACCAAAAAGTGAGAGCTACAATCCCTAGAACACTGTGAAGGTTTCATTCAGATTTGACCAACTCAAAAAGTACATCTTTTCTTCAGTGGATATCCTCATTAATCTTGTTCTTTAAAGAGGTAAGGACATAATTCTTAGTTCAATCCTATAACATATCTAAGAGCAAATTATTCCCATTAGACAGATGAGAAAACTGACGCCAGAGAGATTCAGACGCTTCCGTAAGAGCAAATATCCATCAACTGCAGAGCTGAACCCATGGTCCATGGAGTGCTAAGGCCCATGCTCTTCGCACACTGGAGATGCTGTGTCTCCCCTGCTAGGCTGCTCAGGGCCTCTAACACACAGGTGGAAGTTCATTGGCTCCCAGAAGGAGAGGTCATACTGCCCTTAGACTTGTCATCTGCAGTTAGACACTGACACTGAAGGTTTATTGGGTACAAATCATCTAAAGCCTCAACTTAAAGTTATGGTGCAACCACATAATGGGTCATCTATCTCAAACAGGAAAACGTAAAAAATATCTACCCTTGGGCCATCATCTGTGGACTGTTGCGGCTCGTTCTTCTGTTAAAGATTATTTTAGTTTTATCACTCTTTTCTAAAGATAAGCCAGGAAGCCCCATAGAATGGCAGGGCAAGGACCAGGTACAGACTCAGTGTCTTTGTTTCCAGCTTCTTTGACTACTGGTCTTTAGACATGACACGCAGAGAGAATTATTATTATTACTGTCTTTTATTGAGCCTGCCTTTCCAGACACGGTTCACTATATTTTCTCACTGACTTTGGCAATATGTGTCTCCGTTGAATGTTATTACTCCCCCCCACTTTACAGGGGAGGTGACTTGTGACTTCAAAGATTAAAGGACTAGATTTCCTGACCACCGTTCAGTTTGTATCCATGTATTCATTCAGAAGTATTTATTGGATGCCCGTTGTGTTCTGTGGGAGGCTGGCAGGGATTGGGATACATTTGGTGAACCAGAGGAAAAGCCCTACCTTGTGGAGCTTGTATCCTAATTATCAAGACTGGCTGGAGACAGTAGACATCTGGAACTGTGTGGTCTACCAGGGAGTAAGCAGTTTTATGGAGCAAGGCAGCGGTAAGAAAGGTCAGCGCATGCTCCCTCCCGTGTGCATATCCTGTGTCCTCCCTTCACCTGTGTGTTCTATAAATCATCAACATTAGGATGTGGACTGGAGCTTCCTGCAGCTTTGAGGGTTACCTGGGTAATGGAGGGAGACGTTTCTGAAAGTCTCATCTGAATTCTGGCAGCCATTAACTTGATGAATCAGAGCTGTCTGGGTGTGCTTCTTCTGTTTCAGTGGCTGATTGTTTTCTTTGAGGCTTACTGCTTATTTCTCTATCTGCCTCCATTTAGTTTGAGTTTTAATTTAAAACTCATTTTCTGCGACCATGCCTTGGTGTTTAACAGGTCCTTGCATATTCCAGAACACTCTCCCTGCAGGAGCTCCGTGCTCAAAGGGTGGCACTGTCATTAGACACAGCGTTGACAAAATGACTGTGTGCTGAGAACTATGTGGCAACAGATCCAGTGACAAAGAATTCATGGTTCTGGCTGTAGCAAAATAATAATAATAATAATAATAATAATAATAATAATAATAATAATAATAATAATAATAATAATAATGTATTCTCATAGAGGCCAAGACTAGAGTCTCTGGAGCTGGAGAGAAGAGCCTAGAGCCTGGTGATCAAGGCTGGTCTTGGGGCCTGGTGGACCACTGGCGAGCCTGTGAACTTACCCTATTTTCCAGCATATAAGACTACTGGGCATATAAGACGATCTCCAACTTTTCCAGTTAAAATATAGAGTTTAGAATATACCTCACTGTATAAGAGTACCCCTCTTCCAATGCATGCATGTATCTATTTGCAGGCAGGGCACAGACAGCCAGGCACTTTTTTAATTGCCAGCAGACAGCCAGTGACAGACTACACTGCCCCTTTAAGGCACACTCCACACTCAACCCAAAGACGCACAACCCTGGTTCTGGTGGAGAGCCAATCCAAGTGCAGGAAGATGTGTGCAGGTGGCTCCTCCCTGGTTCATACTCTCCCCACCCTCCACACAGAGCAGAGAATCAGCCACAGCACCCCCCACTTTTTCTGCGCAGGGCATATGAAGCAAGGGGGTGCAAGCTGTAGGTAAGTATCTGGCGTATAAGATGACCCTGACTTTGGCATGGATTTTTGGGGGGTTAAAAAGTCTTCTTATATGCTAGAAAATATGATAGATATTGTGGGAAAATATCTATGTTTTGTATTAGATGTGAGTTTTAACTGTCCCTTCCCTGCAAGTGCATGGGTTATAGTGATACAACCAACAGTGTGATAATTGAGGTGGTAACAACTTGATCATACCTACGTACATGTCATTTCATACTTTTGAATCCTGGAACCTGTTAGCAGCTCCGTGTTCTCCTTTGAAGTATGTGAGAAGTAATTAACCACCCAGTCTTCAAAACGGTCTTGCAAATAGATGTATTACCTCCTTGTCGATAGAAGATGCTATTCAGGTTCCGGCAGGGACAGAGGGTTGCCAAGACGTCTCAGCTAGGATGGGTGCTCCACCCACCATGTCGTTTAGTTCTATTTCAATTTGTTCTTCACTGTAACAAGAAAACCGAGGTGAGAAAATGCCTAACAGCCACGGCTAAACACATCTGGAGCAAATCCTGTCCATCATTTTCCAGTATGCTTTTTCAACATATATGCTTCTGCACCCACATTTACTTCCAGGATTCGTGGTGAGGTTAGTTTAAAGCCCTTGCATTTTTGTTTCCGACATCTCAGCCACTATTTTTCTAGACTTTGTTTTTCTACAGAATAGGAACAACCTTGGTAATTATATAAAAAAAAATATTAATTTCATGCCCTATTGTTTTCAATATGAACTCTAGGAAGAATTTCAACAAAATAAACCAAAGTGCTTGACTATTAGTGACTTGAAGGCAGGTCTGTGATATGGTCATTATGGTGTCTCCAGCCTCCTGGCAATACCTTGACTCCTGGTAGCTCTTTTGCTTTTTTGGGGTTTTTTTGGGGGGGGGCTTGTTGTACAAGCCAGGACACTGCTAGTCACCTCATAGACCTCACATCACTGAGTAAACCTCACAAGTATTACCTCTATGGCCAAAGAAGTGGTAGTATCAGTCATGAGACCGTGGCCATGCCTGACCGCATTGCAGGGACCCTTGTGAACAGGAATATTTGTAAAAACCTGCATGTGACACATTACATCTCAGCTCTGGTCTTCATGATCTTGCTGTCATCGTTTTTGTTTGTTGGTCCACCATCCACTCAGGTCCCTTTTCTTCTTCTCTCCTACATATGTACATAGATGTACCTTTTCTCCAAGGGCCCCCAAAGAAGTCATCAAATACTTAGCACTTTACAAGCTGTAGCATATAACTTGCCACATAAGAAGTGTAAAACGTTATGTGATGTGACAAGAAGAGACTGAGGAAGAAACTCTCATTTGCTGGGCACCTTCTTTCTACGTATTGAGGACTGTCCCATAGTGCAAGACAAAGGCCATGGGGTAGCAGGTCTGTCTGAACCACCCGCCAGCCTGTGAGCCTCCCTTCTTCCACCTGTCCTGCCCTGCCTGCCCGGGGACAGAGCTCCTTAACTCCTATTAAGGCTCAGTTCCATGTTTCTCATGCCTGGCAACCTGGGCCCTGGAGCATGTGAAAGCATGGTTTGATCAAGAGGTGAAAGGATAAAAATCAGTTTTCTAGAGCTGCAGAGGAGATGAGAGATGACCAGGAGCGATACACCGTCCATGCTGTGGTGACGTGCAGAGCAGAGTGCACACAGACTTGTTCTGTACTTGGATGCACAGTGTGTACTGTGACACTGACAATGGAAGCCAACTACTTCAGAGATGAGTCTCAAGCCTGAGGGTTTACAGTCTGTCCTCTGAACCCGAGATCAGATACACTGTGCAGCTATGTCAGTTGTAGGCTGTGACTGTATTGTGGCTCCAGCCAAATATTCCTGTAGGAACCACCCTGGCACCTTGCCTCCTCTCCAGCTGCCTTTCAGGCAGAGCACAGACATTTGCTTTCTAGAATACATTTGACTTCTTAACTATACAGAAAAGCAGGGGATTCTGGCCTCGCTATTTAAATAGCTCGTGTTATCACCTCAAGAGACCGAGGTTTGCATTTTTTATGATGTCTAAGAGATGTGCAGACTATCTGAAAGTTATGTAGTTAAAATTTTGACATAGTTTAAACTCAACACAGCCATAACCTCACTTTTGAGACGGGGGTAGTTCGTCTTCTATACAAATGACTGGGACGAGAGTGTCTGAGACTCTGATACTGAGATGCATCAGCTCGTGCCTCTAACTCTGGGCTGTGATGTATTTACCCAGGTGAATAGACATGCACACTCTTTCATGTTTATTTCTGTGCTGTCAAAGTCTGTGTCCATGGTCCCCCTTAGACGTATCTTATGGTGCAGCCCCACACACGCACTCACAAACGTCTCCATATGCTGCAGTGATAAAAAAGAATCCCTTAGGTTTGCAAATTCTCTTTGTAGTTTTCAAAGTCCATTCACTTTTTTTTCTTACAACTGATCCTTTCATTAACCTTACAAAGTGCACATTACAGGTGCCATTTTATCCATGGTGGATCTGGAGCTCAGAGAGGTTAATTGCTGGTCCAGAGACACATGATTGTAATTGATAGAGCATCATTCTTATTGTACAGTAAGTATTATACTTACTGTAGTATTTATTTACAAAATCTAAGAATGGCATATAAAGAGATGAAAATGATCTGAAATCCTACGGCTTAGAAACCCAACTAATATTTTATATGAGCATAATTTAATGTGAGATTATAATTAATTATACATGCTGCTTTATAATCTACACTGTTACTTATCTGCAAGTTTCCATATTGAAATTTTTTCCACTCTACAAATCATTTTCAGCCATGAAAGTATCGTAGCATATAAGACATTCATAATTGTTATAATTTAAAGAGCAGTATGTTGTTAGCCCATGGAGGCTGTGTCTATATCTTTGAGTGCATCTTTCTGTATCTCCCTGCTTGTTTCTCTCAATTAAAACCTGAAATTATTGGATAAGCATGTATGTGTATTTTAAGACCTTTGATCTTATTTCTTTGGTTAAGTTTTCTTCTAAAAAAGTTGTACTTCCAGATACCTGTTTCACTCTGTATTTCTCTCTACTTGGAGTATAAAAATAACTTTTAAACTTTTGGGTATTGGAGTCGACTGCAAATATCTCTGATTTAACTTCAGTACCTGTTTTTTAAATCTTATTATAGCTCAATATCATATCTCTGTATGCAGCGTTAGTTGGATTTATATATTCATTCTTCTACATAATGCTTTGTGATCTTGGGAAAATCATCTCATCTCCGTTTTCTCCATTGCTGGAGAGGGGGGCAACCAGTTTGTCATTGGAGGTCTAATACAGTAGCACAGAGAGGGGCAGACTGTGAAACATCTTTGCATGTTATGAATGCTCTCTGGCAGTATGTCTTCTTTTTACCATGACAGACAACTACATGCGGTGCAACACAAACAGATGAGTGAACTGAACTCTAGAGTCCTTCGCTCTAGATATGTGTAACTTGTATGCATCAGCTTCACATGGAATGGCACAGACGAGGCGGATTCACAGGCAGCAGGGTTTCAGCATGGTCCTCATGGTGTCTGCCCAGGGCATCTCAGTGGCAGTCATGTGGATGAAGGCTCCAGAGACGTGGGTGAACTTAAAAACCTCATGAGGGCATTTCCCTAACTTCTGCATTTGTTTGGTTGGTTTTTTCCATAACCCGTATGGATGGACATTATTGAGAAAATCAGGTTCAGTATTCCATGAGGCATAGATCCCATCCAAAGTTCCCTATCCCTTCAGGGTTGGTGTTTGCTTTGTTGCCCCTCTCCCCTCGTGAAAGAAGGAATGTTTGTATCTGACTTTTACTGAGTTCCTATGTGCGTTAGGTGCTGGAATAGGGAGATGAATTCCAAGTGCCCTCTGCAGCAGCACAGATGGGCCAGTCATCTGGTCAACAGCTGATTATCCCATGGTGCTGCCGTTAGCCACATCACTGGGTAGCAGCTCGCCGCGGGCTCACATGTATGTGCTTCTCGCCTGGTGGCCTGTAAGGCAAAGCAGAGAGAGGACTTCTAATGAAATAAGCCAGTAGGTGATGGTTCATCAATCTGTGTACACAATGCTTGTGCAATAAAGACACAGGGTGTGGATAATATGAAGAGAACAGACCAGACAAAAATACTACCCTCCCCTTTCTCTTCCTATGCCTAGAAGAGTCTCCCCTAACCCAGTTCCTCTACCCAGTCTCCTTGTTTCTTCCTTTATCTGACTGTTGCCAGATAATTATCAATAGGTCTTTCAGCTCAAGCTCTATTTCCTCAAGAATTCTTTTATGTCCCACCAACCTAGCATAGATAGATCCCTTCTCTGTTCTTATGCACATATCTGCTACTTCTTACTTAGAGATTATAAAAGGAGTGGATACCACCCAACAATGGATATAGATAGATAGATAGATAGATAGATAGATAGATAGATAGATAGATTGTGTGTGTGTGTGTACATACATACCATATGTACATGTAATTGAATATAGCCTTAGAAAAGGAAATGTGACACATCCTTCAATGTGCACAAACCTTGAAGACATTTTGCTGGCTAAATAAGGCAGTCAGTAAATGACAAATGTTTTATGATTCATCTTATGTGCATCCCAGAGTTGTCAAATTTATAGATGCAGAAAGTAAAGTAGATGGTAGTAGATAGGCATGGAGGGAGAGTGACAGATCAGCGTCTAATGGGGGTGTAGTTTCAATGTGGGAAGCTGACAGCATTCTGTGTGGGGGTGGGGGTGATGGTTGCAAAGCTGTGTAAATATATCTGAGGCCACTGAACTCAGTGCCTAAGACGGCAGAAACTATATTTTGTGGTACATGGATGGACATGTTACAATTGGGTAGTTCATAGCAGCGTATCCTTCTGTAAAGTTGGTTCCCTGTACCGTGAGGATGAATGAGTTCCACTGACGTGTGAGCAGTGCTGTACCATGAACCTTACAGGTAGAAGGTGCTTCTTTAAGGGAAAATGTTGGTCATGCACGTGGATGCAGAGGTTGTCACCTTCTCGTGTCGTCAGCAATGTATCCTCCCCCATTTACAGGTAAAGAAATTCACACTTAGAGATGAGCGGTGACCTTACAGAGCTCACCTGGGCGATAAATATTCAAGTGGGGGATTGAAAGCCAGGAGATGTCAGCTCCAATCCAAAAATAGTCTTTTCATTGCCCCAGCCTTTATTTGCCATCGGTCTATACACAGTTAGTGGGAACCGGCAGGGACAGAGGCATGTAGGTGCACGAGAAATGCCACATCTTACAACTGACAATGAATTTAGAAGCCTGCAGAGAGTGAGAAGGGAAAGGGTGAAGGAAGTGGCCAGGAAGTTTCCTGAGGGGAGCACTTCCCATTTGCCCTTTATACATCTCACCTTCTTTTCATATAGCCAAACACAATGGAATGAGGAGATTTATTGAGTCATCATTTGTTCCCCCAAAGGCTGTGTGGAGTCCGTATCTCTTAGGTAATTTAACTTGGGGTGGGGGGGTTGCTATAGGCAACAGCCCACATGGCTCCGGACTGTTGTAATGATTTAATGGGCCCCTTTCTACCCTAGTCACTGGTCTTCCTTGTAGGAACCCACTTCTCTAGCTCCAGTAAAGACTCCATTAATTTGTTTCTACATAAATTTAAGCTGCTTGGGTTCTATCGCATTTCTGAGAGATCCTCGCTCGAGAAGCTTCAGCATATACCACCCATCAGGATTGACCGATACAAACGATACATTACATATTTTGTTGGCTTGTCTTCAGAGCACGTGTGACAACTATAAAGTACATTCATGTACAGTATGAATAACTGTCAGGGAAATTGATAAAGCTGCCTATAATAAGGGTAGTCAGAATGGCCTTCTTATAAGCTGAGGGCTGTAAGTGCTCGGGGTGGGGAGGGGTGCCAGATAAATCCAGCCTGTCCAACATCACTGGTACCCGCGCGCGCACACACACACACACCTAACCAATCAGGAACTGTAGACTTACTTTTCACTTCCAAGTATAATTATTTTATGTTACAATTCATTCCATTTGAAACATTCAGATGAACTCAAAAGAATGGCATAAATCTCACATTGTTTGGGTTTGAAACAGAGAGAGAGAGGCTGCCCCTACATTTAAATAGTTGGGAAAGATAAAGATTGTGGCACCTGTGCCACCGCGGTACCAAGGGACTGCAGGTTTAACACACAATAAAACAGCGGGTCCTTCGTGCTAAGAGAGGGGTAACCTTTATTCAGCATCCAAAGAGCCGTTTTATAGGCAGCAAAGCAGGCATGCCACTCGCAGGTGAAATCCCTCAAGAGGTGATTGTGCACATGAGGGAAAGTCTGAAGGAAGGGAGGGGTGCGTTCTCAGAGCGGTAACCATGACTAGGTAAGCAACATAAGCATAGACATGAAGCTGCTCAAAACAGGGCATGCAGCAGCAAGACAGGCAGGCAGCCCAGTCAGGCCTGGTTCCCACAAAAGATGCTACAAGAGATGTAGACCCTGTGAAGACAGATGGTACCACAGCCACCTGTTATCCTCAGTTTTCATATCCAAAGCAGTGTCAGGCTCTCTAGTGGATTCTAGGTGAGCTGCAGCGCTAGATGTGTAACAGCATTAATTACAACAAAATCCAGCATGGACACTTATTGAGTACCCACCATGTTTTCCAGTGTTTTTGTTCTCTACAGAGCCTTAGGGAATGAATGGGTCTACTTACACTCTCAGGAGATCTCTGTGCCCCAGACTGTTAGTGTGGAATCGCTTATAATGTAAAACACCAAGGCTGTTCAGAAGATGAAGCAGGTCAAATCTACACAGTGCCTAGAACATTCCTTCTGCACAGTGAATGCTTAAAGGAGCAAGCAGACGATAGCCAAGTGTCTCAGAGCTGCTGAAACTTGGGGTGCAGAGGGAATGGAGAAGAGATGGAGAGAAAAGAAACAATACAAATTTTGTTTGGAAAAAACAACGTAATAAATGCTAATTATTGGCAAGCTAATATATATGTATGTATTATATATTATAGGATTGGTTTTTGGTTTTTTTGTTTGTTTATTTTTCGCTTTTGGTGGCACAAGCAAAATTGAGCTTAAGAGACCAATAATTACCACCAGTAAAGGGTGAGTGGAGAAATATCCTAAGCTGTTAGTCACCGGGTCTCCTACAGGAATGGCCTGTGGCAGGGATGGCAAAGAATTGCCCTCACTAATGCAAAGGGCAACTCTGTAAATGTGTTGTGTGTGTGGGGGGGGGGGCATATATATATATATATATATATCCATCCCACTTCAAAAAAAAAGAACAAGAACACCTACTTTTCACTGTAAAATGTCTAGCTCTCTCAGCCAAATGACTCTTTTCATCTGTTTTGTTTCTTAATTGGGGAAAGAATACAGCAGAAACAGACATCAAAGCCAGGAGCCACTAGGCTCTCTCCTGTAGGTACAAATTAGATCTGTGTGGCTGCTTCTGCCTCTCATTTTGCTGTCTCCAGACCCGGTGTCTGTGCAGCGCTAGAATGAACTAACTCAGACTTCTATTCAAGATAAATGCTAGTTCTGTTTTGTGCTGAAAGATGTGTGCCAGAACGTGGAAAGGAGTCTTTCCCTGGTGCTCCTGTTAATTCATAGCAGTCAGAGAGCTGTGAAAAGCCATCTAATTATTCTTCCTCCCCACTATATATTTCAAGGGTGGCAGATATCCCAATAGATTCAAGAGAGATCTAATATTAAAGCCATTGGACTATAATCTTCTCTCTCCCCCCGGCCCCAACCATCTTGTAGCCATAAGCTTTGTGGGCAACAGAGAATATTTGTCCTTGCAACCTCCTTTGTCCTTGGGTTTCTTCTATGCATATATAAACGGTGAAGATGCTAAATGTTCCTCTCTGCTCTGCTGGAATTTTACCTGGCCGCTTGTAAAATGGGAGTATGTCAATCACGCAAACTTGTTACAGTTTGAGGATTGCTACAGTGGCTTCTAAAGAAGTTGGCTGTTTCTGTTTGCACTGTGACTAAGTGACCCTGTTAGTGAGTGTCCCAGCCTGCCTTAAGAGAGAGTCTGTGGGAAATAGCCATTCTCCGGATGGGAAGCTGCTGGGCTTTGCAAACACCAGCTGCACTTGTCATGGGTGTGCTTGCAATTCATTAGATCTCAGTGTGGCGGGAACTCAGAGTAGAGGTGTGGAGGACGCAGGAGCAACTGCGGTCACTTGCCTCCTGGTCACGTGAGCTCATATCACGAGGCTGGTACACAGAGCCCTTTGAAGAAAGCACCCAATGCCACCCAGCTAAAGTGGCTTCCTAACCAGCTCACTAGTCCTTTGAGAAGCATCCCAGGTCCTCATTCCCAATGAGGGACCAGGTTTCCCATAAGTCAGAGCCTGATCATATTATGGACCCACCTTGTAGAAGTCCCAGGAGCTTACATGGGTCTTACTCCTCAGCCTTCTCCTACTGAGCGTGCTGCCTTTCCTTCCTGAACGCATAGAGAACCTCAGGGCATTCTGAGAACCGTGCCATCCTGAAGAGTCGCCACCAGCCACATGTGGTTATTTAAGCTTAGATCTAAATGACTTGAAATGAAATAAAATATGTGAACCCGGTGTCTTAGCCATACCGGGTATGTTCTGAGTGCCAAGTAGTGTCAGTGGCTACCATATTAAAGCAGGTACAAAACCTTCCTCTTGGAGTATGAGGTCATATTGTCTTCGCATAGTCACAGGCTACTCTAAAGTGTGCCCTACTCTTCGTTCTGTGCTGAAAACATGTCCATTGCTTACAAGCTTGGGGCCTGGACTAGGCACATAGAAGAACTTCATGATGCCCAAAACAGCTTTAAAATTTGGGGGGATTTAATACCTGAGCAACCCAAGGCCTAGTGGTATTAAGCAACTGATCCACACAGACATGGCTGGGAAGGAGCAGGGCTGGGTCTACCCGTCCTGAGGTGCTAGCTCTGTGTTGGCTACAGCTTGCATGTAGGAGTATAGTCAGCCCATTTGTTTCTGATTGACATCTTTTATGAGCCTATGGGATGAGAGTGGGGCTGTAGAATTGGGCTGGACACAAAAGTGTGCGGGAGGGTGGGATACTGGCAGCCATACTTTCCTTTAAGTCTGTGCTTGACACCTCGGTGGTATATGCACTTTTGAATTCTCCTAATCATCATATAATGTAAATGTCATTATTGTCTTCTGTATTTTTTAATTAAAAAAAAAGAAAAACAAGTAGTAAGGGTAATTAACGGAGTGATTAGCAAGTGGCAATGAGGAGTACAAACCCAGAGAGCTGTACTGAGACGCTACAGTCAGGACATGGGGTCTGCTCACCCCAACCCACTACAGTAAGGTTTTAGCCTCAGTCTCCAAAGATGTGTTCTTAGTGTTTCCACATAGAGGAGCCACATAAATCTTCTACTTGCGTTAGTAAGGTAAACAGGGGGGGATGGCAGAGGAGTCTGCATGCCTGTGGCATAGGAACTCGTGTGGTCCCTAGAGAGCAGGCCTTGAGTATAGGCCCACTCTTTCCCTCCACTGCTGAGGAGCTAATCGATGCAGCAAATACACCTGATTGACTTCTTGTCACAGCCCCATTTCACAACAATGGGCAACATCTTCTGTAATCTGAAAGCTGATTACAGGCTTACGATCCTGATTTGCTTGCTTAAAAAAAAAAAAGCATAAATGGAATTTCTCTGTAAAAGTAAAAGCTTTTCTACTTGATTCCAATACATTTCCAAGGAGGTTCTTCTCCTGTTCCTTTTTTTTTTTTTTTTAAGCGAGTTTGTTAAGTTATAGTAACTTAAATGGAAGATACAGCAAAGAAAAAATTAGCAACATCTGCATTCCCTTTTCACTTATTAAGAATGCTGAAACACAGTGAAAAGAGGAACCATGGTCAAAGTGTTTACTTTATATGACAGTAGTGGCTTATCAACAGATGAATTTTACCAGTGAAGTTGATATATCTTAAATCTCAAATACAGAGGGATTGAAGTAAAGAGACGAGAGCCCTGTGAGTGGACCCCACTTCCACGTTCACATTATTGTCAGGGAAGGGAATTTAGACATGGATCACCAAGGCAGAGAGACCAGGTCAGTTTCCATAGAAACTGTGCCTTACAGTGACTCGAAGACATCACCAGCAGCAGCAGGATATGTTTGGCCTAGAGTAGAATTCACCCTAGGAGAGAATATATTTGAATTCCTTGGCCATTCTCACTGCTTTTGCCTTTGTGACAAAGGGCATAGGACTTGCTAAGAGAATTCTGGACTCAAGGCTGCACTGTACCGGGCAGATCCAAGAGAACACTTTGACGCCAAGCCTGTTGATGCTCATCCTAACAGAGTGCGCTACTCACAGTCCAAGTCCATCATGTCTTCTGTTTCTGTAAAACTGACAGATAAGAATAGCATTTATGTTTTGAGGTGATTTTTTTTAACTGAAAAAAATAACAGTTCACCATGTGTAAATTAATCATATGAGCACCATTTGCATGTCCACAAATATGAGCATATTACCACATGATTACATCTGGTCATTTACGTCTGGCCTCCGGGTGGAGCTGACCTCTTCCACAGAAGCAGGATGTCCAGAGTTGAAAGTGTTTAACATCTGGCCCTTCACAGAAAAAGTGTGTCACCACTGATCTGGAGTTTCTCAAGTTAATGTTATTTATTTGCAATCCAGCATCCTCATCTGAGAAAGTTACTTAATGACAATTCTGCCCTGTAGCAAGTGTAGAAATTAAACACGATAGTAAAAGAACTCAACACAGTTTCTCTATATAATAGACACAGAATAAATGGTAATTTGTGACCATATGATTTTGGTCACGTTAATAACATGCCAGGCTTCCATTTCCCCATCCCTGAAATTCAGATAGCACCTACCTTATAGAGTTTTTTTTTTTAATAATTTAAGGGATAACCTGCAAGTCATATTAATGCCCAGTGTTTATTTAGCACTGATTTCACAAGAAGAAGGAAAACCAACAAAGAATTATTAAATGACGTACTGAATGTGCTCAAGTCGTTAGTGACAGCTGGATCATTGCAACATACCATCTCCATAGGCTGTAGGCTGCCACCTGGCTGGCCTCAGTGTCTGTCATGCAACATGTCTATGTCCACTCCGTTTCTTTTCGTCTTACCCCCATGGTGGTAGAGTTCTCACGCCCGTGGTTGTCACTGCCACCACTCTACTTTACACTGTAACTAGTGTTTCATGTTTGTATCCAATTGTACTGCAACCAACAATGCCCTTTTGTCACCATTTCTAGAATGTGAGTCTTTTGAGCTCGGAAACCACGTCTTTTGTGCTTTCTACCCCCTTATTGCCTGGCCGTGGTTGGTGGTGAGTTAGTGCTCACTGAGGCACTGATGAATGGATGAACAGAACATGAGGTTTTTGTTAATTATTCGTGTTTCTTCTTACATGAATCCTATTGGTCTTTGAGTGGCTGGCTTTGTTGTAAAAGATTGGGTGTGTAACTCCTCAGAGAGTTTAGTGAGCCTGGATAAGGCTGGCCCTTTGAGCTTCTAAGACTGGGGACAACATAATGGCATCCTACTTAAAAGAGACGTTGTCTCCCTGCTCTGAACCTCTGCTAGCCTGCTACAGTCCTGGGTGCCCTTTGGCTTTTCAGTGTTCGGAGAGTTTTCATTCACAAGACTGCAAGGTCAGTAATTGTTCTGCTAAGCCATCTTGGTGGTGATGCCTCTGCTGGGCTAGAACAGAAGACCCTCAGGGCGGGGGAGGAG
The DNA here is from genome assembly GCF_964271855.1 of Acomys minous. Taxonomy (NCBI): domain Eukaryota; kingdom Metazoa; phylum Chordata; class Mammalia; order Rodentia; family Muridae; genus Acomys; species Acomys minous. The sequence continues at coordinate 84,053,217 of NC_140487.1, forward strand.
GGGAGGGGAGCTGGAGGTTGCAGTAAGCTGGCTTACTGTGTGCTGATGTAGAATGACTTGGTCTGCAGAGTTCGTGGAGGTAACTGCAGTGCTTGGTCTGCAGTGTGCCCTTGACTCTCACTCTACACATGGGCCCCTGAAGGTATTTGACACACTCAGTCTCCTAGACTAGACACAAACTTCTAGACAGGCAGAAAGGAATCCTGAAATTAAATGGATAAATTTTTTTCCCACATTAGACCCCAGAGTAAAAAAAGGTATGACAGCAATAATTTCATAATGACATCGCGCACTTTTACATTAGACACTTTTAATATGTCTCTAAGTGTTTAATGAGAATTATTATTCTTATTTGGCAGGCCTTGAAACTGAGGTTTCTGAGATAGAAGCAATGCATGTTGAGTGCTTCAGAGCCTGAAGTACAGTTTAAGATCTTTGACTTCTGGGCACCTATTTCAACCTTACATCAAATGAACTTTAGATGCACTTTAGATACAGAGACTATGCAATCATTTCTTGACTCAACAATTCTTCATTGATCATCCATAGTAAGCAGAGAGGAATCGTCACCGAGTGGACACAGAAGACAAGGTCATGACTCTTATGACCATCTGTTTCATTGGTCGCATCAGGCAATAAGCACATAAATATAGGGATAGAGTAATTTCAGCAAGTGATAAGTACTACAATGCTTTTCTTTTAATTTAGGATAACAAGATGGGAAGTGACCAGGAGCAATAAAAGAAAGGGACTGGAAGGTTAAAAAAAAAAAAAAAACACCTCTAGTGAGGGGACACAAACAGGGACTTCAATTCTAGGAAAATGAATTAGAAGGAAGACTTGTTAGACAGCTGCTGGCTGGCGCTTGTACCCTCGTGTGGAAATAGACAAAGAAGTGGTTTTCTTTGTGAGATGGCATGACCTGCCCCATAGCTAGGACCACACCATTGGTTCAGGAAGGACTCAGGGTCCAGATGGGTCAGTCTCCCCTCTAATTGATAGCTATGATTCTGCTCCTGTGCCAGCTCCAGTACACTCATCTGGAAGGCCTACCTTTGCTGTCTCCTGATTCTGAGTGAGCAGTACCCCTTCCTTCCCCAAGCCCTCATCTGTACCCTGCATTGTTTATTCTTATCAAATCTCTTCCTGGTCACTTATCAAGATCCCAGAGGACAGTGTAGTAATCAAGACGATAATGGGCCGGCTCTGGACTGAGGCCCAGCTGTCTACATGATGCCACACAAGTTGATCTCTATAGATGTCAGTTATATCACCTGTAACTGGGTGAATTATAGTGTCACTAGCATGAGGTTATCCTGAAAATGAAGCCATGCCATAGAACACTTGGTCACCACTAGGCAGTCACTTGATATAACTACTGTAGGCATGGTGACTATCTGGCTCATAGCAAATTGTTCAGTCTCCTTTGTTAAGCTGAAGGCTTGAGAGCAGAAACTATGTATTATATACCCCACCCTTCTGACTACAAATAGTGCCAAATAAGAAGTTTGAGTGAATGAATAAATTTTTCTTTTTTTTCCTTGCACTATAATACATTTATTATTTAAAGATATATTTATTTAAATATTTAATTTTAATTTTTTTAATTTTAATTTTTAAATTTTAATTATTTAGAATATATTTAATATAATATATTGTTTCAGAACTGGGTAGAGGTTTTATTTTCATTAAGAATTCAACTACTCCCCCTTTACAGATGTAGCCAATGGGCAGCTCAGGCTGACCATGCTAGGTTCCCTAGTAAGGGAAGGGGGGGGGGCCTGTCTCTGCCATGGATTCTGTTGCCTGCTTTTCCATCACCTCCCCCTGGTGGAGCTGCCTCACCAGGCCACAGGGGAAGAGGATGTGCTCAGTCCTGATGCAACTTGGTATGCTGGGGTGGGTTGGGGGGGGTGTCTCCCTTTTCTGAGGGGAGGGGAGGGGGAAGAGGGAGGAAGGGTAGGACAGGAGGAGAGGAGGGAGGATGTTATGGTTGGGATGTAACTGAGAGAGGGAGAGATGGGGAGAGAGAGAGAAAGAGGTGTGTGGAGAGAGAGAGAGAGAGAGAGAGAGAGAGAGAGAGAGAGAGAGAGAGAGAAGAGAATTCAACTACTTATTTTATTCAATGACACGTTGAGGCCAACAGCAATTAAGAGTTACACCTGAGGCTATGAAAACCCGCTCAGAGAAAGCCTGGAGATGGGGCATGTTCCCTCAGAATGTCTGTAAATGCAGAGGACAGTGATAGCCAGCTCTATGGTGCAGAGAACTCTGCTCCTTGTGATTAATCAGAACTCAAATATTGCATGGTTCCAAAACGCGAGTGCCTTGAGCATATGGAAATGGTGGCAGAGACCGATGTCATGCATCTCTCTATCCCGAGCAGAGGGTAGACTATGGGACAGAGCAGATGTTCTGTGTGTATGTGATGAACGAGTGGACACATGTGGCCTCTTACTGATGGCTCATTAACCTAATGTGCCTCATGTGCAAATGGATGTTGAGGGTGATATGGCTCAGTGTCCTGTGTCACAGAGAGCCTTTTGTCATCTCAGGCTTCACTGTCACTGTGGCCTGGGAGGTAATATGCATTGCTCTGTCCATGACTTGAAGGCACGTGAGTATTTGAATGACACCTGCGGTTATTGACTGTGGCACAGCAAACTGTGTTTAGAAATCATTTAATGGCCTGAGATTCATGTAATCACTCTGAAAACGCTTAGGAACACTTACTATGTGCTCAGTACTTTTTCCTCTCTTTATCAGAAATTTGGAAAAATAACAATGTCTTCACCAGATAGCCGGGAGGAGGGCTGAACTCTGCATTTGGGTCATAGACGGCAATGCTCAGCGTATGGTGAGCACTCAGCATCTTAATCAGCATTTATAAAATATGTGTACTTGTGATGGTTCAGTGATGGCTGCAGGAATGCAGAGCACTCAACGTCATCCCAGCCTTGCTTTCAGCTCTCGCAGTACCACGCTGCTGATAGGCCCTATCTTACACTCAAACTCAGAGTTCCATCCGAATCAGACGCCGGAAAAGGCCAGCCTTACTGAAGGTAATTATATTGGTCCTGGAGGTGATCAAAACAAGAGGTTGCTGAAAGGGCCTGGTGTGCATGAAAAAATGCAGCATTGTCCCGTGAGCGTGTATGAGTGGAGGACGGCTTTTAGAACCTCCTGTCACTGTTGCTCACCAGGTGCCAAGGATAGTAAAAACACAACCTGAGCGAGAGGCTGGAAGCACGGCTGGATCCACGTACAGAAGCTGGAGGCCAAGGCTGGTGTCCCTCAAAAGAGAGATCTGAGGCTGAGTGGGCACCTGTTTCTCAGAAAAAGACTCCCCAGCAGCAGTCGGAAAAGTCAGAGCAGGAAGCAGATGTCAATCAGTCCATCCGAGAGAGTGACATCCACATGAGACTTAGAGACCAAATCCCAAGGGCACACACAGGGAGGGTAGGAGTTTGTTACCAAGCCCAACACCCAGATTGCCACAGGGCATGAAGGGCAAGCTGGAGAAGATCTTATGTTATTGTCACATCCTAGTATGGCCGTGACTAGTTGGGACAGAATGGAGGCGTAGCATCGTGCACCGAATCCAAACATGAGGCAGCCCAGTCAGCGAGGAAGGCAGCACTGTTAGTCATGATGCTGTCTCTTTTATGCCGGGAGACACTGACGATGGGTAAATAGATCTCTCTACTTCACCCAGCTAGTGTAGACCAAGTGACTTGACTCCACACAACTTACTATCTGGACTGTATTAACGCAGTCCATGTTCCATGCTATGCACTTGCTTAGAGTGGGGACTCAGCCTTAAGAAAGACAGTACCTTGCCCCGGAGGAGTTGACACATCCAATAATGGAGATAGGACATGAGCTGGATAGTCGGAAGAGTTCGGGGATGGGAACCACAGCTCTGTGGTAAGGAGTGGGCGGGTGCCCTCCTGCCTGGTGGAGGGGAGCTGCTGTGTGGAAAGCAGGGACCGAGGCTTCCCAGCATGCGTGTGGGTAACGATGCGGTCCTTAACGGTGTCTAGGCTGGACGTCTTTAGAATCTATTCAGCATATTCTCCCCGTAGTGAATTTTACAAACCACTGTATCTTCAGCAAAGTCTCCTGCCCGCTTCGGGATAAGATGCTGTATTTGAATAAGTTGCCTTGTTTTTTATCCTATAAGCTTAATCAGGAAAACTATCAGGAAACAGTCCACTCATGAGGTTAAAAAAAAAAAAACATCTCTCAGGTGCTGGCCTCAGTCTCCCCAGTATCCATCTTCCCCCACACTCTCTTAGTTGAGTGTACACCGCCCCATGCAGATCTGGGCCCAGCAGCTTGGGCAAGGGCAGAGCTTGGTTTCCACCTCAGACTCTGTGACTTCACACTCAGACTGCACTGCGACTGCACCCTCTGAGCCCATCTCAGTGGTGTGCACAGAGTTGGGCATTTGTGTTCTTACCTAAATCGAAATGGCTGGTGTGGGAGCCGTCCTCTGGAATTTCACCAGCTAAAATATATTCTGCACAAAGTACTGGTTCTCTCTTCTGGTCTGGACTCATTCAAATTGTGCCAAGTTCCCGATCCAGTGCTCACTCGGTGTATTGTACTGTGAGCAGGGGTCTCTTTGCTCTTCCCCCATTAACCACAGCACATCTCATGGGCTGATTCTGTATTTATGCTGCTAAAAAAAAAATCTAGCACGGGGTCAGATATGGATTGGTTACTCGTGTGCATTACTTCAAAATGACCAGTAGATTGACCTTGGCTAACAGTGTGAAGAAAATCACTTCTGTTTCTGGGCCTTGGTGACCTCATCGCTAAGTCAGAGATATCAAACACAATTTTTTTTTTCCCAAGCTCACGAGAGCCTGGCCAGCCAGCACGGTACAGCTAGAACCTTGCCTCCCTGAGACCTGGAGCCTGTTAGTCTCTGACAGCCTTCTGCTATCTCCTTCTGCCTGGCTTGATTTACTCTTCGCAGTGGATATATTTACCAGGTTTTCCTCTCTATCTTATCTGTGGGTCTTTGGGACAAAAAAAAAGAAATCTTACCTTTACTCTCCCAAGCTTAACACCTGGAAGGAACTCAGAAGTGAAAGAAGGAATAAATGTCTCATTTTTATCCCTTTGCCAATGTTATACCTTTAAATGGACCTCCTTTTCCTATCATTGAATCAAAGGAAAACCACTCTGTATATCTCAAGCTCTTTTCTCTCTGAAGCATTATACTATGAGTGGAAATTCAAATTTTTGTGATTTGCAATCCTGCCTGGCAGTCCCTAGACAAGACAGGAAGAGGAAGCCCCGCCTTACCAACTGGAACCCTCTGGGACTGATCCAGACCCATGTACATCAAAGATGGCTTATGCTGGCTGTTTATAAAAGAGTTGCATGCCCCGCCAAAGTCAGGGAATGACCTAAAATTTGTGGTGAACCTTTTAAATTGGGTAAATAGAACACCCGCTCCTCCCATCCCCTGTGAAGGAATGGTTTTAATGAGCCTGTGCCTTGTGAAGATTAAAGGAACTAAAAATCTATCCCACCCCACCCCCCAAAAAAAATCAGTGCAGAAGAAAAAATACTGAGGCTGTGGGAGGGGCTGTCAGAGGAAGAACTGAGCAAGAAGAAAGATTTCAAGACATCAAATAAATATCAAATAGCAGGAGCTCTCCGTGCCATTTAATATCTTGTTTCTGTTGTAGAAAAGGTTAACCCAATGGGGATACTGTTGCCTGAGAGAAGGAGAAAGGAACTAATAGAATGGGGTGCCTACTGGGGATCTCAGGGGACAGGACCCCTCCAGCAACACAGGGGACATGCTCAGGGGCTCATGAGGGGAGGACATATACCAGGACTGGACCCCAAAAAAGAAGGTATCAAGCCCAGGTGCAACTGTGTGTGCTCTTTGCCTGAAGGCAGTTGAAAAGAGAATCGTGTTCCAGCCCCATGCATGCCCTAGAAGGAAATGACATCACTTGCAAAATTAGAACATGAAAATTAAAATGGAAAATTTTTAAAGGAAAAAAAACTTTAGGGAAAATCAAAGTAGCACAGTGAAATCATGCTGAGTGTTGGAGGCTGTCTCCACACAGACTGTTTAATTGGCGTTGTATTTTGAGGGTTAGATTAGAGGAAGAAGAAGAAGGAAAAAAAAGACAGTGTTCAACCTGATTTACATGAAAATGAGAAGAAGGGGAAAGTGGGATATTAAAATGTGTGAGTTGAATCCTTAGATCTCTGAATTGTGAGTGGCACATGGTAGAACTTTTAAATTGGCTACATTGCTTTAATTGAAATATAGAATTGTAATAACACAATGTGACAGGTGCCTATAAAGGGTGGGTTAGGGAAAAAGAGTGAAGCTGGCCCCACCTCTCCTTGAAGCAGCCGAAACCAGAGACTGAAAACATATACAAAGATATATATTCACACAAGTGAATGTGCATGGGTGCGCGCGCGCACACACACACACACACACACACACACACACACACACACACACACGGGAAGAGGTGTGTGTGGAGAGAGAGAGAGAGAGAGAGAGAGAGAGAGAGAGAGAGAGAGAGAGAGAGAGAGGGAGGGAGAAGAGGCTGGCACTTGAAAGGGCTTTGTTCTTTTATAGGTTCTTTGAGGCTTGCTTTATTGAAAAATACATTTTTCCCTCATTCGCTCCAGGGCCCAATTAATCCACCCCATTCCAGCCCAGTTCCCTGTGTGCTCTTGCCGTGGGGATATTTTACATCAATTAGGGTATTTGTTGTACACTGGATGGAAGGAAAGGAATGTGTAAAAAAAAATACCTATGCTTGTTCACAAAGACCCCAAACCTATGGACGGCCTGTCACAGTGTAGAAGTCCCCCACCACTCCGCATGGATGTGATTGCTTTCAATTGTGAACGAATACCAAAGTGTATACAAAGGGATTTGACCCAGAGGCTGACCAGCTGAGGAATGGGTTTAGTAGTTCAAAGGGCTTGGTGCAGCCATCATCAGCCCCACCTTACGAAAAAGTGAGGCCCAGGTACCGTGTTAAGTCTGCTCTTCTCACATGAGCTTTCCCACAAAGTCTGGACCTGAGAAACAGCTTACCTTGTGTAGACAAGTTTTTCTTCCACCATAAAACATAGATCCAAATAACAGACCATCATTTAAATTAATTGAATCCTTACTAGCCCTGTTTCCTGGCACTCTTCCTCCTCATGTCAGCCCACTTCAATGTTAAAAATTAAGTTAAATTTTTCACTTATATGTTCTAGGGTGTAGTAGTATTCCTCCTTAGGTGATTTGCAATGGATTTGTTTTTCCTGTCTATGGCTATCCAGGGCTTTGGGTACAGTGGTGCACACTAAGACCATACAGGACTCAGTATGTGAATATGGCAAGTGGCCAGACACAGCTGTGTGTTATATGAGTGAGACAGGCCCATGGGCCACAAAGCTCCAGGTTTCTTGGTGACACTATACATGGATTATTACATCAGTGTCAGTTTGCAGAGCAGCACCACACTGCACAGCATTGTGTTGGGGACATGGTTGGCTTCTTACTTACCTCAAGACCACAATGCCTCCAGGGGGCATTTGTCTCTCACCATGTATCCATCTGCACAGTCCAGGCACCTGATGCAGTTTGAAATTTCCCCATAGACATATATGCATGTGGCACTGTTTGGATGGTGATGGCATCCTTATGAGGTGGTACCTCACTGAAGGAAACGGGCCAGTGGGGGTGGGGGTAGGGGTAGGCATTGGGTTTTATATCCCACACTACTTCTGTTCACACTCTACTTCCCAACTACTAATGGCTGTGACCAGTTATATCCTGCTATTGCCAACCATGACGAACTATAGCGCGTCCCCCCATCCCCCACCCTGACCTGTGAGCCCAAATCAACTATTTCTCCAATAAGGTGTTTCTTGGGAGACATTTTATCAGAGCAACGAGGAAAGTAACTGATAGAAGACATTGAGAGTGAGAAAGAGGGGCCACCGCTGTGATAAACCTGGCCGTGTGGCTCTTTCATATTTGAAACTGACTTGAAGGAAAGATGTGCGAGAGTTTGGAAGTTCGGTGAGAAGCCCCCGATGAGCAGTGGTTCGTGGGCGCATTCTAGAAGGACACGACGTCAACAGAAACAGGAACCAACTGTGGAGGCCAGTTCATGATGAAAAAGGATATTGGGGACAGGGCTATAAACTGTCCAGACTGTATTGTAGCAAAGACTCTTTCTTTCTCCTAGTCCTGACCTGACAACCTGAGTGAGGCTGAATTTAAAAGTGACAAGTTGTTAATGTTTGGCGGAGGACATACGCAGGCAGGAAAGCATTCGGGATGTAATGTGGATACTGCTTACCTCTCCTACCCAGTGTCTTGGTCACTTTTTTACTGCTGTAACAGAATACCATGACCAAGACAACTTACAGAGGGTTTATTTGGCTGGCAGTTTCAGAGCATGAGTCCGTGACTGTCATGATAAGAACATGGCTGCAAATAGGCAGGCACGGTGCTGGAGCAATAGCTGAGAGCTTACTTGCCAAGACAAAAACCTTGAGGCAGAGAAAGCTAACTGGGAATATCATGGGCGTTTGAAACCTCAAAGTCTTGCCATGGTGGCACACCTCTTCTAACAAGACCATGCCTCCTAAACCTTCCCGAACAATTCCACCAATTAAGGAAAGCATTCAGATATATCAGCGTTATGGGGCATTGGTGACTATTCTCCTTAGAGAGAAACCAGATCTTCATTGTGACAAAAGGAAACATCCATCCAATGTTCCATAAGAAATGTAACTTTATCTGGAAGGAGAGAGGGGCTGATGTGAGAATGCAGTTGCAAGGGGTTCTCCACTCAAACACAACTGCCTTGGAAGGTATGTCATTGGACAAAACTATGGTACTCTAAGGGGACAAGGCTGCATTCTGAGGTGACAGCAGAATTTGGCATTAGTCATAGAAGATACAGAGCTGAGAGAGTCAGAGTTGTGTCAGAGTTTGAGAGAACAGCTGAGATAGACAGTGTGTAGCACTGTCAGGGTGGCCTTAGGAGTCCATTATTGAAGCTGTGAAGGTGACACTTAAGTTGCAGTGGAGTCTCTAGGATGTTGAAGATGTCGGCACATGGAACTGGTCCCAGAAAGACACTGTGGGTATTGCAGGTGACAGCGCTGGAGGTGTGGGGCTGGAGAGTCAAGCCTTTCGGGGGTCACGTGATTCCATCATGATCCTCAAGTGCTTGGCAGGGAGCCTCAAAATTCACGGTTATATCCAATGACCTTTGGCCTTCCTTTGCTCTGATGTTTTCTTGCTGAGCCCCAATTCTTCCCTTTGGGAGTAGGAATGTTTACTCTTTCCAATTAGGTATTAGAACTAAGTAACCCTCTATTTTGATGGTTTAGGGGCTCCTCCCACTTAAGAGATTGCTTTGAGTCTCAGAGGAGACATTGGATTTTTGAACAGCGGTGGGCCTGTTAAACACTGTGGGGGTTCTGAAAGTTATGATGTGTGCATTTTGCACCATGACGTGGCCATGGGAGCCAGAGGATGGAATGCTGAGTCCTGAAAGTGAAATCTCTCCCACTGCTCTGGTTTTGAACACTTGGCCACCTGCTGGTTTTGGATGCATTGTGGAACCGTTATGGGGTGGAGCCTTCCTAGAGGAAGTGTGTCCCTTGGGATGGGCCCTAAGGTTTTATAAACCCCAATTTCCTGTTCACTGTCTGTTTCCTGACTACAGATATGATGTGAGGAACTGCCTCAGCTTACTGCTGCAGTGTCTTCCCCATCAGAACGAATGCTACCTCCTCAAATTGTAAGGCAAAACAAGCCCTTCCTTTCTTGATGGTAGGTGTTTTGTCAGGCCATTGAGAAAAATGATTAATAGGCTTGATAACCACACCTAAATTTGCTTCTCACTAATATCTCAAGTCCACCCCCATTTCCTCATGACTGTCACCTCCTCCCATCCCGCCTCCTCTGGATGCTGCATCACCCTCTTGCCAAGTGTCCCAACTGTGGCCCTTCTGGAGTCATTTAAACCTGCTCTTCAAAAATCAAGCCACCGCAATCTCTTTAACACACGGTCACCACGTGGGAAAAGACTCTGAGATCAAAGTCTGTAGATGCTCCAGTCTGTTGTATAAAATTGAACAGCACTGAGTGTGACCTGTGCATATTCTGCCATGTTGTTTATAATATATGATACCATGTAAATGCTTGGAAAGTAGTGTCATACTATATTGTTTAGGGGCCAAGACACACACACACACACACACACACACACACACACACACACACAAACTGTACTGTCCAATACAATCACATTTTTCGGCAGCAAAGTTTTGGTCCACTTAGTTGAATCCATTAGCGTGGGAGTCCTGCTGTGCTTTCCTTTTTGCACTTTGGGACAAATCCTAAGCCCTTGACACTGTGTATGGAGGGCTGGGGCCCTGGCACCTGCTGCCTGCTGTCTCAGCTTAATCTTGCGCTTCACTTTGTACTTGGCCACTTACTTCCTTTTAGCATCTCACCAACTAGCTGAGGTGAACATCCAGCTCTTTGCTCCCAGGACTTCATGTTAGGTGAGGAGAGGCTGAGAACAATTACAAATAGTGCCGCTTTCTCCATTTTCTCTGGGGAGTCCTGGGGAGTTTCTCTGGGGCTGTGAAGTAGTCATAACGATGACGATGACCCCATCTCGTCTTGGCCCTGCCACCTCAGGGACGGAGCTGCCTCCTCCTTTTCGTCTCCCTCAGCATCCTGAGCTGAAACTCTCTTGGCCCTGGCACCAACCAAAAATAGCTGAGCCCAATTTCTAGGAGGCACCAAGAGCATTCTGGCCTCTTGTAGCATGTGCAATTGAAAATCTACTTCTGGAGATAAATGAACTATTCAAGAGATGAAAACATCTTTTCGATTTAAATAGGCAACAGAGAACCCCCCTGAACCCTGCATCCTCCTGGTACCCTATACTTTGTGTCACCGGCCTCCACTGGAAGCAGGAAAAGCCATGAAAAGAGAATGAAAGCCTCTCGGTGAAAATGGCTGGGCAGGCACAAGTGGCAAGAAAAACCCACATGCTGTAATTACGGAGTTTTTGTTTGTTTTAAATCCTGGCGCTCAATCTGCGAGCTCAGTTTAATAATAAAATACTAGAATTATGCATGCATGTGTGCATTTGGTAGCATGTCAGTCAATCCCAAGCACCATTTACGGCATGGAATTATTACAGTACATTCATATAATGGAGAGGCAGTGTGGTCCAGTTTTGTACAATCTTCAGGCCTTACCACAAGATGCTTGCTGGAGCCCTGCCCAAGAGTCTAAGTTCAAGCCGTCTTTATAGCACATGAGCTCTGTTGTTGAAGAATGCTGTCCTCCTTCTGCTTTTACCAACGTGTGTGGAAATTGCTGCTGATAACTTCGAGGATGACAGGAGAGAGGAGAAGCTGAGGCTGGTTATACATTACTAAAGAAGACCCTCCAACCACCCCTGCCTGCATGCATTACTCCACACCTGCAAAGCTCACGCCTCATTTGCATTTTACTGGTTCTGTATGCCGCTGCAATAGGATGAGGGGCTTACTGAAAGCATGGCCTCTTGTTTGGCTCTGACTTAGGTGACAATAGAGCACGGTGACTTAATGTTTTCGTTTTGTTTTGTTTTGAGACAGAGTATTACTAGATATCCTCAGCTGGCCTAGAACTTCCTGTGCATCCCAGGCTTGCTTCAGACTCAGTCAGTGATAAACTTGGTAGATTCTAGGATCACCTAGGAAACAAACCTTGAGCATGCTTGTAAGGGGATTGTCTAGATGGGGTTAACTGTGGGTGGTGCAGTACCATCATAGGGGTCCTAGACTAAGTGAAAAGGAGGAAGAGATCTGAGCACAAGTGTTCATTAGTCTCTGCCTCCTGACTGCAAGTGCAATGTGACCAGCCGACTTCCTGTTCTTATGCCGTGCCTTCTCCTACACTATGAAGGCATGTATCCTGTAGAATTATAAGCCAGAACAAACCCTACCTTCTTTCCTTAAATTGCTTCTTGTCCGGTGTTTTGTCCCAGCCCTAGGGTCAGAGACATGCACAATGGTTAGCCCGACAGTAGCAATGCTTATCTCATAGGGTTCATAGGAAATGCTCCCTGGATGCTGCCTGCCTTCTTCCTCTGAGTCCACAGTCCCCAGAATGGTACTTTGGTGAGAGATGTTGCCTAAGCAGTGTGTGTGGAGTGAGCAGAAGCCTCAACAAGCCCCACAGCTGTGATCCACCACATGCGTTGCTTATCCGAACCCATGGTTGTCTTTTACATCAGTGGCTCTGCCAGAATCCAGGCCTCTCCTTTGTTGGAAGTTGAGGCTGCTCAGCGATGATTGGACCTGGTTCAGATAGCTATCGAGGGAGACAAAGACGTTTGCACATCAGGGACCAAAGTCAAGCCTTTACGAATGTGCAAAACCGAGAATTGATGCAGAAGTCATTATTAGCTCACACATTTAACAGGATGTTTGCCTTTCAACAAAGGGTGACTAATTAATGTAGCAGTTGATTATGTGGCTCCCTTAATTTGTTACTGGTTTTTAAATACCAAAATAATTACATCACCAAAGGAGGACAGTCGCTAGAAAGTCAGTTTACAAAAGAGAATCAGAAAGGGTTGCCTCTGTTGGTTCCAAGTCCTGTTTGGGCATAGCTTTGCATTTTGCTCTGACTTGGCAGCAGTTCACAAGTCCCAGGAGTAGAAATCAAACCCAGTGCCTGCCAGTGGTGGGAAAGACGAGGGTCTCACACACAGTGAGCTGGTGTGGAGGAGCTGGGGGTCGGGGGTGGGGCAGGTGCAGGGTGGCTGTGTTCAAATACTGACTCTGCCACTGCCCAGCCCTGGGATCGCCTACTGATGGGAAAGCTGTAAGGATTAACTATTTCTGGCATAGGGGAAGCACTGAAGATACTTAATATCATTAATAATCATCAAGTACCTTCTGATTGTCTCTCCAGCCTCAGGCCTGGGCATTTTCCACTATGACCCATTGTTCCTGATCATCTCCGACCCCTCCCACTGGTACCCATCTCTGGGTACTTCCTGTTCTCCACTGCAGCTTGGCAACGTCCCATAAATATCCTTTCAATCCTAACCAGAATTCTGAAGCTTCCTTTTCTCTTCCAGGGAGAACCAGGCACTCCTTTTTCCTATGACACTTTATCCCTTGAAAATTCTGTCTCATCAGTTTAAAATATTTTCTCCTCAGGTTTTGGCAGCTCTGTAATCACTTAACAGCCTGCATGGTCTTCAACTCAGTGCCATGCAACTCTTCCGTTAATCTTTCTGCATCTCGTGTCCTTCTTTCCACGTCTTTGTAACCTGAAGAAAATAGATCCTGTGTGCTAGCTTTCCACTCTCAGTCACTAGACAAAGTATTCAGTCAAATAAGAGGAGAGGGAGAAACAACACAGGCAGTAGCGAGTTTATCAGGTAGTGCACAATCTCTGTATAAATGCTAACATCTCACAAATGACGGCAGATAGCAACCCTAAGGCACTTAGTGTGTGCCCAGCCCCACGTAGAGCACTCCTAGGTATTAATTAGCCTACTTCATCTTCACAATAATATAATGAGCTAGAGTTTATTTTTATCTTCATTTCACAGATGGGGAAACTGAACTTCAGGGAGGTGTAGCAAGACGCCCAGGATCCTGTAGCTACTGAGATGGGATTTGAACCCAGGTTATTTGGCTTTCAAGCCTGATTATCTAATTCTTAAGCACTGATCTTTTATTGTTTTTTTTTAATATTTTATTAATGTATTCATATTACATCTCAACTGTTAGACCATCCCTTGTATCCTCCCATTCCTCCCTCCCTCCCACTTTCCCCCCCTACTCCTCTCCCCTATGTCTGTGACTGAGGGGGACCTCCTCCCCTTGTATATGCTCATAGGGTCTGATCTTTTATTGTGTGATTGTAGTTTGAGCTAATCCTTTTTAGCCAGGCATCCAAAACCTATCACCCACAGTTTGTCCAGCAGTCCATCCAGGTAACCCGTTCTTAGACTCCCAATTAAGACAGGTACACATCTTACCATGTGATTACTTCCCTTCCTCTGCCTGCAGTCATACTGCGTCTTCTTTACCACCAGTTCAGACACTGAACTGCCTTCAACCCTTATCCCAACCCACTCTCATCATGTCTGCAGAGCCGACTCCGCCCCCCGAGGAAGAATCATCCCTCTGAATCTGCTTGTAGCAGCCTGTGAGAGCTATTCATGTGGACACCTTATCTCTGTGTCAGGGGTTATACCCTATTAGCTTTTTCTAAGTGTTTCCATGGTAAACCACCAACTGCTTGAGGATGAGTGAGTCTTACAAATCTTTGTGTTCCACTCCAAACTCTTCCTATTTTAGTAGTCCCTGGAGTGGTAAGGACTAAATGAAGATGGCATCCATAGGGTTGGTCTCATATGAGAAATCACATCACTATCATGCAACATGTGGTACTAACGTTGCACTCACTTGTCATTCAACTTATGTATATCAAGTACTCATGCCCTAGGAATGAGGCTAATTGCTGCCAAGCCTCTAGCTGCCATGGCTGCTGATAGCAGCAACTGGAACGTATTGAGCACTGGCTGTGTCTCAAACATCACTGTGAGATACACATGCCCCTCCAGTCCCTACAGTAGCCCCATATATAGTCCTGACCATAAACCTGATGATAAGCCTGAGAACTGCAAACACTACACATTTTGTCTTAGAAGCCTCTTAGCCATATGGTCTGTCTGTCTGTCTTCCCTCATCCTTTTATGCCCAACAGTTTCTGCCCCTTATGAAATATTCAGTAAATATTTGTTAATGAGCTAAGTGTATAGACACGTGTTTTTGTTTACAAAATAGTAGTCTGGCCCTCAGAGAGGATGGTATGATGGCTCAACAATATGGCCTGAGTTTGATCCTTGGAGCTAACATAGTGGAAGAAAAAAAAAGCAGCTCCATCACATTGTCCTCTGATGTCTACATGCACACCCAGACATGAATACATGCACATGAACAAATTATGTAGATTTCAAAAAATAAATGTTGAAAATATTTAGCCTGAAGATAATCTAACCATATTAACTGTCTATAGGGTGGCGTTAGGCCCAATCAACCCACCTCACCTACCTCTTCCTCCTTATCCTCTTCCTGTTCTGTCTTCCTCCTTCCCTCATAATGATACGATTCTGTGTACTTGGTATATAAGGCTAGACAGTCTGTTTTTGTTACTTAGCGTTCAGTTTTCTAATAGGCTCTGGGATTGCGTCATAGTTTGTTAAAGATCCACCTTTTTCTTCTAATCCTTTTCTTTTCACATCTTTCATCCAAGCACAAGCTGTGATTCATTCAGAATAAATGAGAGCTTTTTTTTATATTATAGATTGTTTTACACACACACACACACACACACACACACACACACACACATACACACACACACATCATTGCTTATAAGATGCTCTTGCAAGATGGTGGTCCCAGGGACATCAGGAGTCAGTCCTACAGCTCACGTTCTTTGTCCTACAGAAACAACAATAGATTCCAGCTGCATGGATGTTGGGTTGGGGTTGGGGTTGGGGTTGGGGTTGGGGTTGGGGTTGGGGTAGAGGACAGTTTGTGAACTGTTTTCACAGAGTCCTGAGCTTAAATTCAAGTTGAACTACTATGAACAAATTACTATTAAGCAAAAAATTATAATCCCTTCAAGTCAATCTCAGTTTCTACTTCTGTCAAATTAAGATAAAATTGTGCGGTAGCAGTTTGGTGTTATACAAATATAGAGTATACAAGGTTGTTGATGTGTATTCAGTGCATTAATTATAAGAAAAAGAAGCTGTGCCTACCTCTGTAAAATGTTATAAATAGTGAGCTAAGTGGGAATTTTTTCCCGCTTAGGTTAGAGCTGTAGCAATTCAGTGATGTGACATCTAGCAGCACACACATGCACACACACACACACACACACACACACACACACACACACACACACACACACACACACACCTCCAATTGCTAGTCAGCTCCCATGCTCTTGATAAATAAATACTAAATAGATGGTAACAAATTAACACATAAAACAGCATGAGTGATATTTCAATCACCTGGACTGCACAGAGGTACTAGGGGCAGCCCAACCCTCAGGTATCTCCTGTTCTCCAAGTACATGAGAGTCCTTGCATCTTACCTTGCAGCCACATCTCCACTGTATTTCCAGCCCTTGCATTTAAGAGCCACATGGCCATATCTGACTGCACTGGCATGGCACTGCATCAGAGCGTACAAGCATCCGTCATAACCCCAGCCCCTTCTCTTATCCAGACAACTGTAAGGCCAGTGACTCTCAACCTGGGATGGTTGTATGCCACTGCATGAGAGCCTGTGCCAACTCAGGCTTTTACACAGCTTAAATAAAAGATTAACCTTTCCTATAACAAGCTACTGCCAGTTAATGGTCAACCTCACCTATTGGAATATTTAAAGCCATGGGTCTTTAGGGTACAGGGTATGAGCAGTGTTTTTGCACCTAATTTCCATAGTAGGAAAGAAGTGTTTAACTCTTTGTGCATTTCTTTATTCATCTATCTACGTTCAACATTTTCTAACACCTGCTCATTGTCGGGCGTTTAGTCTGATTGTTGAAAAAGGCCCCCACCGCCTCTGTCTTTGTGGGACCCAGACCTAGATGGACACATAAGGCAAGAATTTTACATTACAGTGTGATAACGGAGTCAGAAAAAGGAGGGAAATGGCAACCGGAGAAAGGGACACTGATCCGAGTTTGGCCCTTTTGAGCTGTGCTTTAGTCAGCTGAATGACACTTTCACTTATTGAACAAGTAGATAGTAATCAGCTAATATGTACCACGTGCTGTGGGTAGAGTAGTGGGCAAGATAAGCAGACGATAAAGACAAATTAGTAAACAAACAAACAAATTAGTTTCAGACAATACTGAAAATTACAAAGTCACTAAAACAGTCACATGAGGGGAGGGGGACTTGGGCTTTGGAGACGGGGAAGGGGCTTATGCGAGGCAACCTGTGGGGACAAGTTTACCAGCTCCTGTGGGCTCTGGGAAGGAGACCTGGCCTGAAGAGAGACTGTCCAGATGGTGGGATGCAGAGCAGAAACAGACTGGCTTCATTTTCATGTCAAATGTTGCCAGGATACTCAACTTTCTCTTGCTGGATTTAATTTTTCTTCGTGTTCCCTTGCTTGCAGCAGGGAGTTTAAATATATCTCTTCCAGAAGAGGTATCTATTATTGGACTTGAGTGTTTTTATTTTAGGCATTTCTGAGAGCAGCGTTCTGAGAACAGGCAGTAAAGATGAACAAATAAGCTTTTAAGCAAAGAGGTTGACGAGAGAAAATTGATGTACTTTGTGGATCTGCAAGAGCCATGAGCCCTGGAGTCCAAGAGGCCTGGTGGAAGTCCCAGGGCCCCTTTATTCCAGCTGGCTGATCATATGCAAAGCCCAGCCTTGTGCCTTGCGCATCCTTGCCATCTCCTGCTGGTGTTCGTAGCATGACTCCTGCTGGCTTGTTAGGCTCCAGTGACATAATGCCTGCATATTGTGAGCATGGTAACTGGGGAGAAGAAAGCATTCAGGGAAGGTCATCAGCTGTCAGCTGTCATGGGGGGGGGGGAATGCTCTTATTCCCAGCTTCATCTTCGTTACCGTCATCATCAGTGAGTTTATTTTGTGCGAAGCATTATTCTTCCCTGTGGGAGCGATACATTTTCTGGGGACTTGGCTTTTACTTATATGACAAATTACAGGTAGCTTATTGTCCCCGGCATGTCAAGTTGCCGATTCCTAACCTGGCATTTGAGGCTCTCTTTCCTTTGTGTCTAAATACTGTTTCCCCTTCTTGTTGCTACTTACCTCCAGCATGCGCCAGGATTCCCTCCTCACCTCTGTGCTTTTGTACGAGCTGGATCCCACCCATTGTAGAATGCCCCCCTCCTGCTTGGTGGCAATGAAGTATATCGAGTTCCTATTCCGCATCCGCTCTTAAGGCTGACAATTTATATATAGGTGATCATAATCTCAACCCCTAAAAAGCAACTGAGACCCCAGAATATTGTCTGAGACAGCTCAGAGGCATAGGAAATGGGCGGGGGGGGACATCGATGTGAGTCCTCACAATATTCTAGGATATGGGCCAGACGTGAACTGTTCCCTCCACATCTCTGACACAGGACAGGGTGAAGACCCATACCCTCACTGGGCCTCAGCCCTTGATAACCAAAGTAGGAAGACACATCCTGCAGCTGAACTGAAATAGAAGGATTCACTCGCAAGGAATCTCAGAAACACATGAGGCTCTTGCTCCATGGTAGCAAAGGTGAGGGTGGTGTCCAGTCACTGTGAAGAGACAATGCTGCCTCTCTCTGAGGTATATCTACTCTCTCTGGAATCCTGCCCTGCCTCTGCTCTTGGTGAACATGCAGGGTATGTGCAGTGTGAGGCGACAGTTTACTCAGAGCCAACCAGGTCAGATCAGCTTGAGGGAGAAGGCTGCGTTCAGCAGATAGGGACATCATCGTTGGTCAGGATGGCAAAGCTGTACCCAAAGAAGAGCTTTTAGTAGGAGTCACTGGTTGGCTAGAAGCAAGGAGAGTCAAGGTGAGTGAAGCTGCAGAGCACAGGTAACTCAAGGGGAGATTGAGGCTACCTATACTCAACTCTAGAGTGTGCTGGTCAATTTCTCTGTCACTTTGACACAAGCTAGGGTCAACTGGGAAGATGCCGCCATCCCATTGCCTAGCAGGCAAGACTTTGGGAGCATTTTCTTGATTAATGATTGATGTTGCGAGAGCCAGCCCACTGTCGGAAGTAGCACCCCTGAGCAGGTGATCTTGGGTATATAAGAAAGCAAGCTAAGCACGCCAGTAAAGCAACATCCCTCCGTGTCCTGCTTTAGTTCTTCCACAGAGGTTCCGGACTTTATTTCCTGTGTCAGCTTCCCTAGATGACGGACTGATCTGTAAACCAAATGAAGCCTTTCCTCCCCAGGTTGCTTTTGGTCACAATGTCTCTATAACAGCAATAGAAACCAAACTCTAGAGCCTAAGGTAAAAGACGCCGGCTCTACTGTGGCAATGCAGCTTTGGCAAGAGATCTTCACTAGTGGATAAGTCTTGAAAACCAAATCAATAGACCTGTACAGCCTGACTTCCTAGAGCAGTGTCCATGGATTTGCCTCTTGCAATCCTGGTGTATCCAGGATAGAGAGACAGAAGTGGACACTCAGCAATATGACCCTTTGAGGAAGGTCTAGGAAGCCAACCTCGGGAAAACCTACCTAGTGTTAGTGGTAATTTACAGTCCCAGCATCACTGCACGCAAAATTTCAACCTTCTCTTCCTACTTAAAGCGAGTCTGCTTAAGAATCCACTGCTTCTGGGAGCAGGTTTCACCAGCCATGTAGGTTATCTCCCCTCAAAATCTCTTTGTGTGTGTGTGTGTGTGTGTGTGTGTGTGTGTGTGTGTGTGTGTGTTAAGTTTTGTTACAAGATTGTGAGCTTTTTCTGTATGGCTTGTTCATACCGCTCCCTTTGTTTTGCCCCTACCCCTACCCCCGTGTCCTTTAATAGCCCCCACATTGCCGAATCATTTCCTACTAATAGACTCGGGAAGAAGGAGTCTTTGCCTTCAATTCAGTTTCAAATGGAGTTCTAATCCAGTGGTCATACAGATGGTCCTGGTCAAACTAAGTAGGTCACACAACCAAACCGAAAGCCCCATGAATGTGGGAATGGGACAGCTATGGGTGAAAGGGGTGGTGGGCATGGGAGCATGGGAGGGAGATGAGAGAGGGTATGGGGGAGTGACACAGTCAGATTACATTATATACATGTATGAAATGGTCAAAGATGAAAATCAATTAATGGGGGAAAACACTGGCGATTTGAGGAACCAGATTTCCCTGTAAATTCTTTAAAGCAAAAAAAGTAGCTTGACATTAGAATGGCTAAGATTTGGGGCTTGGGAGATGATAAAGTCCTTGACTTACAAGCAAGAGGATACACACACACACACACACACACACACACACACACACACACAGAGTGAGAGAGAGAGAGAGAGAGAGAGAGAGAGAGAGAGAGAGAGAGAGAGAGAGAGAGAGACTAGGCATCACCTTGTGCATCTGTAATGGCAGCACTGGAAAGGAGAATGTAGGCGAATCCCTGCTGTCCTTGGCCAGCTAGCCTACCTGAATTCAAGATCTTCGGGTTCTGTGACAGAACCTTTCTCAAAAATAGAGAACAGTTAAGGAAGGACCCAATCTTTCCCTCCCACCTCAACACACGTGTTCCTGAACAACAACAGAGAGAGAGAGAGAGAGAGAGAGAGAGAGAGAGAGAGAGAGACAGAGACAGACAGAGACAGAGACAGAGACAGAGAGACAGAGAGAGACAGATACAGACATAGACAGACAGGTTGGCTCAGGTTTATGACTAAAAGGAAAATGCTGTGAGAGTTTGTGAGCTGAGCTTTGGGGCTCCGCTTTGAAGGGGTTAGTAGAGGAGACGACAGTGTCAGCCAGAGCAGGCCTGCAGGTAGAGGTAGCCAGGACTCAATAAACTTTGCCTAAGGAATGAAAACTGAAAGAAAGGATGCTCATTGTATGCTGGGATGCAGGGGTGGGGAGGAAGCCAGCGCTCTAGCACTGCAACCGCAGTCCTTGGGTTCCGGAGCTCCCAAGCAGCTGGCATGCTGGCCCTCTTCTGAGCACACAGTTGGGCCTGTTGAATTCATGAACTGGCTGGGTAGGTTAATGAACCTTTTTGACCCTTCTGCAATGGGTGACCCTAGGCATGCAGATGACAGTCACACTGTTCACGTGCAGGCTGTGATTTACTTATCCAAACAGTTTATCAGAAACTGATTGTGAGTCTAGAGTGTGGTTTCGTTTATAATATGACTTGCTCTTGTAATTTATTTTTTAATTATGCATTTTAGCGAGCGTGAAAAGTCATGGATTTCACTGTGACATTTTCACATGCCCTTCCCAACTGCATGGAAATGGAGTAAGCGGCAATATCACTTTTACTCCTCATAGGCACGCCCCAGGGGCCATGTTTATTATTCCAATTCTTTAGACTATGAAGCTAAGGCTCCCAAGCCTTGCAGTGCAAGTTAGACGGGTGATGGTTGTTCCAGTGCAGACAAGATGGTTTGGGGGACTAGGATGAATCATACTACAGTCTGGAACCGGAGTCACAGGACATTCCAATTACATACACACGATTTACAGGGTAAAAGAGTTCACAGCTGAGGATGCTCATGGTGGCACGTGGAGCAGGCACATCTCTCTGTAAGGCCAAGGTTGCATCTTGATGGCAGACACAGACAACAGGGAGCTACTCACCACGGCTACAAGTTCTGCCTGAACTCAGATCACCTTTCTGACTCATCTCAGAATCGGAACCCACTCTGACCTAGATCAATGCTCAGTTCTGTGCTAGAATTACTGTTGAAGATCAAGTCTACCTGGCACTTTCCGCTACCCTCTCAGGACTTTGGCTTGCTCGGGCCTCTCTCCCATGAATTACAAGACTGAAGTGGCCTCTCTCAGCCGCTCTCAACCATTCTTAGTTTATGTCTAGGGATGCTTGTTTACTTTTCAAATGCTGTTGGGTTTTGAGGATGGGAAGATAAACTACAATGGTTTTCAAATCTTTCTCCCATCTGAAGCAGGAACTCAGAACTTCCCCCTAGCCTCTTCGCATCACAGGCACCTGGTGTGGGTTCTTCCCTAACCCCACAGAGTCTCTGGAACACATTAATGTTGATCATGCTGGGTCCTCACAAGCCCATGAACATGGGGGGCGGGGTGCCAGGACCATTGCCAATTTTAGCACTAGATCTACTAGGCGGGTACTTGGGAAGTGAATGGTGTCGAACCAGCAAGAATTTTTACAGTGGTGAAAATCACTGTCCTCCAGAGGGTAAAATTAAAGGTATACTGCCATTGAGACTCAACCCTACCCTTTTATGTATCAAGTCCATGGACCAAAGGCAGAGGAAATGCAAACAGTCATCTCAGTGACTCAGTTTAGTGAATCAGGCTGGATTCAAATCCAAACCCCTCCTATCACTATAGGGCCAGCAGCAAAGTCTTCTCAACTAAAGGAGGATTTCCCACCATCAGGAGAAGGAAACTGAAGAATATTCTGAAATAAATTAAAATTAAAATAATAAAAGTCTAATACCGTACTCCTAGGCCCCAGGGATTATTTTCTGCTTCAGTACTATCTCCATTAGGTTTTGCGTGACCGCAGCCCCAGGGGACAGGGCATAGCACTGTGCTCAGGAAAGAGCTACACATACTGGGATGCAGTGTGTACATAAGTGTTCAGGGGCGGAGCCAGGGCCCAGGCATTCTGGACACAGCATACATCTTCTTAGCCTTTACTCTTACCACCTTGCCAAGGATTGGTAGCGATAATCCGAAAGCTTGGGTTTGTGAAACCTGTAGTATTTCCAGTCCGCAGCGTCCTACGTGTGATTTTGGGCCAACTCCTTATCTTCCTCTGAACAAAATAGGTACTTGTTTTAACAGGTGACAATAAAATGAGATAATAAATTAGTTTAAGAAACAATAATCACTTAGCATATATAAATATGCAATGGCATTACCTATTAAAAGCCAAAGATCCTTGACTGTCAAAATAGAGCAGGATGGGTGAGTGAGTAGCTGGACACTGCCAGGCTTTATCAGTAACTTAGCAACCATAGTCCTGGTAGGGCATAGTTAACAAAGGAAATGGCTAAGGAGCAGTCACTTGTCACACTGGTGAACTTGTGCTGGTCTTTTGAGACAGGTGAACTCACCCAGTGAGCCTCAGTGATCTTCCCGCCAATTAAGTGATGAGAACTAAATCCCTTCTGGAAGAAAAGCATCATCATCATCATCATCATCGGGCAGGTGGGAAGCTCTCCCTACCTGCCTGTCTCCCTCCCCCTCCCTCTCAGGCCCAGTCCCTTGAGACTTCTGTTGTACCCAAATGATAGGAAACTGCCAGATGCTACCCGTTGGGAGCTGATTGTCTGAAGTGGCACGAGGGTGTTCTGAACCCTCCCCCCTCCCCCCTGCCTTTGTTTTTCCTCCTTCTGTTTACCTGCTTACAGGTGCAACTGCTGAGGGAGCTTCCTCTTCAGCATGGTCTTTGTTCTCCTGCAATTAAAGGCGCCTTGCTAAATCCTTCTGCCTCCCAGATGCTCTGAGAATATTTTTAACTCATCTCTTTCATATGCCTCACTCTGAAGACATCTTATTATTCATTTCAAAACTCCTCTCACTCTGTCCCACACCCCGTTCTGATACACAAAGGGAGAGTGAGATGTAGCAATCTCAAGCCAAGTTTTGCCTCTGCTCAGTACAGCTCAGAGCTGCAAGTCTTTCTTCTGTTCCCCATCCCCACGTGGTGGCCCGGGTTCAGGGTGTCAGCCATGACATAAGGACTCCTGAGTTGCCTTTGATAAAAATGCTGTTTCATTTTGTTCACAGTAAGCTTAAGGTGCCCCTTGTCCTGCTGTGGACATCAAGCTAGCAGTCACGGGCCAAACTGGGACAAAGCTGAAGCCATGGAGATATGAAAACACGGGCAAACACTACCAACTTGTCAACTCTACACGTGTCACCTCACTGTCACAGGAGAGCCACTGGGTAGAGAGATAGTTTTCATAAGCAGAGACTTCATTGCCTAGTCTAAAAGGCAGATCAGAGCAGCTGAGCAGAGAGTATTGCCAAGGCTTCTGGAAAAGGGAAGGTGGGCTAGCAGGAATTAGTGGATCGGGGAGAGCAGTGTTTATTTTCAGTTCATAAGCACATTTCTAGACCTTTCCCAAGCCAGGGAGACTGACAACCCAGGGCCTAAGAGTGGCCACCAGGCTCCTATGTACTCTAGCCCAAGCCCTTAGACAAACTGTTCCAGCAGGGGGAGCCCTTTGAAGTGCCTGCCATCCCAGAGTCACAGCGGGATCAGTCTGCAGTGAGCTGAGCTGATCCTATCCAACCACCCTCCTTTTACCCTGGCCTGAAACTCCTGCGTCCCCTAGCCCTTACTCCCATTGTCCATTGTCACCTTGAAAGACTGCCACCCTTGACTTCACATCTCGTGGTCCCAGACTGCTGCAGTTCTCTACAGAATGTGTTTTATAGCTACGTGACTCTTATGTTTTTGTTCTGGTTGTAAGGTCTTACGGCCCTACCTTTTCTACAGTCACTTTTACCTCCTAACTCCCTACTCCCTACTATCCTGTCACTTCGGGCCTCTATTCCTACCGTGTCACCTACATTATGATATAAACACAGTGTTTGATTATTTATCTGCAAATCATTACTAACAACACACACACACTCATGCAGCACAATCTCAGACATTATGCTAGGTGATGGTGATATCATAAGAGGAAGAAGAGGAAGTGAAAGTACTTCCTAGGTTTCCTTAGAGTAACGGAAGAGTCAGATGCCAGCCAAGGAAGCAGGCGCACATGAAGGGAAAATTATAGACCATGGTGTGCATTAAGAGACAGGGGAAGGTGGGCCTTTGACAACACTTACTTTCCTGGCTCTGCTGTGGAAAAATGTGCTGAAAAAAAAAAGCAGTCATCTTTCTAGCCCCACCTCTGCATAGCCAGCACCCTACACGGTCCTGAGGGTCATTACTGGGGTCAAGCCAGAAGTCTTATTTAGAGGGCTGGACCAGTGCCTTGTGATAGTTCCTGCAGAAGGCGTCCTTCCCTCCACCTTCACCTGGGTGCTGCTGCCTTAGCAGGAAGGATGTGTGAGGAAGGGGGAGGAGAAACGAGCAGGTAGACAACTGATCAAAGGCAGATTGCCTACAGTAGGCAAAGGGGTATGAAGTTTGACACCACACTGCCCTTCATCGCCAGCCTGTTCTTCACTATTGACTGAAAATTGATTAGGCAAGTTGCTTAAGCACCCCGAGTCGCAATTCTCTCTTCTCAAATAGCAAAAGGATACGGGGAAGATAAGAATTTTCAATTGATGTCCATTTTACCTCTGGCACCCTCACGTAGC
Organism: Acomys minous; assembly: GCF_964271855.1. Taxonomy (NCBI): domain Eukaryota; kingdom Metazoa; phylum Chordata; class Mammalia; order Rodentia; family Muridae; genus Acomys; species Acomys minous. The sequence goes on from NC_140487.1 coordinate 84,078,297, forward strand.
TTGAAGATGACCATAGAATTGTACCCAATGCCTTTCCAAAGAAGGAGAAGGGAGTTTTGTGTTAATTTCTTTTACCGACAGTTCATTTTCCAAGGCAACAGCCTAACAAATCATGGGGCCAATTAGTGTAAGAGAAACAATTGATCCTCGTGTTCTTGTGAGCCCAGCCCACCGCCTCGGTGCTTTGCGGCGTTATTTGGGGAATGCTGCACAGCACTAAATGGGAACTAATTGGACAGATGCAGCTGTAAATTGCACTGCGCTGCATTACACTGCAAGCTTCCGATGGCAGCAGCGTGGTCTGACAGTAATAGGAAAACTATTACCACCGCTTGCCATTCCACAGAGAAAGCCAGCCCAGCGGGAGGCGCAGTCCTGTCTCCTTGTCTTACAGACAGGAACACGGAGGCTCCCTGAGGGAAGAGAGGCTGCACAAGATACTGTAGCATCTGTTCCGTGCCGGTTCCCTTTATCCTTGGCCTTATCGCCCTGTTGTCCTGGCAGCCTTCTTAGATAAGGAGTCCTAGAACTACAATCTAGATGTCTAATGGTTTTAAGGTCACCGCTTCAAAGTCCTGGCATGCTGCCCAGTGGGAACAACCAAAGTGTGTTGTCTCCTGTGCCAGAGGCTGGGAGTCTCAGACCACTGTCTACAGGATGATGCTTTCTTTGCTGCGAAGGGATCCCTTGTTCTTCTCATGGCTTACTGACCTCTCTGACACCCCTTGGGTTGAGGGCACACACCCATGGTTTCTGCTGTGATTTTCTGTGGAGCTCTCTGTGTCTATGCATTTTTCTCCAGTTTCTCCCTTGTCTAAAGATATCTGTGGTATTGCACTAGGGTCCCACCCTGCTCCAATACGGCCTCCTCTTGCTGTGTATGTAATGAGGATCCCCAAAGTAGGCCGCATGGGGATCCCCAAAATAGGCCCCATCTGGAAGTACTGAGGTTCAGGACTTCAGTGTATACATTGGGGAAGAAGGGCAGGACATATTTCAGCTTGCAACAGGCACATACAATCTCAAGAACAGAATTTTTGAGCTGAGTAGCAACTGTTGATTATTAGGCACCCTGTGTGCAGGACAGGACACCAGGACGTTTATCTGATCTTATTTTCACCTCCATTCAGAGAGTTTGGGCAATCGGTCCTAAGTGGCAAAAGCATAGCATGACAGATTTACATTTCAGGTTCTGAGTTGTCAGACTGAGGTCATATCATGCCTCCACATCCCAGAATCTTACTTCTGTGGGTCTTAAGAATCATTCTTTTCCCCTGCCACCATGAGCTCTCCACCTCACCTCCTCACTTTGTAGATAATGGTATTAGCTTCTCATCCCCAGCCCTCCTTCCACAGGCCACACTGTAATCAATTCACATTCTTGCAAGTTTCTGTCTGCGTGCTTTCTTGTGACCAAGGCAAAGGTTAATTTCAAATTGGTAACAGCATAAGAAGTAATTTTCCGTTAAATATAATGACCTCGTTTCTGTAGTGACTTGTGGCAAAACATGCTGTTTCATTTTCCTCAACCACTCTCATTTACCTACTTGCTACAGTAATTTTATACCATGAGTTAAAATGTTGAAATTGTCTGTTGTATTACTAAATACCTACATTAGCTATTAGGATTCCTCATGCAGAAAAAGAAACAGAAATAAAAATAAGAGTTTTAGAGGAACAGAAATAGAGGCCATTGGAGCCAGCCATGCCTGGCAGCAACACACATCTACCACGTCAGCTGTGTGACCCAATATAAACTATTCTGCTGATTAGTGTGTGTGTCAGCGTGGCACAAACTTAGCCATGCCTTGGAAGGGGGCCCTCAGGTGAAGAACTGCCTCCATCAGATTGGCCTGTTGGGCATTTTCTTGATTGTTGATTGATGGAGAGAGGACCCAGCCCACTGTGGGTGGTGTCATCCCTAGACAGATGGGTCTGGATTGGGAAAGAAAGGTAGATGAGCAAGGCAGTAAGCAGCATTCCCTCCTGCATGGCCTATGCTTTAGTGTCTGCCTTGGCATCCCTCAGGATGTAAGGTAAAAGATGAAATAAACCCTTTCCTCCCCAAGTTGCTTTTGGTCATATTGTTCATCACTAGGTAACTAGAACAGTTCTTCAGCCCTTCCGGTTCTCATAAGTGAGGTTTGCATATATAGAGCACTTAGCACAATCCCCAGCAGACAGTAAGAACTCTGGACAGTATAATTTTTATAAAAGTAAAATATGAAGTATGAATACTTATACACACTGAGAAGAAATTCCAAGTTACACACACACACACACACACACACACACACACACACACACACACACACACACCCACAAGCTAAACAAGACTATAAACTGTTTCCATTGTCCCCATGGCCATTCAACCTGGACATTTAAAAATGTTGTCACAAATTGGAAGGCCTCAGCTGGTACCCTGCTACCCTTCCTGTGATGGGAGAGGAGCACAGGAAAGTGGTGGCAGCCATGCTCAGCACTCCTCAGCGCAGCGTGTCTTTAAAGTCCCCACCCCACCCCCTCGTGCTTAGGTAGACGTGATAAAGGCTTTCCGCTAGCCTGCTTTCAGTGAAGTCATTCAAGTCAGTGCCTTAAATTCTCCTGTTCTTGGAAAAGAGCCCTAAAATGTGTCATGCCCTCCGATCACTCATGTCTCCACACTTTATAACTGAAGACATTAAGAGAGACCAAGGAAGAAGGAGGGAACATACTGAATCTACTTGTTACCTTTTTTTTATCATGAAAATGCACAACCACATAGAAAATTTTTGTAAAGCTAACTCTAACACTTAACCTTTTGCCCCATTTGCTTTTTCCACCCCTAGGTTGGTTAAGAGGTCAGTAACTAAACAGATGATAGCTATGTCAGAAGGGCGCGGAGCTACTGGAGTTCCACTGCTTCTAGGACCTTTCAGCAAACAGTGCTAGGAACATGGCTTTTAAACATCATACCTGATAGTGATGTTTGCGTTTCAGATTTAGCGTTACAGGATTTCTTCTTAGGTCTCAGCTCTCTCCAATAGACCACTAGGCTTGCTAATAACAATGCATTTATGTATTTGCTTTATTCTAATATATATCCAAAGCTATCTGAAAAATTATAATTCCAGCATGAATTACTGTTGACAGTGAGCCAGGCACACGCTGCAATTTCCCTGGTCCTATTTGTCCTAAGTCGGATTCCTCCTGTGACAAGGATAATGATGGTGGCCAATGCTCACTTGACTCAAATAAACTGATCTCAGAAAAACCTCAGTGAGGGAAGGAAATTGCTGATTTGTATGATTGAAAATTAGAGGGTAGATCCCCAGGAATGACAGGCTTCAGGTTCTTAGATCCCGTTATCAAGTCAAAAACCACCCTTCAGAACTTTCCTTTCTGTGACTTGATCTGTCAGACGCTCTCTTAGCACACCTTGGTCCCTCCCAGACATTACCTCGATAGCCCCACGGCAGCCTTGTTGTAAGCTCTAGGGCTGTAGCCAATCTACAATGTAGAGATTTGGATTGATAATCTTTAACTCATTTGCCTCAGGAAAAAAAAAATCCCTAAATGAAGTTCCTTCCATCATCGAGATATGTTATGTACATAATGTGGTCTGCCTCCCCACCCTACCAGGAAAGGACCCTTCTGGTTTTGCAGTCAAAAGAGCTGAGGCTCCCACCATATGAGATGGTGATTTTCTCAAGGCCACAAAACCATGGAAGGATTAAAACCCTTCTATCACATGACAATGCCTGATGTGTCTTTCCTGTCCAGCAGTGCCAGAGCCTGCTGTATGTAGGGGACTGAGAGTTAAGCCAGGGACATTCAGGCCAACCCACAAACTGTGACAATGTTAAAGTCACTCTTGCCCATGAGCCCCTGGGGAATTTTGAGCAAACCCTAGTGTTAGGAAGCTACTGTTCAGGCCTGTTCTCCTGCTGAATTTATACATCTGTCGAGCAGAAATCAGCTTCCACGTCACTTTGGTGATTGCTAAGTGATTAGGCACACCTGACTCTCCTTGGCCTGTGAACACATCTTAGGCCAAATCACAAGTCTGGGGATACTTTTCGCTAGTTGACTAACTCATCTTTCTGTTTTAAGCAAGGTCCTTGTCACGTCTTTTTTCAGATTTGTGTGTTTATAGCATATGACTAGAGAGCTGTTAAGAAACTGTTATAGCTGTTGTCATCTTATGAAATTCACAAAAGAATCAAAGACAAGCTGAGGGCTGAAAAGGACAGGCGCATCTACTGAGTCTCCCCATTTTGTTTTAATTGCCAGGAAAATGAAGGCTTAAGGAAACAGGTGAAGAGCTCATGGGGCTAGAAGGGGCTCAGCACAGACTTGGCCCCCGTATCTTTCTGATTCATAGACTGCACATTTTTTACTTTAAAGTATATCCTGACAGATGTATAGCAGCAGAGAGTAAGCATAGCAGGTGCCAGCAGCCGTGGGGGGAAGGCAACAAACTGTTTACTGATACAGAACGTCAGTTTGGGAAGATTACAATCATGAGCAGGTGGATGGTTACAGACCAGTGTGGATATGCTAAATGCCACAGGAGTGCATACTTAAAATGCCGAGCAGTGTGTTCAGCATACTTTTAAAAGTATAAGTGTACTGAGTTCTTCCTATGTGTCAGGCACTGTACTTGATCAATAAGAAGAGAGGAAACAGTGTCGTAACTTTCCAGGAGCCAGTTCTCATGGAAATGGATGCTGGTCCACACAGTCTCATCCACAGAACGGCAGACTGGGCAGTTCCCTACCCGCCCACCCCAGCGACAGGCATGGACGTTGAGAGCACATGGGCTGCTTCGAGGCCATCCCTGCAGCTTTGGCTCGGCTGGAAGGTTGGGAGGCCTCAGAGAAGCAGCATCTGTATGAAGCTCTGCGTGCAGAATGGAGGTGATCCTTCTCTGCACTTGGAATACGGGGAAATGCCTGAAGGGGGACTGTGTCTCATTCAAGGACCAAAAACCCAGCCACGTGGCCTTACGTGGGGGAATTGATGAGAGGAGAATAGTCATGTCACACTAGTGGGATGTCCTGCTTGGGCCTTGAGGGAATTTGTCACATTTTTTTCCCTCAGTCCCTTCACACTGTGGTGTGACCACCCCAGGAAGGAATGGGGGTGGAGGTGGGTTGCTTTGTGTGTGTGGAGTGACTGAACTACTACTCTCTTAATCCACATATGAAACAAAGGATGTGTGCCCCGGATTCTGGTAATGGAGACAGTGAGGAGTGGGTGACGTGGAAGATATTAAGGAAGCAAAATAAGTGATAGCAGGAAAGGACACAGGGGCAGATTGAAGGACCACAAGGGTAGCTGGTGGGGAGAGAAAGAAGACGCCATGTTTGCAATAGGAAATAAAAACATCCTATATTTTTCTTCCACATATAAAATATATATTGTGCCAATAATTGGTATAAATAAAGAGTCATATTTTAAAATTCAATGGTAATTCCATGGAGAGACAGGCTTCCTTAGGATGGTAACAGTAAACTTACAAAGTTCCGGGACACACAAAGATAGACATGTTCCTCTTCCTTCAGAAACATGGTCATTCTGAACATACTATTTTGAATATGCTTTTTCAAACTCAACAGGATGCTGCACGAGCATTTCTGTAGCAAAAAATAATACCTGCTTCCGTGAGGGATTTTTACCACACTGCATACTGTTTCACTGTGTAGAAACATGAATTTCTCTCAGCTCGTTGGTGAGCGCTAGCAGCTTTGGATATTTCTAATTTTTCAGCGTTCTTCAACACTGCGGGGAGTATCTTGTATCCAAGTCTCTGTCCGCAGGTTGCATTATTTCTGGATAATTAATTCCCTACAAGAGGAATCATAGGGTCATTTTGTGCTTCATTTTAAGGCTTTGAGGCACAGTCAACCAGCCCCCCAGAGAAGTTGCATTTCCATGGATAACAAGAAAGCAGCCCTCCTCCCCAGGTGCCCTGCCCTGCACTAAGCATTTTATATCCTACCTTATTAATCTCCTAAAAGCACCAGAGAGAGACACTCCCATTACCCCTGTGTTGCGCCCACACACTTGGCGTGGTGTGTGTCTCTCCATAGCTTCTCAACACTGTGAATCGCATTTATTCTCCTCTTTGTTTTGAAGGGAAGATGGTATGCTACTTCTATCTGGTGACACTTGGGGTCCCAGGTCACTCTTCATAGTCTACAAAAATCAGAGAGGGGCACCTGAGAAAGTCTGAGTGACGCGTCAAGGCTGCACGCAGGCAGGTGGGAGAGCTGGGGTTTGAACTGTGTTCTCCCTGGCCCAAGAGCACTTACCCTCCTCCCAGTTATCACATGGCCTCTCCGGCTAGAGACCAAGTGAACTGAAAATTTGGTCTTGTCCTTGAGAAAGACCTGACAGAAGATTTCAGGATGCCAAGCGGAGAGACGTTCCCCCTGACCCCGCTTCATTTAGCACTTGATGATGGGGTGCCCAGGGGGCTGGTACAGAGGTTGCCTCCCAGCCCTGTTGGCACTGCATCATAGTGAATGCATCCAAAAATATGCTCGAAAAGAGAAAGGCTTTTATAATGAGCCCAGGCCTCCCTTTGTCTTGTGAGGTTTTAACTACTGTAATTGCTTATCATGTGAAGTAGTGTGTTTTTCATGTATCTATTTTTATTCTGTGTCTTTCTACTTATCCCCTGCTTTGTTGTATTTTGGTTTTCTTTTGTGGTTGTTGTTGTTGTTGTTGTTGTTGTTGTTGTTGTTGTTGTTGTTAGCATACTTGAATCATGATGGGTGTTTTTCTCATGAACAGTATTGCCTCAGGGGAGGGAAAGAAGGAAGGAAGACACACACACACACACACACACACACACACACACACAGAGAGAGAGAGAGAGAGAGAGAGAGAGAGAGAGAGAGAACAATGATTATATGAAAACTAAACAGGGTAGAATTTATTCCTTAAAAATAGCTAATGGTAAAGTCTTCAGCAGATGACTTTCTAATCCATACTGTATTTAATTGGCTGTATTGAACCATAGTACAAATTAAGTCTTCTCTGTAATTTATTCTGTCAGACAGTAGCCCCCCAAACAATTTGATACTTCATTTAAACATTGTTAAATGGCTCATGGAAATGCAAAGAAAAAGATTTAATGATGCTAAGAATCCCTCTGTTCACAGAATGAATCCTGTGTGAAAAGTCGTGAATTAACCTAATTCATCCATTCGATGAGCATTTATTGAGTACCTACCTTGAGCAGTACACATCAAAGATGGCTCGGCCTGCCCTTCCTCTCCTTCGGTTCTCACTATCAGTTATTGTGCCGGAGAAAACCTTTTAGGAACTGAGGAGAGGAAGCAAGAACCTGTGCTTGGGACTCAGGTTCTTCCTAGAACACAACCTTTGCCCTACTCTTCTTGAAAGTTCTCATTTGTCCTTCAAAGCTTAGATCTAGCTCACAGCCTCTTCTGGCAACTGTCCCCCATGTCCCTTCTCTGGTTCTGCTCCCAGTCTACGCAAAATGAACTTGACGTAACTATTGCCATGCTATAATGTGGTTTTGTCACATGCCTATTTTATGAGACCATGGGGTCTTTGAGGAAGAGAGGATGTTTTCCCCATCTGCATAGTATATAGCATGAGCCTCAGATCATAATAAATCAGTACATATATGTGATGTGAATAACTGGGCGAACGGGGCAAAACAAATCAAAGAATCTTACATGGAAGGGCAGAGTCGATGCTATGGGGCGTAAGGGTGGGAGTGATAAAACAAAATGGTGCAGTCAAAGAAGTTTCCTTGATGAGCAAGCTGCAGCTAGACTTGAAAGCATGGATGCACTGGTTCTGTAAATGGAATAGTTGCATCTGTATCTGATAAAGCGCAGGGGAGAGGAGGGAGGGTGTGATACACAGAGAAAACTGATGTGAGCAATGGTGCAGACGTGCAGAGGGAAGGGCTCCTTGTGTTGCTCATAGGACAGGACACCCATAGCTCATTGATAAGCCTTGAAACAGCAGTATGAGCTGATGCTCATGACAAGTTAAAGTATTATAAATGCAGGTTTATTGGAAGCAGCTCTTGGCCTCCATGCAGGGGGAGGGAGGGAGAGAAAAAAGGAGAAAGAAAGGGGATGAGGAGAAGAGGGAGAGAGTAAGAAGACCAAATGTCTGGATTATATAATGAAGGGTGAGGGGAAGTCCCTGCCACTGGACTGAAAAGTTCAGGGTAGAGGGTGTGGTATGCCAGCCAAGCTCTGCAGCAGGTAGGGACCAAGGGATGCTGGGAGGGCCTGGGAGGCCAGGTCCACTTTGGTATGTTAAATATGCACCTCAACCAGTTGTCCCTGAACTGAATGAAACCCAACCGTCATGTGAAGATGAGGGCAGACAGAATTGTGGATTCTGATACCTGGATGATCCCTGGGATTTTCTACCAACAACTTTGATCCACAGTGTAGGGAAGAGGGTGCAGAAAAGGGGGGTCCCGAAAGCCCTGTTCTTCAAACCGACCAACTACTGTAATAGCGAGAGTAAGTCTCACGGAGGCACTGTTTCCGATGAGAAATACAGACCAGGCATGAGTGGACTGTGCCTTTCTCCCAGACTCTCCATCCCATTCAGGTCTCATCGTCTCTGGCTGGTCAGTCCAGGTAGGCTCTGGAATGATCCGCCATGTCCCAGACTTTCCCATAGAAGCACACTCCTTGGGTGACACTGTCTTTGTCACCCATGACCTCTCTTTGCCATTTTGGCCTCGGTAGCTCTGCAGATACACAGAGAAGTCAGGAACATGAGCAGGAAATGGTTCGTAAGAGCAAGAAGTAAACTTCCAGGTCATGCCTCCTCGGCTGTTTTTTCTGTGACTCCTGGAATTCACCTCTGTGAGTTTATTTATTACCCTCTCTGATCGCGGACACGTGTCCAAAATGCAGACAGTCTCTGTTCCTTCCTTCTAGCCAGTCCTTTTATCACCTGGTTTCTTCTCCCTGCTCATGAGCTTCAGCTTTTGCTTGTTCAAACTAGAGAGCCAGGCATCTGTGGAAAGACCTACCTTCTACTCCTGTCTATACTGTATCTGCTTAGTGGAAGGTCAGGGAAAGAGGAGGCATTTGCCCTCACTGATGGTTAGATTTCAAGTGAATGAGACACTTGAAAGCACTACTTTTTAACATGTCATAAAATTGTAACTGCTGGAAAAGATAATGTTACAAACTCTTTAAGTACTCTGTGCACACACGCTCACAGAGCTAACACTCTGCGAGGCAGTATTGGATATCATCAAGCATTAAGAATGTTTTGATTTTAAAATACTTAATGAGGAGTCATAGATAAATTAAAAACATCTCCATCTGCTGTCTTCATGGTAGGTGATATTCTACACACTCATCTCTTAAGTCTAATTCCACCAGGAAGATTTCTAATCGCTGTTTAATTTTAGAGCAATATTCGGCTTGGCAATCAATAAGGCAGTGTCGTCAAACTTGGATTTAATAGGAGACGTAGATTACATCCTCTACATTATGCAGGGAAAGAAATACTTTAGGAAAAGGAGAGAAGAAAAGAATGTCTTTGTCTCCCTGCCACATATCATGCTAGCTCACAAAAGCTTATAAATCAATGCCCCGTGTTGCATGAATATAAATCTCATCAATTTTACATCATTAACACCATGAGAAAGCTACTACTCTCAGAGCAATTTTCCTCTGCTGGCTAAATGTGTCCTTTTGATGAAACAAAACAAGCAGATGCCGATTGTTTTTGCTAACACACCCTTCCTCCACCAACTTGAATCACTCAACACGCACTCCAGGTATAAAGTTACGATGTTGCTGGCCGAGACCAGGGGAATGAGTCAGTGATACCATGCTGCTGTTCAGGGAGCAGCGCGCCCCTAAAAAGAGGATGCAGCAGAATGGACAGTTCTAAGGATCATCAGAGGGGTGAGGAGCAGTTGCTTCCTGACAGATAGAGGCAAGGCAGAACATTCTAGAGCAGGAGACGACTCACATGGTCCGAAACTCATTGAGCAAGAGAATGAGGAATTGACATTCTGTAAGGCCAGTGATATCTAGAACTAAGGCGATGACCCTCATGAAAACCCAAAGCCCACTGAACCAGGAGCCCCTAGTGGCTTTCAGGGGCAGGAAAACTGCAACAGGACCTAAGAAACTATCTACTTTAGTGGGTCTGGAGACTTTTATGTTGAAGTACCTGTACTGTCTGTATCTCTCCCTCCCTCCTGGTACTCAGGAATAGGAAAACTTATGTGTACTGCAAAACTCATTCATTTTTTTTCTTGGAGTATTTGAACCATAAGCACTTGATCAAATATAAGCTAGAGAACATAGCAGCACTAAACAGATATAATTCTATTTAAACATTTGCATGGACAAATACATTATGTGAGTGTGTGTGTGTGTGTGTGTGTGTGTGTGTGTGTGTGTGTGTGTGTGAAAGAGAGAGAGAGAGAAAGAGAGAGAGAGAGAGAGAGAGAGAGAGAGAGAGAGAGAGAATTACAAACTCATGTCTTCTGACGATCCCACAACCAGCATCATTCTAAAGAGAAGAACTCAGAACATCTCCACCACAATCAGGAACCAGGCAACAATGCCCACTCTCCCCACCTCTGTTCAGTTTAGTACCTGAAGTCCTTTTAGACTTTTGAAATCTGCATTTTCATGCCCTGTTGATCTTTTTAGAGATGGGCTTTTGAATTAGGGTCCTGTGCTCTGGTGTTTCTAGGGAAATAAGCTCTGGTTTAGAGAAGGCTGGGGCGGGGGTGTTGGTGTTAGAACAATGGCTGGAACTCAATCTTCTTGATGTAAGGAAAATGTTCCTTGAAAGATTCCAGCCCCTATAGGGTATTAATTAAGATGATATCTGGGATTATTATAGAAAAATAACCACAAAGGTGTCTATCTCCTAAGAAGATAGGAAACTTTGGTTCTGTGGCAACGTGAATGACAAAAGCAGAGAGGCCGGTTTCAAACCAGGGAGCACCAACCAGATTGCTTCAGTTCTACAAAATGCCTGAAGCCCAGGGGAAGGCTAGGAAATGGCCGAGTTTAGGAAGACAGAATCTAGTGTGGACAAAGGACCAGGAGTCCAGCAACCTTATCAGAGCAAGTCCTGTGAGCATCCGTGTGAGAGGAATGCATCAAGAGTTTTAAGGGAAAATTCCTCCAGGGAGAGGGAAGGCTGCTTAACAGACTTAGTGTCATTTCACGTGGCCATCAGAAATCAAGAAGGTGATGAGATCAGACATTGCAGACAGAGACACTCAGCCGATGAGAAGGGCATGTGAATGTGCCCACTTCTACCCAAAATGGTGACTTTGCAAAAGATAATGGTGTTCATCCCGGGAACCCTGCAAAACTGGAGTACTGTGAAGTTCACAGCACCCTCACCCCCCGGCATTGATCATTGGACAGCCTCTCCCTCTGCATGCAAATCCCTGATAGTGTATTCACTATCAGGACAGATTGGACTGGGCTGTACTGCGAAAGTTGCCAGCAGAAAGAGGCACATGGGCTGAGTTAGCCTGGGAGGCTTTGGCAGGCGGTGTGAAGCCACCTCTGCAGATGCTCACCCCCATATGAACAATCCTGGTACATCTCTGGTCACAGCACTGAGACCGCAAAAGGACACCTCCCTTTCTCGAGGGCAGGCGTAGCTCTTTTTCCTTCCATCTGTACCAAACAGCTTTCCCAAAGCCCCTTGGGCCTTTCACACATGGCAGAAACACATCTCTTATTGATCAACAGCTCGAGGGGTGTGTTCCCTGAAAAACTGCTCTTCCTTTCGTGTGTCCCCAGGCCCTTCAGCATCACCATGCTGTTCATGAAATCTCCTACATTGCGAAGGACATCACGGATCATCGGGCTTTTGGATACGTTTGTGGAAGGGAAGGGAATCACAGATTCGTGGCCATCAAAACAGCCCAGGCGGTAAGTAATCCTGTCCATTACAGGCATCTTCCTTGTGACTGTGCAGGACAGAGCCATCACTGTTGGGTTTTCAAGGCCCATCCTGACCACATGATATGTCAGCAGCAGCAGCTGATCCACAGAATCCCACTTAGGAAAGATAAACATCCTTGAAGCAAAGAAACATGGTCATACCCATTCAGTTTTGTTTGGGGGTTTTGTTTGTTTGATTGGTTTTTGGGTTTTTTTTTTTCCCTAATAGGTTTCCTAATGACTGATTATTTCCCCTTTCTGATTAAGCTAGATAGAGACATATACACAAATAAGTTTCCTTGTGTTCCTAGCCTCATTTAAAAAGAAAATAAGGGAAAAACAAATAGCTGTTTTGCATATGGCCTGCCCTAATTTTATTGTATTCCGAATCACTAATAAATAAAAGCAATGCTTTTTATGCTTATGATTATTATGAATTTGCAAATATAATTAGTTGAAGAAATGAACTTTAGCCCAGAAGCAATTTGCTAAACCAATATAAACAAGGTAGAATTAATTAAGAATGGAATGCTTTCAGTTTAATAGAAAAAGGAAGGGCTGCGGGTTGGAGCCACAAACAAAAATTAGTGGCTGCAGTTGAGCCGGATTCCTTACTAATGTGTCTCACCACTGTTCACTCCAGGCTGAACCTGTTATTCTGGACTTGAGAGACCTCTTTCAACTCATTTATGAACTAAAGCAAAGAGAAGAATTGGAAAAAAAGGCACAAAAGGACAAGCAGTGCGAACAAGCTGTGTATCAGGTATCCCTATGCGCTCCTCCCAGAGCTGCAGAGGACAGGGTCTGTAAGGAACAGATGGGAAACTGACAAGTCAGTTGGTTTCCTCCTGCTGCCGAGCAGAAATAAACAGAGATGAAAGGTTTCTGTGTAGATTACAGGCACCCAAACCAAGCCATTAGATGTGATCCTTTTTTTTTCTTTCTTTCTTTCTTTTTTTTTTCCCTGAGACTTGAGGTAGGTTAGAGAAAGGGAATTCTTTAATCCAAGGGAAGATTTCCGGGGAGGAAAACTAAAGGCCCACAGCAGCTTTGCTGGCTTTGCTGTTGTTCGCACAGGGAGTGGGTGGGGAGAGCTGCAGGATTTGGAGTTTCTTTGTGTGTGTTTTTCTGCATTAATGGCCTGCTCTCCTATCTTAATCAATGCTGGAGTCTCTACTGCGCTATATTATCTGAAGATAATCTCACCTCTCTTCCTTTGTATCCTTTGCTTTCACCACCCCCTCCCCTCACTGAGATAGACAATTTTGGAAGAGGATGTTGAAGATCCCGTGTACCAGGTAATTTCTGAGCCACGTCAGGGGTTTGCATGCAGTTCTGCCCACAAAAAGGCTATTTTGACTGAAAGTGAGGAGTCTGTTGAATGCAGACGAATTGAGATGGTTTCTGAAGGCAGGAGTTGCCAGCCTCTGCAGGGAGGGACCTTTGCACACTGAAGAAATTTAATCAGCATTAATAACAGGAGATGTGGAGCTCCACTTCCTTCTTCATGCCTTAGACCCTTTCATGATCTGGAAAAGTCTGATCCTAAAAATGAAAATTTTTCGTTGGGCTCTCAGTCGTTCCAACTTTGTTAGAGACAAGGTGGATGATAGAATAGAGACTCTACGAGCTAAGAGTTAGGCTTCAAGGGCTGACATTTACATGGCGTTTGAGCACCAACCTAAAGAATGCTTTCCTTGCTTTGGCAAGGATGTAAGAATACTTCTGAAGCCCAGGGATGCAGGCTAGCCCTCTGATTATTTCTCTCATGAAACAAAGCTGCTATAAAGTGAGAGAGAGAGAGAGAACCCTGAGACATCTCTGCCCAGGGCTTTCTCTGCACTCTCCTCATGGTCCACAACACAGGGGTGGACCGTGACCTCTCTTGAGCTCAAGTCCAACGTCTGTGCAAACAAAGATTCAGAAAGAAAGGAAGAAGTAGCTTTCCCCCTTTCTTTCCTGTGCTTATTTCCAAGGAGAAAAACTAGATCAAAAATTATATTCATTTTTTGAACCTTAAAAACAAACCTTCAACTTGTATTTCTAATCAGGACACATGGTTGCAGTTTATGTCTGTGTTATATAACCACTGCGCATGTATGCATGCTTTCACACCAACAGCTACTATGGCTGTGATCAAAATAGCATAAGTAGATACTTAGGCAGATAGATAGGTCTCGAAGTAGAAGTACCCAGCAGATCTATGGTAAATACAAGTTAGAGATGTAATACTGTACACACCCTTGCTTTTGAGGGATGAAGACGAAAAACTTTCTTATAGCAGGACCTTCAATCTCTGCTTAATGCGCTTGTAAAGGAGGACAGTGGTGGCTTTTTGGGAACACTTCAGCCCTTTAAGCCTGAAATGTACACACAGAAGAGTTGATGTTTAGTATTTTAAACTGATACAATTCTGTTTAGGCGATCAGGGAGTTTGGGGCTTCTGAGTTCTTGAGCAGTGGCCCAGGACCTTAGCAATGGGACAGTTAAAGGGAAGTTTGCAAGGCTGTGGCCCCATGGCACCACAGCACCATGCCATTCAGGCGATATACCATTGGAATGCAACCGTCCTCTCTCCAGGACTTGCAGAGGCTGGGCAGCAAAAGCACTGTGGGTTTCCTCAGCAGGACCCACGTTAGCCCAGTAACCCAACAATCATTTCAGATATCTCCTCTTGTGCCTGTGTCTGTAATGCTTGCTGTGATTTGCACCTGAATTCCAAATGCTGGTTTTCCTCTTTACGTTTGTTTCCTTCTGCTCTTTCCTCTCTGGCTGCTCCTGCAATAGTACATTGTGTTTGAGGCTGGACATGAGCCAATCCGCGATCCTGAAACAGAAGAAAACATTTACCAGGTATAAGATGCTTGCTTCTTCTTCCTATGCACCCTCCAGCAAAGGCTAGTATACAGGGGGTCTCTTGGGCATCCAGGAGTATGAGATGCTTTTGAGGGCACTGACTGCAAGTTCCCCCACAGTTCCCATTGCCTCCCTGGTGAAATCTTTTATGGCCCAGTTGGGTATGGTGTTTAAATCTGGAACAGACCAGGGGTGTTCTAAGTAGCTTACAACCCAGGCATTCCGTTGGACTGAGCTAATGCAGAGAACAGCAACCCAGCAAGCAGGGGTCTTTCCCTTCTTAAAGGAATGCATGCATCCAGTTTGTTTAAAAGCCCAACCTCTTTCCTAAAATAAGGGACAGGTTCAAAAATGCTGCGTGAAAACAGCATTGGGGGGAATGACTGGAATAAAAGAAAATACAGTGTTGGGCTTTCCCTGTCCCGAAGGGGAAGCAAATTAATACTCATAACTGTGAGCAACACTTAAAACCCTGCTTAAACTCATTCAGCTCTTACAAATATGTGATAAAATAAGCATTTTAATCCTGTTTTGGGGGGGAGTATTAATGGAACAAAGTTTAGGCACAGAGCAGATTTTCCAGGGTCACACAACTACTTAGAGCCAAGAGTGAAAAACAGGTACAAGTGGAGGCCCAGCCCCAGCCTCCTCTGGAGCCCCATCCAAGTGCTTGGGTCTTGGATCCAAGTAACATGGTATAAAAGGCTAATTTTTCACTAATGATAACCTTAGTCTTCATTTAAAGCATAAATACGGTGGGAAAAGGAACGATTTGATATAGTTATTTAATCAGTGGCTTTAATTTACTTAGTTGTGTGCTTCGTTATTCAGCCTTGGGCGTGTGTTAATTGTGAAATCAAAATAAAACCTATTTTCAATTTCTATCAGATGTGTAGAATTCTAAATGAGCAAGCCCAATGCTGTTTCTCCCAACTATTCAATTTAAACCAGCCTTTTAGAATAATAGTTTATTCATGCCCGCCTGGGTTCATCCGGACTCTTCCCACTGGGTCTCGGCCAGTAAGACTTGGAGCAGGGATGGTTTCAAAGAGTATCTGTTTGAAATGTACCACCCTGGGGGTGTCCGAGCAGTGAGGCCAAAGAGCCATTGAGCTGCCATCCCATGGAGAGACAGCACCTTTGCTATGGGAGAGGCACTTGAGTCCAGCTGAGCTGTACTTGCACAGCAACTGGGGACAACAAAGAGTCTGCAAGTGCCAGAAAGGGCTGCCTTAGGCTGGAGCAGAGCTGGTGTTCAGCTTGGCCCTTCTCATCAGCTACCTTTGGGTCATGATTAGAGGGCAAGACGCTGTTTTTCAGACTCCGCTTCTCCAGTTTTAAAGTAGGAGGCACCACGCCAACACGTGTAAGAGTGAGATTGAAACAAGATTGTATGGGTCATAAAATGAAGAGACAACATCCTGAAGCACGGATATCTATGTGGATGTAGTTCTTAGTACAACTGCCTGCTCCAGCCATTGACTTAAATGAAACATTTTCTTCCTGTCTCTGGGCCTCAGTTTACCCAACTGTAAAATAAGCAAATAAGCTTCAAAGATCTCTCTGGGTAGGATCTTTTCTGCTGATTGCAACACGGGCTTCACAAGAAATAGCTCAAACACAGGGGGCTGGGTTCCTTGCAGAAGCATGCTGGCTTGCTCTATAAGGGCGACAAGGGCTGCCTCAGAAGTGGGGTATATGTGTGCTGATTGATGCCCCCCAACATAGGGGTTTCCATGCAACACCCTTCATCTCTCATGATGCCCACTATCGCTTGAGGCAAGAAGAGTGAGGCTGGTGGGGACCAGGGATCTTGTTGGGCTCACAAAGCTGATGAGATGGGATCTCTAAGGCAGATTTCTCCGACTTCTGTAATAAGCACCTCTGCTCTGTGCCCTCTTCAGCTCAGTGTTACGTGGCTCTGGGTTTTCCAATTGCATTGTGTGTATTCTAAGTCACTAAGAGATCTCACTTGTTTAAACAGTGCTGGCCTCCTGATCTTCCCATGTACCCATCACTAGCAGGAAGGCCTCATTTACGAGAATGAATATTTTATCCCTTCTATTGGTAAGGTCTGTGGCCATGTTGTTCACCCAAACTGCAGATACACCTGGTCTCAGTACACTTAACAGGACACTAACCATGACAGGCCTAAAGATGACCAGCTTTTTAAAGCACCACCAGTAGAAGGTGTGGGTTTTTTGTTTTTGTTTTGTTTTGTTTTGTTTAGGACTGCTGCATATATCTTACTGTTTCTACCACTTTGTCTCAAGGTGGCCTCATTTTATTCTGTACCCTGTTTCTAGAAGGCAACACACACTAGTAGCCTTTCAGTATTTTGTGCCTTTGGGTGATTACATAAATTTTGCCTCTCAACTTCCTGGGCTGTGAACTGGGGCTAGTCCAGCTCCCGTGAAGCTATGATGACGTGATGCGCTGGGTCCCCAGAAGCTTCCTTTAACTTCTGCATCATCATCGTCATCGTCATCATCAGGAACCATTTTTGATGATGCTGTAGTCACAGAAAGAGAAACCACCTACACGGCTCATTCTACTGGAGAGCCCCGCAGAAAGCTGAAACAATGCTTTCCTATTGTGCCCAACAGAGGACAAGGAGGCTCCGAGGCAGTTGGGGACACCTTTCCGAGGGGGAGTTACACCTCCCCAACCATGTTAAGAATCACAATTGTCTTTTGTGTCATGTGCCTCAGAAAACATTATCAGTTCACTTTAAACAACACAGGGCATTTGTGTGTGTGTGTGTGTGTGTGTGTGTGTGTGTGTGTGTGTGTGTGTGTGTAACTTAATCGTGACCTTTCTGTCACTTGGTGAGTTAAGAAGAAAAGCTCCTGAGGCTGTCATTTTTAGCATAAAGGAGTCCTGAGGGCCAAGATCAGGGGCTCTAATTCCAATCCCAAGCTCTTTAACAAGGTATTCCTGCACGAGTGGGGCCTCCGCTTTCCACGTGGGCATTTTTCACATTCGTTTGTTCAGAACTCATCATTAATCTCCCATGTGTTAAGTATCAGTTTAAAACAGTAAAGCTAGCCTTCTCTCACCCAGCACACCCTTGAGTGGCCTCTCCACACGTAATTACCACACTGTCAACCTGAATGAGCCCGCAGTGTATATCACTTCAGGTGTAAATCTTAGAGTACTTATGCTCTATTTTCCTTGTCCATTCAGAAGTGTATCTGTGGGGCCCTAAGTATTTGCTAGGCACCCAGGAAAGTAGCAGTGACCATTGCAAGGTCTGCAATGGTCCTCAAGCAGTTTATAGATAATCCCTTAGATGCTCATGTTAACCAGGTGAGGAAATTGATGCTCAGAGAGCAACACAACTTCTCTAAGTCTATAACCAAGCCTGGAGTAGGAAGCAGGTGTTCCCCTCCTTGTCTACAGTTTGGACCACTCTACATCACTGTTGTGTACTGCAGTTGTCCCTAGGAATGGGATCAGATCACCTGTGCAGAGAAGACAGACCCACGGACCTTAGCCCTAACTGGCTAATGTTTGATGAGCCATGTCTTTGCTTAACAGTTACAGATAGAAATACAAGGGATGATCGAGTATGTGCCCTGTGCTGAGTAGGCTTACAGGCTGTGGTACTGAAGACACATGGGCAGCATGTGCTGTCATAGCTATCAGGAATAGAAAAAGCCTGATTTGACACTCTGAGTTAGTAGCCTACGTGTATTTCCATTGCTCCCAACACAAGACGCTCTGCTGATTCAGGGCCATATCTTCTATTCTCACTGTCCAGAATGACACCTGGCATATAGCAGGTACTTAGGGACTTTGTTTTTTGTTTTTTTTTTTCAGTGAAAGGATGTACTTGAGGTGGAACAAAACAAACAGACCAAAAACTCCAAACAAACCAGGTCTGTAGAAGCAGGCAGGACTCGGGAGAAAACGTCCCGGCTGAGATAAATCTTAACGGACAAACAAGCAGATTTGACATCCCACTCATGGGAGAGCCAAATAGAAAAGCACTTTCAATTATGCCCAGTTTGAGTTTCTCCACCGCATGGCTTGTTCTCCATTTGCGGGGATAATTGAGAAGCAGCCAAGGTTCAACTGTGCTAAGTGCCCGTAGTGAGCAGTGAGTTCTGGGCAACAGAACACTCTCTCGTGCTGCTCAGTAAAGGGTGAGCTCGTGAAAATAAAAGTGAGGGCTGGTAATTTACTGGCCCTCCTTACCAAGGACTCTAGGCATTCAAGGAGGATTCCTTCTAAATGGAGCCCAGTTACCAGGACCAAAGAAATTACATCCTTCGTTGGATACCTGCAAACTGGGATTCAGGAAGGGTATCTTCCACCTGGCCGTGCTCACTCATGGTTCTGTTCTCTGCAAGGATGCACATGGGCCTTTGGGAATGCAGAGTATAGTGTTTTATAAAGAAGGATGTGCCTGAAGCAGCCACCTGAACAGTGAGGCAATAAACAGCAAACAGCCTGGACTGTAATGCTGCCTGCCCCGCTCCCTGAATGCTGGATCCTCTCCGGGCCTCATCTTCCTCCTCTCCATAACAAGGAGGGAGGACTGTAGTTCTGAAAGAATCATCCTGGTTATTACATCATTATTTATGAGAGAAATATTTACAACTCTGTCAGCTCATAAACTTGCCTCATGCCATGTTAACTCATACTAAAGAACAAAAGTCTTATTTTGGTACCCAGAATATCTGGGTTTGAAAACCACCAGGTCTGAAGTTTGGGGCAAAGTCCATAACGTCTCTGAGCCTGCCCTTCTATAGTTTGAAAGTAGGGTTGGCATCAGGCATTTAGGTTAAACGAGGGTAAAAAAAAATAAGACAATGCAGGTCCTTAGCCTAATGGATGGGATAGCTGGCTGGTCCATGCTTGGCAAGCACTTCTTTTTTTTTTTTTTTTTTTTTTTTCTTCAGTATCCCCAATACTGCTATGTGGAAGATTTACCTACTGGGTATTCATAGTGGGGGTCTTCTGGTTGTGACATACTCTGTCTGCTCCTGAGGAGCATCCAGCCTGCTGGAGAGACAGTCCCTCTGTCAGAGCATTATAAATCTACTGATTCTTGGTCTCTGCAGAGAAGAGCAAAGCCACGGCAGTGTGGGGGAAGAGCGGCTAATGAGTGCTTCCAATCTGGAATGTTTCAGTGCAGAGCCCTTGATTGACACATTAGAGAAGTATTCAACACTATTAATATCACAAAATGTGTTCATATACATATGTATATGATTATGTGTGACAAAGGAAATTATCACCCTAACATAATGCAGAATGCTGGGGCTCCGTGGTTCTTGCTTATCTGATCCAATGTCTCACTCTCGTTTTTACCATAACCTGAGTAGGAGGCATTGCTGATCAGGCCTGCTGAGAGCAGCAGAGCCAGAGTGGCCCGGTGGCCTGCTCAGGGTGCTGTAGGCAGCAAGCAGCCCCAGGAGGCCAGAAGCATGGGCAGGGGAAGGAAGAGAAGGGGAAGCGATGACGGATCAATCAGGAACTTCCGGATCCTGGTGCCTCACTTCCCCTATCATATGGGTCCTTTCTGTGATTATCAGGTGGCTTGTGTGCAACCCCAGTAGGAGGCTGACAAGTACCAGGGACTTAATTTTTGATAGCATGTTAATCTTAGCACTATACGCCCAACCATGAACTATTTCTAGTTATTTGAAGGGAAGTCATAACACCTGAGCATCCTTTATGTTCAATCGAATGAAGTCAGACTACTGTTGTTGTTGGATTTTGTTTTGTTTTGTTGTTTTTTTTTTAATTTCTGCCATATGAGGATAGACGTCTCTACAGCTGGTCTTTGATTCTGGGAAAGGCTCATGAGCAGAGATTTATTATAAGATGGCTACCCCTGTCCTGATATGATTTTTCCCAAGGGAAGGAGGCTGGCTGAAGACCTCCACTGCTAAAGCCACCCAGCCCTTCAGGCTGAGTGCTGGACCTGTCTTAGGAGCCTTCTCACAGTCAAACTTGCAGAGATGTGTGACTGCTTTGCTTTTTGAAAGGGGAACACCAAGTAGATGGTGGTGGTGGTGGTGATGGCATATGCCTTTAATCCCATCCCTCGGGAGAGTGAGATCGCCGTGAGTTCAAGGCCAGCCTGCTCTCTAGAAGGAATGCTAGGAGAGCCAGAGCTACACAGACAAAAAGAGAAAAAAGTGGAACACCAATGTTTTGACTGTTGAATTTTATTTCTCCATAGGTTCCCACCAGCCAAAAAAAGGAAGGTGTTTATGACGTGCCAAAAAGTCAACCTGTAAGTGTAAGTACATCTGCCTTAGCGGCCAGATCATGTAGAGGCTGCGATTGGTGGAAGGCTCTTCTTCTGGCCTTTGCATCACATATGGTTTCTCGTGGATACATGGACAGAGACATGAGGGAAGAGTGGTACAGATGAGCAGGGCCAATCAGGACAGAGGTAATGCTCCTGTGAGTGGGGAGGGATGGGGCTGAAGAATGCAAGCAGCTCTGCCTGAGGGACTCAAGGTCCCAGGTGTTTCAAGAAGAAAGTCTCCATCCTTAAGCTTTATTATAGTACATGGTCATGTATAAGACGCTGTCGTCTTTTTCTACCAGTCTGATCTGTAAGTGGCCGAGAAGTTTCAAAGGAACAACGAAAGGTTTGGCCAGGCCCTTGGAGGTGTGTAAGGACCCATCCCATCTGCAGGGACTTAGAGAAAAGGTCATGTACAGGAGGCTTGCAGAGAAGCCTGCAAGTGGGTATGTCACAGTGAGGACAATGCCCAGTGCATCTGGACTCCACCTGCTGGAGGGTCTTCTCAGGAATATGAGCCAAAAAGGAAAACCAAGCTCTACCCTGGCACTGAAGGCAACTTCTTATTCCCAGCACTAGCATCCCTGAGGACTGGCCTGTTCTTTGAGTTTCCATCAGTCCATCCCCTGTTATACGGTTTCCTTCAGCTCACTTTGTCCTGGATTGACTCACTCACACCTGACAGGTTTAGCTATGCGAGGAAACACGCTCTATTTGTTGCCCTAGTTTTTCTGTTTTTATTAGTCATCCTGGTCACGCCCTCTCCATGCTTAATAGCTCCAAGGGGGGAGAAAACCTAAGCCTCTTGGCCTGCCAGACAGGCTGTCTAAAGGGCACCATCAGTTCACAAGTCTCTTGGTCCCCTCCTGGCCCGGCCCTCTAAACCCTGCCTTCCTCCTGCTCTGTCTGCTGCCTGATATGTCTTCGTGCAATTATCAGGAAGATTTGGGGGGGTTTCTGGTCCGATCACCCACATCTTTGTGGCCCTGTAACACTTACTTCCCTATGAATTATTACTATTCATTTTCCCACAACCAGCATGAGTCTCCCGCGGTCCTTGAATTACCAAAAATGAGGCCTGGTTGCTGGGTGCCAGGCAAGAAACTTGCTTAGAAATATTTCATCAAAGATCATTGACTCTACCCTGAAGAGGGAATCTATGAGAATTCTTTGCTCTTCCACTTGAAGGGGATTCCCGATTTATCTTTCAGTACCCTAAAAGGCCATCACCTAAGCATAGTAGGGGGTATGCTTGGGAGACCCATGGGTGTATGGACAGAATCCATTGGCTGCTCACATGCTGTTTCCTAAGTCCTAGGTTTACCCCGTGTGATACTACATTCCCACATTTCAAAGGCCTGAGAGAAGCAGGAGACATGAGGCTCAGGCTGTAGCTCACAAACATGAAGACAGACATTCAGATCCTGCCCCCTGCCCATCACAAGCTTTGGTGGCATTTGTGTATTCCTTGGTCCAAGGTTTGTCAGCTATCCAAAGAAACTGCTGACCTGAAGATAAAACCGTATGTGTCTTGGAACATTTGCCTCTGTTACCGCAGCCTTATAGAGGTCCATGAATCCCCCTGGGTCCCTCTCTGCTTGGCTGCCTCACTGCCCTACAAGCATCAGCTGAAAGCCCCGCCCCTCTGATAATGCACTGTCTGCTGTGACTGTCCTTCCCAGGAACATCCTGGCTGCACCATTTGTTTCCTGTCCTTATCCAGAAAGAGAAACGGAGCAGAGGGACCCTGCCAGGAAGCTGCTGCGGGGCTATTACACGTTCTCCACAGGGAGGCAAAGTGCCTGCCTGGTGGCTCAGTCCTCCAAGTCCCCCAGTAGTTACCTGGGGGTTTCCACCAGCTACAAAACTAATCTGATCAATAGGAGAAAGGCCTGGGTGTAGCTGTCACCAATGGGTACTTACTGAGGGTATCTGAATAATGTGTCATTATCTGTAAAAAAAAATTTTTTTTTAAAGATAATTGCCTACCTTTTATCTTTGGAAAATTGGAAGAAACATCTTGGAAAAGTCCTTAGCAGAGGATGTAAATTAGATTGAATGTGGCCATGTCTGTGTGTTGCTGTAATAAGCAATGCTTGGGGCTGACAATCTGGGGACAGTCAGCTTCTCAAATTGGGTGTACACCTCCTTTGGGAATCCTCCTTGACCCCAAGCAGGGTAACCCACCTTCCTGAGTGCTTTTGTGCTGCCCTTTGAAATGGTAACAGTGACTGTTGTCTGGTTTGTTTTTCTTAATATGTCAATGTGAGCCACTGGATTTTGTGATCTCCCAAGATAGTCAGTGAAATCACAGCTCTTGCAGTTCAGGAACCCCACCCCGTACCTAAAATGTAGCTGCCTTTGAGCACGGAGGTAATGAATAATCTGGGTTATGACAGAGATCTGGGTTGTATTCTGGCTTCATTACTGGCTTTGTGACGTTGGCTGAGTCCTGGTCTCTATTTAGTCTTTAGTCTTCTTATGTTTGTAACGGTGGTAGAGCGTCGTGACTGTTGAATTCTATGAGTTTATATTTATCACTCAGTATACAGTGTAGAACTGAATACATTGGCTTTAAGATACCTATCAGGAGTGGTCACCTTCCCTCTCTACCTCCCTCACTGTGTGTCTGCCAAGGACAGGAACCGTGCCTTATCTGTGACGTGATTACAAGGGAGCATTAGCACAGACTAGGTGCACAGCAAGTGCTCCAGTGAGCGTGAGTGAGCGAGTGAGTGTACAAAACTGAAAGTGAGTGCCTGGGCAAGGAAGGAATGAATGTCTCTGGACCCACAGCTAATGTCTTAAGCTCTGGAGCACTGTGTCATACAGACACAGTGTTTGCTGTTGTAGCAGTCCTTTGCCCAGCAGCTCCCTACACTGTGCCTTCAACAGCTTGTACCCTGTTCCGCCTCCAACCTTCATAAATGGCTGTGGGGTGTTGTTGGTTTTTTTTCTTCAGAGTTTGGATCACCAAGCTGACAGATGGCCTTCTGAACACACACATGGAAATGCATGTACGCGCGCACACCTGCACCACTGCAGCTCCACAGCAGTCAAAGCCAAAACATTTTGCTGACTTGGCAAAGTTATTTTAGGGTTTTGTTTTGTGTTCTTCTGCCTGAGGATGGGCCCAGAGCTGGAGCCCCGTGGCAACTGTTGAGAGTCAGGCAGTGCTTAACGCTTTCTGAAGAGAGACCGGCACATCATAAAATCGTGAGGACATAGTCTGACAGAATTAAGAATCACTGTTAAGTTTTCTACCCAGAAGCCCTTGGAGCCACTTATAGGTCACAAAGAAGGCTAGAGAAAGGATGAGGGTCCATCAATTTTACTACTTACTCATCTAAAGACCACTATAATTCTTGCATTTTAACACTGCATCAATATATTTCTTACCTAGTTTTAGATCATCTAGAATTAAAAATAGCAATTACACAGATTAACTTTAAGCCACATTTAGCTGCAGACTTTCCTTCAAAATTAGAAGTTTTTCTGGTAATATAATATAATATGTAATAATATAATAATATAAGCTACGAAACAAGATAAAAGGAGACAAGCCGACCTTGCACCCCACCCAGTCATTTGCCTGCGCAGCTCACAGTGTCTCTTGAGATTTATCTGTCTTCTTAACAGAACAAAGAAAGCCAGCATATGTTTCCGAGCTGGTGTTGGTTGTTCAAGGAGCATTGGCCAATGAGTTGTTCATCGGTGATTCTAAAAATTAAAGCGTTAAAGTTTTCAGGTGTTAAATACATTTAAAAATATACTATGAATGCTAGTGTGTATTTATGCATGAGTTTGCAATAGGAATATATTTTGAGTTATGAATATATATTATACAACTCAAGTATTTCTCAATTTTCTTTGACCTGAATGCTCTTTTTAATGCGACCTCAGATACATCTCAAGTGGAGAGTCATTCCATTAAAGACTGACTGGAACAAGAGGTTTGGAAGACAACACCTGCGCTCATGGTACTAATACAAAACAGTCTCCTCCCCCAAACTCAGGTTTGAGCAGGTTCTTTGCTACATCCGGGTCTGTGAGCTGGGCATGTGGCTTCTTTCCCACGGTTCCTTGACTTAGGTGTCTGAAGTCAGCTGTGGGTCAGGAGGCAGCCCTACTCATCCCTGCTGAGCCTGCTCACAGATTGCAGGTTTGCTTGGCTATGGTCTAGGATAGCCTCCAGAAAGGAAAAAAAGCCTTCTCTTCCATATAGCATCTTGTCCTCTGGCAGGTGTATCCAGTTGCAGTCACCAGAGACCCCCTCCCCCAAGGCCCGCTGAGGCTAAGGCATTCCTCTGCCAAAGTAATTCAAGTCTATCCTAGATCAAGTTCAGGGGGAGAAATCTATATTTTGGTGGAAATTAGCTTTAATGCAAAATATGAATATATGCAGAGTGCATGGGAGGGTATCTCATGCATTTCATGTATAGCAGTCGGCATGCGAAATCACTGCTGAATTACAATAAGTTGAAATAACTTGTTTCTTTGATACTGCTTTCTTTTCGGGTTGGCTTGCCTGTATTTTGCCGTTATCTGAGGTGATTCCTGACTTGCTCATTCTGTAGGACAGCCCGCTGGGTAGCCTGGCTTCCCAACCTCAGAGCTCTCGGGCATCTTCCTTCCTCTCACCGCAAACCTCCCTCCTCCCCTCACACCTCACTACTCGTGCTGAAAACGCTCTTGGTTCAGCATTCAAGATGTGGTTAAAATGATATATTTTTTTTTTCCTCTGCAACCGTCCTTGAATCCCTAAGGACCTTGCTGTTTTGAATTCACTTCCGTGGAACTTTTAATGATGTTTTATCATTGTCAGAGAGCGGTGTTCTCCAGGGACTGGAAGCGTACATGGCCTTTGTGATCAGAGGCGCTTGGATTTGAGCTCAGCCTCGCCGTTCACTCCCTAGCTTTGTGACTTTGGCTGCCGTATTAGCCTTTCTGAGTCTCGATTTGTTCATCTGAAGATGGAGCTAATGCTGGTGGCTGCCTTGGAGGGTTCTGTGGGAGGATGGTGTGAGCTGGTCTCAATCAGCACAGGGCCCAGTGGGAATTCAGAGCTGTCATTTCATTCCCTTTACCTAATTATCTGTGAAGTGCCAGGGGACAGGAAATCACATACTATTTCTGAAGGAACACTTCCTGGGATTTCTGGTCTCCTTGAGATGTTGTCGATGGTAAATCCTCTTCCCATTAAAAAAAAAAAAAAAAAAAAAAAAAAGACCTTGCGCATGCGCACCAGTCTGATTCTGTGGGTCTTACAGGAGACAGGAGACACGAGACGCGCTCTGCTGTCCCAAAATCCCAGCAGCAGCTCATCTGTCAATAGAAATGGCCCCAACAACAGAACCATCTGATGGTGCAAAGATTCTCAGAGTCTGGGGATTCTTAGAGTTTACTGTTTGTTAGTGCTCACCCTCTCTCACCTGGCTCAAGATCCAGCTACAGACGGAAGCTGGTGGTCTGCTCAGTTACCCGGGCCTGCACCCCGCAGCCTATCCCCACCTGGCTCACAACTGAACTCAGGCCTTTCTTACCCTGCTTTCTACAGAACTTGGTACTTGCGTGCTTACTTTAACATGAGTTTGGGATGTCCTTCTAACAGATTTCTTCTTAGGGTCATCCCACACCCCCCTCCACCATTTCCTGGGATCTCTGAGCCAAAGTAGTCGTTAATCTCACCCTCACCTAGAAATATACACTTTTCTCTCTTTTCTTGGTCTTGACAGTAGGAAGCTTTGCACAGGGGCTAATCTCTTTTGTAATCTTAAATACATGGGAATGCTTTTATGGAAAGGTCTTGCAAAGCCAAGGGCATACATGCCCGGTGATGGGGCAGGAAGATTTTAGGAAGAAAAAGGTAACTTGAGCAAAGCAGGATTAGAACAAGCTCCAGGCACAGTGCCAGTCCCTTGGAGACCGATTCGATTGCAGGGTCTTTTGACTCCTGAGTCCGTATTGACCTTACCTAGCAGCACTCTTAGCTGATGAACTCATCATCAGCCTATCAAAGAGACAAGAAATGCCGATATTCCTTCTACCTGCCGGCTCATAATGCTGGATATGATTTTAGCCAAGCACCCTGGCGTTTGGGGTGACTATCAGGAATGTCCGTTCCGGAGTGGAGACACAGGCTGCTAAGCACGGCACCTTCATTTATTTTTGAGAGCTCTTTGCACTGCATTAGTCATCGAGAGTGATACTTGTCCTACGGTCGGGCTGCCAGAGAGAGAGGTACACCGAGGCCCGAGTGCCTGTTTCAGATACTGTGACACCAATACACTGTTTCAATGATACAGACCCAAACCTTCATGTTGTTTTAGCTGAGAATGGTCCTCATTCCCCTATGCAATATTTATATGCCTGGAAAAAAAGTTTTTATCCTGAATCTTATAATTGCCCCCATTTAAAACCCTCACATAGGTGTGTTAGCCATAAAAGGCTTTCTGATTTTCAGTAATAATTCTGTATTCTATCAGAATCCAAATCTCCCTGCGCAGCCTTCACAATCAGCCTCACTGAGATTCTCAAGTTTTGGCAATAAGAAGATGGTCAAATTGATGCCCTGGGTTGGACATTAATTGCCTTGACATGAAACATGGATTCAAAGTCAAAGGAATTAGGAGATGCCTCACCGCAGTTCATCCTTGGTTGAGGTCTTTCTCAGTTTCTTTAACTTTTGGAAGCTGTTTCTCCTCCTCTGCATGATGAGAGCATTGCCCATCCTCTTCCGACACCTCAGGCCCCTGGGAGGTTCAACGTGTGTGAAACCACCATCTTCAAATAGGATGAAGGCTGCTTGTAGGGGACCCTAGAGAAGCAAGTACCAAGGAGGGAACAGTTAGCCATAGTCAGGCTCTGGGCTAAGTGTTTTCCAGGTTTTTGACTTCTTACTCAAGAATAAAATAAAGATGTGCACAGATTGCTGAAGTGGCAAGGATATTCAGATGCTACCACAGCACAGATTAAAAAAGAGCACGCTGTCAAGACTGACAGTGACCCATGTGAGTGACAAGACACAGGGACCCTAATTACTGCGTGGGGCTCCTGTTATGAGGTACAAAAACAAGGTACCAAGAAGTATGGTTTGGGGGTGATGGTGATCTGTTTTTGTTAAGATTAAGTTGTATGACTGTTTCTCTACAGGTCAGGCCCCTTCCCATGATGCACCTGATTTTAATTATATGCACACTGAATTGTGCATAGGCACATAGGCAAATAGGGATGATTATCATTATTTTGGCCAAAAAAAAATCACTTTAAGGACATAGTTTGCCTTATTATGCACACAAACAAAACAAGTTCAGCCCAGATCAGCCACCTTGCTACCTCCTATACCAAGACACAGCTTGAGTAAGGTTAAATAGGATCTCAGTCTAACAATCATTAAGGCAGGGAGACTTACTCCACTGTTTGTTCATGGTGGTATGCGGGCAGCTTGATACAGGGGTTGAGACCTAGGTCATGACAGGCTGTTAAAATGCATTGTTTGGAGTGAGGTGTGTGCATAGTATGTACAAGTAAGGGCCTCAGGCTGCCAAGTGAATTAATACAAGAGGGGTTCGTGCATAGCCCAAATCCAATGGAGTCCCTGGTTGCTAAGCTTCTCCCAATGCTTGCTGCCTCAGTTTGTCTTAGTTGCCTCTATTTTATTTTATGACCAAGAGACCCAAGTGAAATGACAAGAGACAAGAAAGAGCATTCAGACCATCAGAGTTGGTGTCCAGAGGTCAAGGCGGCTTTACTGGCATAGAGCCCTCTTCTCCTAAGAATATCTGAGCAACATAAATGGGTCCTAATTATTTCTGCCTTGTAAAGGGAGCTGCCCTAGTGGGGCCTCAACATTACGCACCCGTCCATGTTCCATTTACCACCCTGTCGGTCTAAGGTGGGCAGTGTTTACCCTTTATGCCTCTCCTAATGCCTCAGCTGCCAAATCAGATATAACAGAGGCCCCCACTCTCTGTCTCCCTGACTCACAATGGCCCACTCGGAGACACCCAGCAGTGAGTGATGGGTTTGTCCTACGAAGTTAGTACTTTGGATGTCAAGCAGTTTATCGGCTGCTAATCAAGTCAGCTCCCTGAGCAAGCTTTCAGCATGGAACGGCTACCTAGAAAATATGTTTCTTCTTCGTTTCCTTCAAGAAAGCTCGAGGTCAGAGCAGTAGATCTATCTGTGTGCCCCCCGAAAAGGAGCCACGCTGGAAGAAAATGATAAAAAAAACAAATCCTAGTGATGGGGTTTGACATTCACCCTGCAATTGGTTTTATAGTGCCAGGCACTAACCATATGTACTAAGAATTTAAGGCTAATTTAGCTGTGGAAAAAGTAGCTAGAATTTACAGAGCATCTGTTATATACAACAGGCAGCCTGGACTCTGGGTTGCATTTATCTTTCTCGCTTATCACAGGCCTGGGAGGTGTGTGCACTTGATACACAGAGAAAAGGAGATTTGCAGGGTCCATCAGTCAGGCTCAGAAAACTGGTGAGTGGCAGAGTCAAGAGTCAAACCCTAGGTTGTGTGACTCAGGCGTGCACACAATTCCCATCGAAGCATACTGTGGGGTTTGTTTGTTTGTTTGTTTGTTTTTTTGGTCAGTTTTATTATTTTTCTAGATGATATCTCTTTAATCCAAGATTCAAAAACCCCCTGAGTCCAAGGAAGACCTTGTGCTCAGATCTCAGATCTCCCCGCTTCTGCTCTTGAAGTGTGGGGATAAGGGTTCTGTGCGCCACCACCCAGATTATATAATGTTGGTCATCAAACAAGGCCTCCACCATGTTAGGTCAGCACTCCACCCACCAAGCTCCTCCTCCTCTAGTCGCTAGCTCCTCCTCCTCTAGTCGCTAGCTCCTCCTCCTCTAGTCTCTAGCTCCTCCCTTTTATGCTGTTAAAATCAGTACATGGGCCTCGGACCTGTCTCCTAAGATCTTTTGCTTCTAGTATATCTATAAATATTAACCTTATCTCCTGGAGCCCAGCAGTCCTGGCTGGCTTCAAACGCCCCTTTCCTCGTTTAGACTGAGGATCAAATGGGCAGGCCATGCTGTGTTCACGCCTGCATCTTCACTCTGCCAAGCACACTGCCACAGTCTCCTCATGTTAATGAAACTTCTGTAGACGCCAAAGAACAAATCCTACTGGAAGTGACCCCACTTCTGAGGATCAGGAAAATTCTCCCTTTGTCGTCGCTGCCTCTCCTCCACACACCATGTATTTCTCTACGAGGCCCTTGTGCCCCGACAGCCGGCGTTTGTCTCATTCTCCCTGCTAAAGTTTTAATTCAACTTCTCTGCTACAAATGTAGGAAGAGTCAATCCATTAAAGTGAAGAACTGCGAGAATTCTCTTGACAACTATTCGCTACTCCCCCCCCCCCGCCCCCCGCAACTCCCATCTTTTATGGCAAATAAATTTTCATTCACAATTCAGCAGTTGGTTTTTCCTTTAGTTGGAAATCTGGATCAAGATGTTGTATAATTGGATTAAATCTAGTCTGAACATTTGTCAGTTTCACTTCCTCATTAAGCACCACATTGTACAGAAATTATAATTATTGCAAGGCAGTTAACAGAGATGTCACACAAGAGGAGAACCCAAGGAAGGGGAGGGAAGCTGAACCCGCGCATTTACGGAAGTGGCTGGGAAGGTGGCCCCTTCTTATGTTCCTTACTTAAGTGGACTTCCTTTCAGTCTTGCCTAAGAAAGTTGTCCTGAAGCAGACCCTGAATCGCCACAGGATTAGAGCAACAAGGAGCATTAAAACAGCCTTCTGGTCTAACTGCACCCAAAATACAAGTCCCTCATAAACAGTTGTGTTAGGTACAGGAGAAAACGGTGCATTGGCCTTCCTTTTGTACAACCTACTGATAGGCCGTTCTTACTTTCCTAATCCCAGAGCCTAGAACTCTAACAGAATATAAAACCTCTTCAATGAGGAGCACTTCCTCCCTCCCTTCCCCTCCCCACCTCCTTCTCTGTCTCTCTCTCTCTCTCTCATTTTTTTCTGTTTTGTATACAGTGTTTGTGTTGTTTTGTTTTTTATTTTTATTTTTTAAGATAGTTTCACTGTGTGGCCCTGGCAATTCTGGAACTAGCTCTGTAGACCTTGAACTCACAGAGACCCACCTGCCTCTGCCTCCTGAGTGCTGGCATTAAAGGTGTGCACCACCACAGCCTGGCTTTATGTGCTCTGTAATAACCTTATTCCTTCATTCTAGTGAGCAAATATTTACTGTGACCCTCCTACCTTTGAGACAATATTTTGTTTTCTATCGATATAAAGACAGAAAATATGGGTCACTGAAGTATCTTGACGTTTCCCAATGGCCAGGTGTAGAAATAATGATCAACATTAATAACCAAGGCTACATGGCACAAGAAGCCACAGGAGAACAGTGGGAGACAGAAAGATCTGCCTGGGGGCACTGAGTGAAGACCTCAGCCAGGGCATGCATTGGCTGGGATCTTGGAGACCATAGGAGTTTGTCACTGGAGAAAGAAAGAAGGAACTAAATAGTCCAGAGAAGATCTGCCATAGTCCCAGAAACCGATGGGTCACCTCAAGGGGGCAGGCCACAGAAAGTTGTCCCGAGAGCAAAGGACGGGCACACTGGAGGAAGCTTGCCCCAGTAAGCAAAGGTCCTGAGTAAGCTGAGGAATTGAGGTGTGTCAGGGAGATTCTGGTCACTATTGGAGTTATGTTTCTCAGTGCCAATCTGGTGGCCTGCAGCAGGTGGCTTAGCAGGTGTGGAGACCATTAAAGCGCTAATACAATTATCTAAGTGCAGCTATCAGGAGACTTGGGGAAGCATGCCAGGTGGCTTAATAGAGGGAAGTTACAGAGGGGAGCTTGTTATGAGTTACTAGAGGACAGAAAAGCCTAAGGAGGCAATTGGAAAACCCAGATTACTAATAGGGAAAGGGCCAGGATGAGGGAGAAAGAGAGACGCTGTCTGTGGAGGCTAAAAGCGTATTGGAGACTCAGCCACACCCACAGTCATACATGGAAATGCGTTGTCAAGGGACTTAGCAGGGATGTCTATAGTGTGTGTGTGTGTGTGTGTGTGTGTGTATGCCTGTGTCTCTGTGTCTGTGTGTGTTATGTGTATGTATGTGTGTGTCTGTATGTGTATATGTGTGTATGTGAGTGTATGTATGTGTTGTGTATGTGTATGTGTGTCTGTGTGGTGTTTGTGTGTGTGTGTGTGTGTGTGTGTGTGTGTGTGTGTGTGTGTGTGTGTACGTGTGTGTCCCACAACATAGGGTGGAGAAAGGGCAAGACTGATTCTTCTTAGGGCAGAGAGGTCAAGGCATAGGCAAGTACAAGGCTCTGGAATTCCTCCTATGAACAAGACTGTATAGGGGGGAGACCCAGTTGGCCAGATCGAGTAGTAAATATACCTAGAAAACCATCCAGAGCCTGAGCTACACTTGGGAAAATGAACTTTAGGAGATGAGAGTTCTGTATGCCCACATTTGTGTCTCTAAATCTAAGGACACTCATGCATCAGTCTCATCAGCAGCCGTCTTAGTGTTCTAACCAAAGACGGCAGCAACCCCATCACCTCCCTCTCTGAATCCCTTGTGGAGTGAGTTTTGCCTGCATAGCTGCCTGGCATCATGTTTTCAGGGTTGTGCTTTGGAATATCATGTCTGAATAAAACAACAACCACTCCATTCCTCTGTTAAAATGCCTGCTGCTGGATCCCAGAGGAGTGGTCCTCAGACTTTTTGTAAGACCTAGGCGTCTTTATTGGTATGAATCGTGCTGGGGCAGAGTGGTATAGAAGCAGACCAAAGGAGAGATGTGGCTGAAGCTGAGTTGGACCCTCAAGACTTTCTCACCAGGGGTACATCTTCTGAAGGATATAATCTAATACATAGAAGACTCTAGAATAAAAGAGGTAGAAGGAGAATAGTCTGGAAGCTACTGTCCAGAGGATCCTGCTATTAATTCTGTGGATGGAAGCAAGAAGGCGGAGGCAGAGGTCTTTTGGAGTATTTTCTATCTTGGAGAACATGGAATTGGGAGTAAATTGGGGCCTTCTATTTCTCAGAAAACTCCATGAAGGCCACTTTCTTGTGTTACTGGGGAGATTAAGAGAAGTGATGGCGTTACAGTAACATTGTGTCATAAGCTAGAAAGAACTGGTGGGAGGTAAAGCAGTGCAGTCAAGTGTGACCTTTGCAGCCCAGATAGCGGGGCTTGAATTTTTTATCCCTCAGTTCCCAGCCGTGCCAGCTATGACTGCCGTTGCCTCAGTATGTCCACCTGTAAGACATGGATGACGGCACCTGTTTCAGAGAGGTTTTTGAGTTTTAAGTAAATAATTCATATTAGACATTTATGACCATTATGGTACAGAGTAAGTGCTCAGAAAACATTGGCCATAATTATTTTCATGAGCCATTCTGTAGATTCTACTAAGTGCTTTAAGATGTGAGCATGCATGACACCTGCCTCAGGTGCTAGGGTGCTTTCAGTCAGCTGGACGGGGTGAGGAGGTGTAGAGAGCCCCAGGCTACGGTGTTCCTAGTCAGCTTTAACAGACAACCCAGGATGGTGTTGACCCTGCCATGGCACTACAGACAGCTCTTCGGGTTGGGCAGCATCCCCTTTGAGCTGCCAGAGCAAAGCATCAGAGGTAGGTGGCCTAGGCAACAGAAGCAACTGTGTTTACAACCTGTGCAGGCTGCAGGGTGCCAGGTCACGATGGAAACTGGCCTTGAGTTGTAGGCTGCATCCTACTATGGCCTGTGTATGTGGGAGGGAGAGAGGGAGAAGGAGAGAAAGCCACGTTGAAAGCTAAGACTTCAGTGCGTTAGTGCGGGGAGGAAGAGAAGCAATCAGTCCTTCACAGCGAGCATATCAGTCACTTGCTTGTTGCTGTGATAAAACTCTATGACCAAAAGTGACTGATGGACGAGTTGATTTTGGTTTATCCTTCCAGAAGCATAAGAGTCTGTCACGGTGAGGCAGCACAGCAGCAAGCAACAGGCATGACTGCAGGAGCAGGAAACAGAGACCAGAGGGTCTCCACAAGCCTAAAGCAGAGAAAAAACTACAATTAGGGTGGAGCTATGTCACCTCAAAGCCCAGTACCAGTGACGCACTTCTGCCGGCAAAGATTTACTCCTGAACTTACCCAAAACAGGGCCACCAGCTAGGGACCAATTTCTCAAATATCAGAGTTCTTTGGAAGCCGTTTCTCAAGCCTCCACGGCAGGGATGACAAGCAAGTTAATAACAAACATTGGGCACCCCGCTGTGCTAGGCACCATGCACTGGTATTTCAAAATTGTCCCAAAGTGCTGTAACAGTGAGCATCTTCAGTACCCAGTGGGATGATGAGGAACAGCAGCCTGCCTTCAATCGTTAAGTACAGCCAGAAGAAGGAGACCTAAGTTGCCTTTCTCTTCCACCTCTTTGACCCGAAAGCCAGGGTAACTTCGTTTATTCTCCAAACGGGTCCACTGACAAAATGAAATGGGGGGGGGGGTCACTGTTAACAATTATATCAGGACAGCAGATATGAATAAGGTTTGCAGTGAACAAACCAGGGTTTGGGGTTACCCTATCCCACACTGGTTCATGTTTCTGCTGTACCGTGTGACCTCTAAAGCAAGAATACTTGGGACTCAAAAGCTGGAGGCTTCTGGCCATCTTGGCCCTGCTGTTTGGTGGTGGTGGTGGTGCTGGTGCTGGTGGTGATGGTGGCGATGGTGATGATGGTGATGATGGTGGTGGTGGTGCTGATGCTGGTGGTGGTGCTGGTGATTCTGGTGGTGCTGGTGGTGCTGGTGCTGGTGCTGGTTCTGGCGGTGTTGGTGGTGTCACTTCCTGCAGAAGGATGCACAGTGGCTCTTCCATGCACAGGTGCTGTGCACTGCTGCTCCTTCTGTGTCATTCGCCAAGCGGCTAGGAGACCTGGTGCGCTGGGGTAGCCGTTAACTGCTGCCGCTGCGAACTGTCATTATTCCTCTAATACAGATCATTAACATTCACAGAATCTTAACTACAGCATCTTAACGAGCAAAGCCGTAATGTACAGCTTCCCCATAAATATCCATCGGTGCTGACGCGCCTTCTCTCTCCATACAGTAATTCCGCTGCTCGGGATAAATCATCCTGTTGTGCTCCTTTCTTTCCCCCTAACTGCCGTTATTAGTGGTTACAGAAGAGTAATGAACAAACTCTAGTCAAAGAAGAAGAAGAAGAAGAAAAAAAAAAAAAGAACAAGAGCTAAATGAAGGATCTCGAGGCCTGAGAATAGATATATCAACGACAGTCCCAACTGAAGGAAGCACAAAGCTCGCGTTCTGTAGCAGCTCCGAAAGGAATCAAGAAACCAGCATCTGGCAAGTCCATGGCAGGGTCAGGGCTCCACTCCCTGGTTCTGTGATTCCAAGGGCTGCACAGCAGGACTAACTATGCTGTGTGACTTTTCAAACCCGCATGCCCTGCCGCCATAGATATGATAAAGCGTGTGCGTCTCAATGAGACTCCCAAAGCCCCCGACAATGGACTCCGTGAGTTTAAGCAGTTTAATTGATGTAGCAACTATTGTTTTGTCTATGGTGTACATAAAAAAGATTGACCAGCATGCTAACAGTAAAAGGAAACAAAGTCTGTCTCTAGAAGGTCTCCTGTGATGGGCATCCGTGCTCACGCTTTGCGACACTTTATCCAGCTCTGCTTATAGTTCCGTCAGCTTGTCATCATCTCCTCGCCTGTGAGTTTGCACCATCATCACCATCCTTATCTCTAGGGTCAGTTAGTCTCTTTCCCACCTTGCACACTGACAGTTCACAGTTTGGGGAATTCTACCTCCATTTCCCGAACTATCCACCCTCTTTGCCTTGTCTCTTTGGCGGCTTCCATGTTGTTCTCGGCACCTTCGACCAGGGCCCTCTTTCTCGAGCATCTGTGTGGAGCTGCCACTTGCATAGCAGCTGGCCCCACCTTCCATGTAGGAGCAGACTGGCCTATACGAGAGCAGGCTCCTAAACTGTTCTCATGCTTGTTCCTCTCAGACCCTCGCCAGTCACCTCGCTCTTATGACCTAGGTCATCTTATACCTGTTGCCTTATATCCACACTGTAGCCTGAGCCTTAGGCGTGCATTGCCAAAGCTATCCCACTTAGGTAAAACTATGTGCTCTGCTGTTTTCTAGT
Source organism: Acomys minous (assembly GCF_964271855.1). Classification (NCBI taxonomy): domain Eukaryota; kingdom Metazoa; phylum Chordata; class Mammalia; order Rodentia; family Muridae; genus Acomys; species Acomys minous. Next base: position 84,114,541 of record NC_140487.1, read on the forward strand.
TGTGTGACCCAGGGCAAGATATTGGGGTTTTTTTTGGTTTGTTTGTTTGTTTGTTTTTTAATGCTTCTGTTCGTGCCTCTGAAAATGAGGGGATAGTAATGGTGCCTGTATGAGTTGTGATAAATAAATTAGTTGCTACATGAAAACACTTAGAATAGTATCAGCTGGAATTGTCATTCTCCTGCCCAGACTTCTGCCAGTCCAAGAAGACATGAGGTCTTAATGTTACTGTTTGACCCATTGTTTCCTCTTTGGTCTACATTGGATAGGTAGTGGGGTTAGAGAGAGAGAGCGGGATTGGGGGGGGGGGTGCAGGGGGAGAAGAGTCCAAAGCAGAAATAACAGTGCCAACCAACTGTGGCCCTACTCAATATATGTAGACGTTTTACTTAGTCTCACAGAACACACATTGCAACATTATGGGGGAACATGTTCCTGTAAGAGGGTGAGAGTGGAAACTGTGGCTTGGGCAAAAGGGGAGGCTATATACATAGACAGAGGTAGACAAGCCAGAATATGGCCTACACAGAGAATCAACGTCTCCTCCTGAGGGCCCGGAGGTCACAGCCTGGGAGAGGTGGAAATGGAGGGTAATGCTATAGCAGGCTTGTGCAGTGTCCTCCAAAGACCCTGTGTTAAAGACGTGTTTCCAAGAGTGGTGCTATTGGGAGGTGCTCGGACCTACCAGGAGGTCTTTACAGAACTGGAAGTATTCTCTCAAAGGGAACTGTGGAATGGTTCACACCTCTCCACTCTTGCCTCTTGATTCCTGGCCATAACGGGAGTGGTTTATCGCTGTCACACAATTCTTCCTCAAAGGGCCATTGGCTGAAAGCAATGGGGCCAATAAGCCATAGACAGGAAGCTCCAAACTTTTAAGTCAAAATAAGCTTTTTATTTGTCTAGATAGCTTTATTGGGACAATGTCTCAGTCTGTAGCTCAGCTGATTCCATGTTTGTGATCCTCATGAATGCTAGCTAGGGGTCACAGGCATGTGCCACTGTACCCAGCTCTGCTTTTTCTACATTGATTTTTCTTAAACTCTTGTTACCATAACAGCAGGAAGTAAGTCACACACATAATTTGCACACCTGAAGTTTCAGCTTCGAGACATGCGTTGGTACCAGTGTAGAAGCCAGAAAATAGGCAAAGCTCAAGTTTGGTAAATGCGCTGGATAGTTTTACATCAACCATACAGAAGCTAAAGTCACGTGAGAGGAAGGAGACTCAATAAAGAAAATGCCTCCATAATATTGGGCTGTAGACAGACCTATAAAGGCATTTTCTTAATTAGTGATTGATGGGGAAAGGCCCAGGCCACAGTGGGTGGTACCATCCCTGGACTGGTGGTTCTTGGTTCTATAAGAAAACGGGCTGAGCAAGCTGTAAGGAGCAAGCCAGTATGCAGCACTCCCCCATGGGCTTTGCATCAGCTCCTGCCTCCAGGATCCTGCCCCATTTGAGTTCCTGTCCTGACATCCTTTGATGATGAACAGTAATATAGAAGCCCTTTCCTCTCTGACTTGCTTTTGGTTGTGGTGTTTCATTACAGCAAGGGTAAGCCTTACTAAGACAGGAAGATGATGCTCAACACAACCTCATGAGAAGAGCATCTCCCCAGTGTTATCACAGAGAATTCAAGGGATGGGGGAACTTAGCAGATTCTGTTCCAAGAACAACAGAAAGCTTTCTTTGGCTGTTCCCAGTGGCTGGTGTTGGCTTCTGTTCTATGAATGGCATTGTGACTGGAAACGGCACATTCTCTGTGAAAATGCTCAATATGGTTCCCTCATTGTGACACTCCCCATACAGTGACTTGAGTTAGTCGGCTTCAGTTTTCCCTAACCTCGCTTGCTTTATAACTCAGAGGGGCAGCTCAGGGCCTCTTAGTTCCTGGCTCATGGTAGACGCCCTGGAGAGTTCACGGGTCATCAGATTCACACTTTGAAAAGCAAATCCAAGAAGGAAAACCAAATAGTGAAATGAATTCCCGTGTTTGTAAGCTGCCGTCCTGTGGAGAAGGAGGGGAGACCATGTTGCACCGAGCGGCTGTCAGAGCAGCAGCCAAGGGCTGCTGGCTATTTTTTTCCTTTGCTATGACATCTCTCCCATTTGTGATTGCCTCTGATTTGCTCGCATTCTGCCTTTGCCACTCAGTTTGGTCTCAACTTCATCCAATATTTCTTGTTACCATTTGGGGACCATCTGGACCTCAGCAGTGGTCTCCCCAAGAAGACAGCATCAAGCAAAGTGATGGACTCTGCTGTGTGTCCTGCCCTCTTCCTGAAAAGTGGGCTGAGAGCCTGTCAGCCTGCTGACAGGAGCCAATTTCACATTCCTGTGACTCTAATTCACTCCCTTTGCGGAGTCCTGAAGCCATGCCAAATCTTGTTAGGAGGTTTTGAAAACTCCTTGAGTTTTGGCTAATGTGGACATAGGATAGTAGACTTTTAAAAGGAGAAGAGAGAAATGAAGAAAGAGTTAGAAAGAATTCATTGCAAGCCTTTGGGAACCATCCGCCTTTGGTTCCTAGTTTTCTGAGCTCACTGGGCCTGTGCAAGTCCTCTTTTTCTGTCTAAAGCCGTTAAAAACAGCAGAGCCATCTCTCCGCCTGTTCCTCCAGCCAAGGGAGGGGAACAGGAAACTCTTAAGTCCTCCTGTTGATGTGGGATCTGCTAGCTTCCAGACGAGGTCACCGATTAGATATAGGTCCCAGAAGTCTGTACAGTCCTCCACAGAACTCCTCACCAACTGCACAGCTACAGGGTTCTCATCACTGCCCTCTCTTGCTGTCACCACTGAAATAGCTGCAGCTGCATCACCCCTAATGTCTTTATGAGCACACCATCACCACCATCCCATCCCTAATGTACCAGGACTCAAAGTCTTTGCTGCATCCGGCTTTACCCACCTCTGGAGACTGAGCTGGATGCTATCTCTGTGTTTAACGCTATAGGCAGTGGGAGGGGGAGTAGTACAGTGTGCTCTTCACTGGGCACACACACTAGTGGCTATGCATGAGCTGTCTCATCCAAAACCATGGCTGGGTGTGCATTTCCTGGTTTCTCTTGTTTCTCCTTGTGATAGACAGGCAAGATCATGTCCACAGAATAGACAGTGAGTAGATCCTAGATGCTTAGTGTGTAGATATGGCATGGAGGAGGACACATGACTCTCAATCATATAGCAGGCATCACTGTCACCACCATCACTTACCCAAACACTAGTACCATCATTTCTCAGGCACCACAGTCCGCAACCCCTTCCCTTCGTCACTGATATTCATCCGTTCATGTCTCAACACGGAATCAATATCAGCCTGCAAATGGTTCCATAAACCATATCCCCATGCGTGTTTCTAGATTGGGTATGTTTGAGAAAAATCTCGGCATGAAGACATGGAGTCTCCCTTTTTTTATTCAAAGGAAACTACATTTCCCCAGATTCTGGCAGGTTGACAAAACTTAGCATGCCTCGGGGACTTGTGAAGCTGGTTCCCCTCTACCAAAGGAGTTGGTCCCCTTATCATGGCAGAAGGGACAAATGGCTCTCTGCAGTGCCTACTAGCACACCAAAGTGTGTTGTTGGCTTAATCTTTCCCACAGTGTGTGCTATCCCCCATGCTTCCTCAGTATCATGGGTACCCAGCTCTTCTCTGACCTGCACTCTATCTTCTTTTCCCATACTGATCCCCATCTCTCTGCTCTGCTCCCGTTTCCATGGCCACACCAGGTCTGCTGGCCACACTCAGACTATTTCTCTCTCTGCTTGGGACTCTTCCAGATGCCTCAGGCCGTTCCCTCCCTCACACCTACAATAAAAACCTTCCCCTTAACCAAACCATGAGCAATCATGCCATCAGTTTGTACCCTCTCAAAATTCCAAAACAGACGTCAAAAGTAGAAAGGAGAAGAGTGAAAAAGAGAAAAGGTGTGATGGGCCAGGTCCCTAACAGTCCCCTCAGTCGCTGCTCAAAACAGGGAAAGTTCACAAGCAGAAACCTGCAGTGTCTGCGTCAAAAAGGCCATGTCCCACATCCAGCTTCCTCTGCAATTGGCTTTGTTGTTCCTCTGGACCAGTGCTTTCAGGTTTCTCCACATCTGACACCCAGTCACCCTCATCTCTTTGTCACCTTTGCTTTGCTACAACAAAGTGCTGGAGGCCACTGAGTTTAGAAAGAAGAAAACTGTATTTTGCTCGTGGTTCTTGGAGGTTTATGCTGAGCGGCCAGTGGCCACGGGGAAGTGGATGTCAGAACAAATTCTTCCCTTGAGCAGGTGCTGAGGGAACAACTGGGGGAGGCTCACTCCTTTACAACACCCCTGTTGACAACTCAGAGGTTCCCACAAGATCTACTAAAATCTTCGTGAGGAATACCATCACCCTGTGTGACGTAGTGTGACCTCCTTCTGTAGGGCTCCCTCACTCTCCTGCAGGGCCACCATCGGGGTCTAGCTCTAACCACAGCAAACTCTTGGGAGCACAGAACACTCAAACCATGCACCTGCCAGACCAAAAACACCATTCCCTTCTTCTGCCCTCCCTCTATCCCTTTTTTTTCTAGCTTCCCTCCCTTTCCCCTCACTCCTCCCTCTTCTCCCCTCCTGCTCCTCTCTCCCCTTCCCTTCCTTCAAGCCATCTCCTCTATCTCTTTCCTTTGCTTTTGCCCTGCCCCCTTTTCCTTCCCCCCTTCTCCATCCCTCCCTCTCCTCTCCTCCCTCCCCTTACATTCCTCCTCTGCCCTCCTTTAGTCTCCCTTGTCTTTCCCTTATAGTCTACACTTCCCTCTTCTTCCCAGCCCCTTAGAAAGGGAACTGACAGCCTGAGATTGTGCCCTGCAAGCTGCTGTTTTCACAGTAGTCTCTGCACGGCTTCCTCACTGTACCCCTGTCCTGCAGACACCATCAGCCCTGCAGACACCATCAGCCCTGCAGACACCATCAGCCCTGTAGGCACCATCAGCCCTGTAGGAACTATCAGCCCTGAGGGCACCATCAGCCCTGTAGACACCATCAGCCCTGTAGACACCATCAGCCCTGTAGACACCATCAGCCCTGTAGGAACCATCAGCCCTGAGGGCACCATCAGCGCTGTAGACACCATCAGCCCTGTAGGCACCATCAGCCCTGTAGACACCATCAGCCCTGTAGACACCATCAGCCCTGTAGGAACCATCAGCCCTGTAGGCACCATCAGCCCTGTAGACACCATCAACCCTGTAGACACCATCAGCCCTGTAGACACCATCAGCCCTGTAGACACCATCAGCCCTGTAGACACCATCAGCCCTGTAGACACCATCAGCCCTGTAGGAACCATCAGCCCTGTAGGCACCATCAGCCCTGTAGGCACCATCAACCCTGTAGACACCATCAGCCCTGTAGACACCATCAGCCCTGTAGACACCATCAGCCCTGTAGACACCATCAGCCCTGTAGGCACCATCAGCCCTGTAGACACCATCAGCCCTGTAGACACCATCAGCGCTGTAGGAACCATCAGCCCTGTAGACACCATCAGCGCTGTAGGAACCATCAGCCCTCTCTCCTCCATGGGATGATCTCCAGTTCCAGGGTCAAGGGAGCTTCCTGGAGGACGTGGCACAGACACTGGGCAGCATTTGGTACTGAAGCTGTCGATCCTGCATCTCTTTCCACTCTGCCCAAACCACCCTATTCCTCTCTTGTAATCTACCCTTTGAAATTCGAGCACATTAGGGTTTCTTCACATAAAATGAAAGAGGGAAGATAAAAAAATGTGGAGTCACAGTTTTTGCCAGGTGTGGTATACACCTGTTACCCCCAGCACTCGGCTCTTGGAAGGCAAAGGCAGGAGGACTACTGTGAGGCTTGTCCTCCACAGTTCCAGACCAGAACATAGCCAGACCCTGTCTCAGAAATCTCAAAATAAATTAATGAGAGAGAGAGAGAGAGAGAGAAATCTCAAAATAGCAACAGCAGCCGCAAAGTGCTGCTTACTTTAAGGAAATAAGCTGCAAATGTTTTATTGTCTGAGGGCCTATGGACATAGCCTACCCTGTGCTGGTTGAGATGAGGTCTTCGTTACAGCATCCACGCATGTCCCCTCAGGCTTCCAAGCATTCCTCAGGACTGCTGGAGGAAGAAGGGCTTTTGGCTGCAAATGGAGGCCCAGTACAGGGTAATTAGAAATGAGTTTTCAATCATCCCAATGCTAAGTCCTCACACCAGCTTGAGCCTCTCCATTAGACCATGGCATTAAGTCTGGCCAGAGTGTCGAGCCACACACATCTTTTAAGGCCTGGCGCACTTGGGCAGGAAGTGGAATCTATTCTGTTTAACTGTCGATGAGGCCTCATGAATTTCCACTTGAAACATGAATCTTAACTCGTGTCGCGAATTTGCATTTGAAACGTCCGTTTAAAAGACCCACAAGTGTCTGGCTCTGGCTTCGCCCAGACAATGAGAAAACTTAGATCCAGAAGGTGGGTGCTAGCGTAGCAAACTGAAGCTGATTTCACGGTTCTGTCTAGACACAGCAAGGAACTAAATTCTCCCTGAGAAATGTTCCTGTCAGTGCAAATGTGGGAGAGTCTTCAAAAGAATGGAAGAGGCTGCACAAGAAAGGAGATGGCTATGTTCAGACAGTGGCCAGCCCTGGAAGCACAGCCGACCTTTTCCTTTCTCGTGCGTTTTCTGTCTAGCTGTCTCTTGCAGATGTCACAAGCCACATGTGGCTACTTAAGGTGACCCTAAACCGCAGTAACTTTCATAATTCAGTCCCAGTAAACATATGTACAATAGCCAGCAGATGCTTCCCACCAGACAGGACGAGAGAGACACAGACTCTCTGCCACCATAGGAAGTTCAGCCAGACAGCCCCGCTCTGGGGAAGAATCACATAGCAACATAGTTTATCATCCTGGCTCAGCTGCCCCCGCCCTGTTCAGTTTCTTCCCAAGCAGAGCTTTTCCTGACTCTCTCCTAAGAAGAAGAAAGTGGTCGTCTCCTCTCTGCTAAGGGTGGTGCAGAGCATGCGCTGCTAGATATCCCGGTGAGAATTAGGCTTAATTAGCATGTGCCTTGCTTGTTAAATCATGCACTTGGGATGGCAGCATGCACTCGGGTGCCTGCAGTCACTAGGTAGCTTTAATACTACCCACCTGTGCACAGTTACAAATCACTTAAGTTAATCCGTTCCTCCTGGGCCCTCTAAATGGATAATCGAATTGATTCTTTTGCAGCCTTGGCCTAGGCCCCAGCTTAGCACTAAAAGCCTTGTGCCCTCCCATACGCACCCTCATGTCCACCTCAGACCACAAGGACTATTTCTCATGGCCCCACTAGAGCACCGTCCGTGTATTAGTTAGTCGTCATTTGTAGCCCCAGCACCTGCCTAGGTCCTGGCAGGTGGGAGATACACTGGCGATGTTTGTTGAAGGCATTAATTAATCCATTACCTAATCAATCAAGATGCCTTTGGTTCTCCCAGTAGGATGCTCACTGATTATTCCTGAAGAGAATTCATTCTGCTGCACAGCAATTTGAAAAGCTAGCTGCAATCAGAGTCACCGAGGACCTGTGGAAACCTGGCAAAACTGCCCCCCTCCCCCACTCCCCCCCCCCACCTCCAGCACAATCCCAGATCAAAGGCTGTTCTCAGAGTTTTGTAAACACCTCCCCCACAGGATTGTGCTATGCAGCCCAATATTATGCTGTAAACCATGGCCAGTTCCTGACAGGTCAGCCATAAATATGATTTCCTCAGACTTGATGTTTGTATCCCTCATCCTATCTCATCCAGTCATGTTTACTGCCAGAGGGCCGTCGGTCTGCTCTCCCCTCTCCCGTTCTTCAGTGGTGGAACCATCATCCCACTACAATGGGAATGGAAACTCCCTGTGGGAACTTCGTTTTGGGTCCTTTATGGAGAGTCGGACTTGAACTGTACTGAAACAGTGTGGGAGAAGGAAGTCCCTCAAATCTCTTCTCGGCATGCTAGGCCCTGGTATATGTATCACTGTCGAGTCTTTAAAAGCAAATAGGAAAAAGAAATACCAGAAGAAAAGTCAAGAATTGAGGATATTTGCTAACCCACGCTGAAACTCTTGCGTTAAGTGTGGGTAAAGCAAGTGATGAGTATGTGAGAAGCCAAGGGATGGACTCCAGGGCCTTAGACGTGAGTCTCAGCTGGGAAAGGAAGCATTGGGTAGAAATACCTCTCCACTGGCCAAATGGAGTGTACTGTCACCTAAGGGCACTGCAGACAGGAGGAAGGAGCCTAGAGCATTTACTGAGCCAGAGTCCAACAGCTGGAGATCAAGGGTATCAGAAATATCAGAGGGAGAAGATGGTCGGGCGAAACTGCCTAAGAACAAGTCTGAGAGGAGGAAATGAAGTCAAATGTAGACTAAAGGTTCCTTGTTGCAAACATCATGTGACAGTGTTCCCTCACATTAAAAAGCATATATGGATGTGTTGTTAAAATGAGCCAAGAGATAGGAGATGATACTAAATAATGGCTGTGATTCATAAAGCATCTACGTTGCACCTAATTACCAAGCAAGGCTGTGTGTACATGTCAACAAGACTCAGAGAATGATCCGTACTATTACCTAAAAACTGAGAAAAGTAAGCCTCCTTGACTTCCAGAGTCATGTGACCAGAGTGACACCAAGGTGACATATTTGTCCAGATTCCTAGACCGAGCTGCTTCTGAATGTGCAGAAAGCACCCATCACGCCTCACCTCTGCAACTCCCCAAAGGCCAAGTCTTCTGTCCCCAGGAAGGTGACAGGCCCTCGCAGATGCTAGAGGTCCTCCCACATTTTCATTATGTGGGACATGGTGAGGCTTTTATGAGACTCCACCACGGGCTGTTTTTCAAATTTATTTAATTCATCCATCATGTTCTGAAGCCATTTGCTTTTTTATATTAGACAGATGTAATGAGATTTTGGACACTAAAAAATGTTTTTATTAAAAGTTATGACCCAGAGCTAGTTGGTAGGGGCCCTGCCATAAATCCCCAGGAGTATGTGAATTTATAAGGGATGTAGCGACATAAGCTTAACCTCTTAGGCCACACCATAGATTACATGGTCTCCTAGACTATTGCTGTCTTCCCACAGTCCCACACACCTGTAGCTACATCACGACAGTAGTAGTTATCAGTGCCAATCATACTGAAAGTAGTGTTTCTGTAGTTATTACCCATAGCAACTCTCATCATTGCCACAGGTGAGGCATGATGAGCTAGTCCCTGGTGGAAACAGGTGACAGGATTTACTGACGGGTTGTTCTAACAATGGTGGTCCTGGGCACACTGATTCTCCTGTCCCACTCCGCATCCAATAGCTGGGGACAAGGGAAAAAGCAGTTACAATTTCTGTGGACAGAGTAAAGGTGACTTTGGCAAGTGAACGGTATTTTAAGGCTAGACAACAGTCTCCTTTTTCCTCTACTGCCAGCTCCAAGCCCTACTCAAAATCACTAGGCAGTGTCATCTCTGCTCACGCACGGCGACTCAGTTTGAATGCCAGTCAACACAGATGCTACTAACATTGAGCTCCTTGGAAATTATTCAAAGAATAATTAGCTCGTATGTATAGGCCAAAACAAGGTTATTAAAATATGCACGTGTGATAGATACTGTACATTTTGTATAATGCATGATGTACATAATAGAATTAAAAGTTAAGAGACCGGTTCATTTTGGCCAGCTGCCAGCCACTTGTTAAGCCGTGGATTCATTTACTTCTGCTGGGCAATGCCCCGTGTTAGCCCCTCGGGAGCCGCTAGGCATTGGGGAATAAATTGAACACGTGAGAGGATTTGTTTTAGAACATGTGCAGCTGAGGTGCTGAGGATTCTAAGAGGAAGAAGTCTCACGGCAGAGGTGGCATTCAGCTGGTCTTAGAAAAGCAGGGAACACCAGGGGTACTGGGATAAGAAGAGACTAATGATCAAAGAGAACAGCTGGCACGAAAGATGGGCACAACTGGTTGTTGTTGTTGATGATGATGATGATGATGATGATGAGAGTCTGTGTGTTTGTGTGTATGTGTACAAATATGGAAATGTAATCATGGAACTAATTATTGTATATACTGTTAATGGCTAAAAGAATTAGCAATAAAAACACTTGAGTTTGGCTCTAATCACATGATGGGCACATCTTCGTTTTCAAAGAATACCGTTCAGTGTAGACACTTTGGCTCATACCTGTAGACACTGCCGTGCCCAGCTGAGTGGTGCACACAACAGCAGGAAGATGGACTTTACCCTCACAAAACACGCTGCTGCTGTACCTCCCAATCAGGCCCATGCTTTATCATCTGCTTATGCTGGGAACATATCCCCGGGTTTTCACCATACATCAGAGTCCGCTCCCGCCTACTGAGACCATGGGAGTGTAAACCATAGCTACCGTCATCATTAAACTCATAAATCCATGTCATTTGTGTGTCATTCACTCCATCCTCATCCATCATCCCTTGCGCTTTGCAGAATAGCCAGCCGCTGGAGGATTTTGAGGAGCGCTTTGCTGCAGCCACGCCGGTAAGAATGCGAGGGGCCCTGTCTGTTTAACTGTTTCATGTTGTTGGACCATCACTCATTCCCATGCTCATCCATCATCCCTTGTGGTTGCAGAACAGGAACCTGTCAGTGGACTTTGATGAGCTTCTTGAGGCAACCAAGGTAAGGCCTCCGGGGTCCTGTTAAATTAGAACTCTTCTGGTTATCCTCATCTGTCCCATCATGTCCTCACTCATCCACCTGCATAAATGGCAATTGTTCTACCTTGTGCAGCTCTAGTAAGTACCCATTGCAATGGCCACAGGAAAACTAAAGGTGCCATGAGCTCCAATAGTAAGAGTGTTTGTACAAACCCAAACAGACAAGTGTGTGTGTGTGTGTGTGTGTGTGTGTGTGTGTGTGTGTGTGTGTGAGAGAGAGAGAGAGAGAGAGAGAGAGAAGGGGCATTGGAAAAGAGATAGCACCCGTCAGTTGCATTCAACCAGTATTTTAGAAGTCTCAGAACACATTCCAGATATTCTGGCAGGAAAAATACAACAAAATCTTTGTGTCCCGATAGAAAGATGAGAAGGCAGTGGGGAAAGGTGTGAGTGACTGTAGAAGGCGCCTATGCAAAGGCCCTAGACGGATCACCTTTCAGATCCTCTGCACCCTGCCCTCCTTAGCTCTGCATGGTCAGATTGTGTCTACCGTTAAGCAACCAGCTCCTAAAAAGGGGGGCTAGGTTACGCTGTCTTTGGGTCTTTGTCCCTGCACTGGGCACAGTAGCCAATGTATGATAGGAATTTCTAGACATTTCCTGAAGGGTTCTGGGATCTTCTATTAACAAAAGATAAGGATTGAGCCTATGAGAGAGTGTGTTGTGGGGGCCAGCCCATGGCATCTTATTTTTCTTCAACTGTGTCACAAAGACATCCCCTCAGAGGGGTCCTAGGACAACCTGGTGCAGACATGTTGAAAGAAGAGCCAGGGATCTCATCTTGAGGCAGTGGTACAGTGTTCCATACATCTGGGAAACTCTCACTTGTTCAGTCAACCGAGCTCCTAACCCCACCCCACCCCACCCCCGACTGCTCACAAGCAGGTCACTTACCTCAGCCTCTGCTAAGGCATCTCTGAAGTGCGGGCTGTGGCGACAGAGCCGACTTTCCTGGGCTCAGGCAGTGTCAATGTGATGATAATGTATGAGAATGCTTATTGTAAGCTGTAAAGTGTTTTACAAATGTGAACCCTTAGCTTTATTCTCTTGGGGCCTTTAAAATGATGGATGACGACAGTGTTTTCAGATGGAACATGGTTTATTAGGTTACAAATAAGCGACTGGGGTTCACAGGGGGGAGGGCTGTGAAAATAGATACTATTCCTGATTCTCAATCATACTTGGTTTTTTCAGATTATTTTTAATTTTATAGCCAAAGAACCCCCTTTTTCTATAAAATTTAATTAACTCAGGGTTCTATTTAAACAGCAAATCCAATGAAACGAAATAACAGCCCATGTTTTATGCCTCCCCATGTTTTTCTCGTTTAATCCTTGAGTGAAAATCATTTGGCAAGAGTACGGGCTATATCTCAAGAAAGAAGGTTATTTTAAAAGTTGTGCTTAAGGAGAAAATTAGCCAATAAATTATCTTTACGATGTTAGTAAAAGTATGCCACGAGTTCAACACATTTGAGATGTAAATTGTGTGACTTAATTATTAACTTCATTTTAATATTTTCCCAACGCTGAAAATAGTCCTGAGCCATTTTATAAGCTTGGAGATCCAAACTCCAGGAAACCCGGAAGCTCCTCTGTTGAATTCATTAAGCGGAGTTAGTGTTTTACATAGCAGGAGGGAGACTGAAGGGTAGGTAGGCTTTGCCCTGTCTGGTGAGGTGGTGTTGGCATGCCAGAGAAGACCTGCAGAAGAAAACAGGAGCTTCCAGATTTAAGAGCACACACCACATGCCCCCTGCCATGTGCACATCAGCTGATGGATTGTCACTGTGTGAGAGGGAAGCTGTTAGGGGTGAGGCAGTGGAGAAGACTGTGAAATACCCACACGTGCCTCTACAGCCGTGGCCAGTCCTCTTGCCCACCTCCTCTCCCAGGAGAGGTTCATGCTGGTAGCACCAAATAGCTTCTGCCCTCTCCAGTGCTTTTCCTGGCTCCTGCCATTTCCTGTGTCTTCAGGGTCCTTCTTTTCATTGCCACCAGGCTAACTGTATCTCTCTGTGAGGATTTGGGGAACAAGCTATTTCCTTTGGAAACCCTTGACTAAATTCCCTGCCCCCAGCTGACTCGGTTCCAGTTCCCCAACAGAGACTTTGCTCACCCTTTCTGTCCTGCTACCTTGAGGGAGTCTGCATCTGTGGACTACCATCCCTCAACAGACTATCCCGCTACCCACAGCTGGGACTTGGCACTTCTCCTTTCTAGGCCCCTAACACCAAGTGCAGTGCCCAGCACCTTACGCTTCTTCAAGATCTGTGGGAAGAACAGTGTGTACTTGGGAAGAAACAAAACATCTCATGTGTGCCAGGCACCATTGTACAGTTTTAGAGCCCAGGGGGAAAGAATGGAAATAGAGCTCACATAGCTGAGTTTCATTTTTGTCTAGAAGACGCCTCTGTGCCATTCCTCCAGCCTCAGCCAAGTGTGACAACAGACAAGTTCTGCCGTTATGAGCACCCCTCGGCAGAAATGCCTGGGGCCAAATGTGGCTTGGATTTTGACGTTGGGACATACTCAGAATGATGTACCTTGGGGATGGAAGCAAAGTCTAAACACAAACTTCCCCTTCTGCCTCATACTTACACCTCTATTCATGCCGTGCATATAACTTTATATGGTTATATATGTGTGTGTGTTTAGTGTGCTAGCACTGTTTACCATGACCCACATAGGGAGTCCACTTGTGACGTCATACCAACACCAAGAATGCTTGGAATATCCAGGGTTCATAGCTTTCACGCTAGGGATGATAAATATATAAATATAAAGAATTGTTATCAGCTCCATCATCCATCTGAGGTGGTGAAGCTTGGGGGGACACGTCAGAGGGGTTGCAGTGGGCAGACTCAACATACATACCCAACAGTGGGGCGTCTCCTGAAGTCAGAGCTGGCTCTCTCACCAGGAGGAATTGCCTTTTTTTTTTTTTTTTTTTTTTTTTTTTTTTGGTATGAATCCTAGAGATCCAACTATGACCACATTAGACCTGACTGTCTGCATGGGGACCAGAGTAGCAGGGCAGCCAGCCTCTTCTTGTGCCTTCTGTTAACTGTGTTTTGTTGTCACCTGCATTGGGCAGCCCTCACTTAAGATGTGGAGATGGGTGGGAAATAGTATTTGCTCAGTGGACAGGTTCTCACAAAGGGTGTTATTATACACTTTGCATAATTAAGCCAGGACATTTGGTTCCTGGCCAAAGATGCCCCACGGTCCCTGAAGCTAAAGTGTATGCAGATTAATTTCTAAGTGTATCTTAAAAGGGTTCTTCTGCTCTTCTGGCCAGGCTTTTTCACACACCCTGCATGATGGATGGGAGGATGGATAGAGCAGTGTCTGCAGCGATGGAGTTCCTGGGAGTGATTGATGGTGTTGTACTGGGCTGGGTTTGATGCCCTTCCTGTATTAAATGAAATGTTTTCTTTTTCATCCAACCACATTTTTTATCACAAAGACAGACTTCTAGGGGATACATATTTGACTGTGTGCTCTCTATATAAGAAAATACAAATCGTGACCTGGATGACCTTGGTGTCACCTCCATGCAAATCAATTTCTTTATAAAGAAATGAAAATAAGGGTTTCTATCTCTCAGGGCTAGGTGGGAACATTAACTGAGAAGGGACCTCATAGTCATCCCTTGCCATTCTGTTGGAGAGTTGGTTCCATCTTGAAAGAAACCATTCATAGGATCACGCTTCCTCCACCTATGGCTGTTGGCTGAGTTTGATGTGCAAGAGGATAAAGTACTGTTAACGATGCATATAACTAATGGGTGGCCCTCATCGAGCCTAGATAAACATCCAGACACAGAGAAGTAGATTGATTCTGACTGTATCCAAAGTGTTACCTTGGAACCATGAAGGGTAGTAGTGAGTGCCAAGCCTTACCATTCCATGGTGGTAATGGGCGAAAGGGGTGGCTGGTCACACGGTGTAACATTTAAAGCAAGCGCAGCAATATTCACCCTCCTGCTTACGCAAATTCCCTTTCTGTCTTTTCAGGCTGTGACCCAATTAGAACTCTTTGGAGACATGTCCACCCCTCCTGATATAACGTCTCCCCCTGTAAGTATGCATTGCCCTCTGAGCCCCTGCTACCTGAGCCCTTCTTTCCCCAGCCACAGAGTGACATGGTCTGGGCTTTGAGGAGAGAGCCTGGCTCGTACATTTCAATTCTCGCTCTTGTAAGCTGTGTTATTTGGGTATTTCAACCAATACTCCTGAACCCTGGGCTTCTCTACTATACAGCAGAAGGAGTTAGGAATAAATGCCTCTGATTTGAGGAATAAATGAGACCATGTGTACAGCAACCCAGGACATTGCTTGTGGCTTCCTCTGAAGGCTCTAAGAAGGAAGTGGGAAAAATACATAGTTGGAGCCCACCAAAAGTAGATTGCTGCATTGGGAATATGGACAAGAAGCTCACAGGGCAGGAAGCAGGAGCAGATGTGTGTCAGCATTGACCTGGTCCCCGACAGCACACGTGGGCAGCTAAGAAAGGAAGCCCCTGTTTCCCATGTTTTCTTCCTCCCCATTCCCTGTCTGTCTTCCCACCTCACTCGGTGTTACTGCCCACTGGCTTGCCTTTGCGCCTTGGAAACCATGACCTGTGCCTCCGTGCGCCACTCAGGAAGCTCCGGGTTCACAGCCACTGCTCAGTAAGGGCATCTGGGGCACTGCTTGCAAGAGGATTGAAACTGCACAGTCTTCCATAGAAAGTGCATAGAAGAAGAAGAGGAGGAGGAGAAGGAGGAGAAGAACTAGAAGAAGAGGAAGAAGAAGAAGAAGGAGGAGGAGGAGGAAGAGGAGGAGGAGGAGGAGGAGGAGAAAGAAAGAAAGAAAGAAAGAAAGAAAGAAAGAAAGAAAGAAAGAAAGAGAACCGAATTAAAAACGAAGCAGAATAGAACCTTAGTGCTAGACACTTTGACCCACAGCAGTAGCTGCTGTAACACAAGCATGCCCTCCTTCTTCAGCCCCTCCCCTGCATGCTCCCCAGGGGTGTAGAGTGAGAGCAGTCAGCTGCAGCTGCACCAACTGAAGATGCTGGGAAAAGACTGCTCCTCCAGGCACCACACGGTGGCACAAACAGAAGCATAGTGCTATGGTTCACTGGCAAGATGGACCACACAGAGAAAGGGCTGTGATCCCTCCACTGAGGACAGATGGCCTGAGACCCTGCAGCCCACAGCTGCTACTGAGGAATCCAGGCACAGCTACCCTGCTCCCAATACCTGACGTCCTTTACAGCCTTGTCTTGTTCCTGGAGAAGCCAGGCCATTCTCATGAGCCTATCACTCCTGCAGCACCTTCATCGAGAAACAGCTTCGATAGAGACCCCCTGTATTGTACAGATGAGCAAACTGAGACCCATGGAAGACATGTGACTTCTTCAGAGCCATGTGGGGGAAGAGAACAGCTCTGACTATATGCAAAAATGCTTAACACAGCAGCTCGGGGCTGTGTTTCTGGCCCTGAACTCAAGCGCAATCCAAATGCATGTTTAGTAATCCTCAGAACAATGCCGTTCATCCCGGAAGCTGACGGTCTAAAAATGGCCCTGTCTAATTGCCATGGTTTTAGAATTAATTGCCTGCCCCAGTCTGTTCCAACGGAGGAGGCGGGGACCAACAAGGATGTTATGGCATCATGCCGTCCTACCCTCTATAGGCAGAAGGCTACAGTTAACAGGAGTGCATGTTCTTGTTTTGATCACTCCCACTGTACCCAGCACTTCATGCATATGACCTTTCTGGAGCCACAGCTGGGGCCAAGTTAGTACTAGAAGATTCCAGAAGATTCCAGAAATGTTGCTGTGGTCTGGTTGTCTTCTTGAAAAATATTCCCTTCTCATTTGCAAGGAGGAGGTTCAAGCAAAGAGTCTGCCAGGCTCCAGGACACGTAGACCTGCACTCCATCCACTCATCAAGCTTTCTTTGTTTATTTAGCCAACTGTTTACCGACCACCTAATAAATGGCAAGCTCTAAGCCAAGAATACAGTAGGTTCAAGTGGGTACATTTCAGATTGAGTTGGCCACCTGCAAGTGGTAAAAGCTATATATGATGGAATAATTTGGTGGTCTGAAAACCCTGCGACATAGGGACACAAAGAAATAACCATACTGTCCGTC
Organism: Acomys minous; assembly: GCF_964271855.1. Taxonomy (NCBI): domain Eukaryota; kingdom Metazoa; phylum Chordata; class Mammalia; order Rodentia; family Muridae; genus Acomys; species Acomys minous. Next base: position 84,131,403 of record NC_140487.1, read on the forward strand.
ATGTGCGCTTAGCATTGACTATCTGCCTATGCATGGTGCTTGAAAAAAAATGTAATAAAGCTGATCATTTAGATGCATGGTTTCATTTAGTCCTCACAGAAGCTCTGAGGGGTGGGGGTGTTAAGATAACATTTCTGTCACCAACCCACAGCCTTTAAAGCACATGAGTGACTTGGACCGTGCCTGGTTTTAGCAGCTCCCACCTCACTCTCACTTCCTCCATGTATGTGGACCGCTGAGCAGGTCGAATGCATCTCATCCTTTGCACCTCTCTGTCCGGCAGACTCCTGCAACCCCAGGTGATGCCTTTCTCCCGCCGTCATCCCAGACACTTCCGGGGAGTGCAGATGTGTTTGGCTCTGTGTCTTTTGGCACTGCTGCCGTACCCTCAGGTAAGCCTGCCCTCCCTGCTCACTCAGACACCTAACTCAACTAGCACCAAATACTGTCAGAACCCCTGAGGAGCCCTGTTCTCTCCTGTGACGCATCAAGATACAGGAGGCAGCCGTATCAGTGGGCAGGAGGAGGTCAAAGGCAAAAGCTGTGGGTACTGATGCCAGGAATTCGGGAATGGCTTCTGCCTGGAAAGTCCCAGACTCAGGGTTGTTTGGCAAACATGGCATCGTACACACAGCCATGCAAACCAGTGCTGGTCCAGTTCCTCCCGATCACTTAGGCCAGAGGCAGGGGAGATGGTGGGTAGGAGACGGGAAGCATACCTCTTAAATCCCCATGGATAGAGGGGATTGCCTCATTGGGCTCATGGAAAGAGAGGTCCCCACCCACAGGGGAATGGTGTAGAACAAGAACAAACTGCTAATGGTGAATTGAGAAGAGACTGGAACAGTTAGAGATTTAGAAAGTATCTGTTTTCCAAGTATCCCTTTTTACAAAAGGGTTAAAAAAAAAAAAAGATACCTATGGTCACAGGACTGCAGGTAAGTTACAAATTGGTAGCATCCTAAGGGCTATGCTTTGTTTTCATGATATCTGCCACGCCAGGTCACCAGGCCACTCCACTTGGAAATGGCCACTGGTATATGAGTTTAGTCTTTTAGTCATCTGGGAGCCTGGAATAGCATTGCATTTCCCTCTACCCAAGTGCTCTGAGTTGGAGGCTCACTAGTTCTTTCTTGGATTTATTCTTATAAACAGAAAATGAGAGCTTGAATGTTTTAGACTACAAATCTGCTTGTGCTTTTTTTTTATGTAAATAATTACTTTTAATTATATGGTGTTAGAAGCGAATCCTGGCTACTAAATATAAACCTTGCTCTTATTGTATATAAATTAAAAATTCCTACCCTGTTCTGGAATGTAGCTCCTCCTCTTGAGTCTCAGGACTATTACAACATTTTAGAAGCAATATAGTTGGTGGTAACTGGCCTTAACTTATAGCTTAGAATCTACAGGCAACCTAAAAATGTATTCACTTTCAAGCTCCTCAGTTGAATTGTTTTAGTCATCTCAGAAATGGGATAGTGGTGATGGCTTATTTTCTGAGCATAAAATGGATATTAAAATCTTGGGAAGGATAAAATAGAATGTGTCATTGAAAATAGGAATAAGAATGTTTGTTAGGAATGCACCTGAGCTTGAGCCTTGTCATCCTCACAAACCCATGCTTGGCCCCATTGCTTTGTCTATAAAGATTAATTACAAAAGTGATAGCTACCATACTTATTAATCCTCAGGCAAGTTTACTCTACAAGTATTCACTGGGTGCCCACTGTATGTCAGCTCCATCTTCAGGTGTGTGGGGTACACCAGTGAGCATAACAGAGGGCTCCCCTCCAGCCGAGATCATAAGCCATAGCATAAGTCAGTTGTGCAGTTCATTAGCAGAGTGATGGGGATGAAAGGGCACACAGAGCAGAGACTGGGCAAGGAGAATGTGGCCAGGAGCATCTTAAGTAGGGCAGCATCAAGATGACAAAGGACCAAGGAAGCAGACAGGTTTCTGGTTGAGTAAGTTCCAGGAAAGGCGGGGAGGGGTTTGACCTCTCCTGCTTCTACCTACTTCCCTATAAAGGACAAGATGGTACTAGGTGTAGTTTCATGCCTTCCCTGTAGACCTTTGTCAGACTCAGTGCTAATCCGCGCTTTTTCCCAGGCCTGGCTGAGGGTCTGTAGTCTCTTCTGACTTAACTAGCTACATGTCACACTGTTCATCTTTGCAATGCCATCTCTTTGGATTTCTGAAAAAAAAAATCTCATCAGTTTTTAGAGCCTAAGTCTAAAATTAGTTTGCATTAGAATATTTTTGTTTTCCATCTTTACATAAAATATTCCTGAGGCAGCCCTCAGATGGTGTAATATGATCCTCTCCCTCTTCCGCTGATATTAACACATCACCAGCTGTTGTGCCTCTATCTACCTTGCACAAATTCTCTGCCCAGAAATTTGGAGACAATGTCAAGAAGTGACCCACGTCACACAAAGGATGTCTGGCTGCTGAGGACCTCTGAGTCCCCCAACATTCTGGCTTATGTACTTTTTAGTAAACTTTAGATGTTGCAGCTGATGATCTGTCAGAAGCAACATTTCCTCTTCATAACTGGATTGAATTAAAAAAAAAAACCTTGTGTCAATATCATGAGAACTAAACAAGGTAATTAAGCACCTCTGAAAATGCTGATGCTTGTACACTCAATGTGGAGTTGATTGTTATTTATTTTACAATACTAGCTTTGGCTATGAATGTCAAAGGGCGGGTACCCTGTCCTACCCTATCTTTTTTTTTTCTTTATCTTCTTGGGATTTTAAAAAAATTCATATAGTAAAGTTTAGGTCTTTCGTCTTTTGGCTACTCATGGCTTTGGTAGCCTAAGTGGCCTGGAAAACGCAGCCTCTGATACTAACCAGCCGCAGATGGCCCAGCCTGGTCTCTGCTGAGCCTAGAAACTTACCTGTAAAATGGAGGGTGGTGATTGGACCTCCCAGAGCTATGCTGAGAGCCTCGTGAGTTATATATCATACAAGATCTCTGTAATACTCCCCAGCAGCATGTTCTAAGGAAGAACTTTGCAGATGTTTATACGCCTCTTACCAAGGGCCCACGCTTTGCTACTTGTATAACTGGCTGGTGCAAGCTGCGCCCTCATGGAAGCAGAATGTTATGCATACATATTAAACAGATAGTGGTAATAGCTACCCCAGAGGCTTTACTGCAGGGATCGACTCCCCCAACCAAAATGGGGGGAGGGGCTGTGACTGTTGTTTTGCTCTTCTCTGCAATTCTAAAGACTGAATCAGAGCCAAGCATTCAGCATGGATATTTTTGGATGAATGAATGAGTCAAATGAGGCAATGCATCTAGAAGGTACCATACATGTTCTATACAATACAGAGATCCTTTGTTTCCACTGCATTTCTTATACTTTAATCTGATTTTTTTCCCCTTCAATCATGGGTACAGTTATCTCTATAGCTGGCATCACATTATAAATTGCAATATTTAATATACATAGACACCTAGACAGAGAGACAGACAGACAGACAGACAGACAGACACACACACACACACACACACACACACACACACACACACACACACACGCCCTCTAACTGCAGGTGTGTACCCTTTTTGCGAGCAGCACAGAGGTATGTAATGCCTGAACTTGTGTGACACAAACAGATGTTCGTTGGCACCTCACCCCTCCATCGCTGCTGCACACATTAATGAGTCTCCGGCTGACAAGTTGCTAGGTAGCTGCAGTGGCTGCCGTGGAACTGCTCCCTGAGACCAACACTGCCTTAGTCCTCATGCTGAGACGTCCCTTCAGGCATGCATATGGCCTGTGGCTAGAAAGCAGTAGCTCCCAGGCTTGGGGAGAACTGCACAAGCCTCCCCTCCCCCAACCAGGAAAATTGAACGAGATCTGTAAACTCCCCCAACGTGGTACCAATTACCCAATGCTGCCTTTTTCTCTTCTGAATATTATACTTTGGTCTGGAGCAGATGGCTTGAAGCCAGAGAGACATGCTAATAGCTCTCTCCCAAAAATTGTGCATAGCCCATCTGTTAGCTCCCTATGGGGGAAAAAAGAGAAAATAAGGAGGGGGCAGTGCTGCCATCAGCAGCAGAATCAGAGATGAGTCTACCTGTGGATCTCAGGCTCCATTGCACTCTTGGAAGAAACATGAAGATACCCATTCTTTTGGGTGCACACGCCAGCCGGGTACCCATGAGCCAAGCCATTCTTCCGAGCCTTGGACTCAAGACCTGTGAGGTGCCACACAGACTCCTAAGGCGCCATGCTTCTCCTTAGAATTATTTCTCTTTGTGCTTGCATGATGGAAACATTCACGCAGGAGAAATCACACTGTGAGTGTTGATCTTTCCCCGCCCCCTGGATAACACTATGCAGCCACAGGGATCTGTGGTTCCCATTCAACCATGAAGTCAGCTGGAAAGGTCACGCCACAGTGTACTGGGCTGCCAAGCTAGGCTGTGCCAGTATGTTAGAGCCTGCGATAGCTTAAGTTTACAGTAGATTTCTTAGGTTATAACCCCACCCTCAAAGAGCAGATATATCTGTGTTTTAGAAGAGCAGTGTGAAACTGACGGTGTCTGCTCACTCATTGAAGTAGGCATTCGAGTCACCAGGGTCACTGAAAGGTCCCCGGGTAAGTAACCACTTATGAAGCCTCGTTTCTTTTAATATATAACAATTATCTGCAGTGTTGTATGAACTCATTATGTTCCTACGCCTTTTTTAATCAGTATAATGTCATACTGATAGTATGGAATTGAAATGAGAAGTGATTTATAACAAAGGCATGTATTTCAATAAAGAAATATTTAGGCATGACCATACTGTAGGGCACAGTGAGTAATGAGATGATTGTTGCTGATAACAGAATCACCACTAAAAGCTACAGATAAAAAGGCAGGCTGAGTCCAGCCGTTATGAGATGTGTTTCTGCCTGAGACCACCATTTTCAAAAAAAAAAAACTCTTGAATGTTCCAAATATAATACATTCTTCCTTGAGTGTACACACTTGTTACATTCATGGGAAACCACAGATGTTGACTCTGTATAACAACAAAAAAAATGCACAACTAAACTAAACAAAATTCCTGAGCCATTTGATCTAGGCTCACCCATTCATTAGGAGGCAGGATCATTCACTGTCCTGTGAGGTTGTCTTGCAGATTATAGATGTCTGCTGCAAATCCTTGTGGCCCCTTAAATAGCATGAGAGCCCAGGCTTCCTTGCAGTTACCATAACAACTAAAACATCTACAAATTTTCTCTTCTCCCCTAGGGGGCAACAGCACTCCCTCTGAGAATACTTTAGTTATGTCAAAGTAAATCAGAAAACAAGAGGAACAAGTGGCCCAGCTGTCACTTGGTGCATTGGTAGGTCAAGTCACTGCATTGGTAGGTGAACTCTGAGGCAGTGAGAGCACACCTGGCCTTGGAACAGTGTCCATTATGCCCAGTAAAATTGGACTTAGGGGTCTACAAGGATGCCATCTGTTTCATTGTTTAAAAGCCTTTAACACTGGCTAGACTCCCCAGCAAGAAGTCCCTGTGCCCTGTCTAAAGCTACTTCCTGGGACAGTATGGTAAGGATGTGTATAAATGACCAGACTGAGTGTTAACTTGACCATGCATCAGTCTGTTGAGGGGCAGTTGAATATGAGACTGGAACAAGGTACTTCTTCTGTATAGGATCACTGTGGGCTCAGCAGAGTCCCTGATATGAACTATGACGTTATCATTGGCACAGCACCTGTCAGTCACCCTTTGGGATGTTGCTAGGATACCCTGAATCCTCTCCCACTTTGTTCTGAGCCCACTGTACTGCACACTTTTATTCTGGCAGCTGTTAAAATGCTTCTGTAGGCAAAGCTGGGTTCTCCACCCTCTGCCATGACTGAAGTGCCACATGTCTCTTAGGCTTAGATGTCCGTGTAAGTGACCACTGAGAAGCATGAGGACCACCAAAAGCCTGTAAGACTCTCCAGTAGACCCACAGTGCACTGACGCATCCCATGGTAGCCCAGACCCAGTGACTGTTGAAAGACCAGAAATAGGTATTGGCCATCTTGGTGAGAGCATGTAACACAGGAAGAGGGTTCTGATTAGAGATGGGCTCACCTCAGTTTGGATCCAGATCCTACCTTATAAAAGCTGTGTGACTCTAAGCAATTACCCTTCCTCTCTGAGCATCCATTTCTTCATCCCTTCCATGGACATGAGAGCATCTAACATGCAGGGATTTTGTGAAGATGTGGAGCAGTGGACCAGGCAAGGCACACTGTACAGATGCAATGAATGGAAAGCATTGTTTTGGAGAGTTCTGTTTTAACAGATAGCATTTCTCTCCCTATTACAGTATCTGTATCTCACCTGAAAAGAATAATTATTGTGATGATACATGAGAGAGCCTGCCTTGGTGTTTTTGTAATACCAAACTACCATGGCATGAGGTATCCTCATTGAATTCATAACTTCCCATTTTTATTTTCTACGCTTGTAAAGGTAATAATCCAGAAATAATGTGTCATAGTTCCCGTCCCCACAGTTCTGCGCTGCCTGCTCTGTAGTAAGCAAGATACCAAGTACTTTCCAGCCTTTATCAAGTCATGTTACAGGAGGAGCTAACATTTGCTGAGTGATCACTCTGTGTCGGGTGCAGTAGCCCATTCCTTGAACACAGAACTGCAGTAGCCTTCGGATCATCCCACTGAAATAGAGGATAACCTATGCCCATTTTATAGCAAAGGGCCTGGAGCACCGCTGATGCTAAGGAGTGCTCCCAAGTGACACAAGGAGGAGGAAGTGGAGGCATTCACCTGTGCCTCTGAAGTTCTAACAGTCAGAGTTTCCCTTCGCATGCTGCCTTCCTGCTGAGAAACTTAATGAAAGTTGGGTCTCAATGCCTGGCTGTGCAGTGGAGACTGGCTGTCAGATAGCTTCAGCAACTGAGACTCTTGTCCGTTCACCAGGTAGAGGCAGGGCGAGAATCCAGGCAAGGCTGCCTTCCGACCTCCTGCCCCTTTTACGGAGATACTCTGGCTCCTGAACTTTGAGATGTGGGAAAGTAAAGGGATGGTAAAAATGCCATTATTCCCCAATTCAAACTGTGATTCACTCTCTAGTTATGACCTGTCCTGTGAGCGGTCTGCCTGGCCCCTCCTCTGGAAGGTCGGCATCCCGAGGTTGCGGGGCTCAGGTCCTTCTCCTGTGGCTATCCCAAGTCCTAGCACAGTCTGGCACTCTGTAAACAGGCAGTACGTGTCTGTCAATCACTTAAATCCATAGATGATTCTTCTCCAGGATGCTTGACTCTCCTTTCTTCCATTCCAGGTTATGTCGCTATGGGCGCCGTCCTCCCGTCCTTCTGGGGCCAGCAGCCCCTCGTTCAACAGCAAATCGCCATGGGTGCTCAGCCGCCCGTCGCTCAGGTGATGCCAGGAGCTCAGCCCATCGCGTGGGGCCAGCCAGGTCTCTTTCCTGCCACCCAGCAACCCTGGCCAACCGTGGCCGGGCAGTTCCCGCCAGCCGCCTTCATGCCCACACAAACTGTTATGCCTTTACCAGCTGCCATGTTCCAAGGTCCCCTCACCCCCCTTGCAACCATCCCAGGCACAAATGACTCTGCCAGGTCAAGTCCACAGAGTGACAAGCCCAGGCAGAAAATGGGGAAGGAAATGTTTAAGGATTTCCAGATGGCCCAGCCTCCACCCGTGCCCTCCCGCAAGCCTGACCAGCCCTCCCTGACCTGTACCTCAGAGGCCTTCTCCAGTTACTTCAGCAAAGTCGGGGTGGCACAGGATACAGACGACTGTGATGACTTTGACATCTCCCAACTGAATTTGACCCCTGTGACTTCTACCACACCATCCACCAACTCACGTGAGTGTCCTGACATACGGGTTCTGACACCTGATGCATACAGTGCTGGTAACTATGTTACTGGACTCAGAGTCAGTCTCACTGCATCACAAGCTTGTCTGTATCACTGACAATGGTCCCCATAGCAACCAACCCAGCTACCAGTTATAGCACATATATGAGCCCCTTACCCTCAGGGTCTCGTTTTACATAACGTGGGTACCACGTTGCCCTAGATGGGTGTGACAGATAATGGCAGTAAGGTTCACAGACAATAGCACACAAAGAGATAGAGATGAACACGTGCCTGGCATTTGTCCTGCGTCACCTTGCTTCTTAGGACTTTGTTAATATGCTAATACATGTTTACGCATATGTTAGCCTATGGCACACAAATTTTAGCATGGTTTATTAAAATGAAGACAAGTGTAATTTTTTTTTTAAAGTAGAAACAAGGGGCCAGAAAGAACTCTGAAGGTGAGGGTGCTTGCCACTAAGTCTGAAGACCTGAGTTCAAATTCCACAACCCATGTGGCAGGAGGAGAGAACCAATTTCCAAAAGTTATTCACACACACTCATACACACACACACACACACACACACACACACACACACACACACATACATACACACACACACAAATAAATAAATAAATAAAATTTAAAAACAAGGCTTAACAATTAGAAAAGAAATAAAGATCAGGAGAAATGTAAGGCAGAGTTTACAGCCATGAGGTCATGATAGACACCGAGGTGAGTGAGAGTGGACACGAAGCCCTGGCTGAGAACATAGCGGTCTGTTTATTCCTTATTGCCTGTGTGTATTGGAGCAGTGGTTTTACCTCCATGGGCCCCGAGGCTTTTAGCTCTCTAAAAAGCCAGTTATTTAAAGGCGTTACAACATTGGCAGATCTTTGTTGTTGTGATCTCTGTCAGTCGTATGTTTTTCGCAGGCTTCTGGGCCAGGTTTCTCGTGCTGGCTTCACATGACAAGCTGTGTCTTAGCACAAAGCAAGTAGCTGTTCTGAGCAACTGGGCCCCTTGTAGGAGCAGCAGCTTCCTTCTGGCCCCAGCATTTGGGGACTCTGCTTCCACTTACTTTCCCATGGCAAACACCAAAAGCAGGAGGCCTGCTGCCGAGTCAGAATCCAGACACACTTGAGGACACGTGTGCTTGTCAGACACCATTGGAAAAAGTGTTCCAGTGACTCAGCTTGTGCATTGACAATTGATAAGGAGAAAGAAAGGGCTCATGGTACAATGATTTTGGTGGTTTCATTACTGTCACTGGTGATACGGATCACTGGATAGCCAGTACCATGAATTGTCAAAAAAAAAAAAAAAAGTGAGAGGGAGGGAAAAAAAGAAAAAAAAATCGAATGTGAATACAATTAGATTATGTCATTCAGCAGGTTCAGAATGTTGTTCTGAAAATGAAGGCCTTGCACTCAGGCCATGGGTGCTACATAGCCAAAGCATTTCTATTAATTCTAATCCATGGGGTTTCAATGAAGAATAATGAATAAAAAATGAAATGCTAGAGAAATATCAGTCATGCATAAGTGAACAAGAGTCTCTTAAAATACGCATGTCTCATTTTCGTTGAACCATGGGCTGCCTACAAACAAGGAAGTTCTCTCAAGGACAGGAACTACCTTGCCACAACCCACACACTTCCTAGAATGCTAGCAGGGTGCCTGGCACATACAGATATCAGGAAAGGTTGCAGAGTTTGAAACAAGCCACCCGAAAAGCCATTTCACCACCACTGTGTTGGAGAGCAGGGTTCGCCAGCGTGTCACTGTTGACCTTTGACGACAGATGACCACGCTGGGATATAACGGGTCGTGGTGTATACTTATGTATACTTACCACATTTCCTCTTTTGGCATGGCCTCTCTGTAGCTCCGACCCCAGCCCCTAGGCAGAGCTCTCCATCCAAATCATCAGCATCCCACGCCAGCGATCCGACCACAGATGACATCTTCGAAGAAGGCTTTGAAAGTCCCAGCAAGAGTGAAGAGCAAGAGGCTGTAAGTGACTGGCTGGTAGCTCTACTTTTCCTGAAAATTCAAATTTGCCCATAGTGTACGAGGACGGCAACATAAAAGAGAATGCCAGCTCTGAGCTGAGGTTTAAAGGGCCACTCAAGGGACTTTCTCATGTGGTCAGTGTATCAGCCGGAAACACTGACCCCTAGTTAAATTAGTAGGAGCTCTCCCATCTGAGAGGTGGCATCCTCTGGCAGAAGTCTCAGGCTCCTGTAAACTAACCGGTTGCATATGTCGTATGAATGTCATCTTAGATGCCTTATGTTTTCAGTTGTTGAAGAGAGAGAAAAAAAAAGTGTCATCTTCTTGTGTTCTAGCCTGATGGATCACAGGCCTCCTCCACCAGTGATCCATTTGGGGAGCCCAGTGGTGAGCCCAGTGGTGATAATATAAGTCCACAAGACGGTAGCTAGATAGCGCAGGTCTGGGTAGGTATCTGTCCTTTTTTTTATCTCCTTCGCCTGCAAGGTTTCCCTCTTGCTTGCTTTCCACCCTTGATGTCATGTCGAACCCCAGTGTTTGCGCTCTGTCTCCTTGCCTGTGCTGTATTGTAGGATCCATGTCACCTCCCTGTATCTCTGCTTGTTCCTAGTGCTTGCATCATTTTTCATGCCTGTTACTATATTGCCAGTATTTATACTCTCCCCTTCTCCTTGCCTGAGCCATCTCACCAAGTACCAGTGTTTGTACGATCTCTCTCTGCCTCATCTCTGTTTTGCACTTTGCCTTTTCTCATGGATGAATGACCTTTGACATGCACCAAAAGGTAGGGCTGGAGGGAACATGGCAAATAGTTTTATTACTTAATGATACTTTCTGGCATTCTGAGTTGGTGACGGTGATAAGATGAGGTCCAGTCAACACTACCTGCTGTGGATTAGTTTCTATAAAGATTGGCCCTCTGGGATAGGGACATTATTCTCTCTCTCTCTCTCTCTCTCTCTCTCTCTCTCTCTCTCTCTCTCTCTCTTACTCACACACACTGTGTCTCTCTCTCTCTCTATCACAAACACACACACATACTCTCTCTGAGTCTTGCTCACACCCGGCGTGTCTCTCTGTCACACACAAACACACACACACACACTCACTCACTCTTCTCTGAGTCTTGCTCACACATAGTATGTCTCTTTCTCTGTCTCTCTGTCACACACACACGATAATTTCTCAGTGAAACAAAGTCCTGATGCTTTCCTCTTTTAAGCAAAATGTCACTGCATTTGCCTACATGCCACACATCTAAAGAGGTCACCAATCAAACACACTGAGAAGCCAGCCTATAAAACAAAAACAAGCCATGCTTGAAATAAGATTGCCCAAGATGTAAGGTCGCAGAGTCCTTCCCATCTACCCAGTGAGGGTTCTGTATCTCCTGCCAACGTGCCAGTGGAATTCAAGGCCCAAAGACGACATGTAACTGTCACACTGGAGGTGCTGCTGTCTGCACCTGTGCTGTTTGCAGTCTGTGGTTTGCCACCCAATCGCTTCAGATTCTGCCTGCAGCTGATTGGGGAGAGGCGCCCTTACATTCCTAGAAGTGGCTTTTGTAACTCAACTTTCCATACATCTGACTCGATCAAAATAAAGCATAGCTGATGAAACTCGAGTTCTCAGGACACAGGCGTACGCACACCTTGTTACACAGACATGACTTCTAAGGCTAGCTTTTGACAAATGTGTCTGATTTTCAGATATTTTCCTGGCTTTTCTTAAACATGTAGAACGGCAAGTCCAAACTCAAACTCATTAGTCCTGAACAGTATCACCATTGCCATTAAAAGGGCTAACAGCTTTCCCCGCTTAGAACTCTATTCTAAGGCTGTGTCAGAGTCCTTCGCAGTCCACACATCGGCCCTTTTGACAGTTATTGAAAGCTAAAACAGAATTTGGAAAGTACCTCTGTTCATAGATTTTAGGATTAAATAATTTATAACATTATGTATTTTGTCACATTTTATAGCAGTAAAATGTAAAACTATACCATACTATACAAAAAACACAATACCCATTTAAAAAGACAATCTTTTACAACCAGACTGGAAACTGGTCTCTTAAAGACGCAGTCGGGAATGAGAAAAGTCAGGGATTACAAGCAGATTCCTTGAGGTGATTCCCAGGAAGTTTTTACCTCATATGTATATTATACTTCATACTTGCTTTTTTAAAAAAACAACAATAAACGACCTAGAGGTGAAGAGATCCACTCACCATGACAGCAGCAAACATCCTAGCACTGATGTACCTGTTGAAAACCAAGATGACTTACACCATTGGCAGGTCAATGTCTCAAACTGATCTTCATGAGCTTGTTTCAGCTTGAGGCACTTACACAGCTGAATTGTTTCACAGGGCTTTGGTTTATTCAGCCTTTGATGCTCCATCTGGCTCCTCAGCCCGTGGCTGGGTTGGAAATGAACACCACGTGGTGTTGTGGCAAGAGCTCCAGCCTTGTTACTTAAGTTCAAATCTTAGCCACATAAAAGTGGGAAATGACAGGCAAGAGATGCTCTTTCTTTTCTGAATGTTGACTCTTTTCCATTTGCTGTCAGAGGGCTATATTATCTTTGATATTAGCTAATATGCCATAAGTCTGATCTATGGCATAAAGTCAGGTCATCCAAATTCAGCTTAAAACTTAGTCTGGTTTGGGGGTTAATGCGGTCAGAATTCAAACCTTGGATTCATCCTTCTTGACTGTGTCACCTTGATCAGGATTCTAATCTTATTTTCTTCATTTGAAAAATAGGGATAAACATAACGCCCATCTTACAAGACAGTTGGGTGAAGTCATGAGGTGAAGTATACCGACTTCTCAGTACAGTGTGTGGCACATGGAAGATCTGGTAGCTACTGCCATTACCACCTCCGCCACCTTGTCATCACTAGCACCACCACACCACCCCCCACTATCACCACCATCACTGCCACCACATCATTACAATTGCCACCACCATCACCAACCACCTCCAACATCACTGCCACGTTCTTCATCACCGTATCACTAGCGATACATATCAGCATCAGCACCACTACCATCACTGCAGTAATTCCACCATTATGCCCACTATTTTAACCTCCAACACCGCCTTTACTTCCATCCTCCTCAGCACACCCACCGGCATCGCAACTCCCACCATCACTATCGCCCTCACCACCACCCTTATCACCATAACCAATAAGGTATGAATTCAATATATGTTGGTCTCAATAGTCTTAGATTTTATACATCTATCCCCATGTTGAGTAAAGTCAATAACTAGGAGGTTTTGCTTGATACTTGTTGGTTTTAGATCATTTTTGATATGCCCTATAGTAGGTTAAAGCAGAGGGAAGAAGGTAAAGCCTTTCCAGCATTCCTATAACAAACTCTGTCCCATAATCAGAATGACTTCTCTTTGAGCCATCTCTCACTACCCATCCACCTCCCAGAAAAAAAAAAGCAATCTTGCATTCATATGTAAGTCCCATAAGGACTCTCTCAGCATTGAGGAAAGCCAGATTATAAGTTTTGATAAAGCAGGAATTCACCCTGGCCATTTTACAATTCCCTCTCAAAAGCTGGGCAGCGGTGTTAATGCCCACCCTGCAGGTAGATTCCCCACCGAGCCCACAGAGGGAACTGTTTGTGAGTCTTTGGGTCCCTCCATCAGTGTCACAATAGCAAGAGCCAAACGTGATCTCTCTGTCTTTCCCCTTCACCCATAGACCTAACTGGAAATTTACCGTCTGTAATTTCTTAGTGCTTTTGCCGACACTTGGCAAAAGGATTCCATGCAGAGATAGTTGTGTCGGTGGCTTTATTTTCCCCTCTGCTGTCATGTAGTTGGAAAGCAAAGTCCCTATCTTTCTTATCACTTTTGCAGCCATGATCTCCCACTGTTTTTTTATTAGAAATAGCCACCCAGTTCTGAGTAAGCAAGGATGACATCTGTTGATAAGTTAAAGCCATATAGCTCCAGAATAAGAGAAAACAAACAGACTCAAATCCCCACAGGTAGAAGCTTCAAGGCCAATACCAAATGCTTCTGTTTTAGCAATAAAGGAAAATATCTTCAATTATTTTCACTTTCTCCCCCTTTCCCTTTCCATCTGGGAGAATCATATGTCTTTGATAGACTGAGTCAACAGGGGCAAAGAATAAAAAGAACCAAAATAATATTATAATGGCTAGTGTGGGAATGGCAGGTAATTTGTGCTTCACTGATATGTTGCTGGAGCAATTTTAAGGGCGAAAATGTTAGCCTTTGAAGGGATGAAAGAAAAATGAAAACATTTATTTGGTTAAATGGCTAAGTAAATAAACTGCCTATCAGACGTCCCCGGCTGTCAAGTCAAAGAGGCATCTGTAACAATGGGAATCATTTGGTCTGCCTCCCTTTGTAACAATAGATACTGCCATAAATAATAAGTCGCTGTCACTTTTTTAATACTGATCTCTGTAGTGGGAACCCAAGGCGTATAAAGTATCACCTGATAGATTCCTAGTGTTCAGGGAGAAAGAAAGATGAACTTCAAATGGTTTGAGAGGGTGAATGTTTGGTTTGGAGGTTTTTTTGTTTGTTTGTTTGTTTGTTTGCTTGCTTGCTTGCTTTTAATAAATGAAAGGAAGAAAACAGAGGGACACAGTCTGAATGAGGCTGGAAAACAAGTGACCTTAGGCAGGCATGTCACCCCTCACAATGAGAAGAACCAGTAATATAGCATTGCCCTGTCCAGGCGTATGAGTATGAAAGTACTTTAGGGTTTGGGGAAATCACTTAGTGATACAATGCTTGACCTGGTCCCCAGCACCTACATAGAGAGCTAGGCAATCCTAGTGCTAAGAGGTGAGGATAGAAGGGTCCCTGGGGCTGGACAGCAGGATACCAGCCTAATCACTGAGATCCAAGTCCCAGGGTTAGACCCATCTCAGAAAGAACCACACCCAAGACTGATCTCTAACTTCCACACAGACCCATACATACATATAAAGACACATAAACACAATCACACACACACACACACACACACACGGGATGGGCAAATAAGGAGGGGGAAGGGAGGAGGTAGTCTGGAAAGTAAAATACGTGTATTTGGTATCAGTATCACTGTTGAATGGTGTAGCTTACCTCACATTCCTTCTGCCTTAACCTCCAAATTCAAGGCTTACAATCACACACCACCAGCCTTAGCATTATTCCCTTTTGAAACAGACCTGAACAACAGAGCCTTAGAAATACTGTATTTGTTCACTCATTCAAATCTGCCTGTTTGGTGGATGTAAAAGTTAGAAGCGAGTCTTGCCTAAGCTTTTGAAGTGAACAGTCCCACTTCCTCAGACCTTCACGGTGTGACAGTCTTTGATGCTCCCAGCTGGAAAACCATTAGAGTGGTAGAAAATACCAGGGTCTGGCAAAAGGCAGTGTCTGCTAAGATGGAGAACCAGACTTATTGCTAAGAAGTCTTCAAAAGATGAACTTGGCCGGAGATGAGGCTGTAGGGACACAGGGGAATGCAGACAAAGAGATGAACTAGATTCTGAATGCAGAAATAAGGTGTACCAGTTGCTGTCTTGTAAAGCACTGAGTGACAAGCTTGAGCAGGAAGCATGCAAGTACACTTTGGGATCATGTAAGCCTGAGGCGCTCAAAAGCCAGTAGGGTGCACCTCTGGAGGTCAAAGGTGAAACCAGGGTAGACATGAAGATTTCAACATGGTCTTCAGCCATTTGAGTGGTGGATACAAGAAATTGCCCCAGGAGACTGTATTGTGTACACCATGCGGGCTGCACAGACTGATGTAGCTTCTCTGCCATTGTGAACAGAAAGTAGCAAAGACAAGGCGTAATGAGTAGAGGTGGCTGGGTCCTACCCCATGCACACAACCAGGCAGCTTCCAGAACTGACTGTTCAGGCCAGCCTCGTTCCCAGCTAACCAAGAAGACAGAGTTTTTAAATTATGCCAACCTCTTTAGAAAGTTAGACTTTCTGGAATATTGGAAACAGCTTGCCAGAGCCAGGTTAGAAATCCTTGGGTCAAATGACTTACGATTGTGCAACAAGAAAGGTAAAGCTATTGCCAAAACAGATGATGCATCACAGTGTCAGACTTTGGGATTATCTGCTGCTTGGGGTTTTCCACACCAATGCTCCCCTTCATTAGTGGGGATAATTGAGAGCTGACTGCAGTTGTTACCACTGTTGTGATGGGTATTTGAAGCTAGACTCCGGCAAGCAGGAGCTGTGTGAATATTTATCTCCGCTGCAGAAAGTTAATGCAGCGCGGCATTAATTACCCCGTCTGAGCCTGCTGTCGTCTTCTGTTTTTAGGTGTCATTCTCAGTGGGATAAATTAGTTTCCAAAATTGGAATAGAGCAAATTGTAGGGTGAGATCAAGGCAGCTTGACTTCTTAGGGAATCCAGAAAGAAGAATGGGGTGAGGAAGGAAGCCCACACAGGAAACACTGAGGTGAACGAATGCGTGAGGGGAAATGCTTCTTTCTTGTTTGTTGTCCTTAACAAAATTCCCCATTCTTATTTACTGAGTGCACCTCATCTCTAGAAAACATGCATACACATGTATGTGTGCATACACACACACACAGAGAGACAGAGAGAGAGAGAGAGAGAGAGAGAGAGAGAGAGAGAGAGAGAGAGAGAGAACACAAAGTTTCTATCTAGTCTAACAGTAGATATTGATAGTGGTTCAGATGTTGGAAGGAAATGGACTAAGACTTAACAGGTCATCCTGCTGCAGATTTTGACAAATTCAACCTTAGGAGAATAAAACCAAACTGAAGTGTGTTGAAGACATCAAAAGATCGAAGCTAATAGAAATCATTTCATAGTCATACACTATCTCGCCAGATACCTCTCTTTTTTCCCCACAGTGAGGACCTGCTATATAACATTTCTACATGTAAAAGTCAAGGGAAGTGGCAATTGACCCTCAGTAGGCATGGAGGGAAGGCGTGGCCCTTCCTGCTGTAAAGGCATTTCAACAGATGGCATTTTCAGAGTTGCCTGTTTCCTTCAGCAGGGTGGAGACCATGGGTGGCGCATAGAGGCGGGAGCACAGGCTGTTTGGCTGTATCATCTGTAATACAGGGTGGCCATTTTCCTTCTCCCGAGAGTGTGTAGTCTCTGCCAGTCCTGGAGGAGAATGCACTGACTCTGGTTATAAAGTCCTGGTTTGGGCTCTGGCATGATTGCTCACGTGACACTGTGGAAACCCGGAAGCGCTCTTTGCTGTTCTGCAGAGCCCCGCCCCCCAGCGCCCCGTCTATAAAATGATAGGTCAGACGTTATCTTCTAGGCCATCCCCAGTATAAAACATGGAGCAGCGAAAAGTGTGCTACATCCTATGGAAGAGGCAGCACAATGACCCGGAGACTGTACAACTTCTCTCAAGCTAAGCTTTTGAGTATTTTGGTTTTATTCGTTGAAGATTCTGCACACAGATAAAGACGTGTTTTGATCAAGTTCACACCTCCACGATTTGCTCCTCTCCGCTTCCTCTCGCACCCACCTCACCATTATCCCTCCCAATTTCATGTTTTGTTTTGTTTTTGTTTTTGTTTTTTAAACCTACTGAGTGCACTCAGCAATGGCAATATGTGCCTGGACGTAGAACCATCAACTGGAGCTTAGGTAGCTTCTCAGGGGCTGCATCCTGGGCTGCGTCCTTGAAGAACGGTGACTCTGTCTCTCCCAGCAGCCATCACTTCTCTCCCACCAGCTCCTCAGTTAGGGGGTGAGACTTCATGCCGCCTCCCCGCTCCATGCTGGTATTTTGTCTGGCTTGAGCTTGCGCGAGTCTTGTGTATCCTGCTACAGCCGGTGTGAGTTCATATGTGCAACTGCCTGTTGTGTCCTGAAAACACCGCTTCCTCGTAGTCACGCACCGCCTCTGGCTCTGAGATCTTCCTGCCCCTTTTTCCGAGATGATCCCCGAGCTTTGGGAAGAGGGGCTATGATATAGATGCCCCATTTTAGAGCGGAGCGTCCCGCGGTCTCTTATTCTCTGCACGTGACCTTAAGTCTTTTGTCTCCAAAATGAGTACAGAAGGAAAGAATAAGAGCTGCTTCCAGGGCTGTTAGGTAGATGAGGTAAGACTTGAAGGTCTTTCACAAACTAAGTGTTCTGCAGCAAGGAGCACTTGACTTCTCTCTCTCTCTCTCTCTCTCTCTCTCTCTCTCTCTCTCTCTCTCTCTCTCTCTTTTTCTCTCCTCCTCCTCCTCCTCCTCTTCCTCCTCTTCTTCCTCCTCTTTCTCCTCCTCCTCCTCCTCCTCCCCCTTTCCTCCCCTTTCCTCTGATGCTACACTAGATACTGTCTGTGAATTTTCTCTACTTCTCTTAAAAAACTTTGTAGGACTAAACAGTACTATTCTCATGGCATGGTTGGAGAAACTGAGGCTCAGAAAGGAAAAATGTCTGGCCAACACCACAGAACTTACTGAGCTTGCTCTACTATGCCATGCTATTACCCTAATGGGAAATCAGCTTCAAAACCAAGACTATAACCGTCTAAGAAACTGAGGCAATTGCTCAATCTGTAAATTGTGCCACACAAACATAAGTCCGATCCCATCATCCACATAAAACCCAAAGCATGGTGGCACACACTTGTAATTCCAGACCTAGGGAGATAGGATCAGGTGGATCTCTGAGGCTCTCTGACCAGCCAGTCTGGTCTACTGGATGAGTTCCAGGCCAAGGAGAAACCCTCTCTCAAAAGCAAGGTGGATTGTGCCTGCAGAATGACACTCAAAACCTTGGCGTCCACAACTTGCACATATATGCACACATACACAACAGCAACACACACACACACACGCACACATGCCAAAGTCTGGATGGGTTCTTAGGGGTGTTAATGGGCACCGTGATGAGACAATAAAGAAATAATGTAAGGTCATTCATCATCAGCTGTCACCTTTCTGTCTTTATTCCCAAGTGTTCCTTCCTAAAGCCATCTCACAAACGTGGTGCATGCAAGGCAGGCCTGACTGATGTGCCTCTGTCCACAGGAGCCAGAGCCTCTCTATGCGCAGATCAACAGACCTAAGAAATAGCATCAACGCGAGCTCATGGTGGGTGCTTCAAGACTGGCATGGGAGTCGGCAGTGCAACGGGCTCTCTTGCATCCTCACCTCACCTCATCCCACAGAGAAACTCATAATTGCCCAGTGAAACTGACTGAAGAGGGAACAAAGTGGTTTTTGGCAACCAGTGGCAGATACCTATGGCAGCACAAAACAAAAAACAAAAAAAACAAAAACAAAAACAAAACACACAACAACACTCCACAAAAGTATTTTTAAAAAATATCAGAACCCAACATTAGTCACCAGTCAAGCTGATGCTTAATCAACAAATACCTTGATCTCTCTCAGCTGGGTCTAAGATGTCTCTCGATTGGAACCCGTTATCGTGTGCTTTCATTTGGCTACCTGTTGACCACTGTAGAGACCGCAGATTTGGAGTGGCAGGCACCAGAGAATTGCAACAAGATTGGCACTAACTCATTTTAGGCCAAAGCAAGGGATCCTTTGTGACCACAGTGTCATCATCCATATGCCTTCTGGCTGTGGCGATGTGCGTGGCATCTCTCCACAGGGCCTGGTCTGCCGTCCTGTTCCCCTTGTCCTCTCTTTGTCATGTTTGAGAATTAATGAGTGTACAAATTTTTGTATTGCTTTTGACTTTTTTTTAGAAATGGGTCGGAGGAGTCTAAATGGGGGAGGGAAAGCCTCTGATGAAGTGAATTATCTTGAAATCACAAGGCAAATAAGTGATTGGTTATTCATTATGATCAAGAATGTTGCCAAAACAACCCTTTAGTTATCCTGCGTCCTGGTGGAAGAAAGACAGCTTTTGGATAGACCTTCATTCTGGGGGTAGCAAAGGACATCAAATCCCGTCAATGAGAAAGATGGAAAATGCATCTGGTTTCCTCAGAAGCTCTGAACTCTTGAGTACAATAAAATAATGTCTTTATTTTCTGATACTTCGCTGCTGTGATACTATGCAGACAAGTGTCTTCTCCATGCGCCATTTTCAAAGAAAAGTCGTTTGCCAAATAATTCTGGTACGATTCTGGTAATGTGGTTTTGAATCTTAGGAACCAACTTTCTAATGATAACATAAATATTCACTGTAACAAACTGATTCTGTCTGTGGTCAAATGGTTCATCTCTATCTCTTTTTGTACACCAGAAACATCAAATGGGATTTTTTTTTCTAACTTGAAAAGGAAAATCTTACCATTAAACTCTTTAACTATTTAAGGGAAATGGCTTTAAGGAGTTCTAATGAAAAAAAAAAACTTGTCAGTTTTTTTTTTTTGTAAATATAAATGTCAATGAAGATGCTTTTTAATAATGCCATTACACTGTAGAGAAGGTAGCAGATGGAGTGTAAGGTGCAAGGAACACGATGGATGGGGCTCGATTTCCGGATGTTTGTCTGGGACTGGTAGGAAGCTAGAGTTCAGAAACAAGCGGGAGTCCTGGGCCAATCAGCAGCTAGTAAACGGGAGGAGGCGGGGCTTCACAGCAAGCTCTTCTGGAGTCTTGAGGAAGAGAAAGGAAGCTCACCTTTGGAAGGTTTGGCCTTCAGAGGTTTGACCTTCAGAGTTGGTCACCTCCCCATGCCCATGTACTCTCCCATCAGTCACTGGACTGACTGTACATGAAATAGAAGGATTTTACTTCCTGATTTTACACATATGGGACAAAGGTCTAGTGTTCAGTTCATACGTTTAGCACACAACTTTCATAAAGAATCTATATATTTTTACCCTATAGAGAATTGTTATACAGGTCAAATGTGTTTTCCTGATGCTCCTATGCAGTTACATGTTGGATTTAGTGGTTTAACATTAAGAAGGAAACCCTCAAGAGTTGTTTAATAGGATCTGGGAGTAATTACCCTTATTAAATTTTAAAATTTGAAAAGTCAGACTTACCTTGATATGATTTAAATTGGCCGGTATGCTTTGGCATCTTATCAATGGGAACTAAAATGATTTTGAAGATGATCTTAAAGTGACTCCTCACACAAAAGTCACAATACAATGTCAAACTATCTTTTAGATCTTACACTAGAATATAATTTTCCCAAACAGATAAGTAAACCACATGTCCATTAGAAAACATTACCCTACTGTGGAAGGTCCCAAGAACGAGAAGGGTTGCCCACTGCCCTCTGACGATGCTGCCTGTCAGAACATGATTCCTCCCAAAGCATCTGCCCGTGCTATGATGAGGTGACCCTCTCGTGACAAGGAGAAATGGGAAGATATAATGACTGTGATTTGTCCTGAAAGCATCCTGCTTCTCTGAAGTGTAGGTGGTGGCTGCAGGAAACAGCTTTGGTGGCTATGGTGTCATGGTGCCGAGTCTATGAGTGGTGCTGTCATGTCCCTCGCTATGGCCAAGTTTGTCCATCAGTGTGACACCCGTTTCCCTATTGTTTGGGTTACTATTGATGCAAAGTGAACTCTGGCTGACATTGCTGTTTCGGGTGTACCATCTGCAGTCAGTGTAGTAGAGGTGGTGACAGCCCAACTGATTGTCATCCTTCATTGAGAATGACTGAAATGTAACTGGATCTGAACTTAAGGAAGATGCCCAGATGACACGTTAAAACAAGGGAGATTAAAGTCAAATTTTTAAACTGCCATCTATATTTTCATTGACAAAATACTGTTTTTCCCTCAACCACCATTTGGTACCCCTATCCCAGGAATATAGTGACATGTCCAAACAGGAGCTAAGGTACCAATACCAAAAGAGCATGGGGAATCTGCACAGTTCTGGTTAGATTGATGGAAAGATTCATGTGTACAACACTTCCTTCCTCATCTTCTATTAGCACTAAATTTGTCACTTTAAATTTTGAAACCAGGGAAATGCCACCTGTCATTCTGTCCCATTCCCTATAGCTCTTCAATCTTTACATATCACAAGACTTTTTTGATAACTTGTACTCATCCCAGCGTCTACAGATTCCCCATCCCGGAATGTACCGGGCACCTTCTTTTAAGAAAATGTTTACTCCGTGGGTTTGGTTCCTTTCAACTTCTGCGTTCTGACACATATTTTTTTAATAAAGATGAGAAAGAGAAAATGACTGTTGCAGTGCGTTTCTAGACCTACTTTACCTCAGATGACAGTTTGCTAACATATATGGACACATTATTTTTAACTTTATGTACAATGCATTCAACAGAACAGCAAAATTTTTAGAAATTTTCCATTAATTTCTGTAACACACCATGTAAAACGGTTACAAATAAACATGTTTGAGAACAATGGCTTAGCCTGGTTTTCTTCCACACATTCCCAGCCGCCTGTCAGGGGAGGTATTAGGAAAGAAACAGAAAACAACCTCGGTTTCCCTGCCTTTGAGCTGCAAAGAGCAAGTTTCACTAATGCTTCACTTCAGGTCCCAATAGGATGCTTTGGCTTACTCATACTGATAGAAACTAAAATAGTTTGGAAAGCAGCTAGAAAGAGACAGGTACGGTGTCTGGACCACAGACAGTCTGGAGCTTACACACTATCCGGAAGTATACTTACATGTGGACCGGAAATTGTGGTGAGCGATGGTTGCCGTGGGATGGCCTGCCTTTCTCGGAAGTCATTGGCTCCAACGGTCTTCGAGAAGGAAGCATTTTGTTTCTTTCATATATTTTACACATGTGCATTTTGAGAAAATCTGAGTCTGCAGAAAGGGGAAATTTATGTATATTAAAAAAAAACAAAATTCCATCTGCATATTAATGTGGTGTGTGTGTGTGTGTGTGTGTGTGTGTGTGTTTCTTTTTGTAACTGAATCAGTTTACACATCCAATAATGAACCAAATTCCAATTAGGTGATTGAGATGCCAAACCCCACTTTGTGTCTGACAGCGGTTGTGTTAATGACAGCGTAAACACAAACCTTCAATCTGGCCTTGTTACACTGAAGGGACTAAACAGATGTTGTCACCAATTTTGAGAAAAGGAGAGAAATGGCTTCGGTTCCAGCAAAGGAAATTTGGAGCAGACAGGGAAACAGCTCCCATATGGGAAGAAACACTAAATCCTGAGTGGAGGAACTCCAAGATGGTACAGCAGTTTCCCTTGGCGATAACCACGCATGCACACTTCTGAGCGACTGGTCCTTCCTAGTGGGTTCTGGATGGCTTGTGCGCATGCGTTGCTTCCCTTCCCGATCTAAGCAGTCTAGCGTGGGTGCGCGCCATTGCCACAGCCACAGGCACAGAAGCTCGGACACGGGGGAGTCCACTGCTGCGTTGTGGAAAAAGACAGCCGGCAGAGTTTGAGTTTCCAGTCTCTCTGCTAAAAAGCTGATTTCTAGTTTAAAAATAGTCGGAAGTGGTTGTTTTAATAACCTTCCACGGGAGTGTTGAAAAAACACTGGCTTCTGGGGCTCACTGCACACCTCTAGGTGAGCTGTGGTAGTCTTTTTGATTTCTAAACTTCTCCGGGTTCAAGTCAAAACAAGAGGCCACAGATTGTGCCTATCTGAAGTTGTTAAATAAACACTTGCTTCTTTAATTAGCACCACATAAGAGGTGGATGCGCCAAGGGTAGAGGGTAAACTTTTCTGCCCAGCTAGTTCAAATTGAGCTGAAACCAAGCCCTGGGGATTTTCTTTGCCAGCCTAAGTGAATCTTTAAGAAGTGACAAATTAAAAGGTGCCCTATTTAACTGTGAGGCATATGCCAAAATAAATCAAGCAGGCAATACCTGCTCTCTTTCTCTGCTTGAGAGCAAACCCTTGCTGTTTTGACAGTGAGTGTTTTTTGTTTTACCCGAGAGTGACAGTCGGAAAAACGCAGAGAATAAAAACAGGTTTCATTGAAATCAACCTTCAAAGCTTTGAAAGGCTTTTAAAAGATGTTTAAATTCAAGGGAAACGTGAGCAACGATGCCTGAAAGATAGGGCGGGCCTGGGGGGGATGGGAACAAGTGGGGACAGCTCTCGAGCATTCAGTGACCGGTTCTCTGTGTCTGCGTCAGAGTGGGAGAAGTGGGCCCCACTGTCTGCCCTGCTTTCTTCAGGCCACTTGTTTTCTTCCTGTCATTTCCAAATCCTTAGCAAAGCCTGAGAGGAAAGAGGCATGTTCCCATCTTACAGGCTCCGAAACCGAATCTCAGGTTGTAGAACAGTTGTGGGTCCGTGGCAGAGAGCCCAGCCAGAGAGTGCCAAGCCCTGTCCTCTGTCCTGAAGTGTCAAGCCACCGTGTCCTTCTATATTCAGTTCCAAGTTGTGACTCTGATATTAGAACAATCACGGCACACATTGCTCTGTCTGATTTGGTACAGAAACTGATTCTTAAGTAAAGTTATTGTCGTTATTTTAAAACAAAGGGGGAGATCCAGTTTTGTTCCTACGAGCAGTAAGAGCTCTAACTCAGTCCAATGAATATTTAATTCCAAAAAAACCCCTCACACACTCTTTATCTTCCAAGGTACAGAGATCTGACAAGGAGTTTTTTTGAACAGGCTTCCTGCTCATTCTCTGCTGAAGAATATTAACAACTGCCAAGTGGAAAATGTCCTAATGGTCTTGTGAGATGGCAGCCTCTGGGGACTTGGATCTGTAATCTTCTGAACAACCTCTTGCCACTTCTGTCACTCAGTCTGAGGTCACTACCTGGAGTGGAGAACCAGCTGCGTGGCTAGAGGTAGGATACGCAGGGCCCAGGAGCTGGCATATGGTCAACAGTAAAATGTCAAACCACCTCTCCTTGTGCTATGCTGGTAACCGCTCTACTGTCCCTAGCCTTTGGGGTGGGTGGTAGGGAAGGCAAGACATCTCTGTCCCCTCAGATAAGGGGGAAATCACAACTCAGCAGGGAGCTGAGGGCCTTGAGCTCAGGCGCCTGAGTTGGTAGCTCTCAGCCTTGCTAACGCTGCAATCCTTTAACACAATTCCTCATGCTGTAGTTCTCCCAACCCTAAAATGACTTAGTAGCTACTTCATATCTCTAATTCTGCTCCTGTTATGAATCATAATGTAAATATCTGATAGGTGACCCCGAAAGGGTCATCACTCCCAAGTTGAGGACCACCAGTCTAGGAAGTTGGTGAGCGACTGAAAGGTGTTTCCTCTTACCTGTCTTGTGCCCTTTCGGAATGAGAAAGTCCCCAACGCCCCCACAGCTGTGTTTTCCCTTCAGAATAGAGCACATCATAGCAGAGACTAAATCAAGTGAGATTTGGTGTGTAGCCTGTGTTCGGAGGGGCTAAGTGGAGGCTGTAGCTGCATACTAGCTATTTTCCTGTTGAGCCCCAAGATTAAGCAAAACCTGAGAAACAATGTAACTGAGCAAGCTGGCGTTCTCAGCTTGTCATCTACCTCTTTTCTCATGTATGTGGAAGGCATTGTTGCTACCGGTGAGTCCTGGAGAATTGTGTTCAAATGGATGGCTCTGAACCCAGAAACCCTTGCTATAGATCCTGGCTCTTTGGTGACTAAGCTGTTCAATCTCAGACACGTCACTTAAGCTCCCTAAGAATCCACATGTAAATGTGAGGGCAGTTATGAGAAATCAGCTTGATAATCCCGCACCTGCAGTAGTGCTCAGTGCACATTGTCTTTTGTTATTGATCAAAGAAAATGTATAAGCCGTGGTGTGGATTTGCACTTAATTCTTTCACCTTACACTTAGGGCACCCTTTCACACCCATCATCTTAGCCCAGTAACTCTGAAAATATGCAGAATGCAGAGTGACTACTGAACCCTCTGTCTTACCAAGGAAAAAGAAGCATACACATAAATCCTTGAAGTTTCTCACTACCAAAATGTGTCAGGGATTTATTCACATAGCAAAGACTCATTAAGCATAAGATTTATGTGAGCTCCTGTGATGAGCACAGGAGATTTCACAACGTTAAGCAAATGCATGTGTGACTGTCCCAGCTTCAAGAAGTTCAGAGCCTGGTAAAGGGAGGATAGGTTGGGAGAGAAATAAACTATTGTATGATTGACTCTGCAATGAGAACTTTGCTAATATTATTGCACTGGTTGAGCTGGGTGCTGGGGGATGAGGAGGTGAGCAGGAGGTAATCGGTGGCTGTGGGCGGAAGAGCATCAACAGAAATGGCAGGGCCAGTGGACATGGAGTGTCTACAGTAGCTAAAAATAAAGCCAAGGAATGTAGCCCCATTTACGCCACTGACTAACACAGAAAGTTTCTCAGTTCGTATTTCAAAGCGAAGCCAGCTAAGCATCAAAAGGGTGGTACAAATTACAGCCTTGTCGCCTCGTAGTTTATCCGAAATGTCTAAATTAAATTCCAATCAAACACAGTTGTAAATCATGTCTAAAGTTGATCGTGGAATGCAATTAATAAGTCCAGAGAAGCCAAGACTGACTGTCAAAGACATCTGATAAGTTTATTAATCTCTTAAAGAAAAAGACAAAGCTGAGTCAGGCTTGGTGGTGGCGTGCCTATAACCCCTAGTTGTCAGGAGGATGGTGAGTGCAGGGTCAGCCTGGGCTCCAGAGTGAATTAAGTAACTCAGTAACTTCTTGAGACCTTGTTTAGCGTTGCCAAAAGAGGGTGGGGAGTGGGGAGTGTGGCTCAGTGGTAGAGTGCTTGTCTGTTTGTCTGTCTTGCACAAGGATCTGAGTTAAATCCTGGGGGGAGCGGGAGAAGGAGAAGAAGGAGAGGTATGAGAGAGTAGAATTATAGTGATATTCCACAGCGCACTGTCTTAGTTAGGATTACTATTGTTATGATGGAACACCATAATCAAAAGCCAGCTGCGGAGGAAACAGATTGTGAGGCTTACACTTTCACATCACGGAGGGACATCAGGCAGGAGAGAAACCTGGAGTCAGGAGTTGATGCAGAGGCCATGAAGGAGTTCTGTTTACTGCCTTGCACTACCTGCTTTAGCTTCTGTCAAGTTGGCATAAAATTCACTGGGAAACACACAAAACATTTGCTTCAAACGAATAACTAATATGAAAAACCTCTCCAGTGGACTGTAAGGGTCACAATTTGAAATTAGAGATCAAAGATGGGCATGGTAGCATATATCTTTAATCCAAGGACTTGGGTTGCAGAGGCAAGTGGATCTCTATGAGTTCCAGGCCATCCAGGACCACATAGAGATGAGAGCAAGAGTGAGAGTGAGACACACACACACACACACACACACACACACAGAGAGAGAGAGAGAGAGAGAGAGAGAGAGAGAGAGAGAGAGAGAGAGTAGAGATCATGGCTGTCAGCTTAGCTATTATACCTTGTATTGACATTATTCTACAATTTAAGGCAGTGAAAAACGAAATAACATATTTAAATAGCATCAATCTATGTGAGTTGTCAGGAAAGAATAGCCAGAAGAGTCTCACTGGAGATTGTTGACTCTAACCAGGGAATAAGCAGGCAGCATGGCACAGCAGAGGGTGCAGCCCTGGAAACCAGGAGTGCATCCAAAGGTGATGGGGTGAAGGGAAGCTTTTGAAGGAGAAAGAAATGAGGAGGTGTGTGTGAGTTTAGGAATAATAATCCTTGACCACAAAGGTAAAATGCAAGGGTGTTCCAAGACCAGTAGCAGTCCCAAGATTGAACAGATGACTACGCAGTTCATAGCACAGACATCTCCAATCTGAACCACAGTTGGAGCTGAGTGATGTGACAACATGCATGGTTAAGAGTGGACACACTGTGTACAGAACCAAGACTGGAGTGAGGTCCCACGATGCAACAGAGAAGCGTACCAGAAGTGTACTGCCTGAAGTATTGTGAATCTAGTACATGTTTGAGTTCACCAAAACTTTACATGAATTTGAAGGGGGTGGGAAATTTGTCAACAATGAAAGGTCTCACCATTTTCAAACCGAGTCACATCCCACCGTTGTAGAAGCCCAGTTTGAAAGGGACATACACACTCGCTTTGTTTAGTATGCACCATTTGTCTTGGTAAACATAAATGCTGAAATTTCTTAAACTGTGCTCTACATTAATATGAAATATTCATGAATCTGCTCCCGGTTCCCTCCCAGGAAACCCACTGATCCGCATGGCCCATCCTGCATGCTTCTGAGTCTACATTTGTAAATGTTTACTGCAGAAATACTTAGCATTTTCTCAGGGGTTCTCTTTTTAAATATATGCTTCCGTGTACTTTGTGCAATATTTTTTTTTCACTGAACCATAGATTTTGGTGTGTGTGTATGTGTGTGTGTGTGTGTGTGTGTGTGTGTGCGCGCGCACGCGCGCGCCTTTTATATACACAGTGTAGAGATGTTTCCACAGTCAGGTGCACATGTCTTCCAGTTTTATTACTGGTGTGCATGAAGAGCCTTGCCCATAGTAAAGAGAAATTCTCCATTGCTGCCTGAAGGTTTGAGGCCCAGAGATGGGGAAGAACAGAGCTGTATCTCCTTTCCATCTACCCCCTGGTTGTTGCTACTGTTTGTTCTGCTTAGGATGCCATCTCCAAGGCAGGAGCCATCAATGATCCTACCTTTTATTTTATTTTATTTTTCCATTTATTTATTTATTTATTTAATCACTTTACAACCTGATCCCAGCCCCCTCTGCTCTCCTCCCGGTCCCCCAATCTCCTTCTTCTCAGACAAGGGCAAGTCCCCAAGGGCTACCCACCCTGGCCTTTCAAGGTGCAACAGGACTAAATGCATCCTCTCCCACTGAGGCCTGACAAGGCAGCCTGCCTAGGGGAAAGGGGTCTAAAGGCAGGCAACAGAGTCAGAGACAGCCCCTGCTCCCATTGTTAGGGGACTCACATGTTGACCAAACATGTATATCTGCTACCTATGTGTAGAGGGCCTAGGTCCAGCCCATGCACGCTCTTTGGTTAGTGGTTCAGTCTCTGTGAGGCCCCATGGGCCCAGGTTAGTTGACTCTATAGGTCTTCTTGTGGTGTCTTAAGCCCTCCAGTTCCCTTTATCCTCCCCCCTACTGTTCTTTTGAGCAAGCTGTAGCCAGTCAGACAAGTAGCTGGAAATTTTACTAGGGAATAAATGGTGGAGACCCTTTCACCCTCTCCTTCCCAAGGCTGTGTTTGGGGCAGCCCACATGACTGTTTTCTCAGTCTCATCCTTTGTCACCATCCTAAACTCCCTGGGCTTTGCCATTGCACAGGGTTGGGGAGGGGAGTGTGGCATGAAGTGTCTTCTCCTTCTTTCCTTCTTATGGATATTGGCCCTGCCCAGTGGCAAGGGGAGAAGTGGGCCCTGATATCTGTTGGGCCTCTCTGCTCTCCAAGCCTCCTCCCCAGTCTTTAGTTTCTGATCAGTCCACTTTGACCATGTGTGTACATCTCTGCTTCCCACACATCCCACCACTGGAGAGCCAGCCTCCTAAGTTGTCATCTTACCCTTTGAAATGCATCTTGAACAACGCCTCGTAAATGATGCCCAACAGCTCTGTTGATTTACTCAGATTTTCTAAGGTTTTCTGTGTCTCCATGTTACTGGAGAAATGAGTCTGGAGAGTCTAGGTTTTCTACCCAGGCATTCAAACCAGACTAGGGGACATTAAAACTACAGTGGCAGAGTTGTGTGGTGTCCATAGAGACCAGTGTTCCCCACAGCATCAAGCTAGTCTAGTGGGATGGGGCTCCAGCAGGGTTTCTGCAGCAAAGTCTTTTGTCTCTGGAAGACTCTCCCTGTCTTAATATGCTGGGGGGTGGGGAGGGAGTGTGCTTCAAACAGTACTCACTCCTATCTCCTAAGTCCTTTTGCCTGCTAGCTAAGATGTACCAAACTCATTTGTCTATTTCTCTCTAGCTATGGTTACTTGGCCCTTGACCAGGCCCTGGCATTCACTTAACTCCACATGGCTGCAAGCATCTATACCTTAGTAGCTCATAAGTCACCTCTCATTCAAATCATCCTCTTCCCACAAGGCCCCTCCTTCCCTTTCTCTTTTAAATGTGTGTGTGTGTGTGTGTGTGTGTGTGTGTGTGTGTGTGTGTCTGTGTGTGTGTGTGTGTGTGTGTGTAAGCACACACATGTGCTTGGAGTCTGAAGTTAGCATATCTACACACTTGTTTTGCTCTTCTCCCAAGAAACGTGTATATTTTAACCCCAATTTTAAGAAGATAGAAACAAAAGCTCAAGGGAAACAAACACCATGCTAGATCCATGTCGCAGCCAGCGGTTGACCTCTGACTCAGATGCCAAAGCCCTCACTCTTTAACTACCCACACTTCTAGGAGAAAGCGAGGAACTACCACTGCTCTCAGGAAGCCCAGTGTGTTCCTGGGCCCATTCCAGATCTACCTAACCAGAGGATGGAGAGAGCCGATCTGACATATTGATGGGTGGATTCACTGCTAATCATGTGACAATGTCTCTGTGGAAACATTGAGTTTGTGCATCACAAAGAAGATGTTTTTCTCAAACCCCAAATGGGCATCTTTAAAAAAAAAATAGTGACATGAAAACCATGTGTTCTGAGGGGGCCTTAAGAAATACAAGGGTGTGTTCTTGCAAATGGCGCTACACATCATTTCAAGGGAAAAAATGTCTTTGCCAGATTCTCCAACAAAAATATCAACATACCAGAGGTGTAAAGAAAGTTGGCCTGAGAATTGGTTTCTAATTGTGCCAGATCATGGTCATCGTTCTGTGTCTTGGATTTGCCAGAGCAAGGGGGATAGTAACAGTGGCCTTGGGTGCCTTCACCAAGACATAGAGCTTGAGAAAAGCCTCAGGGTCAGGAAAGAACCTGGGTACAAAATGCCAAGAAATTCAAATAAAGCCCTACCCCAGCACAAAGCAAAGGTGGAAGGTGGACGAAAGCAGTTATCAAGAATGCAGAGTGAAGGGCTCAGCGCCAGATTAAGAGAAGACAGAATAGAGCTCCCAAAAGAACACCAACATCTCCATGACCCACTCTTACAAGATGCTCGGTCCAGTGGTGGACATTGGTTCTTGTTGGAGGGCCAGTTGTGTGGATGACTTGACTACAAAGCTTTGATGCAGCAAGATGGTCTATCACTGCATGGAGCACTATGCCTAGAAAGAAGATGAGTTCCACTTGCCATGCGGTTGGCTGAACAGGTAAGGCTGAGAGAAAGCCTGGACTGAATGAGAGAGTAGTCTAAGGTTGGCTTCCATCTCTGCTTTTACATACATGAGCAGCCTCGGAAAAAAATTATCTTCCTCTGTGAGCCTCGGTTTCTGAACACAGTGACGAGACTGGGGGCACCGGGGAGTGAGCGTTAGACTTTTACAGCGTTATAAAATAGGCTGAGGCAGGGAATGAATGCATTGGTGAATGTGAAATTGGTGTCAACAGGGTTGTTAACCTCCCTTTAAGCGAGACTGTGTCATACCAGAAGGACACCAATAAAGGGGCTGATTTATCCAGATGAATGAGGACAAGGCCTCATTCTGAAGGAGGAATGCATAGGTAAGGAGACACTGGAGCCAGGAGCTCAGAATCACACTATAACAGAATGCATCAATGCCATCCCAAAGATCCAGTGGGGCTAAAAGAGGATGGAGAGGGAGGAGACGCTTGAGCGCTTGGGTGTGAAAAGGAAAACCTGAGTTCATCAAAAGAAAAAATGGGACTAGGAGCAAAAAGTTCAACTCGGCAGAGAAGGATGTGCACCAAGCCTCATGGGTCAGGGAAGGTAGGGTTTATCAATGGAGATGTACCTAGGAATTAACTTACACTGGAGCATGATACGCTGGCTATGGCAAGGGAGGGAGACACCTAGAGGAAAGGGCCTGTGGGTGCTGAAGCTAGAGATTGTGAGTCCCCGAGGAAATGTAGACATCACCCTGTCAAGATTTCCTAGCCTGAGCTTCTCTGTCTCTCCTCCTCCTCCTCCTCCTCCCCCTCCTCCCCCTCCTCCTCCTCCTCCTCCTCCTCCCCCTCCTCCTCCTCCTCCTCCTCCCCCTCCTCCTCCTCCTCCTCCTCCCCCTCCTCCCCCTCCTCCTCCTCCTCCTCCTCCTCCCCCTCCTCCTCCCCCTCCTCCTCCTCCTCCTCCCCCTCCTCCTCCTCCTCCTCCTCCTCCCCCTCCTCCTCCTCCTCCCCCTCCTCCACCTCCTCCTCCCCTCAGCTCCTCCTCCCCCTCCAGCTCCTCCACCTCCTCCTCTTCCTCCTCCTCCTCCACCTCCACTTCCTCCTCCTCCTCCTCCTCCTCCTCCTCCTCCTCCTCCTCTACCACCACCCTCATGTCTTGAAGTGGTAATGGAGACAATCGATTCAGCCACCATGCACAAGCTCTTTCAGCTACCATGCACAAGCTCTGCTCTTTGGCTGTCCCTTCAATTGGAAAGCATCTCTGCCTTATGTGCATGGCTCAGTTACAGCCCTTTGTGGGCTACATCTCTGTTGGAGAACACAAATTACAAGTAAATCCATGCACTTTTCACATGACTATGGAAAGGAGTGTCTTTCTTAAAGCCCCCGAGCTCCAGGATGGCAAGGACAGGAATCAGGCCGCCACAGTCCCTCTGTTCATTTGGCCGAAGCCCATGATCCCTGTACCTTCTCCTCCCCTGACTTCTCTAAGCTAAAACGAGAACACTTGCATGCCCCCTCGCCCTTTCTTAATGCAAGGCAAGGGTTATATAGGCTTCCAGCGTTGTGTGTACGTCAGGATGCAGCTGGGAGCCTGCTCAAGAGGGGGAAGTCTCCTCACCTGACCCTTGACCTTCATCACCAGCATCAACAGACACCCACGCTCACCTCAAGAGCCCTTAGCTGAGTGTCATTGGGGAAATGGAGGATTCTAATTCGTTTCCAGTAAAGAGAATGGAAAGCTGGCGTTTGACATAAAGTCCTCATCGTGCCATTATCAAATAATTAATATTTTTTTAATACCTTGCCTGCCTTGTACCTATTGTCCCCTGGGTGCCAAATTCTGTAGAGGAGACTTTCACATATCATGCTTAATCCTGACAAAAATTCAAGAGATGAAGACTTCCTGTTGCATGGGTGAAGAAATACACCCCAGAGAGTCTATGTCTCATGTCCAAGGTGACACAGGGACCATTGGCAGCACCTGAGCACTGATCCCCCTGACTCCATACCTTGTCTCTGAAAGCTGTGTGACCTTGGGCAGTGCAGACCCCTCATCTGTGACATGACAGATAATGATAATGATTCATGTTGTGGGAGGACTCTGGGAATAAATAAATCAAAATGAATAAAATAACTCTCACTCATCTGGACTGCTGTCAGGATTGAGTAAGTTGATATGGGAGAGTGCTTTGTAAACGGCAGGGCACCCTACAAATGTTATCATCATTATTGTTATAATTCCAAAACTATGGCTGCTCCCATAAAAATAAAGCCAACTGTGGCATATATTTATGGCAACATGCCTCAGAAACAATTTCCATTGTGACAGGTTGCCTCCCTATCATGTTATTAAAAGGTTAAGGAAAATGAACAGTGGAGGATTAAGATTAGATCTTTCACACATGAAGCTACAAAATCAATAGGGCCCCCTTAATCTATCTCGTGATATGAAGAAATATACTGAGGTGCCTGGAACAATTACTCAGGAAAATGTCAACAGGTATTGACGAGAAGCCTGGCAAGGAGATGGCAGCCAAGGCTTGGCCGCTGACTCCCTTACCTCCCGGCCAACAGAGACTGATAATGTTCAGAGCACTTCAGAGGAAAGAGAGGGCAGTGAGAACAGACACTCTGCACTCCCTCAAAGTTCTGCATCTGCTTTGTCTGAGTCCGCAACTGGGTCAGAGCAGCATGGGGAGAAATGAGCAGCCTAAAAGCACCGTGGGGAGTGTGTGATGACACCTATTTGTGGCCTCGATGGGGCCTTGTTAAAACCTGCTATTAGTGTCCTTGTACTATGACGGTCATTATCACCCGTCCCTGGGAGTTACTTAGCATTTGGAGAATGCTAGTTATTTTCCAGCCACCTGTGGGACTGGAGACTCAGGCTGGGAAAGGATTCTTGGGGACCGCAGAGGAAGGCGGAATGTGGTATTACAAGCAGGCTTTTAAGCCAATCAGGTAAGATTTGACTACATCTCAGACTCAAGTCTGGCCCTACAACACCCTGCGAGAGAAAAGCCTTGGATCAACGATGACAGATGCATGGTTCTCTATCTGTGTGACCTTCCCACAGTCATAGTTACAGGACCAAAAGTGGTTTTGCCTGTAGAAAATCTGCCCAGGGTCAAGCAAGGCCCATGGATTTGCATACATTGTCCCCAACCCTTTCAACCCCATAATAAGTCTCCTTCTCTTTTTACAGAAAAAAAAAAGATCTGAGGATCTGAGAAGCACAGCACTTGCCTGGAGACACACATGTAAGTGACAGAACTCAGTGCAACTCAATGCTCCTCTTCAGCATTGCTTCCCAGGAGCACCAATCTCTGTGGAGCACCATGCACACCCGTAATGCCAGTTTTCTGAAGGCCGAGTTGGAAGGATCTCAAGTCCAAGGCCAGCCTGGATCACATGGTGATTGTGAGACTAGCCGAATCTACACAGCAATGCACTGTCTTTAAGAACAAATAAAAAAAGTGAAAATCCCAAACCAGAGACCTATACGTCTGCCAGACAGACGTATAGGGCAGAATTCAATGTGTAGTTCCTGCCAAACACAGCCAAAGAGGGGAACTCAAAGATGCTGAGTACCAGCAACAAGGGCCCGAAGAGGAACACAGAAAATGAGCAGATCCTGGAGCTGTCCAGGGAGGACTGGACCAAAAGTACAAGGTTTGGAAAGAAGCCCACTCACAAGTGCCTGCATGGACGTCCCGGGGCAGCATCAGTTATCTAAGTGTACCCACTGACTGCCTTCTCACACTCAAGGGCCCAGAGTATGAAACCCTGGGCTATAGTAGCCCCAGGCTTCCTTCTATCAGCAGAATTAACCGAAGCCAGTGTGGTTTCCAAGCTCTGGTGCATCTTTGCCCCATGTCAAGCAGGGGACTCTGATTACCACCTGCTTTCCAGTCCCCAAAAGAATCCAGGTGACTCTGGCTCCAACGCATGAGCCCTTGAGCTGGTACAGCCTGGGCGAGTTGGCCTGGCTCTGAAATGCCCTGGGGAATCCTATAAGGGTTACTGTTTTATTATGAAGGTGGGATCCCACCTGAGATTTGGGAAAGACATGGCATTCTTGAAAAGACACAGTGGCTGGAATAGGGCTAAACCTAGTTTCTCGTGTGACTCCCAAGACGCTTCCTCCCACTGCATTCTGCCTCGCGGAAGAATACCAAATCTGGGGTGAGGTCTTAGGTGTTGAACAGAACTTTTACATATGAAAGAGTCAACTTGAAGCCCACCTTCTACATTCATATCAGGAACTTGGAAGTGACAGTCAACTTCCAGACAGGAGTGACGTAAAGGGCTGGCGTGGATGCCCACAAGCTGCAGATGAGGAATTACGAGAAGTAGTGCTTCTGCAGCGTACTCAGCAGAGGCCGGACAGTGTTCAGAACATTTCATGTTAATTGTTAAACTCTCAGAAGACTCTTGGGGAGTGGATATGACCTGTCTCAACTTCAATGAGGGAAAAATAAAAGAAACTCGGTCAGTGTGTGCAGCAGCCAGCCCACTCCTGTGCCATGCAGCAAGGCCGCTGGGTGCGGGCAGTGGCCACCACCCATGTCACCCTG
Organism: Acomys minous; assembly: GCF_964271855.1. Lineage (NCBI taxonomy): Eukaryota > Metazoa > Chordata > Mammalia > Rodentia > Muridae > Acomys > Acomys minous. Next base: position 84,166,903 of record NC_140487.1, read on the forward strand.
GGAGGAGACAGGAAGAGATCCCTGGACCCATGTAGGGAGGTTGGAAAATGAGAGACCCTGGGGAAGAACAAACAGCCACACTGATGATGCAGATATTCGGCTTGGGTCTGAAGTTAGTTAATTCATGCGTGCAGAATAGAGGCTTGTAAAGTATTAACATTTATATAAGGCTCCTGGAGTTGTTTGTTTGCACACCTGAGAGTCAAAAGGAATTAGTTGGCTTGGTCAGTCAGTGTGGTGAGGAGGCCCCAGACGCAGCTTAAGCTTCGACTCTGTTATCCGTCAACCAAGAGCAGAAAGCCAAACTCACAAGGCAAAGACGGCAAGATTGGACACTGAGTGGGCCTAGATAGGTATCGGTGTCTCCTTCTGGAAGGAAAGGTGACCGTGTTTGTCCCGCGCTTGTCACCGAAGTTTTCTCACCATGGGTAGATAGATGCAGGTCAAAGTGAGTCAGAGTCTGCTAGCTCTGTAAATTTGGCAGGATTAAGCTAACAACAGGAGTACTGTCGACAACAGAACTCAATAGTCCCTACTTAAATCCTGCTGTGGAGGATTCTGTGCTAAACACTGTGACAATCCTGAATTGAAAAGTACAGTACAAGGTCACACAGCTGGCACGTGGGAGAGGCCAACCCACCAGCCTACAGAGCCTGCTCTCTACGTATGTGTCATACCAGCCTGACTCCATGTGTTTGATTTGCAAAGTTAAGCAGAAACTTATACAATAAACTATGGAAATGCCTGGCTAGCGTCGTTCTGACATCAGATGTGGTATCTTTAGATACGGGAATAGCCCCTCTGTGCACAGGAAGCCAGCTTCTCCTGGCTTGAATTTGCTTGTAAGATATCCTGACCCTCTATCCTAAGTGTCCCTGATCTTTTCACTCATGTTCTACCTCTGTGCTACATTGCTTCCATGCACGAGTGTTTATACAACCATTTGAAGAAAAGACCCGTATAGTCTTTTTTTTTTTTTTAACCACTGATTCACAAAAGCCTTAAATCTTGAACTGTGAGTCCAGGAATGACTTCTCCTGTGGACGGGTGTGCAGTGATCTACTTGTCACTTTAGTCAGGAGGTTTGCCAATTTCTGTGAGCATATACAAAGAAGTGTTTGTGTTCATGAGCTTGTGTGTATGTGCGTGCGTGCATGTGTGTTGTCAGCAGTAGCTAAGCAAGGGCATTTTCAGGCTGCCTTTTGGGGAGAAACAGGCCTTTTGACTGATTTATTAACCCATTTTTATTTCACTATTGTGACCAAATATCTGACAAAAAGCAGGTTAAGGGGAGAAGGCTTTATTCTGAATCATGGTTTCATAGGTTCGGTGCAGGGGTGGCTCACACAACACAGCCAGAACACCGTGACAAAAGGGATGTGTGGAGGAGGCTGCTTGTCTCCACGACCAACTGGGCTTGAGCAAAGAAGGAACTGGAAACCAAGTCCAGCCTCCAAGCCATTCACTCAGTGAGCTGCTCCCCGAAACTGGTTTCTACCTACAGGGAACAGAGCTTCCCCCAAACAGCACAACCAACTAAGGACAGAGCATTCAAACTAAGAGATTATGAGGTGCTGTTCATATTGAAGCCATAACTTTTCACCTCTGGTCCTAAATGATGGTGACCATATCATAATAAAAAAAAATCACTTATTCAATCTCCAATAGTCTTTGATGTCGTAATAGTTCCAAAATTGCTCAGGAGTTTAACCAATTAAGGACAGAGTATCCAAATTAAGAGACTATGAGGTTCCATTCATATTGAAGCCATAACTTTTCACCTCTGGTCCTAAATGATGATGACCATATCATAACAAAAAAAATCAGTTATTCAATCTCCAATGTCTTTGACGTCGTATTAGTTCCAAAATTGTTCAGGAGTTTAAGTTGAAAGTTTCCTCTAAGACACAAGGCAGACTCTCCCAAAAAACAATAAGGACATAGGTCAGAGAGATGACTCCAAAACTCAGCAAGGAGAACATTCCACACTGCAACTCTCCATCCACGGTCTGAGGCATGTGGTTTATCTAGGATTGGAGAGCCCTGCCCCCATGGATTTACTGCTTGCAGTCACATGGGCACCCACAACAGGTCCAAGTGTGATTTCAACAGTTCACCAAAGTTCAACTTAGTGTACCCATGAGTTTGTATAGAGAGCCTGGGTAAGGAGCTACTTACTAGAGTACAGATGACTGCAAAGTAGCTGTGTCGCTGCAAAGTCCCACTCCAAGATGGATGGCTACCTTAGGAAGCTGCGCCATGGAGTTTTCATGTCAACTCACCTCCTACTTCCCATGTAGTCTAGAGGATACTGAATAGGATGGAAGGACATCTGGAAACCCTCCCTAGGGAGTATCGGTAGCCTTTGCGGGAAATGTTTATTTTCAAGTTATAGCAGTTGGTGTACATTAAGTTTTAAACTTTATTTTATTTAAGTGTGTGTGTGTGTGTGTGTGTGTGTGTGTGTGGTGCACGCACATACATGTAGAAGACAGAGATCTGTGTTGGGATGTCTTGTTTTCCTACTCTCCACCTTACATTTTTTTAGACAGGGTCAGTCCACTGAACCCAAAGGTAACCATTTCTGTTAGTCAGCCCAATGGACATGCCTATTTTGTTTCCCCAACCTCACAGCTCTGAGGTTACAGGCCTGCACTGCCATGCTCAGCTTTTACGTGAAAGTTTAGAGTCCAAATTCAGGTCTATATATTTGTGCAACAAGCCTTTTACCCACTGGGCCACCTCTCTAGCCCTTTGGCTTGCATGTAAAAGAAATAAAATATTTCCCCACAGAGCAGTGTAATTTTCTGGATTGGTACCTGATCTTCAAAGATGGCTTCCAGTGAGCAACACAGTCTGTATTCCCCCAGTGCTTCTCTCTTACACACAGTGTGACCCATTTCAACAAGTGGAATGTGTTAGATTTAAAATGTAGTTACTTGGACTACATTAAGATGCTTCTGCTTTTAAGCTGTTATTTCTATGAATGATGTCCAACTTCCCTGGTTGGACCAAGAGAGACCATGCAGTGGCCTGTGGGGTGGAATGGCTTCTTGATAAAGAAAAGCGCTCCACTCAACCTGGGTTCCATTTGAGATGCCATAGCCAGCCCTTAAGCATCAAGCATCCCAACCAAGAGACCTGTGAGCAGGGAATCGTTTGTGATACTCCAGCTGTCCAGCCGTCCAGCCTTCCAGCCGTCACACAGAACACTGACCATTCTGCCCTGCTCAGGCTGACTTCTTGGCCTACAGAATTGTGGTAATTGTGGTAGTGTTGATTTTTAAGCCTGTTTTAGAGCAATTTTTTTCCTGACCATACCAGACAACAGAAGCCCTGCACATCCATAGCTACAACAAAAGTCTTGACCCTATAACCTCTTTGTTGCTTTGCTCCAGGCTTCACAAGGACAGAAGCTCCTCATATTTCTCTACCGTGGCTCCCAACCTAGGAATCAATTTACAGTTACTAATTCATCATTATAGATATATGTAACGATCTGAGTTTATTTTTCTCTCCAAAAATGAAGGCTCTATGAGTGCAGCGAGCCAGGCGTCGTAGTTGCTGATGTGCCCTCCACCTTAGTGAAGAGCTTGGTCCAGTGAACATTGAAAAATAATTATTTTTTGAATGTATAAATGAATCGATGGAAAGCTTAGATTCGTATGACGTTGGGAGCATTGGAAGCACGCAGACTGAAAAATTGTTCATTTGCTGGGCTAAGGAGTTTGAACTTGGTCCTGTAATGAGTGAATGAGCAGATGAGCAAAGTGGATTAAATTTCACCATTTGCTGCAGCTAATCCACAAAATCAATGCAAATACATAATCCATCCAGTTGTTTAAAGTCCCCCAGGTAATTAGTGCTGTGGCACATTGCCAGCTACAATCCCATCTTCCCTCCTCACACATTTGAGCATTCCTGGAAATATTTGAAGTAGAAAATGAATACTCCGAATGTTTTTATTGTTTTTAAATTCAGCCGCCTGCACCTATGTATTTTATTTTTATTTACTATTAGTGTCTTGTGCACAGCATGGTGGGAGCGTGTGTGTGTATGGACATACACGCCAGAGTCCAGAAGACAACTCTGTGGAATCAGTTCTCTCCTTGAATTTTTATATGATTTACCAAACTTAAATTTGGGTAACCAGGCTTGCCCAGCAAAGGCCTTTGCCCTTTGAGCCATCTCACTAGCCCTGTACTTAACACATATTTTTCGGGGGAGTTGGGGGTTCAAGACAATGTTTCTCTGTGTATTCTTGGCTGTCCTGGACTCACTTTGTAGACCAGGCTGGCCTCGAACTCAGAGATTTGCCTGCCTCTGCCTCCGGAGTGCTGGGATTAAAGGTGTGTGCCTTTATTTACACCTATTGTGTAAATAAAATAATGCATATTTTATATACACAAAATACATGTCTCCCTTGGTTGAACCCGAGACATTTCAGTGCCTATGCTGATGAAATCCATGGTCATCATGGATGGGGTTAAGGAAATATTTAAACTTGGAAGGACCATGAAAAGCGCCTGGTAAAAGGCAGTGTGCTGTGCTCCAGCGTTCATCTGACATTCAGTTTTAACAAGATACTAAGAACTGCAAGGCGACCTCCGCCCCATCTGGCATGTGAAATCACCCATAGGAATCATGGAGACAGTGCTGCTCTGTGGCTAAGTTTGACATGTCTTCAGTTGGGAATTCCACCCACAGAACATGGCCCACCTGTCCTGCTCTAGTGTTGCTTCTTGGCCAATTCTCTTCATATACAATGTTAAGTCGCCTCTGGCCAGCATGGCCTTGATTAGGAGCCAAGCATCATGGCAACCCTTGGTGCTAAATCAAATCTCACTTGAGAACTTGCCTCACTCCATTTGTATTTGGTTAGCATGGCCTGAATGCTGGGGGCTAAGCTGCAAAGCCAGCTCTCCCGTCCTCACTCTGGCCAATCCCCCATCTTGTGACTCACTTTTGGGCCCTTGCTGGCTATGATAGTGCTCAACAGCAGTGCTAATCATGTGATCTTGGTGTGATTCCTGCTTTTTTTTTTCACCTATATGGCTTATGCTCAGTATTGTCGGTCTCTATTTATTACTTTATTTTATACTGCTATAACAAAATGCCAGGGGCTTGGTACTTTATAAAAAACAAAAAGGTTTCTTTGGCTTACAATTCTGGTGACTGGAGAATCAAAGAAGTATGGCATATGAAAGAGGCCAAAAGGATGAGGTTGCCTGACTTTATAACCCATTCTTTTAAAATAAAAAATGAATAAAAATCAAGTCCTTGAGAGGCACGTTGCTGCCTTCTAAGAACAGTTCACTTCTCCCGTGACCTCCTGTTATTCCTACCTCATAAAGGTTCTACCTCCACCACCACTGACAAGCTGACAACTAGGATTCCAGCACACACATCTGTGTGGCGAGGAGGGACACACACTCAAGCCATAGCTAAACCATACCACTTGCTATACGTGTATGTCAGGGACAACACCCCATTTGAACTTTGTGGACCTAACACACACTAGAAGAAGCCTGTGCACATCCACACAGAACCAACTGCCCATTCTCCACATGAGGAGAGGACACACAATCCCCCTTTCTGTCAACACAGGACAAACAAAACGCTGGGGTGGCAGTGAACCACCCTCACTAAAGAGACACCACCTTTGTGGCCCTCCAGAGCTGTCAGTTCACTGAGGTGGCTGTTTCTCACCCATGACTTTTCTATTGAATGTATGCCATTCTGTGAGGCGGGGAATTGGAGTTGGAGGGATGGACTATTTGCTTAGGTAATGCCCTCCAATACAGCAGAAAATGACTAGCATCCCCACGGTTCAGAACAGTGGCGGTCTCTTTCTTACTCAAGAATCACCTGCCAGCAGAGGATGGGAAGGACTGTGTTCCACCACAATGAGAGCCAGGCTGCCAGACTACCCTCTTCTGCATCAGCTTCCAAGCTCACTCCATCTGTCTACACCAACTGGGAGGAGGAGAGAAGAGAATCTGTAGGAACATGCATGCCCTGTGTACACCTCTCAAATTAGCATCACTATGGCCCACCTTGCCTGGCAGATGAGTATTGTAAAGGAGCAATTGGTAGTTAATGGCATCTGAGGGAGCAATAATTATTACTAATTTGGGCATGTGGCCACTAGTAGGTTGTCCATGCTCCTGTGAGTGACCACACACCCATGCATATTACAGGCAGCACTAATTGGACACAGTGGGTATATATAGATGTAGACAGATAAGGAGATAGATGATAGATAAATAGGTAGGTAGATAGATAGATAGATAGATAGATAGATAGATAGATTAATAGATGGGGTGGGAAGAATAGCATGTTTAGACTGTTTGGGAGCTGAAGAAGGTGAATATAAACAATGCATTTTATACAATTATGCAATTCTCAAATAATAAAATTTAAATGATAATAAGGAAAGACAGATGAAGTAGCATATATCACTTACTTGCCCCTCTATTTCACTGAAGAGACTCTAGACTCAGGGCCACACATAATGAACAGTAATGGGAACTGGGAAATGTAGTAGAGCCTGACAGGAAAAGGATAAGGCTTCCATCAACAGCTATTCTCTTAGCCACAAAAGCATGAGACTCTCCTCCTCTAATACCGGGGCTTTGGTTATTTTTCCTTCCTTCCCACCTTCCCCCTTCGTTCTTTCTCATTTGGACCTTGTTTTCTCCAGAGTGTCCTCCAGTGACCTTGCTGCCCACTCAGCCCACCACACTTCTTCCACAAACAATTTTAAAGCCACCTTGGTGATAATATGCATGCCATGCATAAGGAGCTGCCATATGCACAATCACCTCCAGGGATGCGGTTAGCACAGCCAATCATCTGCTAAGGGCTCTTTTTTTGGGGGGGGAGGGATTAGAAGAATGGATTTAATATATGAATCTTCTTTTATTTAAACACATTTTTATTGAAAAATAAAATAATTCATATTACATCTCATTTGCTATTCCATCCCATGCATCCTCCCATTCCTCCCTCCCTCCCACTTTCACCCCATTCCCCTTCCCTATTGACTGTGACTGAGGGGGACCTCCTCTCCCTGAATATGATGCTAGGGTATCAAGTCTCTTCTTGGTAATCTGCTATCCTTCCTCTGAGTGCCATCGGGCCTCCCCATCAAGGGGACATGGCCAAATATGGGGCACCAGAGTTCGTGTGAAAGTCAGTCCCCAGTCTCCACTTAACTGTGGAGAATGTCCTGTCCCTTGGCTAGATCTGGGTAGGCGTTTATGATGACTGCACGTATTGTCCTTGGTTGGTGCCTTAGATCGAGCAGAACCCCTGGGCCCAGATCCGCCCATCGTAGTGTTCTTCTTGTAGGTTTCTAGGACCCTCTGGATCCATCTATTCCCCTATCTCCTATATTTTTCTCACCTAGAGTCCCAGTAGGAAGTCCTCACCTCTATCAAAGGCTAAGGGCTCTTTTAAAGCAGGTGCCTGAACCTCAAGGAAAATCCTTCAGTCAATCTTACAGAAGTCAGGGGTTTGCAGACACTGGCTAAGGCTCTGGAGCAACAAGAGGGGCCCACAACAGTGGCCCTGGAAGGAAAGGGGCACCCTTGCACGATTGTGCTGCTGTCCACAGGTGGTAGGTGTGAGAGGGAGGGGGATGAAGGAACAAACGCTTACTGCCAGAACAATGCTGCTCTGACCAGCTGCCACTCTCAGCCCCTGGGAGCTAATATGCCTTCCTTAACAGAGCCACCATCTCTGTCATAGCACTCCTGCCTTTGTGCGGAGCTGCGCAGTATCCAAAGCCGCTCACAGGCAGCGTGGCATTGGCCTCTCCGAGGCTGACTCAATGTGTATGCTGTGCTCCTATCTCTGCAGTGCCTCGGGGGGGGGGGGGGGGGGGGCTCCTTGCTCCACCGCTTCTCCTTAATCCATTCTCTGCGCTGCTGCAGCAAAAGACTCTCCATCACAAAGCGAGTCGCCCCTCCCCTCGGCCCCTGATGTTCAGATGCTCTCCCTGCACTTAGAATAAAATCCAAGGCGGCAGCAGCACTACCCATGAGGCCCTGGTAATATGATCCCAGCCAATCTCCCTATTTTCATTTCTTTCTACTAATAGCCATGCTGAACCCCTTTGTGTCTCCACCCTTAGACCTCTGTCCCTGCAGGGCTCCACCCCCCCCACCCCCCCACTTCCAACCACCCCCCAACCGCCCCCACCCCCCTACCCCACACCCTCACCAGCACCCCACCCCCCACCCACCTCCCACCCCCACCACCCGGCCCCCCACCTTCACCCCCTCACCCCCTCCTCACTCTGGTCTTATGAGTTCTCCCTAACCCTTAAGACCAGTTACCTTCTAAGAAACACCACCACCACCACATACACATGCATGCATTTGTCCTGTGCTCGGACTACACCAGGCGGACCTCTGTCCCAGTGCAGTTTCACAGGATGCTGTCAGCTCTCATGGGGGATGGGCTATTGCATCTTGAGACCTGCTGAGTTAACACTGTACCCATTGGCTAGTAGATGCTCAATGAATGACCGCTGCAGCACTGCTTCAAGAAGCCTGTATTTGCAACTGAGGTTGCGCAGAGGGCTTAAGAGATTTCTTCAGGATATAAACTAATAAATAAGATGCAGCGATTAACCTTGACTGGATTAAGAACTGCCTGGGATTTCTATAAAGCACACCCCTGAGTGTGTGAGGGGAGGCCCCCCCCTTAGAAAAAGTAAGATTGTACAGGGCATCTCTAGAGATGACTAGATTGGGGTATCATCTCTAGAGATAGCAGGTAGGAAGCCTCTTTAGACATGGTTAGATTTGGGGTCATCTCTCGAGATGGCTAGATGGGGGCATCTCTTGAGATGATCAGGTGGTAGGGCACTCACGGAATGAGCATATTACTGGATGGCTGGGTTCATCGCAAGATGGCATTAGCAGCAGGTGGTAAAAGATGGGGCTTGGAGTCTGGTTGGAGAAATTAGGTTTCTAGGGGTCTTCTTAGGGGAGGTTTATCTTGTTGTGGCCTCTTCTGTATGCTGTAGGATCATTTCTCGATTTCCCAGAAGAGAAAAATCTTTGCCATGTGCTTCTGCCGCCATGATGTTCTGTCCAAGCACGTGGGTCAACAGAACAGTATGAAACCACAAGGCAAGTTAACTCTTTCTCCTATTAATTATTTCTGTTAGGTATTCTGGTCACACGGACAAATAAGTCCAAGTTGCTTTTTATCACGGTAATAGAAAACAGCAAAGACACACACCCAGCAGGGGATCGGACCAATAGAGCTACCAGCTTTGCCCAACCTTCGTAAGTGACCCACAGAATAATGAGCTGACATATGGTTCTTGTTTTAAGCTACATGAAGCAACCATTAAGAGGTAACAAATGGGAGTGCGGTGCTTTTGTGGCAAAACCAGCAAACGTGGAGTTGGCTGTGGACCTGAGTATAGGCCGCAAAAAAATCCATCAGCAGGGGTTGGCAAATAGGTTCAGAAATGATGGATTTCTACATAAAGTGTAACAGCATATGGACACATGACCCATTTTAAAGCTCTCTGGTGATCAGCAATAAGAGGTACAGCCCTGAGGACAGCAGCTAGACCAGAGGACTCATGAGGTATTATCTTTTCAACCTGAAGCAATGTTGGCACTCCCTAAGAGCAGGGGAGAGCCTCTGAGTGTGAAGAGACACAGTCTGGGAGTCAGAAAAAGATATTATATCTAGCAATGTCTTTGCTGCCACCCAGCTGTGAAAGGAGCTGTGGAGCCCCAACCTACAGGCATGGGAGGTTGGTTTACTGTTGGTTGCAAACAGGATGATGAATGGGAAGACTATGACATTGCTAAAAAGCTAGTCATGGAAATCTTTGTTATTATCTCTGCATCTGCAGGCTACCATCCCACGTGAGCTCAGGTGAACAGCGTGGGGAATCCCAGGGGGTGCTGTGACGTTAGAATTCCAGGAAATCTGTTTGGGCCCAAAGGATGCTGGAAAGCAGGCATAGGTCAGCTGGGACCAAGTGACATTGGTATAAAACAATGAGTATAGTATTTAGCCACCCTGTGGCAACTATTCTGAGCAAGCATAGAGGTGAGAACACATGACTCATTTGCGTATCTTTGACTTTTAGGTTCTTTCGCAGATGATTGGTAGCAAGGAGGTCCAAAGGAGATCCTTACTGTATAAGGATTTGATTCCTCCTACCTGCACAGTTGTTAGGTTTTGTTTTGTTTTGTTTTGTTTTTTAAGGAAAATGCTTCCATCCGACTGGCCCATGGGCAAATCTGTGGGGCATTTACTCGGTTAATGATAGATGCTGCGGGGCCCAGCCCACTGTGGATGGTGTCACCTCTGGGCGGGCGGGTCTGGGTTATATCGGAAAACAAGCTGAGCATTTGGAGACAAGCCAGGAAGCAGCTTGCCTCCATGCTCACTGTTTCTGTCCCTGCCTCCAGGTTCCTACCTTGAGTTCCTTCTCTGGCTTCCCTCATGATGGACTGTGATCAGGTTGATTAGGCCAAATAAGCCTGTTCCTCCCCGAGTTGCTTTTGGAGGTGGTTTCTTTATCACGGCATTAGGAAGCAAACTAACACACACATGGGTAGGAACAGAGGTCATTCTTGGAACTCAATTTTCTGCCTGCTTACCAATGATTAACTACAGCAATCAATTGTGTCAAGGTTCAGGTCAACTGCATCCTTTGGGGATGTTGGTGGGACAGTGCCTTGTGTTTGAGTTAATGGTGACTGTAATACGGACAGGTTGGTTTACTGTATCATATGTGCTCTGTGCTGTGCGCACTGTGAATGTGAGGGGGGCCACTAGCTTCCCAAAATGTCCCTTCAACCCTTTTCTTCATGCCCAACCCCAGACCAGCTACTCCAGCAGACAAAGAGAGGTGCTGGGCAAGGAGAGCATCCCAACTTGTATAGGAAGTAGGTGAAGAGTCTCACATTTTAAACATTCAAATCTGGAGACAACCCATGGAGGGGATGCCAATGAATGGCCTCTGTTTTACAAATGAGAGAGTCTGGGAGAAATGTGTAGTGGCAAAGAACAGCAAATGCTTTTTCTATCCCACCCTCATGTGCTACAAGTCACATGCCCCGCCCCCAAGGTTCCTCACTGGGTTCCTAATTCTCTATTGTCTCCAGGTTGGAATCAGGGTCACAGTCCAAGTAGGACTGAAATATATAAATGCCCACCTCATGCCTGATAGAAGCTTCTTTTCTTTCCTTCCTTCCTTCCTTCCTTCCTTCCCTCCCTCCCTCCCTCCCTCTCTCTCTCCCTCCCTTCCCTGCCTCCCTCCCTCTGTCTGTCCCTCCCTCCCTCCTTTCCTTCCTTCCTCCCTCCCTCCTTTCCTTCCCTGCCTCCCTCCCTCCCCTCCCTCCCTTTCCTCCCTTCCCTCCCTCCCTCACTCCCTCCTTTCCTTCCTTCCTCCTTCCCTTCCTCCCTCCCTCTCTCCCTTCCTCTCTCCCTCCCTCTTTCCCTTCCTCTCTCCCTCCCTCCTTCCCTTCCTCTCTCCCTCCCTCCCTCCCTTCCTCTCTTCCTTCCTCCCTCCCTCCATTCTTTCCCTCCCTCCCTCCCTTCCTTCCTTCCAATGGTGTTTGTGTACAACCATACGTATACAGTGGTCAGAGGAGGACACCCAGTGTGCTCCTCTACAATTTTCTGTCTTATTCCTTCAAGACAAGGTCTCCTGGTCCTGGAGATTGTGTTCACTATAGGTGCCTGTGACTGTACCTAGTGGAATTTTGCTTTCAGTGTTGTTTTTAAACATGGGTACTGAAGACCTGAGCTTAGTCTCCCTGTTGCACAGGTGCCCTTACATACCAAGCCATCTCCCTAGACTCCAAAAAGCATTAAGGTATTAAAGTAAGTGTCTGAGTAGATTGTGCTATTTCTACAGTGTTTATGTGTGGTCTGTCCTTTAAGTTGACTGAACAGGGAGGGGTGGCAGGTGTACCTGGGATCCATCCTGAGCAACAGAAAGCTGTGAATGGGGATGCCTAGCCACCTGCTAGGCACAAATAGTAGACTGAGGGTTGTGAGTGATACCTGCCTTGGCTGTGATCAGCCATAGAGAAGGAACCAGGGTTTCTAGAACCTGGAAATCAAGGGAAGTGGTAGGTGAAGAATCTGGTAGCCACTCAGGTATATTACCTGTGGCTCTCAACAGTCTCCAGGAAATATTAGAAACAAATGTTGAATTTTCCTGAATCATTGGCCACTAACCTTTACTTCCTAGCAAGCTCAGGGCTGAATGCCCCATAAATAAGACTCTATAGAAGTTGTGTTAATTCTTCAATGCATATTTGCATATTTTTTTAAAATTATAATTTGTTCAATATCTCTTTGCATGACATTAGCACGTTCAGTATTTCATCTAATTCTTGCCGCTCTGAGGCATTTGATCAAGAGGAAATAGCGAGTGCCAGCTGCATATGGAGGGGCCATGTACCTGCCTGGCAATGCTCAGTGTGTTCTGAATAGTTAAATGTCCTCATGTCCTCAGGTTTTACTAGCAGATACTAAGCATCATAATAATGGGTTTCATTGTGACGTTTTTAATGCATATTTTTAACTTATCTCCTATCATTTCCCTTCAGCACAGCACCGGGAGGTGAGCACAGTGGTTATCTGTTTTACAGAGTGGGTAGTATGTGTTCAGTTGAGAATCATAGAGGAAGAATTTGAACTCAGTTGGAAGGCATATAGAAGGAATTCTAAGTCATGTACGTGGGCTCTGGAGCCCTGCTTAGAGTTGCTACGGATCTGGGACTCAACTCCAGGCCCGTTTGACTCCAGACCCTGCAGTCCTTTTGCTGAGAGCAGAGCATGTGCTGAGCTCACTGCTTTCTCTACAGTAACATATCCGATCCTCGCCATTTCAGGGAGGCTATGGTATGTGGCTACCTGAGGTGCCCAGGTGGGGTAACTTGCATGGAATTGCAGTTTAACTCACTGTCGTTGGTTTGCAGCGTCACAAGTGAGTACATTTCTGCTGCTGTGCAAAGTCGACTGAGGTTCCAGGCAGCGGCTCCTGTTTGCTTTGCTGAGCTGTTTGCTCTGTGGGAACAGCACTGAAAGTAGCAACAGTGCATAGGCCTGTCATGCACCCAGGAGCCTCCCTGGAGTTCCTGCCACACAGACAGCATGAAGACAGGAGCTCAGGCTTGGAGGACACCGACAGAGTCGTTTCTTCTCTGCGCTGTCCTAGCATGTCTCCATTTCCTCGGTTCCAGGTAAGTGATGGGCGCAGATGATTTCCTGATCAATCCTGTGGAAGAAAGCAGAGAGCCACATAATGCTGACCAACCCCGCCAGAACGTCTCTTAAAGCAATGTGCATGTGTCTGATAAAATTAAGATCAACAAATCCTTCTGAGTCGTTATGAACCCAGGTGGCTGGCTTCAACAAAGGTGCCTGTTAAAGACCTGACATGCTTAAACGTATCCTGTTGTGCTGAGAAGAATAGGGAACAAGTGCTACATTCTCAGTGAAGCTTTGGTCTGGCTCTTTATGCAGAAGACGGTTTATTATATAATGAAAAACTAGCCAGTTCACATGAGTCATCTTAATAAATGGCAGTGTCTTGCTCTACCTTTTTATCAGACCAATATATCTAGGGTGAGTGGATGAGTAGGTCTCTCAAACTCTTGCTTCCTCGCTTTCACTTTTCCCCTCTCTCAGATGTTTGTTCCAAGAAACTGATTTGTTTCATCAAAGTATCCATGCATAGAATGAGAAACAGCTAAAGGCAATAATAATCTTAGTCAGGGCTCAGACATGAGTTGCAGGGAAGGGTGTGCCAGCACCATCTGAAGACCCTCTTGTGCCTGAGCAGTTCCCACCATAAGAGGTGGAATGCTCAGGTACCTGAATGCTCATGAGCACAGGTCCCTGACAGTAACCGCTCATCAGGGTGAGCAGCGCCACATTCTGAGCTCAGTCCCTACTGAGCACCTTCTCAAGGACCAGGATTTTGAGTCTTCACCACCCACAAGACACTCCAGACTCACATTTAGAATTAGAACGACCCTCAACTTGGTGAAGAGACCAACTCTGCTGCCAAGGCTTTCCGTGCATTTACTTTTGGGCACAGAAGACTCTGCAGTACCCAGTGATAGTGTGCTTGGAGGAGAGGGCTCATGCAACCCTTCCAGAAGCAGCATGTCCCTGTACACTGCCCCTTGACTGCCCTGGAAGATACAGAATGGAACACAACTCAAACTCATGTTCTCAGGGAGCCTGGCAATGTGGGAGTGAAGACAGAGGCCTGTGAGAGCTGGCGCAGGGACAAGCAGCAAGTGCGGAGCGTGCCCAGTCTTCCTGAGCAGGGGCCCTGGCAAGGGGCGAAGCATGCACCAGATAGAAGTCACAGCATATGAGAAGGCATGGAGTTGTGAGAGAGCCTGGCTTGTTCCCGAGGCTCCAGGTACATTTCAGTACTGTGGAGCAGACATCAAGGTGGAAACTGGGAAGAGGAATGGGTACAGGTATCTAGGAGATGCAAGCCTTAGCCTTCAGGCAGAGAGGGTTTGAGGGGAAGGGGTACCACAATGCGATGTATGGATTGGCAAGTTCCCTTTGACATAGAGGCTGCTCTTCTGCCAGGGGAGAAAAGTGTGGGCTATAAAATTCACAGCTGTGTCACGTGAGCAAGGGAATGGCCCCTTGTTCTCACTCTGTGGAAGGACAAACTTATTCTTTTGGGGGAAGGGGACGGGGGGGGGGGGGGAGGGAGACAATGGCTCACACTCAGCGAGCCTCCAGCCCTTCCCTGACTCCTGGTTGAATATTCTGCTCTTCACCTGTGATTTCTACAAGCCTGTGCTGAACACAGCATGCCTTTGAGTATCAGACACAAAAAAGCAGAAGAAACGTATTCTGCTCACAGGCAGGACGTTCTGCATCCTCCTTCGTGGTGCTGTGAGGCTCGTGGTCATTTCATTTGCTCGGGTCACATTGTCATGTGGCCCTATTGATCATTATTGGTTGTCACTTTGCTCCAGGCATGTACTGTCATCCTTGCAGTCATCGTGTTTTATATGGTTGTAGAAAGAAGGGAAAACTGAGGCTTGAAGACGGTGTGACTCTTTTTTTTTTCTTTTTATGGTGTGACTCTTGAGGCCACTCAATCCATTTGTTGGGGGTGGGCGTGGGGGGTGTTGTTGCAGAAATAAAACATCCCCTCTGCTTCCTGATTCCCCTCAACACGCAGTCCCCTCCACCTGACTTGCTGGATACCTAGGATGTTTCTCTTGGACGCACACTTACCATGTTGAGATGTTGCTTTAAATTCCACGTCTCCAACAGCAAATGACAGAGAGAAATGGGAAACCTTCCTTCTCCGCCCCCCCCCCCCACATACACACCCAGAAGCCACCTCCCTCCAACAAAATGGAAGATGCTGTTTGCACAGGGATGCAGCTGCTGAACAAATTGAGTGTGACAAGAAAGTTGTTGTGTCAGGGCATTTCCACAGAAAGCCAAAATATATTGACGTGCCCCATCCATATAAGCTGAGGACTGGAAATTTACTGCTGACCTAATCCTGCTCTGCTTGATGGATCCATCTTTATTTTGATCAGAGAAGGGGGAATAGGAATCCTGGACTCAGAGTGATGTGTCCTAAGGCTGGCAAAAAAAAACCCGTTCTGTGCACCCCAAAGAAAGGATTGTCTGTGCCAGCATTTCCTCAGGAGGGGCATCTTTCTGGTGAGGTATAAAAGGCTACTTATACTAACACTTTTTTAAATTGCAGACTTTGTTGTTAGAATGTGAATACCTCCAAAGAACCAATGATATGCAAGGGATGTTCTAGGAGAGAACATGCAGATGAGAGAAGGGAGCCAGGTCCCTTTAGGAACCAGTGTGGATCTGGTCCACGTGGGTGGTCAGGAGCCAGATGCAGAACAATGCACAAGGCCTCAGCAATGCACGGGGAGGTGAAGCTGCACACGGCACGTTGTGTATGAAAGCATTTACAAGACACTGGAATGACACACAGCATGTGTGTGTGACAGCTGTTGCCTCTGAAGAAGATGGAAAACAAACAGGACTGGGGCTGGTGTAAAGCTCAGATGCCTAACTGCTGAAAACACCTTTTAGTTAAAAAGTCCATGCAGAGTGTGGCAGAAGATTGACAGGGGTCAATGTGGGTATGGGGCCCTGAGTGATTATTAATTTTCAGTGCTTCTTGAGGCACTTTTATGTTACAGAGGAGTTGAGCTTTGCATTTGTGTCTGTTAATTGCATGTTGGGCTTTCATTATGGCACTTCCATACATGTGCGTAATATACTGTGACCATATGCAGTGCCTCTATTACTCTGTCTTATCTGCTCTCCCCATATGGAGGCATTTCGGCAGAAGCTAAGCCAGTGTGTTTGTCTCGGTACAAATCCCTCGGGATGGAGGGCGCGCATAGATGCATGTAGAGGCCTCAGTTGGACCTGTCGTTAGTGCAACGCCATGCCACTCTCCAAATCAAGATGGGACTCTCGACACTTAGCCTTTCTTTTAGGATTGCATTTTGTAACACTAATGAACCACACTTTTACCCGATGTAATTTACAAACTATGTATTCAGCTGATTATTCCATTATATTGCCACCTCCATAATGGAGATTGGGTGTAGAAATGAGAGATCTGGTGGTTATAACTACTTTTCGCAAGTTCCTTCTGTAAGCCATCATCTTGCTCATTAATGTGTTCTGAAATCTTGGAGAGGAAAATAATTGTGACTCTTAATAGCGACTGTGCACATTACTTCTCCACTCGGCCTCCACTGTGGCCCCGAATCGGGTTGATACTTGGAATAAAACAGTGTACTCTGCTTTGTAGTTGAAATAGGAAGAGGGTACCCCGCAGAGCTGTCAAATACATACTTAGGAGAAGCCAAATCACAGACAGTATTGTTTTGTCAAACCCCAGCAAATTAGTAGAGAGGAGCCCTTCAGAGGGTCCCAGCTGGCGTGCAGCATCCTGCCTCAGTAACCACTTTCAAGTACCCACCTGTGGTTTCCAGTAGAGTCTTTGACCTTTTGTTAAAGATCCAACTTTACTAGGCAATTGATTTTTTGCTAGTCTCTGGGGCAGTCATGGAAATGGAGCTCACAGTAGTTAACATTATCCTCCTTTTAGGACTTTTGCCAAGTGAGAATGTGTTGGTAATGACCTTGTTTGGGGTGACATCCTGTGTGCTTGACAGTGGAAGCTTTGTGATGTTTCCCCTAATGGCTTAATCTTAGAGACAGGGATGAAACAAGCCTTGCAGACATCTATGGAGTGGTGGAAGGTGACTGGAGTGTGTGTATGTTCAGGATCAGGCCGACCTAACTCTTAGATCCCACAGCTGGTTTCACTGCAGTAGGCATGCTGTGTCTCTCTGAGCCATGTCAGCATCTGTCCAGGTGAGGACACTCCATGGTTACCTTCCAGCACATCTGTGGGATGGGATGAAAGCCTAAGAAAACACATCCTAGATCCTCAATAAATCTTCACTCCTTTCTTCCTCTCACCTCCTGTTTAACTTTAAAAGAAGCACAAATTACAAGGGAATCTTACAGTGATATTCATACTCATGGGAAGAGATTTTAAAAAAAAACTTCATAATCCACCTACCATGGTCTAAGTAGGAAAACTGAAGCTCACACAGAGGAAATGAGTTCACTCATTCACTTGGCTCAGCTGTGTGCCGGGAACTCAACACAGAGCCTGCCTTACACTTTAGATATAGTTCAGTTCCCATGTTGCTTGTCTGCACTGAAGGCACGACTCCTCTGCCCTCTGGCCATTTCCAAGGTTCGCTCATCTCCACGGATGCTTCATGCCCTGCCTGGCTCAACCCGATACCAGCTCCCCTCCTCTTCTGCATCACGAGTGGCCCCTAAAGCACATTTCCTTGGTGTGGTAGTTTGAATGAGAAAATCCCCCCATAGGCTCAGGTATTAAATACTTGGGTCCAGCTGGTGGTGATGTTTGGGTAGTCTCAGGAGGGGTGTCACTGACGGAATACGTACATCCCTGGGGCCTAGGTTTGATGTCATGCCTGATGCCATTTTCAGCTTGCCTTTTTCTGCTTCCTGCTGTGGTTCAAGCCCTCAGTTTCTACTCTAGCTGCTGTGTCTGCTGCCTGCTGTCTTACTCCCTTGGAAATGTAAATCAAATAAACCCTTCTATAAGTTGCCTTAGCCATAACGTTTTAGCGCAATGACAGAAAAAGAACTAACATACTTGACCCACTTCTCTCAAAAAAGTCCAGTCATTTCCCTCCTTAGTGTCCCATGATCAGATCTGTATCTCTAGCACAGATTTCAGACTTTCCTGATTTCAGACCCAGGTAAGAACTGTGTCCTGAGTGAGTTTATGTAGACATCCCACGGGCACCAAGAGCTTAGCCTACTTCCACCATCTTCCCCAACATCTCTGTCCTCCTGGGTCCCCACCACCTAGGTATTCAAGGATGCCAGCATCAGCCTACATGCATCCCTTTGTCCCATACCCTTCCAACCCACCCATTTGCTGACCACTTTCTACCACTTCCACCTGAGCACTTACCAATTTCTCTAGCCTGGCTCAGCTTCCCTCACCAGTCTCTCACCCTCTCTGTAGCCTCCGGACACCATTAACTCACACCTACCCTCTACACACCCAGCCCTGGCCATGAAGCCTGCATGCATTTCACTATTGCCTGCCAGGCTAAGAAGCAAGGGATGTTTCTCTGTGAAGTACACCCCGTGCCATATCCCCCTGAAAACTAATATCTTCAATATCAATTCAGTATCTCGGCAAATGTTTCATGGATTTTTAATATGAAAAAGCAGCACATAGTCCAAACCCCTCCATCTCTAGAGGATAAAAAAAAGAGGCTCAGATGTAGGAAGTAAGTTACCGTGATTAGATTCCCCATGTATCCATAGTCCATAAGGCTTTGTTAAGGGCTCACCTGTCAGACTATCACTTATAATCCAGAAACAGCTGCAGAAGGGAATACATCTCAGCTACTGTGTGGAGGAGGAAAAGGAAGTTCATACAGACTGGAAATCAGAAGCCACACGGTGCTGAGACACTGTCTTCTACCCAGAGCTCAGTACTCCACCAGCGTAGTCCTAACGTCAGGCACTTCCTGGGGGACTCAATAAATATTAACTAGTACTGAAACGATCACCTACCTACCTTGTGCTCATAATCTGATCTCTGTTTATTGGATGGATAATTGATGGGCGATAGAGAATGCAGTTTCTTCACGATGCTCATCCTTCTCTTCCAATCATTTTTAGAGGTGAGAAGCTCGATTTCTTTGGGGCAAATGCAGTCAATGGGAGCCTTGTAAAGAGCAGGACAGTGCGGAGTGTGGATGCCGGCCCAGAACCTGTTGACTGTGAGCGATCCAGCTGGTCCTCCTGGACTGCGTGTGACCCCTGTCAGAAGAAAAGGGTAAGATCCTAGGGCTTGGATGAGCACTAAACTTCTGGGCAGGGGTGGGGAGTAGAGAAAAAGGCTAGTCACAAACGAGCCTGGCAGAGGCACTGATGCTGGTACCTGGCCATAGTCTACCCTTTAAGGTCCTAGCTGTTGGGGTGGCCCTTCTTTTCTCTATGTTTTCAACAGTAAGCAGATGCTCCGTGTGGTATTCCAGTGCTTTCCATACAGCTGTCTCTTAGCAGCTTCCTGCCTCTGACCTGCCCTTTCTATCCATCATAGGCAGGGAAGCAACCACAAAACTACATCTACCCAGTCTTTCCCCAGATGTGCCCTAAGGATCAAGGCCATACCTCTGCATCACCTAACCTGGCCTCAGCTCTCCTATTCTTCCAGCTGCGTCCCTCCCTCTTGGCCTCTGCTCATATTGGTTTCTCAGCCAGCACTGACCTTCCCCGTTGCCTTCACTTACTAACATGACTCAGGACTTGAAACCCTGCTCAGGGAAACCTCTTCCGTGAAGCCTTCCCTGACTACCCATCAGCCCCAGCTCTGCTCAGACAAAGCAACTTTTACGTACTTCTTTAGGGCCCCTCTACCCTATGCCCTAGCACATATCGTACTGTGATTCTTGTCATTTACTGCCCTAAACATTCAGTGTTCTCTCAAGTGTGCACGATGTAACAGGTGCTTCGTAAACCTCTTATATGTGAGCTCATCCTGTTTTCTGACATTTATACAAGGAAAAGATGGTGGCTGTCGTCACGTGTTCTGTTAGATTGGTGAATGGAGACCTCGAGCAGCTAAGTGGCTTCTTAGTGCCCTCTAGTAGCAGATGCAAGCCTTAGCTCAGGCCATGGGGTCCTTACTGACTTCTCTGCCTGTAAACCTAGTCTCTGTGGTGCTTTTCCCTCAGTTCCCTTGTAACGGGAGAGCCGACTCAGGACCTTAGCTCTGAACAAAGCAGATGCGTCAGAAAAAAGAGAGACAGAGAATGGTTGCCATCCCCTTGGCTCCTCAGGAACCCAGACCTATCATGGCAAAGACTCTGAAGAGGCTGAGGAAGTTAGCCCAGGACAATTACCCAATTAATTGGATCAATGGGGAGAGCCAAGCGCTATCGTTCTCTTCCCAGAGTAGGCTGTCTTGCTGAAGTTATCAACATTGATCCAATTATCTGGATAATTGCCTCCTCTGCACCATGAACCAGGACTGAGCATGAGCCAGTGAGGCAGCCAGAGCCTCACTCAGCTAGCATCAGCCCTGCCTGCAGGCTCCATGCCTGGTGCACGGTGAAACCTCTCAACCATGACCAGGTGTGTTTCCTCCCATCTTTCCATCCTCCTCAAAGCCATTTTGTCTCCAGAGCCTGGGGCTTAGTCTTATGGGAGTCTCCTTGTGGATGTGCAGCTTTACATTTGTGCTTATTTGTGGAGTATCCTTTTATAACTCGATATCTATATGTACTTTGTAAGGATCAGGCCAGAGTAATATTAGCCTTTCTGTCACTCAAACATGATTGTTATCTTGTGCTGGCATGTAGGGAAACGTCAACATCGCCCGCCTCCTTGTTACTTTGAACTGTACAATTATTATGGATTTATCTCTTGTATTATAGAGAATTAGAACCACTATATACAGTGTTTTGATAAGCAACTCTCTCTCTCTCTCTCTCTCTCTCTCTCTCTCTCTCTCTCTCTCTCTCTCTCTCTCTCTCCCTCTCATCCTTCCAAGCCCCTAGATTCTCTACTCCTGTGATAAAGTAGTTTTGCTTCTACAAATGAGTGAGAACCTATGATTGACTTTCTCTGTCTAGCTTATTTCCCTTTACACGATGTTCTCAGAATCCATCCATGTTGCCACAAAGGCACAAATGACTGGATCATACTTTTATAGAAGACTAGTATTTCACTGTCAATCATACCATTTAAATCCATTCATCTCCTGATGAACATCTTTGTTGATCTCTTATTTTGGCTATGGCGAGTCTTGATGTAATAAATATAGTTCAAGTCTATTGTTGACAAAATGTCATAATTTCCTCTGGATATATATACTCAGTATTGAGACTGTTGGCTCATATGATAAATCTATTTTCAAGGGTTTTTAATTTTTAAATTTTCTCTTCCTCCTGCCTTCTTTCCCTTTCGTAGATCCTCCAGTACTGCTTCCCATAATCCACAATGGTTATATTAATTTATAATCCTATGGACAGGGTACAAAACACTTCTCAGCACTTCTGCCATTTGTATATTATCATGTAAATATAATTGTAGGGAACATATGCCCATTTTAAACTCAGATCATTAGAAATGTTTCTGCTCTTTGAATTCCTTATATATCCTGGGTATTAGCTTTTTGCCGATATTTCCCTCCCTCCTTGTATATACAGACGTCTTCTAGTATGATCTAATCCCGTTTGCCTAGCTTTGCTTTTCTTGACTAAAGTATGAAAACTTTTGTATCGGAAGTGTTTCCCCTATGGTTTCTTCCAACAGTTGCATAATTTAGGATCTTATATTATATCTTATTATTACATTTTATATTAGAGTTTCTTTTTTTGT
The DNA here is from genome assembly GCF_964271855.1 of Acomys minous. Taxonomy (NCBI): domain Eukaryota; kingdom Metazoa; phylum Chordata; class Mammalia; order Rodentia; family Muridae; genus Acomys; species Acomys minous. The sequence continues at coordinate 84,188,890 of NC_140487.1, forward strand.
TTTGTTTTTGTTTTGGTTTTAGTTTTGTTTGATTGAACGGTTTTTGTTTGTTTGTTTGGGATGGTTTTAGCTCTGTTTTTTTTTTTTTGGTTGATCGGGTTCTGTTGTTGTTTGCCCTGTCTGTCCTGAAACTCACTCTGTATACGAGGTGGCCTCCAACTCAGAGATGTACTTGCCTCTGCCTTCCAAGTGTTAGGACTAAAGGCATAAGCCACCATACCTGGAAAGTTGGTATTGTATATAAGAGCCTACCTAGTTTCGGTCTTCTATAGATGTGTGTCAAGTGTTCATTTGTGTTTCTCTGTGTGTATGTTCATATGTACTTGTGTGTGCACGCACAGATGAAGAAGTCATTCATCAGCTCCATTTACCTTTTTTGAGATAGGATCTCCCACTTGCCTGAAATTGCCAAATGAGCTAGACTGCCTGGTCAGGGAGTCCTAGGGTTATGCTGTCTCTGCCTCCCTACCCTTGGCGCTTCAAGCTCACACCATTACACCTGGCTATTTAAAAGTGGGTTTCACGGACTGAGCTCAGATGCTCATGCTTGTAAGGTAAGCAAGTCACCTACTGAGAGATTCCTCCTTGTGTACACGATGCCCAGAACCACTTTTTTTTAAGAGATGGACTTTTCTAGAGTATATATTCCTTGTGTCTTAGAAAACTCTGATGGCCATAAGTATGTGGATTCATTTCTGGATTTTCTCTCTGTGTCTACACCATACATTTGTGATCACCCTAGCTTTGTGGAATGCCTCAAAGTCTTGGGTTGTGATGCCCCTTGCCTTATTCTATTTACTCAGAATTATTTTCATTATTTTGGATGTTTTGTGGTTCTATATTAATTTTGTGAGTTCCCCCCCCCCACTACATCTGTAAACACTGTAACTCATGCTTTTATAGGAATCTCATCAAGTCGCTAATTACCTTGGGAAGTGTGGACATCTTAACATTACTTCTTCTAATCTGTGAAAACAAAATGTCTCCTGTCCTCTAAGGGTTTTTTTTTTTTCATTATAATGATCTGTTACTCTCTACGTTAAATTTATTTCTACCTATCTCATTATTTTGAGGATGCTATAAATAAAATGATTGTCTTAGTTAGGGTTTCACTGCTGGGAAGAGACACCATGACCACAGCAACTCATATAAAGGGAAACATTTAATTGGGGGCTGGCTTACAGTTTTAGAGATTTAGTGTATTATTGTCATGCTGGAAAGCATGGTGCTGTGTGGGCGGACATAGTTCTGGAGGAGCTGCCAGGAGTTCTACGTTTTGATGTGCAGGCAGCAGAAGGAGACTGTGTGCCACATTGAACATAGCTTGAGCATATATGACCTTAAAGTTCACCTCCACAGTGACACACTTCCTCCAAGGCCATTCAGATGCATGACTGTATGGGGACCATAGCTATTCATATGACCATGATGGGTTTTAAGCTCTTTTTCAACCTGTTTATTCAAAAGTACAAAACGCTATTGGATTTTGCATGTTAATTTTATGTCCTGTAACTTTAGTGTATGTATCAACTGCAGCAGTGATCTGGCGGACTCTTGAGAGATTTTTGTAGACAGGATCAGGTCATTCTATTGACCTGCTGCAACTCCCCCTTTCGATTTATCTGCCTTTTATTTCTTTCTTCTGCTTGATTGCTCTCCCTTTCACTTGCAGTTCTATGTTGAGTAGGCATGCTATCTTGTCGCAGATTTTCAAAGATATACCTTCAACTTTACCCCATTTAGCATGGCATTTTCTGTGGGTTTATCATACATTATATGGAGATAGGCTTCTTCTGTAGTTCATTTGGTGATGGTTTCCTGGTTTTTGTTTGTTTGTTTGTATGTTTGTTTGTTTGTCCCTCAAAGTCTTACAGGCCTATGTCTTCCTTCAAAGAAGAGTGAGACTCCAAGGACAGGGACTGTACTCCTTTCTGTGTCTCCAGAGTCATCACAGTATAGATGTCCTACAATGAGTATCAGTGTCTTATGTCACTCTGAAGTGGGGACACTCTACTGATTTGCCACCCAGTGTGAACACTTCCTTCTGTTTTGCCCCCCTTATGCAGCCTGGCATCCCTGACTGCCTGCCCGCCTCTGTCTCTTTCCAGCTTCCCTAGTCTCCTTCTTATACCCCTCTTACAGTCCTCTTCATCCTTAAAGAATCCATCTCTGGTCTCTGGAATAAGAAGACACATCCTTTAGTCTCTCAGTTTGACCCTAAACCTTCCTCTACCCAGGTTGTTCTTGGCCATCCTGTTCTTGTCCCCTGCATCTGCCTGATACTACTCCTCAGTGCTCACATCTCAGCCTCGATGTCCTTACCAGAAGCCAGTTTCTGTCTCTTCCTTTTGCATTGGGGATTTCACTATGAGCTTAAAGGGTACTTTGCACCAGCCCTGTCTTGTTTCCACTGCACCGTGTTGTCACTGCCTGGTGCCTCCTGCCACCGTCAGTGACCCTCTTCTTTTGAAGGCAAACCGGTATGCTTAATGATGATTTAAAAAACAACAACAACAGGCAAGCAAGCAAAAATACCTACCTTTTAAATATGAGATAGAGTAATCAATAATTTCAGAATAAATAAAGAGGAAGAGGGACATAGCAATATTGATTCCTAAAATAGTGGATAATTTTTAAAATGACAAGAAACTGGGTACCTACTTTGTGCCTGAAAAACATGAACTTGAGCTAACATATAATTATATATGACATAAATTAGTACATAATTCATAATATGTAATGTGAACAAATCTGTAACATACAACAAAAATTCTAAACTGTACTTTTAGGTAATTCATTGCCCCCTCCCCCATTTTACAGATGAGTAAATTCAGATTCTAAAGGCTAAGCTACCTGCCTGACATCATACAACTAGGAAGTACCAGCATCAGCCGGAGCTTCCAGAGCACACACTTCTTCATCTGTATCACAATGATGCCTTAAGCAATATGTGACAACATATGAATCCCACATTGGAATAATAACGCTGAGAGTTAGTTTATTGTTAAACTAACTATCGGAGCCCCTTTATTAATGTTTGATTCCAAAGCCCAAGCCTAGTTCACCCACAACAGATCTTGGTGACCACAGAAGAGACAAAGACTCAAGACTAATCTCCCAACCTCAGGGAGAAACAGTCAGAAAATTGCATAGGACCTCAATGTATGTGGTGAAGAGAACACAAGAATTGGGCAACAGCAACCAGCCAACTGTATGCTATCCCAGCACCCCAGGTTGGTTGGTAACCATTGGTATACAGTGTCCTTAGCTCCTGCAGTCGCTGAGGTCCTCTCAATAGGTCCCTTTGTTTCTGTCTGTTACAGTATAGACATACTTACTTGCTCCGGCCCTCTCAGTTCCATGGGGACTTGTGTGACTTCTCCGACAAAGAAGTTGAAGATTGTGTTACCAACCGACCCTGCAGAAGTCAAGTGCGATGTGAAGGCTTTGTGTGTGCACAGACAGGTATGAATGTATGTGGGAATGGGAAAATAAGCTCGAAAAGCAGAGAATACTGTGTGACGATGAAGGTACAGACATTTATGGTTCATGAAGATCAGGATTACAGGTCAGGGGACTCCTTGCCACAAACCTGGGTGCTATCCCATGAAGGCATACCTATGGCAAGGTAGCATCATTGTTATCCTCAATTTTGCATCATAAGAAATCAAAGCTTGGATTGGTTCCTTGCCTCAAATCACCCAGCAGGTCAGGGGAGGAGCTGCAGCGAGAATCTAGATGCTCAGCTACATTCAGTGACGTAAGTGAGGTGTGCTGGAATCGGAAGTCCTGGGTCAGGCCTGATTCTGATGGTGTCGTCCCAAAAATCTCATCTATCCTTTTTGGATTTGGATTACACCAGCAGAACTCAAGTGTTGCATTAGATACTTTTCTATTGCTAAGACACCCTAACCAAGACAACGTATAGGAGAAAGAATTTAATTGGGCTTCCGGTCTCAAAGGGTTGGGGTCTATGATGGTAGAACAAAGGCAGAAAAAACTGGGAGCTCACATCTTGATCTGGAAGCAAGAGACAGAGCTAAGTGAAAATGTCAGGAGGCTTTGAAAACCGCAGAGCCTGCCCCCAGTGACCCACCTCCTCTACCAAGGCTACACCTCCTAATCTTTCTCAAACAGTTCCACCACCTCCACGCACATGAGCTTATGAGGGACATTCCCACTCAAACCATAACGGTGATGTTAATACCTTATGAGGTAGTCATAAACAATAAATATCATGTGACAAAAGGAGGTAAAAGCTTTGTGTCACACATCAGCTCTGCTGTTGCTCTCAGAGCCCTGAGGTGGAGTAAAATGTGCCCAAACCTGAAACAGTTAAGAGGTGTAAGTGGCATCACGTACCAATGAAAGGCTTTGGAGACATGGGCCCTGCCATTCGCATATCTTTTTTGTTTAATAATATTTTTTACAAACACATTTCTATTATTATACACATGTAAAATAAGCTACATAGAGCAAGTAGAACCATAAAACAATCAGCAATTATATTAATATTACATCCACAGTGTTTTGGCTATTTGTATTTGGCAACCTTGTAGAGAATATGTTCCTGTTCTGGTGAGTCTAAAATTCTAAAATTCTGAATGTAAATCAAAATCTGTCATATCTCATCTCTATCCTCTGAAAGACTCCAACCAGAGCGGGGGGATCAAACGGAACAGATATTGGGTCTAGAAGCTGGACTCTGGGCAGAGCGCTGAGGGAGATGGGAAGATGGGCAGGAGGAAGGGAACAGCACACAAATGAATGTGTTTTCCCAACTTACTCACTCGGCTTATCCCAGTAAATCTAGATGTCTCCATTTCTTCAAGTCTCTGGCACAAACAGGTATCCTTCACCCTAAAGTATCTGGAGGGATGTTCCATTCACTGTACCATTGTGGATTGTGGTCCAGGGCTTCCAAATGAGAGACAGGGATAATCACAGTGATTTCTGGGGCTTACCGCAAATGTAAAATTTCCAACCAATAAATCTGAGAGACTTTTTTACAGTATACCCAAGGACTCATTATGGCCAGCGTTCCATGGTCTCACCCAGAGCCATAATGGCTATTCATGCGGGCTTTAGTTTAAGTGCCTTGTAAGAAACATTTGAAGACCAGGTTGTTATTTTTCTGCCTTTTATAACCAAAAGACATTGGTTTAAAATGACCCAACATGTCTAAGGAAGCAGAAACACCTGTCTTGTGGGCTTTATCTCCCCAAGAACGTACAAAAAAAATTGTGGAGGAAACAAAAGTGATACAGATGATGGTGCTAAAAGTAATGTGGATTAGAGAAAGGATTCACGATTAGGCAGGTAAAGGTCCTAGCTGTGCTGTAAATATTTACTTGCAACGTGCGCTTGGCTCTCTGAAACACTAACCCCAGCCCTGATCCGCTTTTGCAGTACTTTCCACAAATGGATTCTATTTGTAGTCACTCACTTGAAACACCTGGCTCATGGTGGGGACACTATGATGACTGGGGCCTGCACTTTACAGGAAAGGGAACTGAGGCAGGAGGTTGGGTCACAGAGGCAAGATGGCTTAGCTGGTGCTACTCAGAGAAGGGGTTGTTCCATGCTACCATCCTGGCAGCCCACCTGTTCCCTGCTTCTTAGGCACATTGCCTTCACCTTCACAGATGGTTCCAGAGAATCTCTCCTCAGTGTTTTCAAAACTATGGCACTGAACTCCTTCAAGGGGAGGTGATAAAATGGGGGGTGAGCTGTTAGTGTCATTTTCAGTCAGGCTTGCTACATGAAGACTGATGAGAACAGGTGCTAAAGGCCACACGCCTGGCGGCAGCAGTGCTCAGCCTCTCATCACAGCCGTGTGAGTCTAGTCCCCTCTCTCCACCCCAGGGAGGTGTGTGAATCGCAGACTCCTCTGCAACGGGGACAACGATTGCGGAGACCAATCGGATGAAGCAAACTGTAAGAGGGTTTATAAAAAATGCCAACAGGAAATGGAGCAGTACTGGGCCATTGGCATTCTGGCCAGTGGGTAAGTTGATACAGCTGTGTTGGGTTGATGGGACGGCTAGACACGGGGGTGGATAGGGACAGTCACTTGCTTTTCTTTCTGGGCTAGAAAGGATGTAGTATAAGTGGGTGCCTCCATGTGTTCTCTGAGGGCAATTCCATCTTATTCCAGAATCGCATGCCATGAACAGACATGGGCCACGGGAGGGTTGATCTAGGAACACTAAGACTTATTCAAGGGCTGGAGTGAGCCTTAGTTTTTACTCTCACAATCTGCTGTTCCGGGTGCATTCTAAGCACAGCTCTTGAATCCTATAGACAACTTAAGTCGTTGGTCCTATCTAGTTCTATGTCCCTAGTTCCCAGCATCCACCATGCAGAAAAGAAAGGATTTCTGGGGCCTTTGGAAACAAGATAGGTTTGTTTTCCAAGTGTGTCCCAGCTTCTGGAGATATAAGCACTGGTCCACTCTTCTGCAAGGACAAAGGAGCAAGGTCAGAAAGAGCCAAGAAGACCCAGCATTCACTCTGCTTTCTTGACACATCCTTGCAGCATCTTAGCCTGTAACTGGATGAGTGAACCCATTTCTTTATGCACAATAAGAATCATTATAAAGAATGCCACTGGAAAAGAAGGCAGTAAAGCTGTGTTCTCTCTAAGTAACTGCCAGTCTTCAAAGAGAAACTCCTCACTTGGGTGGGAGTGCTTCTCAAGGCATCACAAGTATCCACATCCAAGATAGGAAAAGTGATGCTCTCAATAGTTAAGTGAGCTCCAGGGGTTGGTCACACAGCTAGAAAGAAGCAGGGAAGACATTCAAAGTCAGTAGTAGGGCCCAGCAATGCCTTTAGGAGAGCTTCTTGCCCTGGAAGGAGAAGAGTACACTGGCAGAAAGACAAAGGGCCAGAGACAGGCCTGTGCAGGTGTTTTGGGCTTGGTCTGAGATGACCGTGCTGAGGTGGCGGGTCTGGAGAGGTGGCTCAGTGGAGAAGAGCTCTGGCTGCTTTTCCAAAGGACCAGGGATCAATGTTTAACACCCACAAGGTGGTTCACAACTGTCTGAGGGGATTTGATGCTCTCTTCTAGCCTCTGCATACCATACCAGGCATGGACATGGTGCATAGACATACAGGCAAGCAAAAATCCATACACAGAAAATTCAATAGCACAAAGATCAAAAGGAAGGGGTTGAGTTGATATGTATCAGATTCCCATGGCCTCAAAGATAGAACCAAGAGGTTTGAGTTTCATTCCACAAAAACTGCTAATTTCCAATGGAGATGTTCCAACCCCACAGCCTGAGTTTTCCCCCCTTGTTTTTTGCCCTCCTTCCAGGATAAATCTGTTCACAAACACTTTTGAGGGCCCAGTTCTTGATCATCAGTATTACGCTGGCGGATGCTCCCCCCACTACATCCTGAACACCAAGTTTAGGAAGCCGTACAACGTGGAAGGCTACACTCCACAGGTAAGGGACAGCGAGGTAGTCGCTGCCAGCAGTGAGGGACTTGCTTGCTGAGCATGCTGCGGCCTGCCAGCTGTGCAGCTTTTACATACCTCTTCCTCTTGGCGTCCAGTGTCTTCTGGTACCAAGCAGGTGGACCCTAATACAAGACCTTGTGCTGACAGTGTGCTGCGTGTAGCAACATCAACCAGAGCTGTGATGGTTGTATGACAGTTGTCGATGGCTATGCTAAAGACAGAGCTTAGGATGTGATAATCACATGAGTGTACTGGCCTGTCAGCTTGCTGCCTATGCAGTCCTAAATGCCCAGAGCCTCTATTTTCCTATCTCTGTTTCCTGATTGCCTCAAGTGAGACAATCAGTGAGGTCATATGGCTAAGTGGGCATCATCGCATCTGCTGTCACAGAGAGTTCTCGGCTCATGCTCTCTGTCCCCATCACTACCATGTCCCTCCCAGCAAGCCAGTCATTGATGTAAATATTTAAGTTATAAAATGATGCACTCCTGGGGCTGGAAAGATAGTTCGGTGATTAAGAGCAGTTGCTGCTCTTGCGGATGACCTAGGCTTAGTTCCTGACACCTACATCAGGTGGTCCACAACCATCTGTCACTCCTGTTCCAGGGGATCTGAAATTCTCTTCTGGATTTTGCGGCTGCTCTTATTTACACACACACACACACACACACACACACACACACACACACACACACACCTGATTTGTTCCCTTCATTCTAACTGCCATGCTGTCCCAGAATGGCCACCCCTCCTCCTTCCTCTCTTGGCTCATGTTTGAAGTACACTATAGACCAGAACAAGAGACTGAAAAACCTCAACATCCCAGTACCACAATGTTCTCTTACATCATCTACCCATTCCCCTGACTCTTGCATCTTCTGCTTCGTGTACCAGCATCCAGGCACTTGCTGAGAGCATCCCACTTGGCTTCATACCTCTGCTCAGGACCAATCCACAGCCCTGGACACCCCCACCCCCTGCTTTCCCGCCAACTGGAAACCCAAGCCAAACTCCCACCTCTGGCCATGAACCACAGGACTGAATAGGTCTGCCTCTCCTGCTGGGCAGGGGCCTGGGGATGCAAGCTGTCCTTGATATTCTTATGTTTCCAGAGTCACTAGCTCAGCTCTGCCATATAGTAAGAGCACAGTGAATATACAATGATGATGGTTTGAACCAAAGCATATTTAAAATACACTTTTTCTTTCTATAGACCCAAAGCAAATATGAATTTGCACTTACGGAATACGAATCATATTCAGATTTTGAACGCAATGTGACAGAGAAAGCAGCCAGCAAGTCTAGTTTCAAGTTGGGTTTTAAATTGAAGTCGATCGTTGAGTTTGGATTTAGTGACGAAAGCAACGAAGGCAAGCATTACATTAGCAGAACCAAACGGTTCTCCCACACTGTAAGTACCTGTCTCGCGCTTTTATTTATTTACCTTTAAGTAATGTTTTCATTTCCTCTTAGAGGGTTTCATAAACATATTTGATCATATTCATTCCCCTTCCTGACTCCTCGAAGATCCTCCCCCTACCAGCCCCTACCCGCCCAACTTAAAGTTCTCTCTTGTTCTTGAAAAGAAATCAAGCCGGGTGTGGTGGCGCACGCCTTTAATCCCAGCACTCTGGAGGCAGAGGCAGGTGGATCGCTGTGAGTTCGAGGCCAGCCTGGTCTACAAAGTGAGTCCAGGACAGCCAAGGCTACACAGAGAGATCCTGTCTTAAAAACACACATACACACACACAAAAACATAAAAAGAAAAGAACTCAGTTTATTGCTTTTAAATATATGTATATTCTTTTATGCCCACAGTTGTGTCTGTGTTCCACATTATTCCTGGTCCAAGTAAACAGTAAAATTTCCATTATCCTTAAAATACTCTCCTAGATCATGTCTTAGTCTCACATTGACTTATCCTGTAGTGTTATCTTCTATTTTGTTGTTGTTGTTGTTGTTGTTGTTGTTTTGTTTTTTGGGGTTTTTTTGATAAGCCCTTTCCTTTGGTTTTCAGTTAACAGACTTGCCTGTGTGAAACCTATCTGGAGAAATTTCAACCCACTGCAACTTCTTGTCCTTCTCCTTCTCCCTCTCCTCCTCCTCCTCCTCCTCCTTTTTCTTCTTCTTCTTCTTCTTCTTCTTCTTCTTCTTCTTCTTCTTCTTCTGTCAATCTGGAATTGATCCAGCTCTTCTAGGACTCCTTAGGCATCTGCCGGGGGTGCCTTTACCATCACCCCCTCTTTCTCCTGATTTCTTTCTACCTCTTAGTTTCTCCCAGGCCTACTAGCCCAGGTTCCTTTGCCTTGTGCTGCCCTGACACACAGTGTGACTCCCACCTTGCCCTTCATATGCGTTTGTTGCCCTAAACATGTCCAAAATACTAATCTAATCACTGTGTTTCCTTGGTGACCACGAGGTGAGAACAAAGCAATGGGAGAGGGAAGTGATTGGGGTGATGTGTTAAGGAAATGGGTGATAGGCAAATGTGAGACTTTGAACTCTGTGGTAAAGAAAGCACATATTTTTGACAAGTCACTGAGGATGTTCAATTTAAGAGTGATGTGATAGGAAATTAATCCAACTAGATATGGAAGAAAAGAGACCAAGACCTAAAGTTTGCAATGATTTATATGAAAACAAAAGAAACTGTGAGGGGCTAATTCCCAGAAGGAAACAGGGGTAAGTACTAAGTTGTCTGTAACTGTCTCACCTCTGTTGACTCATCTTACGGGACAGAACTGTTTCTTTCCTCTCTAGACAGGGATGGCACACAGAAGGCACTGAGCTTTGGGCAAGACAGACAGAACAGTCACTGAGATTTGCTTTATTACAGGGGGAAGCAGTGGGTACCATCATGAACTTCTCCTGCCCACTTCTTATCTCACCTCCCCCATCCAAGTAGCCAGTTGTAGAAAGGAAACATGTTTGTCACCAGACACGAGCCTTGGATCCTAAGACAAACTCTACAAGGCTCTTTTTGTTTGGTTAAATGTATTTTCTGAAAAAAAATCAGGTATCTTTATGGTTTACAAAGGGATAATTTGTTTCATGTATGCAATATATAATGACCAAATCAGAGTAATTAGCATTTCTGTCTCCTTAAACATTTGTAACTTTTTGTGTTGGGCACTTTCAAATTTGTCCCTTGAAGCGTTTTATAAAATATGTGACAAGTTGTTATTGCTTTCATATTCTCAGTCGAGTGAGAGATGTAAGCCTGTAAGCAATAAATCACTGTTAATCATTTATATCAGCTGCAATATAGCATAGCATATGTTATACAGGAAATATGAGCAATGTGCTATATAAGCTTAAAGAAGGAGTGCGTGTCTGGGACCCCCAGGGATGGTATTTAAAAAGCAAGAGCCAAACAGGGGGCTGGAGAGATGGATCAGAGGTTAAGAGCACTGACTGCTCTTCCGAAGGTCCTGAGTTCAATTCCCAGCAACCACATGGTGGCTCACAACCATCCATAATATGGTCTGGTGCCTTCCTCTGGTATGCAGGTATACATGCAGGCAGAAAACTCTATAAATAATAAATAAATATTTTTTTAAAATAGAGCTAAACAGGGATTTGAAAGACAAATAAACTCATGTCCAGAAGAAAAGGAAGAGCTTAGAAGCAGAGGGAACAGTCTGTGCATAATTGTATCATGCAGAGTTAGGGATCAGTTGAGAGCTGAATTAGGGCTGATATGCAGTGTGCCTGATGGAAAAACCCACGGGCGCAGAAAGGAACTCTTCAAGGTCAGGGCAGCTGACACTGGTCAGAGTGCTGGTGAATAGGATGTGAAGGGTATGTCTCCAAAGTAAGAGAGTCGATTACATCTGAAGGCAACGGTGAGCTCAGGCACCCATGTTTGTCTGTCTTTGCCTGAAGGAACACAATCATAATAGTACCAGAGATTTAGGATCTTGACTCTGACCAGGGCCCTGGAAACAGGTTTGCACGGGGGAAGTTTTATATTAAGATGTCAACTTAAATAACAATCAGAGGAAGGCTCAGAGATCGCCTTTGTGTGTTTGGGAACTGCGGAGCCTTGCAATGGGAATGCATGTGCTATCCTAAGCTATGTGTGTTCTCAAGGGAACTGAAGTGAGAAAGGTTTCTAAAAGCAAAAAAACAGGGCAGATTGCAAACAAAATCCTTGGCCACAAGGTCCTAGCACTGTGGGTGATGCCATTCTGAAGCCAGGCAGCTTCTGGAATAAAGGCCCCTGAAGTAGTGTGGTTTTGTGTAAGGTGGCTGTGGCTGTCTTTCATGGCAGCTGCTATTATTAGCCAGTCATGAATGGGAAGTCTTTCTTCGTAACCTCCAGGGCTGATGTGTTTTTACTTACTTACCTTTTGTTAGGGCTGACGCGGCCAACTCCATTTTCATTTTGACAGCTTTCATAAAGCTGCAGGGAGGAGAGAGAACCTAGGAGATTTGGAAAAGGCGTGAACCAAGTGCCCAGTGACTGCTGAGGCAGTCATAGTGGGAGAAAAAAAAAAAGAAAGTTCTGAGCCACTGAACAGGACTACAGTGAAGTGACAGCAGGCCAGGATAGAAAGTGAGGGGTGGGGTTTAGGGACAGTGCAGTCAGGGCGGCACAGCTCTTTAGCTGAAGGACCTGGGTGGGGTAGACTGTGCCCCCCATTTCCACCATCCCTGCGTCCTCCTACACAAGGAATGCTCATCTCCCAAAGACACCGTCTTCCCTTAGATATCCTAAATAAACCATAAGCTTGAAGACTCTGGGTGGTATTTGTTTGTTTGTTTTTAGTTTTTCAAGACAGGGTTTCTCTGCGTAGCCCTGGCTGTCCTGAAACTCACTCTGTAGACCAGGCTGGCCTCTAATGTAGAGATCTGCCTGCCTCTGCCTCCTAAGTGCTGGGATTAAAGGCGTGAGCCACCGCCACCTGGGTGGTAGTGGTAAAGTCCATCTTCTCCTTCGCTGGCTCCACCAGCACTGTCTATGCCATACCTCCAGGGGACATCAGACTTTGCCTGAGAAGGACCAGAGCAAATAACTGAGGCTTCCCACAATGCTGAGAGAAGAGTCTCGAACTCTGCCTCTTTAGTGTGGCAGAAACTGGAGACAATATGTAAATGAATAGGAATGGTTGTGTTCGCAAAACGAGAAGTAGGTATGTTCTAGAGGCCGCGGTTTGCTGACTCCTGCCTCTGTCACCTTCCCAGGGCACTGCAGGACTTGAATGGTTTGGGGTCTTGTTTTCATAAGACATAGTTGGCAAATGGATGAGGTGTGACAGTTAGCAAACTCTCCCTCCATTTGAATGGCCTCAAGTGGCCACATTCACCCTGCAGTGCAGGTGCCTGACTCTCCTTCACTGTCCTCGTGTCTTCCTATAACCAGATCGGTGCCCGTCCAAGCCAAAAAAGGATGCTAGAATATTTATGAGAATTCAAATCCTCTCAAAGAGACCATCTTCCCTCAGGTGTCCTAAAGGGATCATAAGTATGATGACCCTGGGCGGTATTTGTAAGTTCATCTTTCCATTTGTGATTTCTAACTGCAAAGGTCTGTGGTTCTCCGCCCCCCCCCCCCTTTTCATCTAGAAAAGCAAGTTTCTGCATGCACGCTCTGTCCTCGAAGTGGCGCATTACAAGCTGAAGTCCAGAAACCTCATGCTCCATTATGAATTCCTTCAGAGGGTGAAGAGCCTGCCCTTGGAGTACAGCTATGGGGAATACCGAGATCTCCTTCGTGACTTTGGGACCCATTTCATCACTGAGGCCGTGCTTGGGGGCATCTATGAGTACACGCTTATCATGAACAAAGACGCCATGGAGCGAGGAGGTGCACTGCCCAAGGGACACCTTTCCTGGCCAGCAGGGAGGGATGCGTGATATAAGAGTTTACACCAATGCTTGGGGGACGAGTCTTGAACCGTGCTCCCTCTTCTTCCCCCTGAGCTGGCTGTCCTTCCACAAAGGACTTGGCCACGTAGCTGCCTCTCCTTGGGTTGGCTGTGTCAGTCCTCCCAGTCCAGCTCTCTCTTTGGGTGATCCTCCTTCCCACAGATAATGGTATCCAATCTGATCCCAGCTTGTGCACTGAGTCATCACACATGCATCCTAGATCACCAGGTCCCTGGTTTCTTCTATAATTTCCACATCTCAGAAATGGTCCCTCCAGCCACCCAGAGGCACAGGCCAAAAGCTTAGGCATCAACCTCAATTACTTTTCCTTCTTTTCTATTCACCAGCACATTCCTTCGGATCTACCTCCAAATTTTATTTTTTGTTTTTCTTTTTTCATTTTTCATGGGTTTGTGTATGTGAAGTTTTTTTTTTCATGTATGAGAGTGCATGCATGTGTAGGTTCATATGTACATAATTGCACATGTATGTGGAGGTCTGAGGTTGATGCCAGAAGTCATCCTCTGTGCTCTCCCACCATATTAACTGGGGCGGAGTCTCTCAGTCAGTGCAGAGCTGGCTGGTATGGTCAGTCTCCCCAGCCAGCTTGCTGTGGGGATCCCCTGTCTCCACTGCCAGGGGCTGCAATTCAGTCAGACAACCGTGCTTGCCTGGCCTTCACATGGATTACTGGGGATCCGAACTCTGTTCTTCATTTTGCCTCTGAGCCACCTCCCTAACCCTTATACTGATTTTTACAGTTAGTACCATAAGCTCACCCTGTCACCAATGCTTTATTCACTCTTGTGAACATGAATTTCAGACAAATCTTTGAAGTGATTGAAGCAAGCCCCAGGGAGTAAAATACCTTGGGGAGATAGAGGGTGGGAGGAGGTGGGACGGAGACCTCAAATAAATAGGAGAAGTCTGTACACCCCCTCCCCAGATGCTTCCAGGCCATGTTGATATGCATCACTTCAACCAAGTAATGCAGACCTTTTCCCCCTGTAGCAAAGACTGGGGAAATGTAGATCTGGGAAGGCAGGGGTGGAGCTAACCCTGTACCCACTGGAGCAGTCACTAAGTACCTGTGCTGGCTAGTCACATGTCATCTTGACACAAGCTAGCATTATCTGAAAGGAGGGAACTTTACTTAACCAAATGCCTTCAAAAGATCCAGCTCTAGTGCATTTTCTTAATTAGTAATTGATGGGGGAGGGCCCATCCCATTGTAGGTGGATCCAGTCCTCAGCTGATGGTCCTGGGTTCCATAAGAAAGCAGGCTGAGTAAGCCATGGGAACAAGCCAATAAGCAGCACCCCTCCATGGCCTCTGCATCAGCTCCTGCCTCCAGGTTCCTGCCCTGCTTGAGTTCCTGCCCTGACTGCCTTCGATGGTGAACTGTGATGTGGAAGCATAAGCTGAATAAACCCGTTGCTCCCCAACTTGGTTTTTTGGTCATGATAGACCATAGCAGCAGTAGTAGCCCTAACTAAGAGAGTACCCAATAAGGAATCTGGTCTTCAAAGGACAGCTATTCTGAACACGTGACCTCTTTGAAAGCTGCAAATATCCTCAGAGATTTGGAGAAGGGGGCTGGGACAGGAACTCAGGCCTGATCTCCATGGAGTCTCTCTCCTGTCCCCTGTTCTTATTATCTTCAGATTGATGACATGTCTGGACCCCTATAATATCAGGACATGTTAGGGTTAGAGTCAATCACAGAGAAAGGGACAGAGTGAATTGCCTAGTAGGGCATGGATACCTTCTTTCTTCCTTCAGATCACACACTTCAAGATGTTTCTGCCTGTGCTGGAAAAGGTTTCAAAATTGGTGGTACCATCTATAAAGTCTATCTTGAATTGGGTGTGTCAGAGAAGAAATGCAGTGACATTCTGAAGGAAATCCAAGGTGAGACAGGGTAATGTGACTTCTGCCCTTACAGCCTCTCTCTCCCTAACACCATTGGTCCCAGGCTTTCTTTAAGCATGGGATATTCCAAGGCATTTCAATGGATATAATAATCTACCTAATAAAAATCTTCCTACTTCCTACTAGTATAATGATTACACACATACCCCCACACACAGAAAGAATGAGGTTGGACTCCCATTTTTACAGTGAGCAAGTGTAGTAGGTAAAAGGCAAAAAGACCAATGGCCAGGCTGGAACCACAGCCTGAGTGCTTCAGCAATCATGGTGCAAATAATATCACTTTGCTCTGGGGCTGAGAGTCACCCTGGCTGGAGACAGAATGCTGGGGACCAAGGCAAGGTGGCAGAGACTGGGCCTTACCTGAGATAAAGCATGCCAATGAGATTAGGAAATCTAGCACACCACCAATCACAGGGCAGGAAATGCCAAGCTTGAGTTGGGGGTTAAAGCTAGCCTTAGTGTAGAGTCAGGGTCTGGGAGCAGATCCTGGTGTGTGGTATGGGGAGTTGGGAGTCAAGCATATGTGGAGTAGGAATGAGGCTAGAGGGCGGTGCTCCGATCCCAGCTCTTCTGCCTACTCTCAGTTGTCTGTTCTGCTTGGCCTGCCACGTGAAGAATCCCACTGTGGGAACAGTATACAGTAAAAAACATAAACACAAGAACTAACTGCTAGCCTGGGGCAGACCCTTGCACTTGAGAGTGGGTTGCTGCTGTGGTTGATTACTTGTTCACTGTGATGAAGCTGCAGGTGTAAAATATAGGCGCTCTTTTAAGAAAGCTTGTACCTTAATCCCCACCCAGGTCTCTGAGCAGGACATGGCCAGCACCCACAAAGCCCCACTAATGACAGTGCCTCCCTCCCTGTCTGCCTACATATTTTCCACCCTATCTTCTGTCTTATATCTATCTGCCATGTATTTGTCATCCTCATGTCTATTTACCTATATCTTTCGGTATATCTATCATTTATGTACACTTCTCTCTGTCTATCTCCCATATATGAATTCAATAAGTGTCATTTGTGTATGTTCAAGATGAATCTCCCTTCCTTGGTCTCCTCTTTTGTCCTATGCATGATTGGGTAAGTTTCCACTTGCCCAGGGCACCATCACTTCCCTATGGTCGGGAACATGTCTTCTTATTCTCCCGTGTCTCCCAGACAAACTCACTAAGAATCTCAAATGTTGGTTTAGCTGTAGTAAATTCCAAGGCACAAAAGTAGAATTTTTTTTTTATTCCATGCCACTCTTTCTATCCGTTCCAGACAGAAATAAGAGGAGCACCATGGTGGAAGACTTGGTAGTTCTTGTGCGAGGAGGGACAAGTGAGCACATCACCTCCTTGGCGTACAAGGAGCTGCCAACGGCTGAACTGATGCAGGAATGGGGAGATGCTGTACAGTACAACCCAGCAGTCATCAGGATCAAGGTACACGTACCCACGGTACCCACTCCACCTCTGTGTAGGACATGGACTCTGAGAGCTCTGAGAGTCTGCAGTGAGATGTATAGGGAGCGTGGAGATCATCAAGGCACAGGTCCCAGTAGTGAGTCACTTGCATTATAATAGAAAACAGGTGTGAGGTGAATAGGTTAGAATACAGCACGCCATGCACCAAAGATCCCGAGTTCCTCACTTGGTCCCCAAGTTACTAAGGGGAGCATCTACCACACTATAAGAAGATACCGGAGCTGGAGAGATGGCTCAGTGGTTAAGAGCGCCACCTGCTCTAGAAGAAGAAGAAGGAGAAGGAGAGGAAGAGGAAGAGAAAGAGGAAGGGGAAGGGGAAGAAGAAGAAGAAGAAGAAGAAGAAGAAGAAGAAGAAGAAGAAGAAGAAGAAGAAGAAGAAGAAGAAGAAGAAGAAGAAAAAGAAACCAGACGAAAACAAAGACATGCCTAGATGAAAGAGGCACCTAGGAAGGGCAGCGAGTCAGCAGCATGCATCCTCATATCTTAGGGTAATGCAAGATGTAATAATAATAACTAGTGTGTTTGGAGCACCTACTGGGTTCACAAATCTGCTGGGACATTAGGAATGTCACCTAGAGTGATGCTTTCAGTGGTCTGCAAGTTAAATGTGCTTGCCTTCTTGTCACAAAGACAAGTCAAGGGCCAGGAAGGTCCTGTCCGTCTGCAGCTGTTCAAGAATCTGTTATGTCCAGACAAGAGAGTCTGGTCTCTTTCCTCCCCCTGTGGGCTTCGTGAATAGAGAAATAATGATTCTAACAGCCTACTCCCACACGAGAGGAATCTTGCAACTGTAGGTAAACCAAACAGATGCTTGTTAGAATAGGACTGTCACACACATCAGCAATGGTAGGTCCTTGCCTACGGGGACATCTGCACTGTATCCATAGCACACTTTCTATCACTGTCTTCTTGCTGGTGCCTGTACTGTGGTTGATGGACCACTGTCCACCCCCTGAGAGTTCTCCTTGCTGTTAAGGAGGGAAGTAGGAGGCTGGTCCTCAATGAGAGGCTCTGCGGTTCTGACCCTAAAGATTTCCCAGCAAGGCCTGTAATTGTGTGTCAGACACATAGCCCATCAGAACAAGAAGGCTGCTGTTCAATTCTTGCCTTTATATTTAGTCACTAGTGACACTCAGAGCACAACCACAGACAACCACAAGAGAGATACAGCCAGCCATGGGTTGCAAGGCAGCGCCAGAGAGATTCAAGCTTTACTGATGCCAGGGTGACACTGGACAGCATCACATCCAGGTGTGAGAGAGAACGGGGAGTTTAGAGGAAAATAGGTATCTGAATTTTAGCTCTGGACAATAATATCCTATCTGGTATTTGTTAACACTGAGACCTAAGGAGGATGGCTTGGTTACCCAGTGAGGACAAATGTACCTATCTGGTCTAGGGACTATTGAAGACAAATGAGTGATGTCAAATGGTACATGATAGAAGTTAGTGTTTTGTGGAGCACCGCAGGAGAGAGGCAGAAGTGTAGAAGACTTCTGTGTACCTCTGTGCATCTGTCACCTGCTCTTCAAACATGAGTTCATCCATCCCCTGTTTCATGCACTCTCTCTGGTCTCAGAAACTGCAGGCTGCATCATATGGTCTCGGAATACAGCCTTTCTACACAGGCAGCCTCCCAGGAAGCTAGAATGATGGCTGATTTTCAGGACAGCAGAGCCCACTGGATAAACAATTCCCGTGTCACTGCCTAAGTATAATAATGTATCTTTTGAGAAGACCTGTTATGAGATTTCTGCAGATACAAAGCATGCAAGCAAGAACCAGCTCATGTTATTTCTCGGTAAACACAGACTGGAAGAGGTGGCACCTTGTTAAAAGAAGAGTTAGAGATGGAAATAGATAAATAAAGAGATTTTTTTTAAAAAAAAACACAAAATATGGAAATTATGTTCCAGCTGCAGAAAATGAGCACATGTCTATAAAACAGAAAAATGGGAGTAAATTTGAGAATGCATTTGCTTTGTGACAACAATAAAATTCAAGAAAACGAGGAATTTATGAAGTAAAAATAGAAGCTGAGCTGTTTAGACACTAATCAGATGAAAGGAAAGTAGCTGGATGTGGGGAACCAAGATCTCAATGGCAGAATTAAAACCCACATTGGAAACTATAAAGAACAGAATTGACACTGCAGAAAATTGAGTCAGTGATGTGGAAGGTACTATAAAAAATGCTCTTATAATACAGAAACAAAAGACAAAGAGATTAAAACAGCAATGGAAAGGAAATATGATGGATAGAGCGCAGAAGGAGAAATCTGAGACACGAAGCTCCTTTCTGAGCAAGCGACAAGATTAAATGTGCGCATACATTCATCAGGCACAGGGTAGAGGATCTGCCTGGCACTGCACACCGGCCACACAGGATGATGAGCACGGCATTTAAGCCTAAGCAGAAGGACTGGAAACAAAACAAAACAATACTGCAACACACCCTGCTGACATGTTTTCCTTTCAGGAACAAACATATCCCACAGCAGTAAAAATCAAACGCCGAAGTCATTCCAACATGCAGTGTACCAGAGACCCTAGGTCTTTAAAGGAAAAAGCTTGCAACCTGGCAAAATGTTCCTCAGTGGGTGAACTCCAAAGGTATTTTGAGACAAAGCAAAAAGCACTGTCAGATTTAGCAGGAGAAAATACAGAGTAGCCAGCATTGAATTTCAGATGAGGAAGTGATAATGCTCGTGGTATAAAGCATCTCCTGTGTATTGCATGGAACGTACTGATTGTTTAATTGTTCCTTATCTGACATTTGGATGTAGCCGAGTGTCCTGTATTTAACTGGCAATCCTAACCATTGGCCTGTCATCTGCATATGTTCCTGCATGCATTGGAATAGCTGAGTGGTAAGGGCTTAGACTAAAGCTGATGAAGATGACATTGCATTGCCAAGGGTAGAAGGAGAAAATAGGAATGACGCTCATGTAGAGGTCAGAATATCTTAGGCTATGCTGTGGAGAAACAGCCAAACCTCAGTATCTTAGTTCAATATGAGTCAATTTCCCAATTGTACATGTCCAAGAAGTATTGGGAAGAGAGCTCTGCCCAATATGGTCATTCAAGACATTCAGATAACAGCTGCTAATGGCTCTGAAGATTGCCAGAAGTCTTAAGTAACTGCTCACCTGTCAGTGGTCACAACAAGTCACACTGAAAGTCTCTGCTGAGGACCTGCAGCCCTACCATGCACAAACCTACCTCTGAAGACTGTAGCCCTACCATATGAAAAAGAGGCATGCTGATGCCTCCATGTGCACCAACATGAACACACGTATACACACACACTAGAAAAACAAATGTTAGTCAATAGGTAGATGTCAACATAGCAGACAGGCAGATGGTTTACTGATGATGATGATGATTATGATGATGATGATTTGCCACAAATAAGACTCTTATTATGTGAAGAATGACACACTTCATATGAAAGATACACTTGCTAAGGAAATGGACACCCATAAGTTGGCTAATAAGTATCTAAACTTTTAACCTTTTAACAGTAGTATTTTCACCCATTAAATTGACTGTAATTTAAAATTTGTAATATATAAAGCATTGTGAGTGCTGAGAGGGGCCTTTTGTAAGGAACAATGACAATATAATTTGGCTTTACTATAGGAAGGTATTTTAAACCCAGTATCTCCATACTATTAAAAATGTTGATAGCTGCCAGGGAAAGTGGTGCACACCTGTAATCCCAGCACTCTGGGAAGCAGAGGCAGGTGGATCGCCATTAGTTCGAGGCCAGCCTGGTCTTCAGAGTGAGTTCCAGGACAGCCAAGGCTATAGAGAAACCCTGTCTTGAAAAATAAAAATAAAAAATGTTGGCAGCTATTATTTTTTTAAAATAAATATGTATAAAGACAAACTGGCTTGGATGCATGTAGTAGTAAAAGCTAAAGGTATCAGTTGGAGGCTTAAAATAAAAACATGGATGCTGACTAAACAACTAGTCTATCCATATATCTTGAAGCTGTGAAAAGTCATTTTATCAACACAGGCTGAGTCACACAGGGAGAGCCTCACATTATAAGTGGAAAGGTGAGATATAAAATTAGATTTATGCACCAATTTAGTATGATTATCCAACTGTCCATAGGTCTAAAAGTATATACTGCCTAACAGGCAGCAAACCACAACGTTAACAGTGAAAACTCACCCTTAGTTGAGGTGACAACTTTTTCAGTCTATTTAACTTTTCTTTGCCCCAGCAATTCAACTGTACCAGGAGGAGACGGAGGACTGACGAATTCTCAGACTGCTGTTAATAGTTAGAGGCTGTGTATGGAGTATGTATTTCATCTCCCTGTGGGGCTAACTGTGGTGACCATTCAGAACACTGGGGGACATCACAGAGACTTGCATGAAGCTTAATAGACAGTCTCCAGCATCACCTCAAAATGACATGATAAATAACATTTTCCCAAGGCCAAGTATGCTAAAGAGCCCAGTGACCATTGTATTTAAGATTTGGTATCTAAGAGAGAGGTAGAGGAGAAGAGGAAGAGAGGAAGGAGAAGGAAAACAGAAAACAGACAGCAAGAAAATAGTGGGCACAGCCATATTAACCTAACTGTGAAGGGCCGCTCTGAAGCCCCATAGGGTTTTCTGTTTCACTGAAGCACACCTCCATAGCCTACAAACTTTGGAGAAGACGTGGGTGAAACTAGTGATAGGAACTCCTGAGCCACTCGAATCAGTAACCATCCGAAGCTAGTAGGGAAAACAGGCCTTGGACCAAGCGTTGGTAGTACCAAGACTGTCACCTTGGTGTTCTTATTGGTTTGTTTGTTGTTTGTTTCTAAATGAGTCATGTGACGGCCTGGAGCTTCCCCTTACCTGACAGCTGCACTAAGCATCATCATCTTGTGAGGACAGGCTCTTCTCTGAAGCTCCTGAGGTGCAGTGTATGTGGGGAGTTTATTCAGGTTTGGCTTCTGGCTAGTGCTGTGTCTTGGTAGGAAAACACCATGGTGGTTAAAGTGGGCCTTTCAAAGAGCTCAGAGCAAAAGCCAAAAGCTGACTGTTGAGAACCTTGTAAGTGGTGTAAAGCAACCCCCCCTTTACCCTCCCCCCCCATATGGGACCAACAGACTGGTCTCTCTGAAAACAGCCTCTGGATCAATTCATTGACCACAGACCGGTGAGACAATGGGACCTCCAAGGGGCCTTGCTTTGCCCACTGGAGCGAAGGTCAGCATCAGATGCATTAAGAAATGGAAGCAATTTTCTTCCCACTGGAGGCTTCTATTAGGCATGATTGCCTGCATTTAGACAGACCCTAAACTCTCCAGGGCTGAATTGGGACAGGATCACAACCAAAATCTGGACAGGAACCAGGCCCTGGAGCTGCAGAACGCGGCAAAACAGCTCTTGGGCCCCGGTTCCTCTCACTCACGGTGTCATATCCACGGATGTGCGTATGCAGAGCGGCCGGCACCTGAGGTTTCTGTTTGTACCTTTCTAACCTGTGCACCCCTCTCCCATGCCCACTGCCACTGCCTCACCATGATCCTCTTTGGCCAGCCATCCTCTTTACCCAAAGACAGATCAGCTCCAAGCCTCTCTCTCCACCAGCCCACTTACTATCAAGTCAGAGAACAGAACAGAGACCTTGTAGAAAAGTTTAAGGATTATAAAGGAACATTTGGAAAGCTGAGGATTATCAAATGAGTAGTGTGGAGGCTCCTGAGGGAAGGGTCTGTGAGCCATGGAGTGAGGTTTCCTGGGTGAGCTTTTGGAAAACGTGAGTGGTCCCCATAATATTGAAAGGGAACGATGCAGGAGCAACAATCGTAAAGTATGCCAAAAAGCTATCAAAGGCTCACCTCCCAGGCCCACCAAAACAGATGTTCCCCTCCCCTCCCCTCCTTTCCTCTCCCCTCCCTTACCCTCTCCTGCCCTCCCCTCCCCTTCCCTTCCCTCCCCTCTCTTCTTCCTCTCTGCTGGTTTGGCTGTTACCTTGTGAGAGCACAAGGTGCAGAAGCCATTCTCCTTGACTCACTATGAGGTTGTGTCTGCATAAACCCATCATGAATTGAAAATATCAAGGCATAAATGCATTCGATACACCCGAACTGCAGAACACAGCTTGGCAGCACTGTAGCCTGGGAGCTTTAGGCTTCTCATGACCCAGGAGCTGACTGGGCCAGATCCCCTGACACTGGCTGCTGTGCAGTACTCTGGCAGAGACTGTCACTAGCCTGGGACATTCACAGTACACTTCAACTAGCTGGGAATTGCTTATTTGCCTTCCTAAGGTTGGGATGGGTTCTCAAGTTGAACCCATTTAAGTGAGAGACTCTATGCCTCTAGTGCTCATTAGTGTTTTCTGTCTTCTGAAGCTCCTGGGAATAGATTTTCATGCTTATGATTCTTCCAGATTCATGCCGAGCACTTAGTAGGTACTTCTTGCTAATTGATTTGAACTTGAACAAATGAACTTGTGTCTCCCAGGTTGGGGAGGCAAAAAGGATAGGTGGGCATCTAGCTACAATGTTGCAGCATTTGTCCTGTTCTGTGGGGACCCTCCTGTGTTCTCCACGCCCTGCTCTCCCTGTCTGTCCCCTGTAGCTCTGCTTTGACCACTACCTGTTGTGTGCATTTGCCTCCTCCGTTGCAGGCTGAGCCCCTGTATGAGCTTGTGACAGCCACAGACTTTGCCTACTCCAGCACTGTGAAACAGAACATAAAGAAGGCACTAGAAGAATTCCAGATGGAGGTCAGCTCCTGCCACTGTGCTCCTTGCCGAGGCAATGGAGTGCCAGTTCTGAAAGGTACCACTTTTCACAGCACTTGGAGTCCTTTGTGGATGCTTTGTGCTAGCATCTGCAGGGTCGCTGACTCTGGGGCAACTGTTTGCCCACTTTTGCTTCCCAAGAAATTAGAACAGTCACAGCAGGGGGACTTCTGCTTTGGCTATCAGGGCAGCAATGCTCCAGCCCCAGGGGCCATCATGGATTACAGTAGCATTTAGTTGAAGCTTGGGGCTGTATGCATATAGTGTCTACTACTAGGTCAAGGACGGATTTGGCCAAACTCTGGACAAAGATGAGGGCCTGGGCTGAACCAAAGAACTCCTTAGTGGCTCTCCTTGCCAACATGAGGTGAGAAGCCATGAGGAAGGCATCATGGACAGGCTAAGAGAATTTGATGGCTAACTAACTGTCCAGATCACGCCTAGGATCCCTACAGCAAGTGGGGCAAACAGAGAGGGGTGTGGTTGCAGTCTCTAGCTTGTTATGATGAGCAGTCAAGATTGGCATTCTATCACCCTAAGCAGGATAGCAGGACCCTCTGATTACCCCTCAACTCAGGGAGCCAGCCAGAGTCAGGCAGGGTCCACATGGATAGAGCAAGCCCAGACGAAGGCTCACAAGGGAAAACATGTTTGAGGGGGAAGAAGGTTCCAGGCCAAAAGTGGCACTGAGAGATATGTGTCTAGTTTCTCAGACAGGACGGCTAAGAGCAAACTGGCAGAGTTCAGCGTGTGGCCTATAGCTCCCTCCATCCGCATAAGGTCCCCTTTGTGATGCTTACTTCACAGGTAGTGACTGGGATGATCCCAGCAGTTTGGGTCATTCTTGCTTTGCAAGAAACTTAGAACTAGCAGCTGATGGCCACCAGCTTGTAGAATAGAGGCACGGAGTGATACGGACTCAGGCGAGGGCATTCACAGAGTTTGTCTTGGAGAGACATTCTTCATGATTAGACAAAAGACACTCCAAGGAGGTAGATCCCAGATCAACATGGAGAAACACTTCCAAAGATTCAGAACTTGCCAAGGCAAAGGAAGGTAGGGTGACACTCGAAGGGTGGGGACCTCCCTAGAGGTATTTAAGTGGAGACTAGACTGATGGTGAGTGATGAGTGGCCTCAGCAGCCGCTAGTGTAGCATCTGCTTCTGGAGGTGTATACATGTGAGTCAGAAGCCAGCCATGAAGCAGTTTTCTTCATAGTGCCAAATAATCCTCCTGATGGCAGCGAACACTCCTTCATGAGGACCCCTCCTCCCCAGGAAAGGAGCAGGTCTTGGCATTGCACCTGCACATGACCCTACATCCCGCTCGCTGTTTGGGTCCCATGTCCACCTGAGGGAAATGTAGTTGCTTGGGATTGAGCTCCAGGGTCCTGGTTTTACAGGGTGTGATCACACTCTCTGCCTGTTTTCCCTCAGGATCACGCTGTGAATGCATCTGCCCTGCTGGCTTCCAAGGCATTGCCTGTGAGGTCACCAATAGGAAAGGTAATGAATCCTCCAGAGTTGGCTGGGTAAATAGACTGTGGAAAAATATTTGAAAATAACAAGAGCAAGGTGAGGTTGGACTAGACGGCTGCTGGTGTGGTGCTCAGGCTCCTGCCTGGCTCCTTTGGGACTTTATCATTTAAACCACTGAGAACGATCTCTGATATAGGACTGCTACTGTGTGACATTTCCAAGCCCTTCTTGGATTGTAGTGGGACACGTGTGTGTGTGTGTGTGTGTGTGTGTGTGTGTGTGTGTGTGTGTGTGTCCTGTGTAGAAATTCCTATACCATGCCCCACCCTTCAGTGTAAATTAGTCAGTCCCTGCTGTAGAAGCCCACCGGATTTTGAAGATGTATACACATAGTGCTTTTCACATGGTATATCCTCCCCCTCCTTCTGTAAATAATGCCATATACCATTGACTTCTACACCTCCATGACTCAGGGACAGCTGTCCCTCAGCAATATATAGATGATAAGATAATAGATAGATAGATAGATAGATAGGTGATAAATAGATGATTAATAGATAGATGATAGATAGATAGATAGATAGATAGATAGATAGATAGATAGATAGAACATGATAGATATCTCACAAAATGAAATACTAATAAACTTCTTTTCCTATTCTCAAATTCTTCGCCCATTCTGTTATGTAAGAATTATCAAGCTCACATCCCTCTCTCATTTTTATTCCTTCCCATAACTTTTTGATGACGCACTTAAAAATGGACCTAACACATCTAATAATCATTGGTCCTTCTCTTTGGGCTTCACTATGTCCTGGGCCCCTTGGCTGGGTTCTTGAATCAGTTTGAGTTCAGATTTCATCACCATCATTTAATAACTCTGACTTGAACAAGACACTTGACCTCTCTGCATCTGTGAAGTGGGCATGATCCTATTTACCACCTCATAGAGGAGTTTATAAAGAGACATATAAATCATTTAGAACGATGGCTGATGCACTGGAAAAGCAAAATAAGCACCAATTGTTTTCTTTGGGACTTATAATTTGTATTTTTGGAGATAGAAAAAAATTTATTCTTTGCAACAATCCCGTGAAGGCAATACTGTGACATCCCTATTATACAGATGAAGAAGCTGGAGATCAGTGGGTCGCCATTCCCAGTGAGAGTGGGAACCCAGGCCCAGGTTAGCATATGTGACTGACTGCACAGCCATTGAGCATGTCCTTCTACCTCACAGTTGGCTTTGTTTTCTCCTCTCGCACCTCACCCAGGTCTTAAGGAGTGACCTGCTCAGAGCATAGAATCACAGAACTATAGGTCTTATTTTTGGAGGAGGCCTTCAAAACCACCCACCATAGCGTTTTCATTTTGCAGATGTTTATCACGGGGAGGCAATTAGTTACTCACCCACCTCATCTGTGACCAAAGCCAATCTTGAAGGAGACATCACGCATCAAGGAGCAGAGTGTCCGTGACGTTCACCTCATTGAAAACAAATCACACTCACAGTAGATAACACAACCCCTCATGCATGGGAAATCCTATATCTTAAAGTATCTAATGTGCAATCCATTCATCCTCCCCTCCCCCTCCTGCCCACTCACGTACCCATCCATCGATCTGTCCATGCCTCTGTCCACCCACCCACCCACCCATTCTCCATCTACCAATCCATTTACCCACCAACACATTTGTCCATCCATCCATCAACCCACCCACCCGCTCACCTGTCTATTTACATATTCATGCATCCATTCGTCCACGCACCCGTCTGTTCTCCCACCACTCATATATGCATCTATGCAATCACCCACCCACCCATTCATCTTCCTACTATCTGTTGTTACTTATTTGCAGAAGGCCTTCTATATGCCAGCCTAGGTGGTGTAATTCATTGTGACCAAGTCCCTGTCATCACAAAGATTGTGGCGTAACAAGAAAGACTAATGCTATTCGAATTACTCTTCAGACACAAATTTAAATTTTCTATACAGCGACTGCTACAAATGCTCTGAGAGCTTAAAATACAGGGAAGTGATGAAGAGTAGAGGATCCTGGGCATCTGTGAAAAAAATACACATTTGCCAAGATCTGAAGGGCTAATAGGTTGATAATGTTAACAGGAAAGGGAAGAGTACCCTGGACAAGGAATAATTGCAGAATGTGCACACAAGCTGTGGTGGGAGCTAGCCAAGAAACCAATGGCCGGGGAGAAAGACTCTTGCTTAAAAGGGAGATATTAGAGATTCATATTCTAAAAGCTTATTCACCCAGTCCTACCACACCTCCTAGGACAAGAGAGCATCATAAGGACCAATTTGCATTCATTGTCTTTCCTTCTTATAGACACCCCCATTGACGGGAAGTGGAGTTGCTGGTCCAACTGGTCTTCGTGCTCTGGAGGACAGAAAAGAAGACAAAGGCAGTGTAACAATCCACCCCCTCAGAAAGGGGGGAGCCAGTGTTCAGGCCCTGCTTCAGAAACACTCAACTGTTAGAGGAAGGAACACCCCCAGCAGGTGACCCAAGTCTGGACTGCACAGACTCAACCAGGTTTCTTGCATACCAGCTCCTGCCAGGGCCACCACAACAAAAGGCAATGCCTCTTTGCCCCTTCAAGATTTTAGTTTGTTCAATGCCTGCTCATTTGAATAAATAGTGGGTTGAACAAAACCCTAAGTCTTTGTATGGTAAACCTCGCTTTTGCCCACTCTGCCCTCTTGTTATCCTCACATAGTCTAGGAGCCAGAAACTGGCTTGGTCATCATCTAGTGACAAAGGCACATAGTAGGTGTCTAGTAATACAACAGTTAATTGCTAAGAAGTTGTTCGTTTCTTGGTAATCACACAGTCTTGTTCAGTAATAACGATAGCCAGTCTCTGTGAAATGCTTTCTGTGTGCCACCAATCCATCCCCATGACAACCTTGCAAGACAAATATATGGAAAATGGGCTTGGGAGAATATAATGACTTGTTCCAAGTCATACAATTAGGAGATGGTAGAACTGTGCTGCAGACGAGGCTCCAACATTTTAAATTCTTAACTATGAGGCTCTTCTCCTTTCCTGAATGAGCACGTGGTTCATAAAGAACTGTTTGTGGAATAAAATGCAGCAGGAAGCATGCGTGTTTGTGTGGGCGGGTGGGTGTGCATATGTATGTGCGTGTGTGCACATGTGTGCATATGGGTGCATTCTTGTGCATTTTTGTGTTCCTGGCCAGCCTCTGCCTGCTGCCTTGTCAGGAGAGTGCCTTCGGCTTTAGCTTCTTTGATGCTGAGTAGAGGCAGCAAAGCGTGTGGCAACAGAAACCATGGAACAGACCTGGATATTGATCGATAACCGAACATGGCTAGGAGCTGAGGAGAACTGATCACTCCAGGAGAAAAGGTTTACAACAGAAAGAGAAGGTCACCGTGGCTGGAAAATAGGTCAAGGGGCTATCTGCACACTCCACTTTGCTCACTGGGCTTTCATGCAGATACTGTTTGGGGGATGAGAACTTGAAAAGCAGGATGGCCACTGAGGGTCAGGCTATCAATATCTTTTTTTTTTTTAATAAGTGGTTAAGGTCCATATTTTTTTTTATACATTCCCTCTTTTCATTGCTTTGTTTGTCCATGAGCACGTCTCCCTGATTGAGGAATTTCAAGTGAGTTTGTTCTTGAAACCAAATAGATGCTAAAGGCAAAATTTGGTTTATCAGATTCCTTTGCAATCAATCCTTCTCAGCCAAGTCACCTGCTTTGCATCTGCAGCAGCTGGATTTGGTACTGGAGAGCTGAACTCACCCGTGGTACCCAGGCTTTTCTCCAGGCTGGCCTGGCCAGCTGTCTCCAGTGGAGTCAATAGGAAACTGGAAGCAGGTGAAGATTCGCTGCCTGGGGCAGTGGCAGGCATCAGAGCAGTTCTGTCTGCCTTCCTGTATCCCCCCATCCCCTGCAATCGAACTGACGGGTCTGGGCCCTTGTTTAGCTTAATATTATTGCTTTGCTGTCTGCTGTTATTTCAACAGGATAATGCAATAATGTTTTATCTCTTTCATTATACGGAGGCCGTATAATTTTCTTGAGTTATAATCTATCTTCTTTTAAGATTCCCCCGAGACAGAGGAGAGCCACTCTGTCTTTGGTTGACGGGAGGCTCCCAGGAAGCTGACAGTAGCACATCGAAGCAAGCACTGCCAAATTAAATTCTGAATCTCAATCACAGCCACCACTTCTAATGGGAAATTTGAGTTGATTATGGAGATGACAGCCCAGGTTCACATTTATTGCATTTAGCAGAAATTGTTTATCCTATTAAATGTGGTCTTGAAGGAGAGACAATTGAATCGGGAAGCACCACTGAGTACTCGGGTGATGCCCAGGCACTGCTAAACTGTGTAATAATTATATTCTTATTTGTGGGCTGAACTTCCCCCACGTGGCTCTTTCTGCAAACAAATGCACTTAGGAGGAGGTTGGAACATAATGTAAGAATTAAACAAAATAAATGTGAACTGTGCTCTTGGAGCCTTGGCAACTGTGGTTCACCCTGTGTACCTCTGCTGAGCCAACGTATTCTGCAGGCAGATCCTAAGCAGTGTGGATTAGCAGCAACCCTGAACTAATACAGCTCAAGGTACCTGTGTGCGAAGGATGCTTGCATCCAAGAGGAGGATCTTTAAAACGTCATGAGTCCTCTGCACACTAAATGCCGGGGTAGGAGGCTTCCCTGAGTGACCTCGGGCTAATGGCATAACTTCTGTGGGGATAATAACTCTTATAATTACTTTAACAATAGTAATGATAATAATAGCTGCCAATTACAGAGTGTTTTCCAGCTTATGAAGTCTTTAACCTGAACCATCCTTTTTAATTTTTATATAAATCTGATAGGGTAGAATTTATATAAGCAGAGGTTGGCAGAGGAAGTTTCAGATGGGATCCAGATCCTTACCAAGAACGGGCCAACTGCAGCAAGCAAGAGGAGGTGTGGGACCAAGAGGGAGCTGCTGCTGGCTAGACTACAGGCAGAGAAGTGCCATCTGTGTGTTAAAAAATAAAAAAAATAAAAAGACACTGAAGCTGGGCAGTGGTGGTGCATACCTTTAATCCCAGCACTCAGAAGGCAGAGGGAAGCATATCTCCAAGTTTGAGCCAACCTGGACTACAGAGGGAGTTCCAGGACAGCTATAGCTACAATAGAGAAGCCATGTCTTGAAAAATCAAGAAGAAGAAGAAGAAGAAGAAGAAGAAGAAGAAGAAGAAGAAGAAGAAGAAGAAGAAGAAGAAGAAGAAGGGAGGAGAAGAAGGGAGGAGAAGGTGAAGAAAGAAGAGGAGGAAGATGAGAAGGAGGTGGTGGAAGAAGAAGAAAAAGAACAACAAAACACAATGATGACAATGACAATGACAACACTGCAGCTCTCAAGCATTTATAGAAAATCCTTTGGGAGACAATGTGCCTGGTGCAGAAAGCCTTTAGCAGCAACCTAGGGGACCCATGTGCTTACACTGATGGAGAAATGTCATGCTCCTGCCTGTAGGACCTTACACGATAAGCTGCATGAGCTTATCCTACTTGACTCATCCTCCAAGTGTCCTTCAGGCAGTCGGTTTTTGTTCCTGTGAAGTCAACATACAGCATAGAGCTAGAATGATTACCAAGGCCTGTGACAAAGCTACGGCCCTCCACCTAGAAATACCAGAAGGTATTTGAAACCTTCACATGGTGGAACATGATGGGAGTTTTTAGGGCTCCGGGGACAAGCCCTCAAATGGGGTGTGGAGTTCCCATACCTGCCCCACTATGGGAAGTAGTCTAAAGGTTTCATGTGTGCCTTGCCCCAGGTTATCTAAGGCTATTTTGGAATAAAGCAGGTGTCTGTGTCTTGACTGGTTGCTAGCGGGTAATACTGAAGTAACAGTAATTGTAGGCCTGACAAACATTATTAGACCCTGGTAACTTAACAACGACAGGGCTTGTCAACAAATATCACGTGAATTAATGGACTAGTGAAAAGGGATGAGTAAAGCCAAGGGAAGGACTTCCCCATGCTGGTGAGTTGTCTTAGTGACTTGGTACAAGACAAGACTTCAGGCCCAGAAAGCCCAAAAATAGACAGTAAGCATCAACGGAGGGACTGTGCTGTTAAGTAGCTTCATGGCATCCTGAAAGAAATATGGAACATGGGAGAAGATACAGTGACGTCAGGAGGGTTGATACAGGGAATTTACCCCAGTGATGGGTAAGTCTGAAAGGCTAATAGGACACTGAGGGTCATAGGTAGTAAACTTCCATCTCCCTGTTGGTGGGGAAGCAGAAGACTAGCCAAAGACAGTCTGGAAGGACAGTTGTCCTCCATCTGACGGATGCCTGCCAGGCCCTGCTTCTTCCACAGCCTTTAGCAAAGTCCCTTTCTTTTTTCTTTTTTAGACAGACAGGGTATCATGTAACCCAGGCTGCCTTTAAACTTACTGTGCAACTGAACATAAGATGACCTTGAATTCCTCCTTTTGCCTCTACCTGGGATTACAGGCGTGTTCCATCAGACTCCACTCCAGATTACTCTTTTGTGGATTTTTTTTATTTTTATTTTTTTAGTTGGTGGTTCTGGTAGTGGTGTGCATGTGTGTCTGCCTGGACCCATACATGGTATGTGGTTGTCAGACGTTTTCAAATCTCTATCACTTTTATTTTTTATAATGGCTCTGTCATTTGACCTGGAACTCAA
Organism: Acomys minous; assembly: GCF_964271855.1. Lineage (NCBI taxonomy): Eukaryota > Metazoa > Chordata > Mammalia > Rodentia > Muridae > Acomys > Acomys minous. The sequence continues at coordinate 84,220,592 of NC_140487.1, forward strand.
GTTTTGGCTAGACTGGCTGACCATGAAGTTCCCAGAATCCTCCTGTCTCTGTCTCCTCCTGACCCCAACTGGTGCCAGAGTTACAGCTGTGTCCTGCCAGGCCAAGCTTTATGTGGGTGCTTGTAGTTCAAATTCACATTACCTACCGATCCATATCCATAGCCCCTAGTGTTTTTCTTCAAGGCTGGACTGCCCACATACAACCTAACAGCGGCGTGTTGGAGTAGTCCTGCTCAGGCCTTGGAGACACCCTGTGCAGTGAGTGTGGTCCTTTCCTCTTTGAATGAGCTGCCCTCAGCACTGGGCAGATCCCTACTTTGGGGCATTCAAATGCTTAAGTGTAGGTTGATAGAGACAGAGGCATGATGTCATACCTCTCAGGCAGAACATGATGTCATACCTCTCAGGCAGAACATGATGTCATACCCCGAAGACAGAACTAGAGTCCCAGAGGAGAGGCTGCATTGCAGAGCACCCCCCAAATATGTTCTGAAGCCAGTGCTCATACCCAAGGCTGGGCTCAATGACTGATTGCTCAATGGCCTTGAGAAAGCTCTGTGTAGTAGCTGCCTCCATCCCCTCACTCGTAAGAAGGCAAGACGATGTCTCCTTCTGGGCCATTGTAGGCATCCTATGGGTCCCTGGGCCCAGTAAGCACTCTTTACTTAGATATATCATTGCCGTGATCATTTTCAGGGATTCTCAAAACATCACTAAGAAACCCAGGTTGTTGGTTTTCATTAAAACTGCTTTAAAGACATCCCACTGTAAGACCCACTACAACATATGAGAATAAAACGACATAAAATTGCTTCGCTCCTAGGGATATCTTAATAAAGGACATGGAGGGCTTTTCTCTTCCAAGCTCTGGGTTATTAAGGGAAATGTAACAGCATAGTAACTAATATTTGCAGAGACCATTACTGGCGACAAAGACCTTCACATCCCTAATCCAGGCCTAATCCTCTCAGGGCCTGCATGAGGCAGATTTATTGTCTGCCAGTGACAGGTGACAGGACAGCGTCGGAGAGACTGAGTGACTTCTCTGAGACCACACAGCTCCAAAGCAGCCAGTGGCTGCTGTGGCTGTCCTGTATAGCCTCCCACTACAGGCAAAGCTGACCCAGATTAGTCTCAGAGAAGTTGCCGATACCCACTCACACAGGGAGAGGACCCTGGCCTGCCATGCCTACAGTGCACACATCAAATGGGTTAGGCGGTCTCTGTGTCATACAGAGCAGGGAGACCAAAGACCTTCATTTTGTTTACCCAAGTTACGTATCCTTTCTTCTCTAGTGTTCTCCATGCACGAGACACAAATGTGATACATTTATGACATGGCATATACAAAGGGAAGGCATCACCCACGAGTGCTTAGCAAAAGGCAAATGCTAAACAGACTTCCTATGCTTGGGTACTATACAAAAGCACCCTGCCCATTTTCTGCCTCTCTTCACTTTCCTGCCAACTGCTTCCTTAAGCATGGAGATACATCTTATAAAGAGAAAAGAGAGAGGAAACCGTGGTCACGTGTGCAGAGGGGAATTTTTGGAGGATTTTCAGCTGGAGTCAAGTGTCTGGCCTGACATTGGCCTCAAAGCAGGAGTAGGCACAGAGCCCGGGCGTTCCCATTATCACCCCAGCAGCGGCCACCAGTTATCTCAAGTCCACACCTTGCAGGCCCAGGTGTCCCTCCATCCATCACTGGCCATTGTCTGGGATCCACTCAGCGTCCCGTCCCCCCTACCCCCCACCCCCCGCACCTCCTGCCCAGTGACTCCTTGTTAATAATCCAGTTTGTTCGCAGCCTGAAAACGATCTGATCCTGGCCCCTTTCATCCCAAACACCATCCATCCATCAACTGCTGCCTCCACATGCTTGGTTAGGAAAATGAGAGTGGGGGAGGGGGGGACAAATAACAGATAAAACTTCTCAGTGTTATCTCTAACGAAATAGAATGGATAAATAGATCTGTCAGGCATGGATCATGCCACCTGACAGCCAAGTCTATTTGTTAAAAACGGGTGAGGACTGGAGGATTTATCTCACGTTTTAAGCTGTTAATATAGGAAGGAGACATATTTTTCTTTATCTCTGCAGGAGAAGGGGGCGCATCCCATGGCCATGAGTAAGGGACTTTTAATTTGATTTGATAGACTTTCTTTCACTGGGGTGGAAAGGGGTGAGCTTGCCTTGTAATCTGTGACTCCGGGATGCTATGGACTTGGCTGTCCTCTAATGCTTTGTGAAGGTCATGGGATCCAGGCATTCTGCTCGGTGTCTTGCATTGAGGCTCTTTCTTACAAGTCTCAACAGCCAAACATGAAGACCATGTTAAGTTTGGCCTTTGGTACCAAAGGACAAGAGGAAAATGGGAGGGTATAACTTAGTTGTTGGGGTTCTAAAACCTAAGAGGACATTAAGAAGTCCCTGTTTGTCATGGAAGTCAGTGGATGGGACAGACAGGCAGGCCACAGTGACAGGACATGGAACCAGTAGAAAGACAGCCACGTGATGAGCTGTGGAGCCAAAGGAGTAGCTGGGTTGGCTTTTTGGGAAAGGAACCTACACCATGCCCAAAGAATGCTGGGAAGAGCTGGGAGGAGAGAGGAGCTGAGGTCAGAGGCAAGCCTGAGCAGTAGTCACAGGGCTTTGTCCATCATTTCAGGGACAGTAGGCTTCTGGAACAATGGTTTTAACAGTATCTGAAAAACACAATGGAGGTACAGTGGTATCCAGGCCTTAGATCCGAGAGCAAGCTATGAAAGCAGCTTTATAATTATAGAGGACAGAAAACCCAGAAAAGTAGCCACGAAAACCTAAGAAACACAGCACCTGCTACTCCCAGAAAGGCCCATGACCACAACTGGGGTTCACACTCAGTATCTCCAGCTTGAGAAGGTCACACACCACCCAGAACTGGTAGAACACCCACAGGCTGCTCGTTCTGTGACTTTGCACAGTCGTGCCTGTTTGGCCTCACCCTGTGATGTGTGTTGCTTTTCTAACTTGCACTCTTTTCAAGGGCTTGGATGGGTGTCCAACTTCCAGCTGTCTTCCATGATTCCTAGACTACACTATGGCCCCCTGGGGCTTCTTCCTTGGCAGGAACCCATTGCCATTGTCCATGAGTCACCTCTGTCAGACTCCAAGTGCTTGTACTCACGGGTCCATGGCACCTCCAGCACCCAGCAGTGACCTGTGCACCAGATATCACTGGAATTTAGCCTGACATTTTCTTTTCATTCCTTTTCTTCTATTTCTTTTTTCTTTTAGTTTATTTTTATTATTACTATTGTGGTTGTGGTGGTAGTGGTGGTGCTGTTGTTGCTGTTATTGTTGTTGTTGTTGTTATTGTTGTTGTTGTTGGATTTTTCTGGAGGAAAGGACCACTAGCCAAGGAGTGTAGTCACCTTCAGAAGCTTAAGAATGCCCAGAACAGATTGTTCCTTGAGTCTCACAGGAGAAACAACCCTGTGGCTTTATTTTTATGTTTATGTATGATTGAATTGGTTAATCTTTTTTTCTTAAAACATTTGCTGTATGTGGCACTGTGTGTAGAACATTTACATACATGTATAGTATATTAAGCATACCCCCCTGCCCTTTCTCACCCTCTTCTCTCTTGTTAGAATCCTTTGTTCATTTAGAGAAATTTACTTCTACATTTAAGAAAAATACGTGTGTGTGTGTGTGTGTGTGTGTGTGTGTGTGTGTGTGTGTGTGTGTTCACCACATGCATGCAGTGCCCACAGAAGCCTGAAGAAAGTGTCAGATCCCCTGTACCTGGAGTTACAGGCAGTTCTGAGCCACCTGTAGTGGATGCTGAGAGCCAAATCTCTTCTGGAAGAGCTTAAAGCACTCCCAACCACTCCAGTCCCTCATTTCTACTTTCACGTTACATATACAAAGGTGACTTTATGTATCTATGTAAAATTCAGGAACTCCCAAAGAAATAAAACTTATTATTTGAGACTGACTGAATGTTCTTAGTATGATTATCTGCTGCTCTACTCATTTTTTCAAGCTATATAATTTCACTTATTAGGGCTGGGGAAATCATTTTCTTTATGCATACCTCTGTTTTTAGATGCCTAGTGGGGTCTGTAACTTAGCTATTTTAATCACAGCTATAATAACTACTCAACCTTATTTATATCAGTGAGACTTCTTACAACCTTCAGACACTCACAATGACCCAGACAATAAATTTGTATTACTATAAGAAAATAAAAGTTCTATGAGATAACAATTGCTCCTAGCCTAGGCTGGTCTTCAACTTGCTATATAGTTGAGCTTCTGTTTCTCGTACCCCTACCTTCTTGTGAGCCTTCATGCCTAGCTTATAGTATGCATAAAAATGGCCCCCATAGGCTCATATATTTGAATGCTTAGGGAGTGGCACTATTTGAAAGGACTAGAAGAGTTCAGAGATGGTTCAGAGGTTAAAAGCACTGACCATTCTTCCAGAGGTCCTGAGTTCAATTCCCAACACTCACATGTTGGCTCACAACCAACTATAATGTGATTTGATGCCCTCTTCTGGTCTGAAGGTGTATATGCAGGCAGAGCACTGTATACATAATAAATAAATAAGTAAATAAATAAATAAATCTTGAAAGGAAGGAAGGAAGGAAGGAAGGAAGGAAGGAAGGAAGGAAGGAAGGAAGGTCGGACTGGGGGGTGTATCCTTGTTGGAATGGGCGTGTCCTTGTTGGAGGAAGTGTGTCACTGTGGGTGGGCTTTAGGGTTTCATAAGCCCAAGCCAGAGCCAGTGACTCTCTCTTCCTTCTCACTCCCTGCAGATCTAGATGTAGAATTCTCAGCATCCATGCTAGCATGTTACCATGCTCCCTGCCATGACAACAGTGAACTAAACTTCTGAAACTGTAAGCAAGCTCCAATTACATGCTTTCTTTTTATAAGAGTTGCTATGGTCATGGTGTGCCTTCACAGCAATGGAAACACTGAGTAAGACATGCAGTATTAAAGACTGAACTTAGCACTTCATGTGTGCTAGGCAAGCATTCTATTAGCTGAGCCCCATTGCCAGCCCCAGCCTGGCTCCCTCTGAAGTGGAGGGGTGGCAGTGGAGCCTGCCTTCCTGGCAGTGAAATGCCGTTCCATTAGTTGGTATCATTGTCCCTTCTCTGTAAGGCACAGAGGCTTCACGGGAGCATCCCTCATTTCTGCAGTGTGGCTTTTGAAGCCTGCCCCTTCTCTGTGTCCATTTTCTCCCCCCTTAAAGGCATACTACTCAAGATAGAGTCATTGTGTGCCAAACTCTTTAGATCTTTCTCCAACAGAAGGAAAAGAAGAAAGAGAAAGCCTCTCTCTTCACTGCTTTTCTCTCTGTCATTAATTTACTTTTCAAAAGACACATTGTCAAGCTGAAAAGTATATCTTTAAACCTTGTGTTTACACCCGACTCCCTATAAAACCTGAGGTTATAGCTCTCCTTAAAGGACCTAGGGGAGAAGTGTCTGGGAGAGGTGTGTTTTGTGGGAGTGAATCACAGCTGAAAAAGGACACTGATGGAGTAAAGGCTGCCATAGCTGCTTTATTTTAATTTCTAATGTCGCTGGCAAGAACGTTAGTTCTGTGTTTTGCTGGCTGTCCGGGCTCATGTGTGGTCCTTTAGTCCTGTGGTTCTCAATCTTCCTAATGCTGTGACCCCTTAATATACTTCCTCCCATTGTGGTAAGCCCAACTATAAAATTATTTCACTGCTAATTCATAACTGTAATTTTGCTACTGTTATGAATCGCAATGTAAATATCTGATATGCTGGATATCCGACATGTGACCCCTAATGGGGTCATGACCCACGGGTTAAGAATCGCTGCTTTAGTCTCTTCCTCCAAATTTCCCCTCTTGCTCCCAGGTTTACTACATTGACCCCTGACAACGCTCCCTGTATCATCTCCTCCCCTGCTTTGAGCACCACAAATGACCATGTGGCAGACAGCACAGAGCTTGGGGAGGGCGGTAGGGTGGGGGAGCGGGGGAAGCAAGAGCTTAAAGGAGTGCTTGAAATATCTGGTCCACCAGGACATTCTCCACAGTTGAGTAGAGAGCGGGATCTGACTTTCACACAAACTTTGGTGCCTCATATTTAACCATGTCCCCTGAATGGGGACGTCTGGTGGCACTCAGGAAGGATAGATAGCAGGCTACCAAGAAGAGACTTGATACTCTATGAGCATATACAGGGGGAGGAGGTCCCCCTCAGTCACAGTCATAGGGGAGGGAAGTAAGAGGAAAATGGGAGGGAGGGATGAATGGGAGGATACAAGGGATGGGATAACAATTGAGATGTAATGTGAATAAATTAATAAAATATATTAAAAAGAAAAAGAAAAGAAATATCTGGTCCACAGCTCTGCCCCATGAGACGGATTTTCTTTAACTATGGAGTAGACCTCACAAAACAAACATTGAGAGGTCCTTCATAAGCCTCCATAAAATAGCAGAGATCAAGCTTTCTGCCCCCCCAGCCCTCTGTATGCCATACACCCCCATTCCTCATGGGCATATAATGACTCCTCCACTTTTAGTGGTGTTCAATCTGGCCTGTGCTTGGAGTTGCCAAGGGATCACTAAAGACGGCCGCTGGCTGACTCCAGCCCCAAGTGATTCCAACTTAATTGGTCTGGGTTGCAGCTTGTGGACATCAAGGATTTGTGAAATCCCCCAGGTGATGCTTATGTGCAGCCGAGGCGGGGAGCCACAGAATTACGGTTTTGAGCAAGGTTGTAAGTCTGTGGTCAACTGCCCACCTGGCCTCTTCCTCCTGGCTGCTGGTCACTAGCTAGCAAGTAGCTGTCAACAGTTACCCAGTCGTGAATGAAGGCTTATTATTGGTGTAAACTAATTTTAAAGGGGGAAAGGCCATGAACAACATCATGGAAAGCAAGAACAGAATCTTTTTTCATTCTTTCAGCTAGAAATAGCAAGTTTATTTAGATAAATCTCTGAACCACATGTTTTATCTGTGGGAATAACAATGGTGGAGCCAATAATTTGTCATGTGACAGATGACACGGTGATGGGTCTTCCGAACCTGATTTTCTTTGTTTTGCTGTCTTTCCCTGTCCTCATCTTCAACATATACACACCTGCAAGTCCCCTTCCCTGTGTTCTTTCTCACATTCAAGGCTTGTACGAGGCTGGATTTTTCCAAAACAAACAAACAATAACAACAACAAAAGTCTCCTCCCTGTTGATCTATCACAGAGTCCATCTAATCCCAGCACTCAGGAAGCAGAGGGAGGCGGACCAATGTGAGTTCGAGGCCAGCCAGGTCTACAAAGCAAGTCCCAGACAGCCAAAGCTACACTAGTTTAGCTAGCTAGTTTTATGTCCCCTTGACACATTTTGGGAGAGGGAACTTGAGTTGAGGAAATGCCCCCACTAGACCACCCTGTGCGCAGGTGTGTACTGTTTTTCTTAATTAGTGACTGATGTGGGACGACCCGGCTCACTTATAGGTATTTCCATCCCTGGGCAGGTGGTCCTGGATGGTAGAAGAAAGCAGGCTGAGGAAGCCATGAGGAAAAAGTTCGTTAGCAGCAGCCCTCCATGGTCTCTGCTTCGGTTCCTGCCTTCGGGTTCCTGCGTTGAGTTCCTGCTCTGACTTCCCTTCACAATGGACCGTGAGTGGGACATGTAAGCTGAAATAATCCCTTTCTTCCCAAGTTGATTTTGCTCACGGTGTTTTACCACAGCAATAGAAACCCTAACTAAGGCAGTTGGCAACTGTGCTGAGCGTGTGCTGGGTTTAGGTTGTACAGGAACACAAGGCCGGCTTGTGGTACCAGCTAACACAAGTAAACTTGGAGTGGAAAGTCAGGGAATGCATGTAGATCTTCACTGATTGACCCTCCCAAGTCCACCAGGAGCACTGTGAGGCTGACCACAGCTGACCTCACTTGTGAACTGTCCACTTGTCTAGTGTGTCAAGGTCTCTGTGGTCTGCAAGGCCCAGCCTTGGCATCTGCAGATACTGTGCTGAATAGAACCCACCCAGCGTCTGCCTTCAAATACAATTGCTTGCTTTCTGGGAGAAGACGGATTAGGGAGTCACTGGAATATGATGGGGATCTTTGTAAGTTCACACTTGGAAGCCCTACACCCAGCTTAGAATGAGGGACTAGGCTCTGAGAGGTGACTATGTCATGAAGGCAAAATTCTTGTGAGTAGGGCTAGTGTCCGTTTTAGAGGGGGCCCCCGAGACTCCCTAGCCCTCACCCTTTGAGGACACAATAAAAGGACATATACAAAACCGACACAGCCTTTCCAGCCCCTAGACCTGCTGGAACCTTGATCTTGCAGTTTATACTTCCAGAACTGTGAAGAATAATATTTGATGTATCTACACCACAGCCAGACTACTGTTAAGCATCCTGAATGGAATATGATAGAAAGGTGCTTCTGAGAAGTGAGGGGTAACAAGCCCCTGAAACAGGGAGGCAGCTCTGGAGCCAGGTAATTGGTAGAGGCTAAGAATTATGAGGTTTGTACTAGAAAAAAAATTAATGAGTTTATGAAGAGAATGGAGAATGGCCTTTGTTGGTCTGCGTTCACTTGGAGCAGCAGTGGTCCCACGCAGCAGCCAGGACAGGCGGCAGCAGCTCCAGCTTCCTTCCCAGTCTGCATCCAGAGGCACTCAACAGGCCTGGGTCTGTGTGCTCCTCCCTGGGCATGGGGCTCCGCCGTTCTGGGGTGCAGGGTTGTTGCATTGTCTCCTCCTCTCCTGCGAACCCGCTCTGCACTCCGACCAGGAACTCCAGCAGCTCCAGCGGCCATCTGCCTTGGCTCCTGCAGGATAAGATGCCAGAAGAGGAGGAGGAGGAGGAGGAGGAGGAGGAGGAGGAGGAGGTTAGTGTAGGAGAAGCAGCTGGCTGGGGATTTAGGGCAGGAGGCCACCTTGTTGTTCCAGAATGCTCTGTAGTCCTTCCTTGGGGAAAATGCCCTGGGGCAGCCAACAAAGACCTCTGTGCTTGCAGCCTCATAGTTAATTTGAAAGTCTGGACAAGAGTGCGAATAAGCCACTTGGGAGCTCATCTCATGAAATTGGAATCTGTGGTTGCATGGAAGATAAATAGCAGAAAAGGCAGGAGGCATACTCCTCTGGGAGGAGGATGCTAAGCCATTGGAAGGTGTAAAGAGTAGAACTGTGGCCACCCTGGGTATCCAGGCAGAGGTATAGCTGGAGATCTATTCTGCCTGTGAGTTTCTAAGTCAAACTCATCAGAGTTTGTCCTGGGGTAGGACAGATTGTCAATACAAATTTCCAAATGCTTGCATTGCGTGTGGAGTCCAGAAACCTAGTGCACTGGACCACCCCACCCAGGGCAGCAGGATCCCCTGGCTATGTCTCTGCAAGTTCCTCTCCCCCAGGAAGGTTAAGGTTTTGACTATATGAGAACTTATAAACTAATCCAAAGGAGGCTGTTCATCGTTTTCTCTCATGATTTCTTTTTCCTAAATTAAATCTTCCATGAGCCCCACATGTAATTTGGATGAAAGCGGATCAAGTCTATTGAAACTAAGGTGACTGTTGGGCTCACCCCCCTCCCCTGGGGCAAGTCCTAGCACCCTAGGGCTTCTCAGATCTCACTGTGAGCATCATTGGATTAGATTATCTCTGACTCCCTTGCAGCACTGTAATTACACTCCCTGATGGGTCAGCCACAGCAGGAGACTCCGTCTCCATTTCTCCCCCCTCTGGGACTCCGTCCCTGTTGGCAAAGGTTTGCTGGGAGAACTCCCGGGGACCCTAATGTGTTTCTGTGGAAGCTGACAGATTTCGCTGCCTTAGATTTCCTTGCCAGTTTAATCTCTGTCAGGCTAAAAGTTCAGTGAGGTGGCCGTGAGGCCACCTGATGTCCACACACTACTTGGAGCATTACTGGAGCTCCTTGAAATGCTGCCAGTTAGCTCAATGTAAGCAGAATAAATGCAGAAAGACTGAGCCTCTGGGTACAGCTTCTCGTCCCCTACTCTGACCCAGATCACTGGCACCCTGCCCCTCCTCCACAGCCCGTAGTATCTGCACATGGCTCAGCATGACTGTCACAGTGTCTTGCCTCTACCCTGTGAGAAGACTGTCTTCTCTATGTTGTCACGGACCGTTTTTGTTTGTCACTTGCCTATCTTTGCCCACTGACACTTTGAGAACTCTTGTTCCCAAGATTTATACATGACTGAGATGGTCCGTGATGCTACATCTCTATGCTATGTGGGCCAGGCCCTAGAAAGAAAATAATTAGAACAGCCAAGTCAATGATCATACCTGTGCCTTGAAGTCAGGCCCGACTGAAATCCATGAACTAGTTAGCCCATGCCCACTCCCCATGCCTGTAAGCCATTGCTGCTGAGATTGCTTCAGGGTCTCTACTCTTATTCAGAACTTTGAGGACAGCATAGCATGGGACAGGCTCAGAAGTGGCCATGGAGTCAAGATCGTGGGTCCTGGCATCAGACTTCCTGGGTCCAATTCCCTGGCCCTCCATTCTCCTGCCACATGACCTTCAGCAAGCTATGAAACATTCGTTCCTCCTGCCCCAGGCTCCTCATCTGTGGAGCAATGGTACCAAGAGCATTTACCTCATAAGGCTCTTGTGGCAATAGTTCAGCTCATACACGGGGTGCGCTGTTGTGATGCTGGCTCAGAATGAAGAAGCCACTAGTTCTGTTCAGTGGCCTTTGGTCCCTTTGGGAAAGTTGCCTGGATATGGGGGCTGCAACCTAGGACATACCCTGCTGGTGCAACCAGGAAGATCTCTGAGCTCTGGAGCTGGGCTTGAGCAGCTCAGAGCATCTTTCCCTCCCCCACCCCACGCCCCAATTCACCAATTCCCAAACAGCTAAGTAATGGCTTCTCTAGCTCCAAGGAGACAGCACAGAAGCTGGTTGTGTGGCCTTTATTCTCTGTGACTGCATTTCTCACATTTGGGCTTTCCCTCACCTTCCTGCATCTTTCCTCTCAGAATTTCTCCTCTGGATCGCAGGTGGCAGGTTTGAACTTAAACTGTTTGTTCTTGAACAAAGGAAAAATTCAGAGAAGTGGCCATCCAAGGTATACTCTGCACCCGGCATGCAACAGCTTCTCCCTTCTGCTTAGTGGCATAGAACTCGCCATGTGTCTTAGCTGGTTTGGTCCTCAACACAGCCCGTGAGGAGTATGCTGCTATAGTTTCATTTTATAGCACGTGCTTACATGAGGATCAGAGATGCTCGGATTCAAAGGCATGTTTGACCTTAAAGCTGTGCTGCCCTGCCTCCCACTTGGAGATACTCTCTCAACAAGGGCGTGATAACCCACTATTATCTCATCTTAAAGCCAGATCAGCTAGACGATCACCCTTGAGCGCTAAGGAAATTGCTGTCTGGGGTTCTTCCCAGCCAAGAGGAGTTGGATTATTTTCAGCTTCAGCCTAGAAACTCTTCATTATGTTGTCTTCCCTAGTCTAAATCAGAGGCACAGAGATCCTTAGATTCTTAGCTCTTGGCTTCCACTAACCTAGTCCTTTACTACGGAGACAGCTGGGTCAGGCTTTAGACTCCTAGTGAGTCAGAAGGCTACATGCTTTGTCTATGCTCTACATATGGCTGTTCACTCAATGGATCCTACTCACCCACTCTATGTGCCCATGGGTTATCATGGACACAGTACCTTTGATTTGTCCATCCAGACTCTTGCTCTATGTACGTGTCCTTCCATAAAATAGCCAAATGAAACTGCTTTATACATTGATTTTTGCAACCCATATATGCTGCCTTCATTCCATGTATCATATAAAAGTAGCTTTGTATGTCTCATAAGCTGAGAGCTTAGGAATTAGGGTATGCATTGATTCTATTGGAGCTCACCAGGCCTGGCAGCATAGACCTGGAATCCTAGCTTTTTGAGAAGCTGAGGTTGGAGGACCCAGGTTCAAGGCCTGCCTGGGCAACTTAGTGATGTTTATCTTGTCTCAAGATAAAAAGTAAAAGCAAAGCTGAAGTATTAATCTGTCATATAGTACTTGCCTATTATACACAAAATCCTAGATTCTCCCCAGGAGAGAGAGAGAGAGAGAGAGAGAGAGAGAGAGAGAGAGAGAGAGAGAGAGAGAGAAACTAAGATGGAACCCATTGAGCTATAATTTGGTATACCTCAATGAAGAGTCTTGATAGCAAGAAGAAAATGGAAGAGCTATCAAACAGGGCACATGAATGACAAACTTTTGTCTGTGGATTCCTCAGGCAGTCAATGACAGAACCCAGAAAGAGAGGCTAGAAATCCCCAAGGTTCCTTTGACACTGTCTTCTCAGATTCAGGCCAGGCTAGGGCAGAGAAAAATGGCTCACCCTCCAGCAACATCTGCTCACAGGCAGGGCCTTGCTGCCCCACGCTACACTGACACTGGCAGCTGGTACCCTGGAGTATGGGCACTCCATTGTTGTAGCACGGCCCACAGCGGCAGGCACTGAATTCCATCAGGTACTGGTCCAAAGCCCGGCGCAGGTTCTGACGTTTGGTCTCCAGAGGTCCCAGGTTTGTGTGCTGTAGCAGCTCATGGATGGGCTGCATCTGCAGGTGCGAGAAGAGCACAGGGCCCCTCCTTTAGCTCTGCCCCCCTTCTCCTAGCTCAAGAGGCTTCTGGAAAGCCTGCTGCAGAGAGCAGATGTCCAGTTTTCTCCTATCATCCAGGATCTTCAAAGCCATTCTGTGACTCACAGATAAGGAACTGGGGGCTCAGTGTGTCCGTGTGATGAGATCAGAGTCACACGAGTGTTAAGTGCAAGAACCACTCCAAACATGGTTTCAAACACCTCTGAAACTGATGCTCTCCAAACTCAGGAGTAAGAAGAGCACCTAGAAGCTACTGCCCTAGCCGACTCCCTTGTTGCTTCCAGAACTTTAAGAAGCCAGAACCATGTAATACAGTCTATGTATTCAGGTATGGTTTCTGGTTTGATCTGTCACCCTTTAACACAGGCATCTATAAAGGGAGTTTTGTCGCTTTTGGAAGCAGCTCCCTTGATGATGAAGTGCAGTGGCGTGTGGGTGGATGAGGGTCCTTTCCCTGTGAGGTAGCCAGGGCTTCCCAGCCTCCATACTGGTGACAGAAGTGCATTGTACTGTGAGAGATAAGCTGTGTGGCAGCATCACTGGATTTTCCACACTAGATGCCTGAGATACCCTTGTCCTGAAAACCAAACCTGTCCCATGCCGAGACTAAATGTCCTCAGAGCAAAGCTGCCTAGGGCTGAGAAGTGGCAGGAATAGTGGAGAGAGGACCATTGTTTGCTTTCCAGCTGTGGGATCTTTGTCATGTGACCCACTGTACCTCCCTTCTTCATCTGAAAATGGGAGTCAACACCCCACCTTCAGGTTTTACTGTGAGGATCCAGGGAGATGGGGTCCTCTTTTCACTTAGGAAAAGTGAAGTGAATGTTACTTGCTGCCTAGCTGTGTGGATGGGAAACTTCAGGTTTCCCTCTGAGCCTGGGAATGGAGTCTACTTTCTAGAATCCTCATGACCCAAAGTGAATGTAAGGTAACAGTGTAAGAGACAGGATAACACACAACAACATAACCATTCTCCTTAGAAATGGTTTTAGCAAAAAAGCAGAGAATGCTGGGAAAATGGCTGAGTGGGTGAAGTGTTTGCTGTGTGACCTTGAAAACCTGAGTTGGACTCCTTAGCACCCATTAAAAAGCTAGGCCCAGCAGCCAGCTCCTGTAAGTAACTTCAGCACTGGGAGGCAGAGTCAGGATTGTCTTGGAGACTTGCTGGCCAGTCACCATGATCCAAGTTCTGTGAGAGAACCTCCCTCAAAAAATAAAGTGAGAGCAACAGAGGAAAACTTTTGGCATTGGCCTTTGGCCTCCAAACACATTTTTCAGGGATGATCCCAACATACCACACACACACACAAATGCACACACGCACACACGCATGCACGCATGCACGCATGCACACATACACAGGGAGGGAGGGAGGGAGGGAGGGAGAGAGAGAGGGGGGGGAAATACTGTGCTATTACACTCAAATTACTTCTGGTTGTCTTTAGTACCTTTGCAATGCTTTGTATTTGGAGAAAATCATAAATGAAAGTTTTCTGTGGGCCTTTTGTTTTCCAGGGGAGGGACTAGAGGGCCCAATGGGAGACACAGTATACCCAGGTCAGATAGAGCCACCCTGGGTCAGTCAGAGGTCAAGGACAGGCACGTCATAGAACTTTGGTGGATTCCTGGAAATGTGGACAGAAGGACTCATGGCAAACAGACCTTGGTGGGTGGTCAGAGGCCGTTGTAGAGGCCTTCAAACAGGGTAAGCAAGGATTGGCCGGAGCCCCAGCCGTGAGAGAGCACTTACTGGAAGGTGAGGGAATTGCACCCATTGTTGGACATGAGCACAGATTGGGCTGCCAGGGTTTTAATTAAAGGAGACTCTCAGTTCCTGGGAAGGCCAGTCCCACAGGGCAGCTTCCCGTGACCTTGAAGAAGGGTCAACTCAAGTCCCTCTCCTCCTCCTACAACCCTCAGCAAATGCTCCTGGAAAGGGCTGGTTGTTTTTAGGAAGACAGAAAGATAGAGAAGGAAGGATCTCAGAAATGTAGGGCTTATAATTTAGTGGCAATGGTCTTATCCCATTTTATAGGTAAGTAAACAGAATAAGAGAGGCAAGCAATGAAGTGGCACCATATGAATGAATGCACATTTAACACAACACGTATTAATATATAATAAAGCAATATGGCCCATGGAGTAACCTCATCTGCTACAAATAAAGAGTTACTATTGATACCATTTCTACTTTGGGTAGCAAATAATTCCTACCTGTGTCTCCTCTCCTCTCCTCTCTTCTCCTCTCCCCTCCCCTCCCCTGCCCTTCTCTCCCTCTCTCTCTCTTTCTCTCTCTCTCTCTCTCTCTCTCTCTCTCTCTCTCTCTCTCTCTCTCTAATCTATCATTTCTTTTTTGCAATTGACCAAGGTTACACCAGAAAAGATGTATGAGCCATGATGCAAATCTCTCTTCTTCCCTCCTTCCCAAACCCCAGACTCTTTTCCCCACAGAGAGTTATAGTCTTCACATTTGGACCTCACCTTCCCCCTTGGAACGTTTGCTCAAGGCAAACACAAGTTCACATCTTGACTGAAAAAGCTCTGTGTGTGTTGTTTGTGTGTGTGTGTGTGTGTGTGTGTGTGTGCGCGCGCGCGCGCATGCACCCACGTATTCTCCTGATATCAATTTTACAGTTTTTGCCCAAATCACTAATAGCTTGATGATAGCAATTTTCAGACCTATGTGAATTACAGGTGCGTGAAAGTGGTCCCTTACTTATTGGAGAAGAAATGAAATCAAGGTTAACCCATCTGACCTTATTTCTTTGTAAAAAAAAAAAAAAGTGGGGTGTTAAAATAGAGTTTTAGGTTTAACTGTTGTGATGTCTTAGAAATATCTATTGGTTTAAATATGTAATATCTGTATGTTTAAAATCATGTAAAAATGGCCACAGATATAAAGATAAGTGTTGGGACAGCAATAATATTTTTCATAAAGTTAGAAATAACAACCCTTCTAAAAGGGCTAGTTTGTATATTAGCAAAAGTAATTTGACAGCTAGAACAACCCAGTTTGTAAGGTTAGGAGTGAAGCCAGTTTTTTTTTTTCAACTTTGTTGGCATGTCACGTCAGAGCATTCTTAGCTGGGGGGTTGGTATGTGCTGTGTGAGCTGCTTCTCGGGATCTCTAGCTTCTTCCTCTAAGTCCCCAGAGCACTGGCCTTGTCCCATTGCTTGGCACCAACCTTGCCATATTTCCCCTGGGCAGCAAAACCATCCTACCCCATAGCTAGGAACTGGTCTTTTAAGGAAGGTGCTAGGCAAGAGGCAAATGAGAACTGGACACACAGTGCATGGGCCTGAAATCGAGGCCCTGTCGTATGGATACTATCTGGCCCTAAGCACTTCATTTAGTTTCTTTGGGCTTGGTTCCTAATCTGTTCCATATTTATTGCCTGCCCCTTTAATGAAAATGTGGTACTTCGCAGGATGGAATATTATTCAGCTGTTAAAAATTAAATTTGCAGGGAGATGGGCACATATGGAAATTGTAATAGTAAGAGAGGTGATCCCTTCCAAAATGCATATTCTCTCCCATCATATGTGGCTAGCCATGAAGGTAGATGTTTGTATATGTAAATAGCTGTGAGTATGGGTAATATACAAATACTTATAATGGGGACCAAGAGAAGGCAATACTGGGTGAAGAGAAAGGGCACATGGGAATTGAAGAAAGATATTAAAGCTAACTTTTATCTAGTTTTCATGGAACATGTGTGGATGCAACTCTCCATGTAGTGAGGTAGCAAGAACCATTCTTGTGTTGCAATAAAATCCACCATGTGTTCTTCCTCTGCGGAAACAATTGTGAGAGTCAGGTGTTCTCTTTGTGTTCCATCGACCATGGTTACCATAGGAATTAAACATGACTAGTCACTTAGTACAATTGTCACATTGACTCACTTAGAAAAAGTGATTTTTTTTTCCAAATTTGCTCTGGTGGAGGAGTGCTACAACTTGCAATTTTTCTTTCTTTTCCTCTGCTTAAAACTATGGCAAATCATTCTGTTATAGTGTTATTTAACATGTAAATTGTATTGCTATTTATTAACTACAGTTTTTTTTAAAGTGTATCACCTCTTAATGTACCAGTGTAGTTTTTAAGTTTGTGCAAAAATGTAAGTTTACCTTTCATGTCTTACCCTGCAAAGCATCTGAGCCAGCAGTGGTTACCTGGGCCCTGAACACACAGTAAGTTACTTACCATCTGTCCTGTGAGTCTGGACTAAAGTCACATCTTTCCTGTAGGCAAGTTTGGGCAAGAGCACCAGTTCAGTGTGCCGTTACATTTAATCTTGTTGTATGATGGGCTCATAATAAGAAATATGAAATGATCTGGTCGGCTTCACTTTCATTCCTTATAGAGGTAGGGTTCCTTCAACTGCGAAAAGGCTTACCTCAAAATCGATAACAACAGGGCTATACTTTAATGATCTCCCCCAGGACCGGTATGTAACAATGCTGCTGTTTTGTGTCAAGCCACCGCCCTGGCCAGAACTTCCACCTTGCACCCGAGAAATGATGTTCACCACCTCCAATTCTGTCTCCTTATTCCTTGGGTCTATCAAAAAAAAAAAGATATTGTTAGCTTTCTTCGCACCCAAACCAAAGGACTAGATGGCAAGTTCCTCGGATGAGATGTACAGTAACTCTGCTCCTGAGAGCTAGGCTCTTCTTCTATTTACTGTACCCAATAACAGGCAGGATAGGATGGGCAGAATCTTCACATCCTCTGAGTGTAACGGACATGGAGAGGCCAGCCCAAGCCAACACGGACAATAAACAGCTGGGAAGGTCAATGGTTATTCATCCACTCATTCCATCATGGGTCCCCAGTGCCTGCTTATTCTCATAGTTTCTCTCTCTTTCTCTCTCTCTCTCTCTCTCTCTCTGTCTCTCTCTCTCTGTCTCTCTGTCTCTCTCCCTCTCTCCCTCTCTCCCTCTCTCCCTTGCTCTTGCTCTCTCTGCCATATTGCAGATGCTATGACAGATGTCCCTGTAGTACTCAGTGCAGACACTAAGAAGAAAGTAGACCAACGGACTAGTCAGGGCAAAAAAAAAATGCATTGTTGACAAAGTGAGCATTTGCCAGGTCAAGGAGAGAGTCTGAGATCTTATCAGAAATGGGTGATTTGGCATAATATCCAAGACATAGGTAACCTAAGCAATGTATATAACTTAAGTCTATTTAGTGTGTGCTTCATTTATTACATTAGAAGCTGTGTTCATAATCCTTTAGTTCTCTGTCCCTCACCTGAAAAATTAAGCTTGATTTGTTTTTGACAGATGAGTGAGTGAGTGAGTAAGTGAATGAATGAATGCATAAACACCGACACTGATGTTCAAGATATGTTGACTCCCTGTGAACATTCTTTCACTGGTCATTATTCCTTGACCTTGGACTTAGGGTTCATAATTTCTTCTCCTGAGAGACTTGCCTACTCCCTCCGCACCATTACCTGATGAGATGACAACAGATCCTAGCTATACATCCCTTGTCACCCCATTTCTTGTTGGGGGTCTTTGTCTAGCCCTTGAAAGCTAGGAAGGATCCTTAGACGGTTGAGTGTTTTGGAGATGACTTTGGGACAGGGAGGTGGAGCCAAAACGGAAGACACTGTGCACAAGGCATGGCTTCGAGTGCTTTGCATCTGCAGTGTGACTACGGAAAGACATGGAATCAGCTGGCAGAATAGACTCATTTGTATGAATGGTGTGTCCCAAGGAGGGACAGGCTTCACTCCTGGGAAGACCCACTGATAAGGACTTGCCAGAGTTGCCGCCTCCCGTCTTCTCACAGGACCGTCCTGATAAACTTCCTCCGACGATGACAGAATCCCCATACTCCAGGCCCGCTGACCCTCCAAGGCATTTTTGAACATCTTTCACAGTGATACCTGCAGCGGGAAGACAGAAACAAATGTGCAGCGATTTGGAAGGACAACTGCCATGGTGCAACCAACTCAGGCTAGGAAAAGCTTACTCCAACTCTGGAGGCAGAGTGGGATGCCTTGAAAGTGTCCCTTTTCTCTCCTGCAGGACGGCCATCCGAGTACCTGTAGGAATGGGGAGGGGCTGGCACTGGGCATGTGAGTTGCTCTGGATCCTGCTTCTTTTTCCTTTGCCGTTCTCCTCCGAGTCGCCTTGAAGCAATGGATCCAGGGCATCCATTTCCATTCAGCGCTGGGCTCCTCACCCCAGTTTGCACAGGATAGCCCTCGAGGCCAGTGCTGGCTTCCCTCCCACTTCACCCCTCCTGGAGTCTACCCAAGCTCCTGATCAAATAGTATTTACTTCACTAAGTGTTTTTGCAACAGAATACTCCATATTCTCTTTTACTTGCACCTTTGTCGCTGTTCTTATTCAGAAGTTCAGTCATTTCCACCCCCCCCCCAAGAAATGTCTAATAAAAGAGAGAAATAAGTGAATATCATGATCCCGTGGGAAGAGAAGGGAAGAAAGCTTACGACTTCAAATCCCAGCTATTGACACCCTCTGTGAACTCTGCAAAGGGCCGCCATCCCACTGGCCTTGGTTTCTCGTTTATAGAAAGAAGGGTTTCTTCTCCTCTGGGCATGTATCAGCTGGTGCCCTCTGCGACACTATCAATATCAGTTTCTGCACACCTCTGGAACTGGGAGTGAGTGCCTGGAGGAAGACACGCTCTCAGCTGCCCACTTAGCACCAAGTAAAGGGCTTCTTCTGCTGTTTCCACGGAAGCACTTCTAATTTTTAATGCATAACGAATTGATGAAGATTTAGTATGCTTAATTGTTTTTTATTTTTATTTTTTTTAAAGTGCTTCAACAATGATAAGCGAAAGTGGATGAAAAGAATTCACAGGCAGAGTGACTGCTTCCGTGAATGGTGGAGTGCTGCTGAGCATGCTGCCTGATGAATCGGGCCTGAAGACTGCTGGGAAATGACTGTGCTCCTGAGGGATCTGCAGACGCCATGCTGGGAGAAGAGCATCCGGTCTTGCTTTGAACCCTGAGACTTGTCTGCAGTGGCTTTGCCTTTTTGGGGTGCCAAAGCACGGCACCAGACAGTAAGTGGAGGACTGTGACTCAGAGAAATCACAAGACTGAGAGCTACAGAGCCTTCAGACACTCGGCCCACACTTCTCATTTATAGTCAAGGTGCTTATTGGCTCGTAAAGGTTAACTGTCTCACCTAAGGCCATGCAGCTGAAAGCAGGCAACCTACGATTCACCGGAGCATCTGTCTGGCTCAGAAGCCGGCAGCATTTTCACTATCCTCAGTTATTACGTCAGACTAATGCATCCTGTTCTCCGAGAGAAAAACTTAGTAGGCACCTGCTGTGTACCAGCCTGGCATATCACGTGCTGGTAATGTAGCCATCTTGAGTCAAAACTCCTGTGGGTCAGATAGGAATCTGATCAGCTAAAGCCCTATCCTTCTAAGGCTAGCCGGTGCAAAGTGAGTACCAGTCAAAGCAAATCTGTACCCGAGAGTTGCTTGCCGGAATGCAGCAGAGCTGATGGGAAGGGTCTTGGCAGAAACTGTGAGGGTATGCTACACACGGAAATAGCCACACAGAGCCCAGCGAGGCAGCACAGTGATCTGGGTGCCGTAGAGGGGCTCAACGCTGCATCCAAATGCAGGAACTGAAACTAATATTGTTAGCAAGGACTCAGGTGCAGAGAGATGGATGGAAAGGGGTGGAGAGGCATACCCGAGAGAACAGAGCAGGTTGTAGAGCTGGTGTGGGGAACCAGGCAGGTGGCCTGAGCTGCAGAACCCTCTGCCAATGTCCCACACCCGTCCCATTAGCCCTCGTTCGACTGCAGGTCTTGGCTTTGGGCCGATCAAAGAAGAATCTGCTTTAAGCTTTTGAATCCTGAACTTGTGAGCTCGTGTCACCGCACCCGACTGCGGATGAAATTGGGCCCCCATTTCTTTTCATTCTGAGTCTGTATTTGTAAGGAATTAGACATCTGTATTTTAAACAAGAATTTCAGATGACTCAAAAAGTGCGTTTGGAACAAATGGAACAGTGTGGCTCCATAGAAGAGATCTGGTAGCTCGTTCCAGGGCACTGTGGCACACACCGTGTCAGTGCCTCTAATAATGCCTTGCATAGGGAAACAGCAGCCAACTTCATCACATTTACTCAGAGTAAGAACTGGGAATACTTGGGGCAGGGATGGGGGGGCGGGGCCTGGGCGGAGGAGGGGGCAAGGGGCGGGGCCTGGGCAGGGGCAGGGGTTCTGGTTAATACTCAGGATTCAGAAACCTCTCTGGAGAATAAACGGATTCACTGTCTGAGACTCATTTGGGAAAGTTGTAACATTCTAACCTGTGGACAAAATACTAACCACGCGGGTACCACCAGGCATGTGAAGAGCTTAGTGGTCAAGGCCGAAAGTTCTGAATTAACTTCCAGTTTATCAGGGTGATGAAACCAGATGAAAATAACCTGAAGAGTGAAGGTGGGGTAGTCCCCTGCCCTGTGCCCCAGTTGAGAGAAATCCAGGATCTGATGAAAGCCCTGGAAGTGACGCATTCCTTCTGTAAACATTGCTTATCTATTAAAATTCCTTAGAGAAGAAGAAAATCCCCAATTTACGACACAGGGGACCATATGTCCTGAAGGAGGCCAGGCTGCATGCTCCCCTGACATGAGGTGCCTAAAGCAGTCCAACCCATTGAATTAAAGACGATCCTAACAGCTGCCACGCTGGGCGGATGAGGGAAAGGAGAGCTGCCAATCAACAGACAAGAGCTCTGTTATGAGCTCCCTGCGCAATACTGCTCCTATCGTTAACAACACTGTGTTATATGCTAGGTACTAAGGGGGTGGATGTCCTCAGTGTTCTTGTAACAATAAAGGTGCGCGCGCGCGTGTGTGTGTGTGTGTGTGTGTGTGTGTGTGTGTGTGTGTGTGATTACAGAGATAAGAACTCACATTGATGAACAGAAACTTCAGAAAGGTGGCCTTAGGCTCGACAGGAGAGCTACATCATGATGACCACATGACAAGCAGAGATGAGCAGCATCAGAGGCGAGAGAGCCCCCCTCGTGGGGAAGACCAGTCCGGGGCTGGCTGCCTGCCTATCAGCGGACTTGAGGTCTTCTTGGCCTGAGAGTCTTAAATCATACCACATGACTTCAGAAAAGCCCTGGAGGCAACTTTGATAAGCCTGTGACACTGTTGCACTGAGCACACTGCATCTTTGGCATAAAGAGGACCAAGGACATTTAGTGTGAGGAGAAAGGTAAACAGGCATGGAGGATGGCTCTGTCTGATATGGTGTAGCAAGTCCGAGCAGTCTTCCTCAGGGTCAACAGGAGGATGCTGGGTACAAGTGGGACAAGCAGCAGTCGGGGGGGGGGGGGGGAATGGCTCTAGAAAGCAGAAGGAGACCCTGTGGGCAGGCTCGTGTTCCCAGTAACAAAGCATCCTAGTCTGAAGGACTGACAAACTCTACAGGAAAAAAGAGGGACCCACCCCCCAAAGTTCCATCTCACTCTAGCCTGGCGCCAAGAAAGGGCTGCTTTAAGGTCTGCTTGGCAGCCCAGGATCTCAAGGAACATGCCCCTGGCCACTGTGCCTACTGTCTGTGTCTCTACTTGGCATGGCTGCGGTACAGGACTGAGAACAGTATGGGTACTGCAGAATCCACAGGGCTCTGGGGGAGAAGCAGGCAGCTTGACTTCTGCGACGCAGGAACATGGAGAGGCTCTGTCGTACTCAGATTAAAGGCATCAAGTGGAAAACAGATAGGTGTGATGCATTATTTATCTCTTCGCAACAAACAAATACCACTTGCGCGACTGTGATCTATCTGACGCGTTGCCTTGCAACACCGGCTGCCTGCAAAACAGTCTCTCCAAAGGAGGGGAAAAAAAAAGAATCTTAGTGTCTGTGCTGCCATCGCAGCAGTGGGGAAGATGGTGGCTGGGTTGTGGCTGGACTGGCTTGGCTAAGACGTGTTGCCTACCTCACCCGTCCTCTTTATGCTTCCATGCATCTGTCCAAACTCACGTTTGCTGCCAACCGCCTGCCGGCTGTGCGTGCCATGTGCCTCTCTGTGCTGTACTCCTTGTGGCGAGAAAGCCCACTTGTGCCTTTCCCTGAGCCTCTTCTGGCCCTTCTCTCGCTAGCTTTTCCCTGTTCCCTAGGGATCACCACACTACCTCTGTCCTTCCCTCTAGCACTGTGTTTAGCACACCCTAGAATTTTTTTTTTTAGCCTGTTTTTCTATTAGACTGAAAGTTACTGTTCGGCTAGGCAAAGGGGTGCTCAGGTACCAGCTAGTCCTCCCATTCCTAGACAATGCCATTAAAGCATTTGGGGAGCCATGTGTATTCTTGGGGAGTCATGTGCATTTTGATGGATTGTGTGTATTTTTTTTAAAGAAGATACAAACCAGAGCTTTGTAATAATCATGGTTAAATATTGGTATTTCATGAACTTTTCATCTGCTTCATCTCATCGTCTCTTTCTAACTGTCTTGTGCACAGTGAGGGTTTGACCACTGGTGACTCCAGTGGCTGAAAGTGAAAGTCTGAAGTCATTAGCTAGTAATGTGACTCTAATTTATTTAACCTTTTTATGCCTATCTTTAGGATGGGAATAATCATTTCTATTAGTCAATCCCTGAAAACATTGTCCAGCACAATGAAGTACTCAACGTGCCTTGGCTATTATTATTGGCCCACTCGCCCCAGGTTCCGTGACTAGCAAACTCAAGAATCAGGTCTTTGAAAGGTAGACATGTTTACCCAAATCCCCAAGTGCCTATGTCACCATACCAGTGCTGCCGTGCAGAGAAGCACTCATCACAAGTCACTGGGATCCCTGGTGGTCCTCAAAAAGAGCCTTGCAAAGGCTGCCCTCCAGTGACAGCGTCACTATGCAAGGAAACTCAGGGAAAGACAGCCGTGTAGTGAACTCACAGTGGCCACACTGGGGCTGCAGCCCAGGCTTCTGCCTAGCTGATGAGAGCTTGTCTTCAGATTCTCCATTGTGCATGATAACGTTGGCCACGACGAGGAGCCATGTGTGGAAGGCCAGGCTCTAAAGTGGAGACAACATGAGCTGGAATCCAACCACTGCCCGAGTCCTGTCTGGACAACGGTTTTACCTCACTGTGCTTCAGCCTGGCCACCTAGAAGGTGACCTTAGTACAGTCCCCTCGTGGGGCTGTGGTGAGGGTTCAATGTATTCATCCATGCCGTGTTCACCGCTCACAGAAAATGTTATTAAAGGCCAGTTGCTGCTGCTTATTCCTGGTTTGGGAAAGACTGCAGGCTACACTGAGGCCCTAGGTACCTGAGTCTCAGTATGGAAGATCTGAGACTAGAGGAGAAAGGTGGATTTGTGATAACAGGTTCTCTGCATCAACATGTAAGTAGAATAATCTGTTAGGATGTGAGTAAGTAGAGACAGTACAAGCAGAACCCAGGTTACAGATGAGTAAATATCCACAGAGGATAACCAAGGTACCCAAAGCCTATATTCTCTATGCCATGCTCTATAGACTGCAAAGCTAAGGGGTGGGAAAATTCATGATACCATCTCAGATTTTTCCCTTCAAGCATGAGGCGATTTTTCAATGATATTAGAAGTGGGATTTTAAAAATCAGGACAAAGTCAGAAGGATAGCACTGAGTGTCTCTCAGTTCCATGTGTGTATGCAAATGACTTAAGGGGAATGGGGACAGAGCCAAGACACCAGGAGTCTGTCAGTCAATCAATACCATCCATCACCGTGAAGCCTGGTTGTCATGGTAACTGGGGATAAAGCCTGGAGCTTGTTAGAATCCATCTACTGTCTGTTCAGGGTGACTGGTTGGTTAGCAGGCAAAGAAAAAGACCTGCTGGGCCATACCAGACTGCTTAGCCATGAATATAGAACTCTGCACAATCAAGTTTCTGTATAACCCCCCCCCCACACACACACACTGTCCCAAGGAGCTGAGGCCACCCTTTAGAAAAGCACTCATCTCTGCAGAGAATAAGGAAAGCTGCAAAGAATGTGTGCCCGGTATAGAATTCTGACCCACCCTCCAGTGGGGTTCAGCCTCCATCCTTGGGCAAGACTGTGCAAATCTACCAATAATGGGATGCGTATGGAAAGAGGTGCATGTCGCAGAGCACCACATATATGAGAGATGGCACAGAATCCCAAAGAGAATGTGAGAATGTTCAAGGATGCTGGTGTGTCTCACACAGCAACCTGAATTATGGACAGAGCCAATGCACACTTATATGGATGTTGGCCATCTTCCCCAGCATTAGGGACCCTCTGGTTTAATGTCCATCTTTTCATGTCTTTTGCAGCTGCCTATCCCCTCTGGCTTTTGAGGCCAACACTGACTTCATTTCCTGGCTACTGTTGTTATAATCCTTCCTAGCATAACCCGGACAGAAGGACAAGGCCTCCTCAACAGAATCTAGTGTTAGAAAGAACCTGGACACTGGCCTTCTATCATTCACTGTCCCCTACTTGTTGCTTTAGCCATTCTGATTCGACTCCCTGGAAAGGCTGAAAACTGAAAACTGGACAATGGGGGAAGGAAATGGGTTGGTCTCTCCTTTGTGCTTTGCCTGTCTCCTTCTATTCAAGTCTACTGTTCTAGGGACTGAACATTGCTCTAGGGCACGAATCTCTATGCTGCACCTCTATGTACCAGAAATTATGGGTGCTTGGTGCAGATTTACAGTCTATATGGCTGTCTTGAGCCTCCAGATTGCTCATAAAAGAGTTAGAGATTGCTCGTTTTCCAATTGTGAGTTTATTCCTTATAGTAAATCTCATTAATAATATATATTTTAGACAAAGTTCTAGATGAATATGTACTACTGATTCTGTTCTTTGGAGTGCTCCAATGAAAATGCTTCCCAGTGCCTGTCTTGTGGCTACTGGTGACTTCCCCTTATGGGTTTGGTATATTTTCATAAGCAGTGGAGCACACTATATTAAGGCAGACTTTTTATTGGCTTTTGGCCATCCCTAAAGGAAGAAGTACATCTTACTTTGAGATCCAGCCTCCACACCTTCAGCTAAATGAAGTTTCAGCACTTAATTTTATTTTGAGTGACACACATGTAGTCTGCATCCTACCATATTTTTTGTGGGCTGTGCATAATTTAATGCTGGTCATGATCTGACAATCTATATTCTGTTGTATTCTGTAGGTTCAGAGCTGAGGAGGTTACAGGATCCTTGAGACATCATAGAATTGCTGGTTAAGATTACCCTTTCCAAGACTGGCACCCAATTCCAGAGATACATAGATGCAAGAAACTGGGAAATTATTTTACATATCAGAACATCAGTCCTTTGAAAATTACATCTTTCGTTATTCTTTTATAAATGTCTCCTTGTTGAGTGAAATAGTGAATTTTAAGTTATTGGCCCAATGTCAATCTCTCCGCAAATATCCAGTAATTTTGGTTGGTCTTACTGCCATGTCTCTGGTAGTACATAACATCACAATGTATGGCAGGATGTATCAATGTGTGGGAAAAGGGATACATATTTGGAAGATACACAAACTCTAATTCAGAAGGCCTCAGATCAGCACTGAGTCACGTTCCAGTGTTTACTTAAGCTCTCTGGGCCTCAGCTTTCTCTCTATAAAATTAGAGGAAATAATAACACAATTCCTCATGAAACTATTACGGAGATTAATTTGAATTCCAGATGTGATTGTATATTTGCTTTACAAATATTAGGTGTTACTACATGTAAATATATTTTTATTAAAATCAAATACTTTGGTTGATTCTAAGTACCATGAATGAAAGTCTAAATCGTTAGCCACTTTGGGTGGTAACTCATTTGGCTGCCCACAAAGTAAATCATCCGTGACTATAATCAGGTGATTATAACAAAGAGAAACCCACTACCTTCTAGGAGCCCCCTGATGGGCAGGAACACTTATTAATCATGGTGGTATCTGGACAGTGCCTCCCATGTTAAGTGTGCTTAACAAATGTTTGCTTAATGGAGAGCTGAGGGAATGAATGAATAAGGAAGGCAGGAAGGCGGGAGGGAGAGCGAGTGAAGCAATAATTAATTCTGTCCTAGTGGCTTGCTCCAAGTTGTGCATTAGTGGTGGTCAGCTGGCCCAAGGACCCTGATGGAAGAGGATGATCAATGAAGGGTTAGATGAACTACACTCTTGCTGGAAGGGCCTTTCCAGGGTCACTGTTATCTGGCATCCATCAGGGTCAGGGATGATGGAGAGCGCGCACTGATTTAGACAGAGTTGTTAACACTTTGAAAGATAGTGAGGAGAATCCAAAGTGACCTTGACAAATGGGAAAAACAGACCTTCCCAAAACGGGATGAAGCTCTGGAGACAGAAATGAATGACCTTGATCAAAATAGAGGGCAGGTGGGGGAGGAGGCATGATGGCTAGGCTCCGGGTCTACAGCGAAAGCATCAGCCACTGCGGGCAGGACAGAGCGATAATGATTTCCCTTCTGTTTGAGCAATGTTTCAGTCCTGGCCAGCAGCACAGCCCTGTGATATGGGGTCTTCTTATTATCCCCACTTTACAGATGAGAGAACGGTTAAGATCACATTCAGAAGTTGGAAGGCTGAGAATAATAGCACAGAGTGACAACGGCACTGCCATGCTCAGAATGTAGCTCATCCCCCTGAAAAGTCTCACACGGAAAGTCTATTCTTGGTGTCAAGGTGTTGGAAGAGGGGTGGGACTTTCAGGAGTGACTGTGACAACAGCCGGCAGGTGTTCTCTAGTGGGTGGATTCATTCTCACTGGAGTTGAATTCTGTCTCTTCTGCCTAGCCCCTTGCCTTTTTGTTCTTCTGCCAAGTGATGGTGCAATGTGAGGTCTTACCTCTGGCAGGTGTTTAGACTACCTAGTCTTCAGAACCACGCATCCTACATCGATCACCTATATAAACTGTCTTGTCAAGTTTTCTGTTATAGAACCAGAAAATGGATCAAGGCAAACGGTTATTTCATAGCGCAAAAATAGCTAACACTCCTGAATCCTGAATGCCCCTAAGTCAGGCTCTGGGCCAGGTGCTCACATAGATCTTTTGGTTTCATATTTAAAACAAATGTGTGACACGCATTCTGTCAGTGTCTCATTTGGAAGAAAAAGAAAACCAGGATACAAAGACATTAATGAATTTGTCTGTGGGGCACGCAGCTGATAAATAGTGAAGGCACACGTGACGCCGCAACCCAATTCAGAGCTGACCTCAGTTGAGGAGTTGGGGGCCTAGTAGTTACCATAGCTGCCTTCCGGAAGTGACTGCAACAATTAGGGTTTCCTGAGTGCTTACTAGAGTCTGAGCATTACACTAAATGCTCTCTGCAAATAAGTTCACCCACTCCTCTCAACCATGAGGGAAGGATTATATAACCAGAACTTGGGTGAAATTGGATTTCAATGCTTAAGTAATCTACCCAGAGTGGCACAACTAAAAAGTATCTGGTCTCATGATCTTAACTGCTCAACTAAATAGTCATTTTACTATCTTGCTGTAAAGGGAAGAAACATCTGTTGAATGTCTACTATGTTACCATGTACATGAAATCATTCTTGAATAAATATTTTATTATCATCTTCATTTAGGCTTTGAAGTCCTGGTACAAAGAAGCCCAGTACTTTGGTCAGAGTCATCTAGAATGGAGGTTGCCCACCCAGGTGTTTGACTTTAATGTTTAGACTCTTTGCTACCACCGCAGGCCTGTTTCTTTATTCAGATGCTTTTAGTATCTGAGTGGTCCCAGTCAAAATCATAATTCACAACAGTAGCAACTGTCTGGATGGCACACTTCTCATAGTGACTTGCAACTGTTGCGTTGGCTAATTCTCACACTGGCCACCCTCTCTCCCTTATTCTTGGGATAGACTCTCTCCATGCAGCCCAAACTTGGCAGCCTTTTGCTTCGGTCTCCTGAGTGCCTGCACCACCACACTCAACTTGACAGTAAGCTTTGAGAGTTGTGATAACATTAGCGTAATGTTTTGACAAACAGAGTTCAGAGAAGTAACAACACTGCTTCTAAGCAGCAGACTCTAGGTGAGAGGCAAAGGTGCCCAAGGACAGGAATTCCATGTTAGCATGTAGCATGCTGCCTTTGATGGGGCCACAGGAGGCTTCTTTCTCACAGGAGGCCTTCCTTCTCAGCAAAGCATCAATAGCAATCATTTTCTGTAAGATCCTTGCAAAGCCTTCTTAATATACCCCAGACCTACAGAACTGTCTGTTTGGAAGGCTTCTGGTGTCTTAGTTTAACTTCTACTACATACAAAATTTTCCTTACAGACCTCCACAAACTGTTTAATTGGTGGAAAGCATTCTATTTTAAGCTGTATTTATGGGGCCAAAGTCACCAAAGCTGAAACAACTGTCACAAGTCCTACTAGCTAAAAAGAAGCAGACCACTGCCACATCACTCCCAAAGTCATTCATGGGATATCCATCCACCACTGATCCTTCCCTCATCTGAATGTCACTAGAGAGCAGAAAGTGGCCTAATCAGTGGCAGGAGTGAGCATCCATGAGAGGTGGAGCTAGATTGTAAATCTAGGAGAGGTGACTGATGATGCATGGGAAGACAGAGAAAGGAGACTACACGTGTTCACAGGCCGGGACTTCTAAGAAGGCACCTGGCATGAAAAGGCAAATGTAGATTTTTTAACTCAGAATACCTTAAGTATTTTTTTTACCAACTAGTACTAAAGAAATGCCTCTTTTCCAGGATCGTTGATGAATGATAAAACTCATATGAAGTTCGCACAGGGTAGGCGGCAACAGAGCCAGGAGGTCAGATGTCCACAGGTGCTTTGGAAGAAAGCCGACAGGGCCCACTGGGAAGGGAAAGGGAATTGGCACAAATGTGGACCACCTGGTATACAGTGAAAACATGGTGAATATGCTGTGTGAGTGAATATGTGAACAAACAAAAGCTGTGAGGAGAAGACAGAGGCAGGCCAGAGGGGGAGGGGACCCCTTACAAGGCCTACGAAGGTGAGCTGATGTCCATCCAGTAAGGAAGTACCAGAGGGATTAGCCTCACAGAATGAGAGGACAGCATCACTGAAGGATGAGCTGTCTCAGGGAAACTGTCTGCAACTCAACTACATTCCAGGCAAGCCGGAAAGAGAGCATGCTCCTCGCTCCTGTCAAAGCCCAGCCCAAGGACAAATGTTGTGAGTGTCACACAAGGAAAGAAAAAAAAACATATCCAGACCCATAAATTCTACACCACAGCTACAATGATTCCTGCAGTGGGTAGAAGGCTGTCACGTGCAGCCCTGAAGGAAGGTTTAGGATCACACTGGAGTCTCACATTGCCTCCCCCAAATGCAGTCTTCTCTTGATTTTTTTTTTAAATATATGGTTTCCTTACTGGGGGAAAAGTGTTTGATCTAAAGGACATATTAGAAGAAAACAGTCTTGTGCATCCTTTGGGACAAACCCAGAGAAGATCTAAGGCAAATCCAAGGACAAAGAAGTCCCCAGTGCAGGCCACAATGTTTACTGAAATCTTCCCATACCAAGGTCAGCCATGTGAGATAAGAGTGTGCACCACCTAGGATATCCAATAGAAACTGCACTTAATAGGATATAATTTAAAGTCATAGAGATCAAGAAGGTGAGAAGGGCAGGGACAAAGAAGAAGGAGAGAGAGAGAGAGAGAGAGAGAGAGAGAGAGAGAGAGAGAGAGAGAGAGAGACCTAGAAAGAAAGTGAATGCATGGTGCATGGTGGGGGTCAGAGTGGGAGGGAGCAGCCAGACATTAGATGTGGGAGAGGGCGCATGTGCTGCTGTTTGTCAAAGGGAAAGAAGGTAGCGATGGTTTTGTTCTTTGTAGGTTAATATGTAAATGACATTCTGATTTATTAGCGGTCTCCAGCAGATGAGGTGATGATTAGCACATTTCCATATTTATAGAAAAGCAACACTAACTTTTTGGATTTATAGAAATTCATCCCTTCACAAATAGCAAATTGTGCTATTATCGACATATGGCTTTCTATAAACAGAGCTGAGGTAATTATCCCGGGACAATTTGTCGGTGGGCTCCTTTTGAATATTAACCACTTTGGAAGCCCATCTCTGGCCTACATTATTTTAAAGAGGAGGGGGAACCAGATACCCCAGGCAACTCATTAGTAACCTAACACTAAAGATAGGAACCCAAACCACAAGAGAAACACCATGGGTCCAATGCCCTGAGGTCAGAGCCCTACAGCCTTGGGCAAAGTAATTCACCTCCCAGATGAGCCTTGGTGTTCTTGTGGCTAACATTTGTACAACACCATTCTCTAAGTGTTACTACAAAATTAAATGAGAATATAAGCAGTTAAGCTAGAAACGTAATAAATGCTCAGTAATGTTGATTCTTTTTCCTTCCTCCCTCACCTTTTTGAATGACTTGAAGATGGACTCACTTGAATAGATTTTGAAGCTCCTTTTACAATGATCCTATGCTGCCTATTTTGTATCTTAATATGACAGTGCACATATATACATCTTTATTTCACTAGGAAAGTTTTCCCAAAGCACTGACCTATCTTTTGTTCTTAAAATCTATTTTTTAATGTTCTATCCTTCGTTATTGATGTTATTTAAACATGTCCTTGCAATCCATGCATTGATTTTTGAAATCTGCTACTGCATTGCAACCCACAACTTGTGAAATAATGGGGGAGTGGGTACCATTATACCCTAGGCACAAGCATGGTAAATATTCAGATGTATACCTTGCATTATTTTTTAAAAGAGTACATGCATAGATGGACAAATTTCAGAATGAGCTGTCCTAGATCCTGTCTTGCTTTGCACAGCCACTTTCTCTTGGGCCTATATGAGCATTAAAAGGAAAGAAAAGGATAAGACGCATGATATTTGCTTTCAGTGAGATGTTGCTATCTAGATGGGAAACACATACTAACAGCTGAAAAGTTATTTCAGTTCTAAAGTGTGGGTCGTTCCTATGGATGGCTTGATGAAGAGGAGTGGCCAGCCTGGCATCTGAAAACTGGTCATCTGAACTTGGTTTTACAGTAGGGATTGACCTTACAACCTTAATCACCCGTGCCTTAGGGCAGTGGTTCTCTGTGGAGAGTACCAGAATTACAAGGGGAGCATGTGGAAATGCAGACTTCAGTAGAGTTTTCTGTGGTTAAGATTGGGGTGAATGCTTGGGAACCCACCTTCCTAATGAGTCATTGGGTAGTGTGATCATAGACCCTGAGCACGCTCCAATAGAGCTTCCTTCAGGTTTGGGGTGAGAGCTTGAAAGTCAGTCTTTCTGATGAGTTACTGGGTGGTGTGATGTAGCTGGTTTTAGACCTCAAAGTTAGAACCAATCTTATGTGGGTTAAATGAGACCCTGAAGGCTGTTGCTGTCACAGAAAGGCGGTTAGACACTATTTCTCAGTTTTTCAGGATGTTAAAAAGAACTAACATCATTTATCTAAGAAGTATTTATCTATCTGATAGCAACTGCTGACAGCAGAGCTTGGATGGGACAGCTTTCCCCCTGGAGACCATCTAGAAACTGGTGTCATAAGTTAAAAAAAATGAAAGTTCAGTCCACCACAGAAGGATGATGATAGAGTGAGAGGGCGGAAGAGAGAGACCGAGAAGGCGGAATTGGGGGGAATTTAAGTTTTTCACTGACCAAATACAAAGAATTTCCTTTACCAAAAACTCTATAGTCAAAACAAGTTTGTACATTTTGAATAATCAAACTCCCCAAATTCTTTATTTATGAAATGGTAAGTGTGGGGTTTATAGGAAGATCAGAGTTTAAGGGACCAAACCGGTCTCAGTTAAAACCCTCCCTGTGCCGTTTCCTAGCAAGATTCTAAGCAATCTTGCCTCCTTGGAAATGATGACACATTACCTCCATGTTGGAACCAGTACAGACCCTGTACAGCATGCTGCGCTGGTAATGCTCAACTGGCAACTTGACATAGTCTAGAAATAGGGCTGAAGTTTCAGTAAGAGCTTATGTAGACCAAGGTAGCGTATGGGTGTGTATTGGAACAATTATCTTGGTTATTTTAACTGAAGAGGGAAGACCTGCCTACTGTGGGTCAACTATTCCCTGGTCAGGATCTAGGAGTGCATCTGAGTGTGTATAAGTGTAAGCGTGAATAAGCATGCATTCATTCTTTTCTCTCTGCTTTTGACTATAGATGCAATTTGGCCAGTTGTCTCAAGGTGCAGCTACTGCCATTTCCCACAAGACTTGGAACCTGGAACTGTGAATAAATCCTTTCTCACCGAAGTTGCTTTCGGCAGAGTATTTCATCCCAGCAACAACAAATTAAAGTAAGACACACGTCCCTCTGTGTGCGGTGCCCACTGTGCCTGTAGCTATAGATCTACTTACCACTAGACTTCATTTTGTCTTTGTCAAGCACCAGAACATACTCATAAATGCCACCCATGGTTCCAGAGGTGATGTAGTGGGTGCCATAGTCGTTGATGAACTTGGCATACATGCCATAGTTGAACTGCTCGGGGAGCTCCATTAACGACTGCAGCATCCCTTCATCCAGCATAATATTGCGCCTCCTCATCTTAAAATGTGCAGTCTGTATCTTTGTAGACACTCTCATGAAGCGGTATCTCTTCCATCAGCATCCAAATGAGGCAAGGAAAAAACAAAAGAAAAGAAAAACATGTGAGATGAATACAAAAGGTCAGCATTCAGTAGCTGAAGAAAACATAAGCTCATCAACACATGTAATAATACATTGTTAGATTTAACAAGCATGTATTAGGTACCAACATAGGAAATGCCTCTCCCATGCGCTCCCCTCTGGGTTTTGCCATACCCAGGTCATGTTCACAGTAACTCTCATATGGGTTAGGTACTGAGTGGCAGATGTCTGGTAGGCAGATAAGCATACAAACCTTCCTATAATTTTTATTTTGCAGGAGGGGCGGGGGAGTCTTGTTTTATAAACCCTTAAGGATATGGCTGGTTTTCTTTAGTCCCACCAATCTATGTGTTTGGCTATATGTTCTAGGTGACCACGCAAAGGCTGGGGGAGGGGCAGAATCGTAGGCATTCTAGTCTTATAATGTAGCTCTATTCCCTTTGCGATGATGAGTCTGTGTGCAAAGGCGTAATAAAAAACAAACACCATCACCACCGATCAGACATTTCCAATTACACAGGCAAATTAAGGTTCAATTACTACTGTACTTTTTAATGCAATTAAGGTAATACGTGCTCAGTGTGGATTATGGAATAGTGCGAGACACACAGACTTTACGTTTTAATACCTTCTCGTTATACTTGCTTAACTTCTTCATGAATAAAGAGTCATCGGACCAGGATACCCTCCCCGCCAGCACTACAGGAGTTTTTGCTGGGCCTATGCCAAAGGTTATGCCAGTTGACTTTGAGTTGTCATCTTTTATTTTAGAAAAAAGTTCATTTACATCATCATAAAACTCAGAGGAGATTAAAGTGTCTGCCAGGGCCTGAAAAGAGAGAGCTAGAGGTCAGTTGTGTGCCTGATTCTCATATACGCTGTCAGAGTCTTTGCTCCCTAAGATATCTGAGGATTCCTTTCGGAAGCTAATCCACGCAGCAGATTGGTGCTCACCAAAATATAGGATACCCAGCAATGTTGCTTGACGTCAAGTGGAACTTCTAAGCTATTTCCTCACACACAACACACACACCTGCCTGTTCCTGCATGTAGACAATCGTGTGAAAACAGTAATTATGCTCAAAGCATAGGTTTTCTTTTTATAAAGGAGGGCTGCTGGCTTCTACTACAGAGAAATGCTGGAAGCCATGACTGGGCAGTGACCTGGGTGGAAAGGGCTCAAGAAAAGCAGGTGACAAATGATAACCCTAGTAAGTGGCATTTGGAGCTGCCTACAAATGTCCAGCTATTTCTTCTGCTGCACTCAACAAGGTTTCATTTCCAAGCTGACTTGAACCATGCTGGTGTCTTATCCTATATTTGGGCCATAGAAGTTCAGCTTCAGAGCTTGGGACACCAAGAGCAAGTACTGCAGCAGAGCCTTCATCAGAGTGAGTCCCTGACGGTCTGTTCTTGGACAGATGGACAGACACATTAGCATAAAGTCTTCAGAACCCTGTGGCCACACCTATACTAGCCCATCCTGCCTGGCACACAGACCCCGAATCTTCCTTGAAATTAGGAAAGTGGCATTATCAGTGTCTTTCAGCTTAGCTCTTCAGAGGTCTGATACACTATAGAGGTGACTACGGACTGGAAAAACAAACTTCTTAAAAAAACAGCCTCCATATGGTTGTCAGTGTCTCCTGTCAAAGCTTTTAAGTATCTTGGGAGTGGAGAGGGTGTTTCTAGACACTATCTCACTCCAACTGCCTCTGTAGATGTGTGCATCTCTAAGGTACATGAGTCCATATATACAGTGTATATGTCCACTCTCCTAAGTGATGCCCAACCTGGTCTTAGTTTGGGCAGATCTGCTGAGAATCTTGTCCCTGCCAACTGTGGCCGGACAGCTTTGGGACTGAAACTATATTCCTTTGTGTTTTCTTCCTCGTATCTGAAAGGGGCACTGACATATGTGTTTCATGTTACTGCTATGAAGATTAAGGGGAGAACTTACACATAAGATCTGGCCACGGGCAGCATGCTTTCGGTGAGACTGCAGTGTGAACACCTCCGTACTGGCTGAAGGTAAGAAAAGGGAGTGGCCTTGAGCTGTTCTGAATCTTACTGGAAGCCACATGGTGCTCTGAGTGACTGAGGAACCACAGGGGTTTAGAAATGGAGGCTGGAGGCCATCAACAATTTGCAAGCCCTTTTGAGTGTGTGTGTGTGTGTGTGTGTGTGTGTGTGTGTGTGTGTGTGTGTGTGTGTGTGCGTGTGTGCGTGTGTGTGTGTGTGTGTGTGTGTGTGTGTAGCCCAGGCTGTCCTGGAACTAGCCCTGTTGACGAGGCTGGCCGTGAACTCACTGAGATCACCTACCTCTGCTTCCCAAGTGCTGGCGTTAAAAGTGCATACCACCCCCGCCCAACTGCAAGAACACTTTCTAAAAAGCAAAATCATGTTAAGAAAAAAAAATTATGAAAATGACCGCTATAAGTCACTCATGGTGAAGCATGCGGAGGGGACGTGTGTCAGAACTCCACCCATCTGTGTCCTACTCCCACCTGACAGATTGGGCGAGCGCCCAGGGAGCAATGGCAGATGAGTTGTTCACAGCCTTTTGTAGTTAATAGTTTAGCAGAGCCCCATCTTTGAACGAGACTGGAGGAGAGGGCCCAGATCTGTTTCACCGGCTTGGGAATGGAGCCAAGACTGAGCAGTGGCTTGCTATGTTCATGCTATGTTTCTCCTACACTGACATCTCATAGCCCTCAACACTGAACATACATGTGTAAGGGGTATGAAGGAGCCTTCAGTCACCACAAGCCCTATGAAAACTAAAAGCCTTCAGAGAAAGCTATCCCCTGACAGGTTGCTCCCTCCATCCCCACCCCCATACTGTCTCCATCAGACTTACTTCGAAGTGGTACTTAAGGAAGTTGTAGGGTTTCCGAAAGTATTTCTCATCTTCCCCATAGTAGAGGCGCTCACAGGTAGGGTCGTACTGGAGCTTCCTCCAGTCCCCATTGTACACGGTCTCACACTGGCCCCCATAGTACTTGGCATCATACACACTCTGGGCTCTTTCTTGAGTCAGGATATTGTACCTAAGTTAGAAAACAGTATCTTGGGAAAAAAATCTTTGCAAAGGCAAAGAAAAATGCAATAGGTCATCCTCTAGAACAATGGTTCTCAGCCTCCCTAATGCTGCGACCTTTTAATACAGTTCCTCATGTTGTGGTCAGACACACACACACACACACACACACACACACACACACACACACCACAGAATTGTTTATTTTCTACTTTATAATTGTATCATACTACTGTTATAAAATGTCATAAAAATAATCTGATAGGCAGGATATCTGATACGCCACCTCTGTGGGAGTCATGACCACTGCTCTGCACCACATAGTGAGTTGAGAGGTGGTTTCATCAAGTACATTTGGTAGATCTCTGGGATTCTTTCAAGTACCTTTAGAGCACAGAGGGAACGTAGACAATACAGTGAGACAGGGTATACCAGGCCTGGGCCCCCAGAGAGCCTTTAGGCAGAACATCTGGGCCAGTGCCCTTAGGAGGTAGTTCTGATTTAGCTGTTAAGTTAGGGGAAATCCTATGGGAGGATACAAGAGATAGGATGAGAATTGAGATGTAATATGAATAAATTAATAAATAATTTTTTAAAAACCGTTAGACTTCATGACAACTTGGCAAATGCAGAAATTGAAGCTCAATAAATAAATAAATAAATAAATAAATAAATAAATAAATAAGGAATCCAAGCATCCAAGCATCCAAGCATAGAAGCCAGTTAAATTAGTGCCATAGATAGCTGTGTAAGGACAGATAGATCATCTCATCTCTCTGCCTCACTTTTAGTCATTTGTTAATATCAGTTAGTAATAGTACCACTCTCCTAGGGTTAGATATATGTTAATACATGTGAAAGTATCATAGACAGGCTCGGCATATAGTATACTGAATAGATACTGTCCACGTTAGAATGAGAACGGCCCCAGAGGCTCATGTATTTGAGTGCTTGGTTCTCAGTCTCATGAACTGTTTGGGGCGATGTTAGGAGGTGTGGCGTTGTTGGAGGAGGCATGTCACTGGGGATGGGATTTGAGCTTTCAGAAGCCCACACCGTTCCTAGCCAGCTCTCTCGTCCTCCTGATCAGAAGTGAGCTCTCAGCCACCACTCCAGCACCATGCCAGCCTGCTGCCATGCTTCCTACCATGAGTGCACGTGACTCTCTAGCCCTCTGGAAGCATAAGCCCCCAATTAGATACTTCGTTTTACAAGTTGCCTTGGTCATGGTGTTTTAATCACAGCACTAGAAAAGTAACTATGATAGATACCCTTTACTGGTATTGTTGGTGCAATTTCAGAAAAAGGCTCTGCTATTAAAGAGTGAATTTGAATAACCATACTGTGTAAGGCTCTAGTTAGTCCTCAGAAAATCCATTGTCTTTGAGGCAGCCTGGGATGACAAATGTGCACAGTGTGACTATCAGGGAGACCACTGGGAAATTCTCAGCTCTGCCACTTCCTGTGACTAACTGTGACTTTGTCACCACAGCCACATTGACATTAGGAGTGATTCAGAGTTCTAAGACTGGACATAAAAAAAATCCCTTATGTAATAAATAATAAAAATATTACTTCTTTCTTCTTCCCAAATGGTTATATAGCCTTTGAGACTCAACTCAACTCAAACGTTGTCTCCTCCTGCTTTTTTGAAAGCTCTAGGCAGTCAGCCCTCCCTCAACCCCTGGGTCCCCAGCAGACAGTACGTACTTTTGGCACAGCACTCCCACAACTGTTTATGCACTCTGTGATGGGCACCAAGGCAGAAATGGAATAAAAGATAAACTGTGGCTATAAGCTACCTCAAAGAATAAATGGTGATTACAGAGCACCTGACGTACCTTATAAAGTCAGTGTATGTGAATGTCCATCTCCATTTCCTCTCTCTACCTCTTTTTCTTATTAATATAAGTGATGTCATAACTGCTATGTTAAACTGAATGCATACTAAACGAGACATTAAACATACATTAACTTTAGACTTCATTATGGGAGATTGGGGAAATGGAAGGATCCAGAGGGTCCTAAAAACCTACAAGAAGAACATTATGATGGGCAGGTGTGGGCCCAGGGGTTCTGCTCAAACTATGGCACTAAACACGGACAATACGTGCAGTAAACATTGAACCCCTACCCAGATCTAGTCAATGGACAGGACATTCTCCACAGGTGAGTGGAGAGTGGGGTCTGACTTTCATATGAACTCTGGTGCCCCATATTTGACCACATCCCCTGGATGGGGAGGCCCGGTGGCACTCAAGGGAAGGATAGCAGGCTACCATGAAGAGACTTTATACCCTATGATCATATACAGGGGGAAGAGGTCCCCCTCAGTCACAGTCATAGGAGAGGGGAATAGGGTGAAAGTGAGAGGGAGGGAAAGAGGAATGGGAGGATACAAGGGATGGGATAACAATTTAGATATAATATGAATAAATTAATAAATAATTTTTAAAAAAACTTTAGACTTCATGACAACTTGGCAAATGTGGAAATTGAAGCTCAAAAAAAAAAAAAAGGAAAGAAAGAATTTGCCTATAGTCACAATGGATTTCCCCCCTAAGCTGTTTTTGACACAAAACCAAGGTTTCGTGCCTTTATCTCCACCCTGCAGTGTCTATCTGCCTACCCACTGAACATGTTTCTGTCTGTAGTTTAAAAGTTCAGCCTCTGATACACACCAAATAAAAACTCAGAGCAACAGTGGGCCTCAAAATTGTACATGACCATTAAGCCTACCACATTTGGAAAAGCCCTAGTGGAAGTGAAATGACCTAGTATGAATTCTCCCATATAATAAAGCTACGCATGCGCACAAGGAACATGTGGACAAGGCTATTCATTGCCAACAGTGTTGGCAAGTCGGGAAATGGGAGTTATGATTTGGATGAAAAATGTTCTCCAAGAACTCGTGTTTGAACACTTGGTCCCCAGCTGACGGTGCTGTTTTGAGAGGTTGTGAAACTTCTCACTGGGAGAAGTGGGTCTTGGGGATACAGACTTTGAGGTGTATACCCAGGCCCCATTCTTGTTTCCTATGTCAGCAAGAACCAAGCAAGCAGCCTCATGGTGATGCCATCGCCATCTGTAAGACACAACAGCGCCATGCCTCCCCCCGTGAGGGACTGTACCCTCAAACCAAAAGCCAACATTAATGGTTCCTCCCCTAAGATGCTTCTATGAGAAAAGATACCTAACACGCTGAGAGGGGATCTGGTTGTCTTTCAATCAGAGGAAGTTAAATAAAATATTCTCTGATTGTATTACAAAAGTCAGCAAACATTTTTATAAAGGTTCAGATAGTAAATATGTTAGGCTTTGCAGGGTATAGGCCTTAAGAGCTGATACTTAGCTCTGCCATTTTAAGGTGAAAACTGTGTTCTAATAAAACTTTATTTATAAAGCCAACATAATTTTTGCCTTCAGACTATTGTTAATCGTTGTTACAGGATTCTGTTTCCTTTTTTCTTTCTTTTCTTTTCTTTTTGAATGAGATAGAGAACGTGTGCTTGAGGAGGAAACCTTCAAATGCTACTCAGTTTTAAAAGTGTGCAACAACAAAAAAAATTGTTTCTTGTTTTTGAAACATAAAGTTGGGTGGGTGGGAAGTTAGGGGATCTTGGATGAGTTGGCTGAGGGGAATGAAACATGATAAAAATATGTTGTTGAGAAAAACATTACTGGCTAAAACCAAGAAGTTTGTAACAGTGTGTATGTCACAATCATATTTATATTTATATGGCTGCTATGTGCCTCTATAAGGTACAATCATAGATGCTAGTTTCCCAGACAGCATCGTATGGTGTTGATCCGTTGTTAAAGATAATCTGAAAGTGCCTGCTGCATACCTTATCAAGCTCCTCTCTAGAGAGGGAAGGGACAGAGGGCTACTGGGTGACGTGCCAGCAAGAAGGTAGAGCACACAGAGACACAGTTTTTGCCTCAAATATATACTATGTACTTAACAATAAACTAAAAATGAAACTAGGAAGTTCTTAAATTAGAATTTAAAAAAAAAATCAAGAAAAGTCCGCAAGACCTTGAAAGGTACAGAATTATGTTAAAATGTCAACTGTTGGAGATAGGGCCATTTCACTGGTTTCTATATTCAGTGTGAGAAAAGCACGCTGTTCAGGAAATGTGTCAGAACTGCCCCGATGCAGTCGCGGGAGACCAGCATGGCAGTCTGCAATGCTTTCATCAGCTGGAGGAGATGTTTCTCAGCTCAACCCTTCAACATTCCACGCTTCTCCATGGCCACCTTCTAAATCAACAGTTGTCCGCTTCGGTTAGGTTGTGGCCTAAATTTGTCTCTAAATCCCCATAGGTTGGAGTTCTAAGTCCAAGAATCTGAGAATGTGACTTCAACTGGAGACAGACCCCTTAAAGCACTGCAGTAAGGCCTTATTCCCAGGAATAAAGTTAAAGTAAGGACAGGGACATGAATGAGGCTCTGTGAAACTCATGAAGATGACAGCCACCTGTGAGCCCAGGAGAATGCCCTCAGACGAAGCCAGCCCTGCTGACTCTTACCCTCAGCCGTCTAGTTTCCAGAAATGTGACAAAATATATTTGTTGTTTCGGCCACCCAAGTTCAGGGTATTTTGTTATGGCCATCCTAATGACAAGACCCAGTTGGTTTGAGGAAAAAGCTTGGTGCTTGGTGTTGCGTATGTAAGTCTACAAGCATGTACAGGATCCGAACCCATCTGGTGAACGGGCTGTGATCTCAGAGCAATTAAGCCTTGTAAATGAGAGTTGCCTAACAGAGATCACAATATCTCTGAGTGGGCTGTAACCTGACCAGGTCACTTGTGACAACTGCTACCTCATCCATCTCCTTCTCTGTTCATACTGATGTGCTTCAATTCAGCCTAGAGTCAGTGAGAAGTGAGTACAGGATCTACTCTGACAGAGAGCAGAGGATGTGGAGAGCATTGGTCATAAACAATCTCTGCCCTCACAGAGCTGATATTCCACTCAGAGGACAAGGCCAAAGGCCAAGACAGAGTACCAGAAAACTAGCAACACCAGACTATTGCCATGAGCTAGCCCTTGGACTGGGACAGGGGGAGGTTGAGATGACTAAAAGTCCTGTACCTCAACAGATGGATACCCCAATAGTTGTCTCCATCCTTGATGGTTCCTATAGGTGATCTAAATGAAAATGGGCCCCCATATACTCAAAGGGACCAGCATTGGTGTAGGTGTGGCCTTGTTGAAGAAAGTGTCACTGGGGGCGGGGGTGGGGGGTAGACTACGAGGTTTCAGAAGCTCAAGTCAGGCCTAGTGGCTCATTGTCTCGTTCTGTTGCCTGCGGATTCAGATGTAGAACTCTGAGCTACCTCTTCAGCCTGCTGCCATGGTTCCCACCATCACTAAACCTTTAAACTGTAAGCCATCTCCAATTAAATGTTTTCCTTTGTAAGAGTTGCCATGGTCATGGCGTCTCTTCACAGCAATGAAACCATAACTAAGGCAGTTGTGTGTTGGGATAGCAACAGAGGATGCTCTGTGAACTGTATAGGAGGGGCTAAGGTTGTCCAGGCATAGCCAAGAGCAGGTGTGGGACACTGTCTAGATTTTCTAGAAGTCATGCCAAACAATCCTATTAATAGTACATTTGAGGTGCCTTAAAAATACCAGATTGGTGCCTTAAACATCAGAACTCATTTTTTTTCTTTAATTCTAGAT
Organism: Acomys minous; assembly: GCF_964271855.1. Lineage (NCBI taxonomy): Eukaryota > Metazoa > Chordata > Mammalia > Rodentia > Muridae > Acomys > Acomys minous. Next base: position 84,262,593 of record NC_140487.1, read on the forward strand.
GCAAAAGCAAGGTTTTTCTCAAGGTTGGTTTCCAGTGAGAGGTGTTATTGGTGGTGGTGGTGGTAGTTAGTTTTGGGTGGGTTTTTTTGTTGTTGTTTTGTTTTGTTTTGTTGGTTTTTTGTTTTTTGGAATGAAGACAGATGCCTTTTTCATGTTCTCATGTAGATTCTTGTCTGTACAGTCGTGGAAATAGAGTGCAGTATCTCTCCTTCTTTTTCTATAGATCCCAGTCCTTTTGGATTAGGGTTTCACGTTTATGACCTCATTCAATTGAATTACTCCATCAAATCCCTGTCTGTAAATACAATCACTTTAGGTGCTAAGATTCTGACATAACTGGAGAGGGCCACAGTTCAGTCCATAACACTAGACAAGAAATCATCCAAGTCAGGATATGGATAAAGATACTCCAGAAAGAAGAAAGAAAATTGATTAATGCTCAGAAGGATCAAGTGTGAGGCATTGAGAACTGAGCCTGGACATAAGGTGAAGAGAAATTGGAATCAAGGCAAATTTCAGTTCAACAGAAAAGCTATAGTCTGAGAAGTGAATCAAACAACCACAAGGTGGAGGTTCAAGGTTCTATCATTTTCTGTGCACAGCATCACACTGTTGGTTTGTCCAGAGCGCAGCATGAACAAGGCTATTGGAAAGGTCAGATGCATCTAGGGAAAGCTGCCCCTGGGGACATCTAGGAAGGCTTCATGGAAGATGAGAATAGCATTAGAAATTAAAGAAATTGGCCTGAGAGGAGAGGAGGACTCTTGGGTAGAAAAAGAGAGACAATGTGGGTGATGACACCATTAACCAGGACCACGCAAGCTACCCTAGGAGACAAGAGCTCCTTACCAGGTACCCTTCAGAGGAACCTTCCAGAACAGGTCTTTTCTGCCTCAAACCTGATGTCTAGAATGAGAGGGAAATCATTTGCTACTTTTCAACAGCTAAGCTCCAAGGTGGTCACTTACCCCAAGGCTGCCCATTCTGATCCTGGGATTGGTTCATATTGATGACAGTCGTCTTCAGCGACCCTGGCATCCTCACAGTTATCCTCATCAGAGCCGTCGAGGCAGTCCATGTCTCCATTACATACCAGGTGGCGTTTCAGGCAGCGACCTAAGGGAGACGAGGCTGAGAGTCCTTCCTGGACCATATTCCCCAACCTCTGTTGTCATGGGGCTTCCCTACTTTTGCCCTCCCATCTGACATATTCTCTCTGTTTGCACTGCCTCGTCCATCCTTGCTAGCTCTCCAGCTCTGTGATGTATTTCTTAGCCCAGGCCTATCTGTCTCACCCTCTCAAAGCCAGCCTCTGTATCACATCCACCGGGCATCTTCTAAAATTCCACTCTTCCCATGACACCCTCTTGCTCTGTATCTGCCAGCAGTTCTCACCCTTCCAAATGCTGCAGTTTGAACCCTGTTGCCTACCTGTCTCTTTCTAAAGCCCTCATGTCACAAAGATTCCGGGAAGATCATGAGTCCCTGAATTCTCATGGTTTTACACATGCGTTTTCCAAATCTCAACTCCAATGTCATTTTAAGGCCTGTCCTGAGTCCCTAAAGTGTATTAGGTATCCCCTGCTAGAGAACTGCACACAACCCAATGGATGGCTGTCCCATGATGCTATAGTTGGCCTCTTGTAGATCTCTCTTCCAAACAGATCAGGACTACCGCAAGGTCAGGTACATTGTTTTTATTTTGCATATTAACAGCAGGCAGTACACTGCATGGAACTTAATATGTAACTAGTATGTGTTTGATTAATAAACATTATCTATTAACTATGAGTTTCACTTTTCTTAAGCTAATCAAATATATATATACATGTATATATATGTGTGTATGTGTGTATATATATATATATATATATATATATATATATATATATATGAATCAAAATTACATGTCTCAGCATTTAAGGATGTGTGCTGCCCTTGCAATACCACCCGAATTCAGTTCTGACCACCCATATCAGATGAAGGCTCATATCAGATAGACTGTGGCTGCACCTCCAGAAAATCTGACACTCTCTTCTGGACTCTCTAGGCACCTACACTCACAGATGCATGTACCACCCTCCTACACATACAGACACATAATCTTAAAAATAAAGAGACAAATACATGGTCCATTGACAAATTACATGGATTGCCAGCTTGACTTAAAATGCAGATTCCTGGGCCCTTTCCCAAACCCCCAACAGTTAGGAGTCTGCACTTTTAACCAACTCCCAAGTCCTTACTTTGCACACTCTGTTTGACAAGCGCAGCTGTTGTTGTATTGGCAAGCTACTCACCTGTCTCTCTACACTGGAAATCCTGTCCGCATTGTGCTTGCTTTAGACAAGGTGTGGGGCTGTAACAGCTGGCCTCATCCCAGATGTCGCCACTGCAGATGGTTCCCCCAAACTTGTTTGGCTGCAAGAGGCTCCGGTATCGGTACTAAAATCAGATTGTGAACCAGACATAGTCTTGTCAATCAATCAACCAAGATCTGTGTGGGCAGGCCCTCAGCTTAACATAAGGAATAAGCGCTTCATGATTGAAAGCTGCCTTCAGGGGGACACATGAGCATGCCCCATGGTGTTCAGACAGAGGTGTCACAGTCGTCAGCTGGAATTCTGAGTACAGATGTGACATGTCAAATGAAAGGCTGGGACAAGGACGTTCTAAAGGTTTTCTTACTTGTTAAGAAAAAAAACTCCGTTCCCATATTCAGCTAGGACATGTGTTTATCTTTCAAAGTTCATGGCTTCCCTCCTCTGGAAAGCCAAGAGTTCATAATGCTGTACTCCTAAACTTTTCTTCTTCATTTGCACTTGGCAAATAAGATGATGACAAAGCACATGTCTATTTGTCTCCCTGGTCTACAATCTCTGTGAGACATTCATGCTTGAGATGGAGCATGAAGGGAAATGAAGGACAGCCTCAGGTAGCTTCCTGTATTCAGATTTGCCCTCTGGTAAGGCACACCTTTAGAGGCCATTGCTGCTTTGCCTTTGCAGGGATTTTTTTTCTGGTCATGACATCTCCTCTTTACTTGGCACACATCTCATAGGATCCAGACAAGCATAGTCTCCTTCCCACCAGCCACATAGGAAGGTGGATACCAGCCAGACTGGCCCTGGTAGCCAGAGCATCATATCTGCCTATTTGTAATAAGTGCTTCAGGGATTGGTCTTCACTCAACCTGAGCCAATAATAGTCATCTCTGGTGATTCTGTTCTGGGGAAAGTGACATTTCTGGAAATTATGGGCATCTAGTAACTACATACCTACTCCGTAGAGAAATATAGAGACTAATAAGAGGACATCACCTCAATCCCCGAGTCCAGCCTTGACTACAGATGAGTAAACTTATTGATATAAAGACAGGAAGAATAAAAAATACAAGCTAGTCTTGGAGGGTGGCGACAGGAGTCGGGGTGTGGCGTGGGGTGTCCTGGACTTTCATGATAAAGGCCTTCTGGAAAAATATACAAGGGTCAGAAAGATTATGGTACAGAAGCAGGAGGCCAAAAACCAGGACACTGAGAGAAATGCAAGGCCACGTCGCTGCCTTCTGGAAGTTTAGTCCAGCTGAGATAAAAATATATAATAATACAAAACATACTGCATAGAAAACTTCCATAGAGTGATTGGCAATGAAATGCTTGGCCCTGTGTGTTTGGTCTTTGTCCTTGGCTTGGCCAAAAGTCCCTCCTCCAGGAATGTTAATAAGTCAGAAAGCAGTGATGTGAGCATCTATGAGTTGCTTCTTGAATCTATGAGTTTGCCCAGATTTAAATCTCAGCTCTGCCTTTCTTAGTGTACAATCTCCTGACAGTGGAGGGCGGCACCCATCCTCTGATTGTCTGTGAAAGCCAAACTAGACAATGCACTTACATAAAGCATTACTGCAGTGCCTGGGATGTGGAAAGCACTTGATACATGCTAACTATTAATGCCGTCACCATCCTGCTGCGGTGTCTGCACCCGGAACAGTGGCATACGCCTTCAGATACCTTCCCATCATCCCCCTGTTTACTAGGGTTGCTATCAAACAATGAGGATAGTGGGTTGTAGGAAGGTGAGGCCAATACTCCCTGGGGAACTTCTCTGTGCTGTTCCTGTGGCTTGTGTCATTAAAGCATAATTTCCTTTTCGATGCAGTAGATAATGTTCATTTCCAGAAATGCATATCTTTCTTTGGGTGACTTTGAGAGGAAGAGACATGTTAATAAATGAAACAATGTTAGCCATTTAGTTAAATAATTAACAGGATCTACTTTCTTAAGGATTAGTTCATAGACACATATATCTTTTCAAGTATTTAAGGTAGTAATTCATTTTTGACATAAACTGTAAGACGGTCCCCTGTGCAATCTGGTAAACAAAAAATATAAGAAAAAAAGCAAGTTTAGAATACTCAGTAGGTTAAGTAATGGCTACCAAAAGGTATAACTCTCCATCTATAAAAAGATTCTAATTTTCCCTTATTTGTAAAACATCTTGCTAAAAATATTAAAGGTTTTTGAGATGTGATTGCTTTGGATTTTCCAAGTAGCCCAAAATGTGATTATACTCAGGGAGATTGCAGGCAGACACACTGGGCAGAAGACACACAAGAGAAGGAAGCAATGTGTCTAGAGAGGCAGAGGGGAGTGAGGTCGCCATAGGCCAAGGACTGTGGGCAATCACCAGCAGTGGATGAGGCAAAGCTCACGGTCTTCCTTGGAGTCTCCAAAAGGAGGCTAACACTGTTCACACCTCTATTGCTTTCCTCGGGCCTCCAGGAACCCGAGAGGACAAATGTCTGTTGTGTAAAGACACCATGTTTGTAGAAATGTACTATTGCTGACTTGGAGACAGATCTATGTCAAGAAGCACATTGGCACTTTATTACTAAGCCATCTCCCCATCTTTCCAGATGACTCTCAATAGAGGGCAAATGTTGGCCAGGACCCAGAGAATCCATGGAGATTCAATGTGTCTGTGTCCTGGTGGCCATTTTCCCATGTCACAACATAGACACTGTCAGTTACCTTGCCTCATGATGTCTTATAAACAAAGTCAAGAGAAGCAGACACAAGCCTCACCATCCAAGTGTAGGCAACCTGAGGCTTCCACATGCCTAGACTCAGATCCAGTTTCTCTCTAGAGTCCTAGATTTATACTCCCCCCGCCCCAACCCCAGCCCCTGTTTATTTTCCATTGGTATCTAACGCACAAATCAGACAGATGATAACCCGAGGTGTTCCTCAGTGGCTTACCTTTTTGTCCTGACACGGAAAACAATCGGTCCATTCTGACCAGTTGCTCAACTTACAGGCAACTGCTGCTGGGGTCACAGCTCGAGTGACTCGCCTAAAAGGAGAAAAGACCTTGCATTGATTTTAAGATTCAAAACTAAAGCAAAAGAGAAATTTGTACACATTTTTCTTGCTAGTTAAAGTGTGCTTTGTAAGAAATGACTAAGGGATATTTATCGTATTTCCATTAAAGGCTGATATGGTACTGGAGGGTTTAAACAAACCACTGAGGCAGGCAGTTTACAAGGGTAGGTTAGCCCAGCACGGCTGGAGCCGAACACACCCCTTTCCCAGCAAGTCAGTTGGTGTCTCTGTCCTAGCAAGTCCGATCTTGTGGTTAGTTTGTAGTCAAACACATCCTGAGATGAGAAATGAGCCAAACTGGTTTTAGTTGCAGACAACATCAGGCAAACTGTGTTCTGAGAATGAATTTTTAGGGGGGTATGCATGGCTGGTTGTGCGTGATTAAAATTATGGGATGCAAAACCCAAGCCTTCACAGAAGGCCCAAAAGTATACCTGTCAATCAACAGTGATGAGAGCAGAGATCACCAAAGCCTGCCTCTAGCAAACTGCTTTCTCAGACGTCTAAAAGGAAGCCATGAAAAGTAACATGGGGCTCTTGAGCAATCATACCAAGCCTGCTGCTCCCATGCAGGGGACCCTTGCACTGTGCTTATACATAAAATCCTTTGCGGCACTGGTAGTTGTGTGTACTTCAATTCCCTGAAGAAGATGCTAAGGGCCTGAGGTCCAGCCAGTCCCAACAACAAGCACCAACAACACGATTCTTTTATGTCTTTATCAATGTCAGATAGCTGAAATGACCATCATTTTAGAGCTCTGAGTCCTCAGGGTGACTGAAAAAAAATTTTTTTCACAAGCCAAAAAAAGCAGGAACTTGAGTGCTGAGACACCACTGAGGCCAGGGTCTGGCTTCAAAAACTTGAGTAAGTTACTTAACATCTCTAAGCTATCGTCCTATTGGCAAAACTACGTTAAAAATAGCAGTACCCAACATAGTTACTGAAAGTACATAAAAATATTTATAAAATCTTTACTGCAAGTTGTTGTTAAGTATGTGTACTGGGATACTACCTAGACCATACCATTTGATCTTTTTAACCATCCTAGGAGGTAAATATCTTGTCTATTTTATTTCATTAAATATGGAATCCGTGGTTATACCTGAATCTTGAATTTCTCATCCTCCCAAATAATAAAGCCACCGGCCTGGCTGAGGATGTGGTCTGGTGGTGGAGCGTTTGCCTATAATGTTCAGCCTCTTGCACTGAGAGACAGTCAGCAGCCACAGGAATTTGTGATAAACTCCTGTGCCAACTAAAATTTACAACTCAAGCGGCTGCTCTCCCTCCAGGGAACCATCATGCTGGTGCACTCCAAGTTCTTTGAGGTCCTTCCCATTTTCCCACAAACCTGTTCACACTTACTCTGAGCCCACTGCCCTTGTCCCTGCCCAGCCAAGGCTTATAGCTCAATGATTCTCTGTTGTGGGGGGTGGGGGGTAGCGGGGGTGGGGGACATACTTTAAAAACAAAAATCAATAACCCTCACTGGGGCTTCCATTATCTTGGCACCAAAGCTTCTTCCCTTTGACAAAATTCCTATTATCTTCACTTTCTTTATAGCCAGATTTTATTCCACGGAGGCCCCTCTGAACTCTTAACCTAGGTATTTTCCTCCCATCACACCTACCCAGAGAACCCAGGTGCTGTCCACCTGCTCAGCTCACAGCTGTCTTGCAGTGTCATCAGCACTCTCAGTCTGGAAAGAGAAGCTCTCCTGACAACCACATGATTTTGCTGATTTTTTATATATCTTTTCAACATTTAATTAGCATGCTTGCAATATTGGTAAAATGCCTGTGTCTACCAGACTGTATACACCCTTGGCATTCGGGTTCTGCCTCTCTTGCTACTGAATCCCACCATCTGTCATGAGTAAACTAATAGTAGATATTCAGAAAGCACTGAAGTGGGAAAAGAGAGAAAGAGATGAGGGGAGAAGGAAGAAAGGGATGAAGGGAGGAACAGAGGGATGAAGGGAGGAACAGAGGGATGGAGAGAGGAACAGAGGGATGAAGGGAGGAACAGAGGGATGGAGAGAGGAACAGAGGGATGAAGGGAGGAACAGAGGGATGGAGGGAGGAACAGAGAGATGGAGGGAGGAACAGAGAGATGGAGGGAAGAACAGAGAGATGGAGGGAGGAACAGAGAGATGGAGGGAGGAGCAGATGGATGGAGGGAGGAGCAAAGGGATAGAGGGAGGAGCAGAGGGATGGAGGGAGGAACAGAGAGATGGAGGGAGGAGCAGATGGATGGAGGGAGGAGCAAAGGGATGGAGGGAGGAGCAGAGGGATGGAGGGAGGAGCAGAGGGATGGAGAGAGGAGCAGAGGGATGGAGGGAGGAACAGAGGGATGGAGGGAGGAACAGAGTGATGGGGGAGGAACAGAGGGATGGAGGGAGGAGCAGAGGGATGGAGGGAGGAGCAAAGGGATGGAGGGAGGAGCAGAGGGATGGAGGGAGGAGCAGAGGGATGGAGAGAGGAGCAGAGGGATGGAGGGAGGAACAGAGGGATGGAGGGAGGAACAGAGGGATAAAGGGAGGAACAGAGGGATAGAAGCAGGAGGAGATAAGGAAGAGAGGGAAGGAAAAATTAAATCCAATTTCAGAGAAATATTGACATTTTTAAGGGATTTGTTTGAACCCAGTTCCTAGTGAGAACTAAATTAAATAATCTTGGCATCCAGAAATGATGAGAACTCAAAGTTTGAGTCACAAGACTTTTCCCTGATATACTATTGTCTTAAAATTTTTAAATGTTTTGGAGAAACATAGAGAAAATTTATAGGCCAAGGATGTGGAGGTTGAAGAGGGCTTGCATTAGCCCTGTGCCTCACTGTAGAATTGTTGTTAATGTCATGGTAAGTCCACAGTCTGATCTGTGATGTCACAATGGATGGAAACAGTAAAGCCAGGCAGAGATGAAAGCAGAAGCCTAGAGAGCAGAGCCATGCTGCTGCAGCTTGCAAAGCTCATGTCATGATGTCTAGACAGAAGCCAGACACTGAAGGAACACCAAGACTGCCATTAAATCACCTCCAGCCAACATGGTCAATATTCTCTCATCACTTTAATGAATTTTTAAGTGTAGTTCACTTTTGATGATTATACAAGTAATGTGTTCACATTAAAGAAACTATAACAATGATTATAAAAATATTATCTCAAATCTTACCACCATTAATATTTTATTATATTTCTTCTCATTCTCTTTTCATAATATAGTTAAGAGCATACTGAATATCATGTTGTATATCTTGATTTTTCCACTTAATACAGAAAAGATATAAACTATTTATGATGACTGTGTTTTGCTTCACTATGCTATAATGATATATCTTTGAGCCCCAAGTTTTTTTCTGAATTCTAGGGTATTTACTGGTGATACGTCCTATAGAGCGCATGAGTTTAAAGCTTGTGACACATTGCCAAATAGCTTTCCCAGGGAGTTGTATCCATTTTTAGATGGTATAATGCTTGTGGTTTGGTGTGGTCCATGCCTCAAAGTTTTCCTGTGATGGAGGCTGAGTCGCCATCAATGTGCTGTAGAGATGATGGAGTCTGTATGACATAGGATCTACTGGAAAGCAGTACATCATGGAATGCCATCCTTATGAGGGCATTACTGTTGGTCTCTCAGTGGTTGGTCCTATGAAAGTGAGCTGTTCCACAAGGGGCAGGCTAGCCATCCATTCTCCAGCCTCTTGCTTTCGGCTTCACCACATGTTCCGTTCTACAGTATGTTTCTACCATGATGCCATCTGCCATGTTGTGACTGAGCCGGATCACCAGAGCTTAGAAGTGCCAGCAGTACACTCTCAAACCTCCAGAACAGCAAGCTAAATAAACCTCTTCATTAAGTGTCCAGCCACTTGTATTTGGCTACAGCAGCACAAAGTGAATCAGTTAAGGGGACACCAAAAATTTTGTGGCCTATGAAATTCTTGGCAAATAATTTTAAAGTATCTCCCAGCCAGCAAGAACCTGCTGCATCAGTAGAAACTTAGCCTGGAGTACCAGAACAGCCCCAGTACCAGGAGCAGACGAGCCTAGCCTGGATCTGCTTCTGTGTTGCTTGCTGTTATTAGCAAGTTACTGTGACGACTTCGCTTTCCTCTACTGAAACAGCACAGGTCATATAATGTTGGCTGCACATTTCTTCAAAATGTATTCTCAAGTGTACCAGTTTTGAAGCTGTGTATCCAGATGTGGGTCATGGAAAAGAAAACTTCCACAGCCAAACTCATTTGAACAAACTGCCCACAATGCGCCCTCCAAGGACATTTAAAATGCCTGCTGGTGTTTAGGGGCTCTGCATCTTACTTTGCTCATCCCATTATTTCCCCCGTTTATTGTGAACTCACATCCTTCTTTTCCAAACAGTATCTGTAAGACGATTGAGTAAACCCTAAGATAACAGACACGTAGAGTGCATCAACATCTGAACCAAGGGCCTGCCGCTTACAACTAAAAACGGAGATAACAGCTTGGTAAAGTCTTCTGAATGTGGGGGTGAGATCATGGGTGAAACCCTGAACAAGCAGCCTAGGACGCATTCCAGCGTCTTCTTTCTTCTCAACTCAGCCATGTACAAACCTCTCCATCTTCATCAGGAACCTGCCCTGTACAGGCCTGTGGACCACTGAGATTCTGGGAGGTGGGTGTGGGCATGTGTGTGCATGTGCACACACAGGCCAGAGTCACTATTAGACGTCTTCCTGAATTGCTCTGCACCTTATTAAGGCAAGGGCCTTCACTGAACTTGGAGCTCTCTGATTGGCTAGACTGGCTGCCCAGGGATCCACCTGTTTCTACCATCTGGGCACTGGGATTGCAGCCACATTCTGCTGTGCTGTTTTTTCACCTGGGTGCTGTGCTGAGGCTCCAAACTCAGAGCCTCCTGCTGTGTGGCCGGCACTTCTCTGAGCCATCTTCCCAGCCCTCACCTACTCTTTAAATCAGGTTAGCATATTAAACAAAGGATTTAAAATACAGTTGAATTTGTAACCTGAGACGCAAATGCTTGACCCCAAGAATGTGGCCACTTCAGCAACTTAGAAAGCAAAGTAATTCATTAGCTGCTTACTGATCCTAGGTCTGTGGGTCAGAAAGCCTATATGGTTATTACACCGGGGGGGGGGGGGGGGGGGGACGGGGGGACGGGGACGGGGGACATCCTAGTACACAGGCTCAGTCTATAGTCAAAGCCTATTGTCACTAATGATGTAATCTTTAGATAATCTCGTTCAATTACATAGGAATTATCTCGTGAGATGAAGGTGTTTTAAACTTGGCTTTGGAAGTGTTCTCTCTTCAGCACCCTCCTCATTGCTAAGCCCAATGGATAGTTGTCCAACTTCATCTGACTCGCTCTGTGTCAGCTGCGACTTCCTCTTCTCCTGACCTCCTCAATCCAACCTCTGCTTGCTCCCTTGCATGGCCACCGGTGCCTTGTTCTTCTGTAAGAACTAGAATTCTTTAGGATACAACATTGCCTTTCTTTTCTCTTCTTGTGTTTCTTATTCTCAAGGAGCTGAGATTCGTTCCACCAGCATCATATGCCCCCATGTCAATGCTTTCTGAGTTTAGATCTTCACCCCGAACTGTACCTCTACCCTCCTGCTCCGTTACCACGCTCCCCTGATGCACATCCTCAATCCTTACCCCAGTTCCGAAAGCATAATGGTCATAAATTAAACCTCTTTGTTTTGACTTTCAACCAACGCCTTTCTCAAATTAACCCCGTAATTAGTGGGACCACCAACGCATACAGGTTCTCAGACTGGATTCCTAGCCGTGGTCTCTAATTTCCCTCTTTCTCTTGCCCTCTCAGATGATCCTTTTGAAACGTCTGTCAATTTTGCCATTAAGATGTACCTTATGTTTCTTCCCTTCACCCACTTCGGTACCCACCATGCCAGTTGAAAATTCCATTACATCACCAGTTCATTTTCCGGAAAAGGTTTTCTATTCTTTCTTTCTTTCTTCTTTCTTTCTTTCTTTTTTTTTAATCTCTATATAACAAACACAATGTTTTTTTCAATGAAGAATCATGCAGTATTCCTCATTTATAAGTGCCTCTTGAGATTTATCTTACTAGATATAAACTAAAATCTAGTGTCCCTCAGCATGGTGTCTATGACTCTCTGTGATAAGCCTCTTCCCACCGTTGTGACATTCGTTCGTGGCACAGTTCTTTGCATTCCTCCAACGCCCTTCAGTCCACGTGCATCTCAAACTACTTCCCCTGACAGGAGCAGAGCACCTGCTGCTTTCTCCACATTGCCCTCTTCACACAGCTTCTCCTGACCTTCACCTATCAGTGTAGATACTTCCTCTACAAAGAACGTCACCCAACCAATTTACCGCTAGATCTCCTTTTTCTCTCTCAACACATTCCGTTGATTCTTTCAGTAGAATTCCTCACAATCTTAAATGAAACTTTGTGTTTACATGTTTACTGTCTGAGGCCATGACTTCGTTATTTTTCTACTGTGGGAAAGACTAAGCTTTGTCACAGGTGGAAGCAGTCTTGGCGGGCTTTACCCTTGGGCACCCCATGAATACCTTGTGGCAGACTGGGTGGAGTCATCCTGGGCCTGGAATTCAAGAAGCAGACCTGGGGACCCCACCTGGACTATTGTCTTTCTAATCGACCCTCAATGGGAGAAGATGACCGCCCTTCCCACGTGACTCAGGCAGGCAGAGAGGAGAGAGCAGCAGCAGGTACAGACCAGGCTTGAGCGCACATGGATCAGCGAACAGGCTGGACCAGCACCCAGGCCAGAGATACCTAAGGACCCGTCCCGTGGAAAGATACCGGAAGGTTCAGTCTTTTTTCCCTTTAACCTTTTTTCCTTCTTGTGTAAGCTAGTTGGGTTGTATAATAAAGTTTAATTGTTAAGAAGCAGAGCCTACATTCTACTGCTCTGCTAAGACAGCGTGACCAAGGCAACATATAGAAGAAAGAGTTTATTGGGCTTACAGTTTCAATGGGTGAGCCGTAACCATAATGGCAAAGGCACGGAGCATAGCAGGAGTCAGGCAGGCATAGCACTGGAGCAGTAGCTTAGTGTTTACATCCTCGTCCACAGGCATGAAGCAGAGATGGAGAAAGCTAAATGGGAGTGGCATGGGTTTTCAAAATCTCCAAGCCTGCCCAGTAACACACCTCCTCCAACAAGGCCACGCCTCCTAATAGCTCCCAAACACTTCTACCAATGGGGAAGCACCAGCCTAAGGGAGCCATTCTCATCCAAACCACCCTGGCCTGTAGATCACAGAAGGATAAGGATATCATTTGCTTATTTTACTGCTTATCAAAAACTACTGCATCTAGAATATTTACCTATTAAATGAATGATACAAAAAGAATCTGCAAGTCACATGGAATTCCACACACACTTTTTGTTCCAAGCATGCATCAAGCTTTTCTGCATAATTCATAGCTGGTGCCATTTGATGCATAGCTTAGAGTTAGTTACTCTGAGTATTAATCTCCATATTACTATGACTCACCCAATTGTGGATAATAAAGGACCATGTTGCCTGTGTGCATATTAACTCCAGGCATCTTGATGACTGCTGAGAACATTCACATGGCTCTGGCCCAGACACTTGAGCAAACACACTTTGATATCCATAGAGGCAATAAAATAAAAAGTAATGTAATTGACATTTCCTTGGCATCTACTATATATGTGATCTACTAAAGAAGTGACAATTCCTGGGTGGTGGTGGCACACACCTTTAATCCCAGCACTCGGGAGGCAGAGGCAGGTGGATCGCTGTGAGTTCAAGGCCAGCCTAGTCTACAAAGCAAGCCCAGGACAGCCAAGGCTACACAGAGAAACTCTGTCTCGAAAAAAGCAAAAACAAAAACAAAAAAACAAAAACAAAAACAAAACAAAAGGACGATTCCACTGAATGCTTAGGGAGTGTTTATGTTTCCCCTAGGATTGAGGTCTTCATTTGTGTTTTGTCAATTTCCCTAATAATCTCCCTACTTTATAGTAGAAATGTTAGTGTGGGATTCTTTAATTATCTTAACTCCAAACTAAACTTATGACTTGCTTATTTTTGAAGAGGCAATTTGTTTTATTTTCTTGGTGTGAGAGACTGGTGATGGTCCAGAGGCTGGAAAACTGCCTGTGCCACTGTCCATTTCTGTGCAATGTACTAAATTGTTCTCTTTATTCCTGGTCTTCAATTTGAAGAATAATAAAACAGCAATTTTAGAAGGATTTGGGGACAGTTAAATTCACCAATATTCATAAGTGCCAGATAAGAAATCTTGTCACCAAAATCTCTCTCTTTCTCCATAGAATTCACTTTTTCTCTGTGCCGTGAGCTGATTAAACTAAATGGTCTTATGTAATTCTATCATTTTCACAAGGACAAAAGAACTCATTGACAAAAATGTACTACAATAAATGTCAAAGAAAGCTTTACATATGAAATAACAATAGTATAAGTGATATAATATTATTGAAACATAGACTCTGATAAACTAATGTTAAATATTACAAATTTTATAGAATAAAAACAGAAATGAAGTAGAATAGTTACTCTATCCATTTAAAATCATAAGATACTAAGTTTGAAATATTATCTCAGAAAGAGAGAAATATGGAAACAAGATATAAGACAAATAGGAAATAGTAAGAAAATGAACTCAAAGCTACCCCCCACTGATAATTACATTCAATGTAAATAGTCTAATTATGATGACAAAAAGACAGAGACTGGGGCTGGAGTGGGAGCTCATTTGAAAAAAAAAATGCCTCTCTTATATGTACAATACCCCAAGTTCAATACCCAGCACTCCAAAATAAACAGAAACTAGTAATAATAATAATAATAATGGTTATAACAATAATGATGAGGATAATGGATAATTAACTAAGCCTTTTAAAAGACAAAGATCATAATTAGACTAAATAAATAAAGCAAAATCATCTTCATATGTCTATATGATGATTCATTTTTAAAATATGACCATATAAATTAAATTAAAATAAAATATTAGAGAACAATTTCCATTGCAAATACAAATAGTAAGCCAATGAGAATTACTACATTACTATTAAGCAAAATGAACTGCAAATTAAAACTAATCATCTAAGATAATGAAAGCATTTCTCAATGATGAAAGGACTGATAGTCAAGAAGGCAGCCCTGTGAGGTGGCCCATCTTAATTTTCTTTGTTACTGGGTTCGGGATCACTGAAGAGACTGCTGAAGCTTACCCTCTGGGTGTGTCTGTGAAAGCCTTTCCAGGAAAACATAACTGAGAAGAAAAGGCCTACTGAGAATAAGTGTGAAACCATCCTATCGGCTGAGGACCCTGACAGAATTAAAGGTACAAAAGAAAGAAGCCAGCCAAGAGCAGGCATTCCCTTCTCTCTGCATCCTCTCTGGCATGAAGAAAACCACTCAACTCGCCTCCATCAGCGTACTTGCTGTGATATACTGAACCCTCTGAAATTGTTGAGCAAAATACGATGCTCTTCCCTTGGGTTGTCTTCTTAGCCATTTCATCATAGTGATCTTAAAAAGTAGCTAATCTGTCTCTCTGTCTCTGTCTCTGTCTCTGTCTCTGTCTGTCTCTGTCTCTGTCTCTCTCTCTCTCTCTCTCTCTCTCTCTCTCTCTCTCTCTCTCTCTCTGTGTGTGTGTGTGTGTGTGTGTGTGTGTGTGTGTGTGTGTTAATAGCAGAGCTTCAAAACATACATAGTACCTTCTGATAGCATTGAAACAGAGATAGGCGAGCCCACAAGAGTAGTTGAATACTGTCCCCCTTCTCTCAGTAAGTTATAGACCAAAAAGATGAAAATTCAAGCTACAGGTTGCCCAACTTGACTTGATTTAGAAGTATGTATATTGAACAACATGGACTATCCACTAATGCTACCTTCATAGCCATAGAAGAAATCTCAATAAATTGAAGGAACTTCACATTTTAAATAAGCCTTATTTAAAGCACATACAAAAAACATTGCTTATATAAAACATGTGCTAGAGAATCATTGGTTATATCACTAATTAAAGCATCCTTCTAAGGCTTTAAGGTTTTATACTTATAGAACCCTATTTCTATCAAGATACATAATAAACAAATGTTAATCACAAACTTATAAAGTAAATTTGTATCATTAACCATACACACACAGACAAACACACACACACACACACACACACACACACACACACACACACACATACACACACACACACCTTCCATGTTAGGGCTCTCATGGAATTTTATTTGGAGAAAAAAACAAGTGCTGTTGCTAAAAATACAACGAAAAATTGAAGTCTCTAATTGATCTGGATAAATCTGGAAGACCCATGCCAGTTGGCACATTATAAATTTCTTCTTTCTGATTGCTGTCAACCATCCAAACAAATAGAAAAACCAACAATAACAATCGGCCCCTCGCCATCCCTGGGAGCAGCTCTTGGTGAATGCTCACTAAGTGGGAAGCATTGTTCCATTGTTCCAGGAACTTTCAGGCATTTAATTCTTGCTCTTATTTTCCTCCCATTTTACTTGTAAAATGAAGCCCTGAATGGTTATAGAATTTGTTCAAGATCAAATAACTATTAATAGTGAATACCAGCACCCGGGATTAGAACCCCGGAGAATGATTTTGTCGTGTAACTTTCTATTTTGAAGGCCAACATCAACCTCACTGGCAGTGAACACAACAGTGCCCTGATGTCTCCCTCGGCACTTGGAGGAGCATTGACTCGGACCTCCTCTGCCTTGACTTGAGCTTGCCTCTTCACTGATCTGTCTTGTTTGATAACTTCATCAAACACCAAGACTGTTGGTTTTCAGAAAGGATTGAGATGATAAGATTTTATAATTGAGAGTACCTCAGCTGAGCTTTTTTCTCCACCACCGACCTCTTGCCTGTCTTTTAATTACCAGTGATGAATTTTTTATGATATTTTAAAAGTATATTTGTTTTAAATACAAGTTACAGCTTATCTGTTTGTAAAACATGTTTCCCCTCCTGAATTGTAACTTAAAGGGAATCTCTCTTATGCCAACATTTAAGCCAGTGAGTTTCAACCTTCCTAATGCTGCAACCCTTTAATGTAGTTCCTCATGTTGTGGTGACCCTCCAACCATAAAATTATTTCCATTTCTACTTCATAACTGTAATTTTTGCTACTGTTATGAATCATAATGTAAATATGCAGGATATCTGAGAAATGACCCCCGTGAAAGAGGTTTTCAAGCCCCAGAACGGGTCACCACACACAGGTTGAGAACCTCTGATTTAAGTGGTAATGATTCAAAATTAAATCAACTTCTAAGAATTCAAATGGCTCTATTTAAAACCTCCAATGTTTCAGCGACAGCGAGTGCTTAAAAATCTATCCCAATGGTTAGATTAAGGTGCTGTTTAAGTACAACAAAATACTCAATGGTGAGATATAAACATATACAGCCAAGTTGGAAATCTCTGAAAAATAGAACAGGCAAAAAATGCAACAGACACGGAAAAAATATTACCTCTGCTGTTGCCCAGAGCAAAGGTTTAGAATGCCACAGCTGAGCCTCTCTACAGCATCTTGCTTTCCCCGACAAAAAATATTTGCAAATATTACCTAAATATATCCTCCGAACCAATGTAAGATGGGATGTGTGTGTGTGTGTGTGTGTGTGTATGTGTGTAACTTTCATAGATAAGAAAGTAGAGGCTCACTGTCTTGCATTGCTTGAGAAGAATACTACTTATTAAATGCCTACTGTCTGCAGAGGAAAATTTAAGTCTGGGATTGTATTACCTCTGTCTGCACTAACTGCTGTAGAAGAAGCATTATGAGTTGCAGCCTATAGAAAGGAAAACTGAGAGTCAGAGAGATTAATTAAATGATTTACTATGCCTCACCCCAGTCCTGAGTGGTAATTCATAGCTGATCAGATTACTGCTGACTGGCTCCCCCTACCCCCCCCCCCCCCCCCCGCCAGCTCTAATTCTTCTATTGGATTAGTAAAATACGATAAAAACACAGCCCACAGCCAACAGCACAGAATCTTAGACCCCCCACACACAGCAGAGGACCCCAGTTTGGTGAAGACCTGAAGCCCACTTACTGGTTCACCTTCTCCTGTGCAGTTACCCCGGGGTGCCATGCCATCAAAGACAAGCCGAAGAAAGCAACTGCAAACATCTCATCCAGAAGTCACCAGTCTAGCATCTACACAAAAAAAAAAAAAAAAAAAGAAAAAGAAAAAGAAAAGAAAAAGGAAAAAGAAAAGAAAATAGCCTACTTTAGACGCCGTATTAGCTTTAGGCTGGATCTCAAAACATCTATCAGCTGTTTAAAATGGACAGAAGTCCCTCAGTTCCCATTCAATGTGATTAACTAGTAACCAAGGTATTGATTAGCCAAACACCTTCAAAATGGCCCCAAGCCCTTTAGCCCTTTTTGAAAAATGTCCACATGGCTAAGGAAAGGTGATATTTAACTAAAATCAGTGAGGAGTTTTCTTTCCTGGGAAGACATAAAGCTCAAAACCAAGATACAGTCGCAGGCCCCCCAGTGTCTTCTAGTGGCTCTTGGCGCTTCTGGGGTCAGATGAGTCTGTTGTTAAAGACAGCAGCAAGGCTCAAGGCGCCTCTGGTACAGCAGCTCTGATGCAACAGGAATGCTGAGAGCTACATGGAGGCTCTGCCATATATCACAAAACATCCAGAGCCCCAGAATGCACGTGATTCACTGGACTTTCTACTTTCGCTACCAACACTGAGTGTCATTAAGATCCAGCCTGTTGATGTCTCAAGGAGACCAGTTGTCTTAAATAGACATCTTCAGAAACTCTCTCTGGAATTATACTGCCAAGCATAGCCAACCCATCTGCCCTGAAGATGCTATACCTGGATATAATCTCCCACTCTCCCAGACAAACCAGGTAAACAGAGATGGACAGAAGATAGATGAGCAAATAGCCAAAAGTCATTAAGTACTACCACATGATAGGCACCCCGCGTGTCTTGTGTTTAATCTTCAGTCAGGAAGTCAAGTCTGCCACATGAACATTACGAAGTCCATATTGCCGCTGACGAAGTGGGAGCTCTGGTAACTAACTAGCTCAAGGACTTACAGCTGCCTTGCTATGCTTGGTGAGGTGCAGCTTTGCCTTAGTAGTGCTGGCCCCATTGGATCATTTCTGGTCGCAATGGGGAAAGACAATGGCTAACTTGAATGCCTGGGTGACGCACATCTGATTCACATGTGGAAACTTCAGAAAGGCAGCCAGTAGCAGCTTCCTCCCTGTCCTCAGAGGGGTAGGCAAAACTTGGCAGATGTGAGTGCCAGTTCTGAATGCTGCTGGAAGGACCCGAAGACTGGGTCTCTCTGCCTCCCACCTCTCTTCAGTTTTGATTCCTGCCTCAGTTTCTCCCTGTATATACATTATTTGAAAACTTTCTTTTCTTCTTTTTTTTCCACAAGAAACCAAGTTGACGTTTTCTGTGCTGGAACTGCAGATGTAGAGCTGGGCATACTACATCTGGACCTGGCCTTCCTTCTAAGCCCCAACATCCAGTGTATGATACAGTTCCTGCCTCAGACATGCAGAGTCTCCTGGGACCAGAACTCAGGGTCCCCAGCCACTCCCAGAGAACAGACCTCCCTAGTGCTGTCTTCTCAAATAGATGTGACCATGCTCTCCAAAGGCCACTTGCCAAAGCCCAAGGATGCTTGTGATTGCCCTACGGGGTCAGGGTCTGCTACTGGCATCCAGTGGATAGAGGCAGAGGGTGTAGCTAAATGTCCCACAATGCAGCGGTCCTCACTCCAGAGAAGACATACATGACCCCAAGTGTCAATAATACCTGAGTCTGTCCTGCCTTCTTCTTCCCTGGACTCCTGGTTCCCTCTTCTTTTTACATGTATGATGATAGCATGTTCTTTTTCAGACCATCTGCCCTGGTGAAGTTTCCCTGGTGACTACTCTCCTTACCCCAAACCTCTGTGACCTTCAGATTCCTGATTGGGCTTTAGTCACCTCTCTCCGCACATCCTCCAACATTGTCATTTAAATTATACTGCTTTCTTCTATAATGCTCCCTCCTTCTTGCTTTATCATCAGTCTGCCCCACCACAACTCTGCAACTCTAAACTGACCCCAGGTGGGCCTCATTCCTCCTCCCTCTACATCATGAGTAAGCTCTTCTTCAAGAAAATGGAATGTGCTGTCACTCTTGGCACCCCCTGCCCCTCCATGCCCCTCCCCGTGGGCAGCACCCCCAACCCCCCCCACCCCCCTAACACCCCCCCCCCCCCCCCCCCCGTCTTCAGAGGCTCCTGCTGTCTGTCAATCAAAAGTCTCAACTCCTCCCTAAGCAGGACCCCACCCTACTTTTCATTCTTGCCTCAAGCATCTTATTGTCCTGTTAGTACTGCCCAGGAACCCGTTGCCTTCCTCCCACTTTGTCATGGTGGTGACATCTTGCCTCTTCCACCAGAACACCCTTTAGCCATCACCCCCACCTTTTGCCAGGTGTCTTCTCAAGCCAGGTTCATCATGGATAGCTGTCAGGTGGCTTCAATTAGAAGTTGTTGCCTGGTTTTCTTATAAACATGGCACGAGCACCATCTTTTAACATTTAACTTTTCTATTTTTTTCCTAGAGTGTGGTGATGCTCTGGAGAGTGAGCCTTGTATTAGGGTACGTTCTGGAGCTAATTCTTCCTTATAATCTCTCATGTCACTCAGCAGTGGATCTTCAGCAAAAACTATTGATCCATGGCTTATCAAACTATCCATTAAAATAGATGCCTTTCACGTACTTGCATTTGTCATTTTATCTTCAAAATTATCTTTTTTTATTATTTCACTCTGTGTGTGTGTGTGTGTGTGTGTCTGTGTGTGTGTGTGTGTTTATGAACATGGGAACATGCCATAGCACATGTGATAAGAACAGAGAGCAACTTTCAGAAGTTAGTTTTCTCCTTCCGTCATAGTTCCTGGAGAGTCAATTTCAGGGCTTTTGCAGCAAGCTCCTTTACTCACTGAGCCATCTTGCCAACCCCCTCGAAATGATCTGCGCACACCTTTAATCCCAGCACTCGGGAGGCAGAGGCAGGCGGATCGCTGTGAGTTCGAGGCCAGCCTGGTCTACAAAGGGAGTCCAGGACAGCCAAGGCTACACAGAGAAACCCTGCCTCGAAAAACCAAAAAAGAAAAAAAAAAGATCTCTGTAAGTCAGAATAACTAAGAACTACAGCAGACAGGCCCTGTGCCTGAGGTCCCTCAGAACCACAGCCCTTACGGCAGACTTGCAATGCTGAGAGGAGTCGTGCAATACAAGTAGGATTGATTCACTTGAAGATGAAGATGCTCAGATTCAGAGTGGGTAAATGCATTGGCTGCAATCCCTCGCAGAATGAGTCTCAGTCATGGACCAGTGACCTTCGCAATCAGTGATCTGAGTCAGGGATCTTTCCCATCACTGGGCCTGAGATTGTTTGGATCTACTTGTGCAACTACAGGGTGCCACGTCAGGCTAAAGCCAGATCTCCCAGCAACAAGTCTGGAGCCGCATCTATTATACATGTGCAGAAACGGATATCATTTCCAGGGACAAAGGAGCCAAAATAAAACAAATCATGGGTGAAATGAAGAGAGAGATTCTGGAGTGTGTACGGTACCATATTCCTACAATCCCAGCACTCAAGGTGCTGAGGCAGGAGGATGAAAAGGCTAAAGCAAGCCTTGGATACATAAAGAGACCATACCTCAAAGAAGAGAAGCCAGGGGAGGTCAATGGACGTGTGTACAGCACTGACGTTGGGGAACCCATCTGCTCCAGCCAAAATTTTCTAAGATAAATGGAAAATGCCAAAAAAAAAAAAAAAAAACCCCAAAACTGTTAGGTTTGCATATTCGAATTTCACCTTAATTATAGCATCCTGCTGTCAGTGGTAGTTGTAAACTACTATGCAGAATCAACAGTAAAATGGTAATTCATTTTGAAAATGCATTGCCTGTCTCATAGAAACACTCTTCACTATCAAAATCAGCCTGTGAGTTATGGCCTCAGACTAGAGCATGCGCAGTTCTGGCTCCTGCAGCCTCTTCCATGACACCTGGGAGCTCTCGCTCTCTCTCTCTCTCTCTCTCTCTCTCTCTCTCTCTCTCTCTCTCTCTCTCTCCTCTCCCTCTCCCTCTCCCTCTCCCTCTCCCTCTCCCTCTCCCTCTCCCTCTCCCTCTCCCTCCCTCCCTTTCTCTCTCTCTCTCTCTCTCTCTCTCTCTCTCTCTCTCTCTCTCTCTCTCTCTCGTAAGCCTTCCAAAGTTCTCCGCAATCTCCACGCTGTGCCTCCAGTCTGCACAATCACATAGGAGATCTGAGTCTGCGAACCTAACGTGAAAGGAAACAATTCCCTGAGGTAGAAAGAACACAGCATTAGTTCAGCAAGTGCCACTGACCAGTTACTATCTCTTAGCCTTGGCTTCATCATCTGTAAAACAGATAAAAATAATGCTTTCCTAATAGGGCAAGATTACACACCAACTGAGGGAATCTGTTCGCAACCGGGCACTTTGAACAGCTGTTTCGGCTTTGCTGAAACAGGGACTCCCATTCCCTGTCTATCTTTCTTCATTTCTATGCATGGGAGATTTTCTTCAAGTACAGAGGTTAGGGAGGAGGGCAGAAAGCACAGGTCTGGCAAAGCCACTGCAGAGGAGGGTGGACTGTGAAGCCCACACCTAGGCACTGTGGACTGGTCTCAGTCCCCTTGGAGCGCAGATCCTACCACCAAGAGCTGAGCTAATGTACTCCAAATACAAAGAGGCCAGGGACAGCAGGTTCCAGCCCCATCTCTGCCTCGGTTCCAATAGCACCTCAAGGGTTTAAAATGGGAAAGAATTCAGAATGACAACTTTGCTTCAAGTGGATGTGGCGGTCTTGCAATGGCCCCAGCAAGTGTGAATCTTCTCCAAAGCTTACTACTTGGTATCAATGTGGATCGTCAAGCACACAGCTTTACATGGGGGTTCACTGGTGTTGCTGCGCTCTCTCTCTCTCTCTCTCTCTCTCTCTCTCTCTCTCTGTGTGTGTGTGTGTGTGTGTGTGTGTATGTGTGTGTGTGTGTGTGCATACCACAATATTCTAATTGTTCAGTGGCCAAAAATGCCTAAGGCGTACCCAGCACTGTACTTGGCGCAGTCTGCAGACAGTACATGAACGTATCCCGCCCACTGCCTTCTCTGCTTCCTCTCTTCGCCCCTGGTGAGGCCCCATGTCTATTGTTTCTGTTTCCCTCCTGACTGCCTCATCAGTTCCTGGCTGCAGCCAAAGATGTTAGTGGTAGGCTTCACACTGGAGATGGAGTTGGGCTGGGTTTAGTAATTGGTCCCAATCAAAGGCTGTACACTGGATGGGCTAATTCATGCCTACTGCTATCTACTTTCCAAGCGAGCTTTGTATTTGCCTTTAAGGCTGTGGGATGAGGAGTCAATGTCTGGCTCATTACAGTAGAAATTAAAGACCTATTCTCCAGGAAGAGATTCAGCATTCTAAAGTGGCTCTGGCCAAATCTGGGTGGTCCTTTGGGAAATCCTCATTAGAAATGGGCTGCAATAAAAAAGCAAAGTCAATTCTGAAGCAGAGCAAATTCTCCACCCGTTGGTCAGTTGTCTCTTGTAATGTGTTCTTACTCAGATTGGTGCAGAGTGGCCCCTCCCTTGTTTGCTCAGAGCCTGGCCACACCACGTCCTCACTAAAAGTCCACCAAGGTGGTGGCCTGTCATTTATCCTGCTTGTGGTATCTGTGTCCTCCTGGGAGGCAGAGCTGTTCCTGACCCAGTATGTGAGATCCAATGACTAAATAAGCTCTCCAAATCAAGACCAGCTTCATCTGCCTCTGGTGCAAGCACAGAGTATGCAGGGCAGTTAAAATCCATACAGACCTGCAATGCATGAGCTTTATGAAGTCACCACGTGCACGTAATTCTAAGCAGGACCCATAGCACCCTGCCCTCTATTCCTTCCCACAGTGAATCACCTGCTGCCTGTGTGCCCACACACAGGCAAATATGCATATTTCCACATATACACAGCACACATATTTTGCAAGTGCAAAATGTAAGTCCTGGCCCATAGTGACCAAATGCACTGATCAGTCAGCATATGAGGCCTGGGAGGCCTGACCAAGCCAAGTGCCTTCCCTAACCTAGCACACATGGCAATTAGCTACTGCACTGGCTCCGTCCAGGCCTGGAAGTCTACGCTGGTGGGCCCTAGGGATGAAGAACGCAGCCACTTCCTATCACAAGGCTCCGTGGCTGAGATTGAGAGTGAGGACCAAACTTGGGATAGCTGTGATCAGAGCCATATGTGTAGCTGGACTTTAGGGGAAACACGGGGAGAGGACTAGGGAATTATTTGGCACAGCTTAGCTTTCTCTTTTAGACAAAGAAATAAGGTAGAACATTCCAGACAAAGGAAGCCACTTTGGTGAAGCCAGAAGCCCAGCCGTGGGATCATCTCAGCTGTATAAGAACAGGTCCGAGTCACATCATAGGATGGCGGTTTGGTGTAAAACTGAGATGGATGCCATTGCTGAGAACATGAGGGCAGGCTTAGGAAACAGAAACTGTAGAGCTCTGGGATCAGATTGGCAGTTTGCCTTCCAAAGGTCTTAAGAGGACGGACTGGGAGGGACTGAGACTGAGGGCAGAGAAACCAGCATAGAGGAGGCCTAACGGAGACCTAAAGGCTGTGTACCTGCCGCACAAACAGAAGTCTCTCCGGGGAGACGGATGATGCGGATTCAGATACTCTGGAGTCAGGTGCCTGATTCTGATGCCAGCCTGAGCCAGGAGCAAGTTAACTGATTTGGCTTCTCTGGACTTCACTGTCTACACCTGAGGGCTGGCCCATCACTACACTTTCCTTGTGTCCTAATCTAAGAAACCCCTTTTAGAACTATAAAACTTGCAGATACACACACACACACACACACACACACACACACACACACACACACACACACACACACACACATTTCTAAGCCGTTCAAGTCTCTCTGAATACTTTTATTCAGCATTTGTCTTCCCGCGAGACACTCTGGGCTGTCAGTCTCTAATTAGACCCTTCTCCCCACTCGTAAGCCGGGCTGTGTGGACTGAGAGACAGCATCGGATTAGCCCACTGTAAACAAATTTGGTCAGTCCCCTTCTTGCCAGTCACGGTTCTGGCTGAGTGGATTTCAGCAGCTCCCGGGTGAGTGTTAATGCCATCTATGCAAGAATTGCAAGGAAAAAAACCCAGTAACTCGCCAGCCTCCCTATTTTTTGTAATGCTCTGGGTTTCACATCAGCAGCTTCTTTGTGAGATGGCGTGAGGCACTGAGGGAGGGTCCAGCAGGAAGGCCATGCACAGAACCTACCAGGAGCTAAAGACAGCAGGTTTAGTACTGAGGTTGCAAAGCAAAGCATACTAGGCTCCTGACGTTCCTTATGACCTTGCAGTAAGCCCCTCTTTGAGCCTTGGATATCTTGACTGTAAAATAAGACTAAAGACACCTGCCTCACAGGCCAGCTGGGAAGGTTAACTGAGGCAATGTACCTATGTGACAGCTTCTGGCAAAGCTCTGTGGGTGAAGGTCATGACTCAGCCTTCCAAAGCAAAGGGTCAAGAAGTCAGGCCAGGTGCAGAGGACTCAGTATAGGCAGACCCACATCTGAGTCCTGGAAAATGGGAAAGGGTCCCACAGCCAGCTCTATAGCCTGAGAAGGGAATTGAGGGACTGCCCAGACCACACTGGCCTGTGGTCATGTCTGGAGGTGGTTGCCTTGATCGTTAACTGATGCAGAAAATGCTAGACCACTGTGGGCAGCACCATTCCCTAGGCAGATAGTCTAGGGCTATATAAGAAAGCTAGCTGAGCACGACCTTGAATGAGCCAGAAAGCAGTGTTTCTTCATGGTTTCTGCTTCAAGTACCTGCCCCGATTCCCTCAGTGATGGACTGTAATATGAAAGTGTCAGCCAAATAAACCCTGTCCTTCCCAAAGTTGCTTTTGGTCAGAGAGGTTTATCACAGCAGGAGAATAATGTGCCCATGAAGTGCTCACTGATGAAAATGGTCATGGATTGGTTATAGACCTGCAGTATACAAGGGCAGAAAGAAAGGCGCGGATGCTACTAAGCACTAGTGGTCTTCCTGTAACCTTTGGGATAGCTTTAGATATGGAATTCTTAAACCCAATCCAAATCCAAAATCCAAACCCCATATAAAGGCATGAATATATTGGTGCTGCAAAGATGGCTCAGCAGTTGAGAGTTCTGGCTGCTCTTCCAGAGGACTGGGGTTCAAGTCCCCAGCACCTGTATGGTGGCTCACAACTGTCTGTGACTCCAGTTTCAGGAGAATCTGGCTTCTGAGGACACTGTACACATGCGGTACAGAGACTCACGTGCAGTCAAGATGCCCACACACATAAAATAAGAATAAGCAGATCTTCACAAAGTCATGGATATCAAACAGTTGTCTGTGTTCGCCTTTGTGAGTAGCAGATGACGATGACGGTGACTTGGTGTGTTTAAGACACTTAGAAAGGTGGCTGGCACTTAGTGCACACTGCCGAAGTTATTAGTAATAGGCAATTACCAATAGTTATTATAGCATATTGTTATCGGCAAATGCTTTTAATTTAGTGACTACAGTTCTGATGCAGCCCTCAAGCCCTGAAAACACTGTATTATGGGAAATATGCAATTGTGTTTGAAGACCCAAGTTAGACAGAAAATGCAAAGATGAGTCCTTTCCCCGCCCCCTTCCCTAATCATTTCTTTTTATTATCCTGAGTGTAGTCATTGCTCACTCCTAGAAGAGCTCAGCTCAAACCTTTAAAAAAAAAAGATTACTTATTTTCTAAGAAATATTATGCTGAGCACGCATTTTTGCAAGCCCACTGTCACCATCTTTTGCCCTTTCTGGGGACTCATTTAGAAAGAGATACAAAACCCAGCTCTGGCTGGTGCGAAGCGGAGGGAATTTTGTTGGTAACTTCTTAGGAACATCGCTCTGCATTACCTCTCCTGCTTCTGGACACAGCTGGGCGAAGGCGTGCCGTGTGGAAGTGTCTTCACACGCTCTCACTCTCACACCTGGACATTTCTGTAATCCCAGATGAGGCGAGACAGAACAGTGCAGCCCAGCAAGCCTGTATGCATTCAGCTTGAGGTAGAATGGCTCGTGCAACTCTGGATCTCGCCAGCTAGCTGCCTAGTGGCTCACAGTTCAGTGGCAAAGCACGTGGCTCCGCATTGGGGCCAGTTGTAGCACCACTCCTGTGACAATAGCTAGCCAATACATCATCTGGCATCCTGGGCCACTGTCAAAGAATAAGCACCAGGATTTGAGATGGCTGCCCGAAACCACCCATATGTGAAAAGAAATACAGTGAGCAAGTTCTTGAGAGAAGTAACGGAGTTTAGAAACCTATGAAAACACCAAGGCTGGGTCCTCCTTCTCTCCTGGGTTCTGAAGGCAAGGGTCTTGCTGAAGTACCCACGCAAGCAAGATCAGGTGTGGACCATGACATCCTATGGCCAAGGCAGTGAGTTAAAACCTAAAATTGAGTCTCGCCCCGCTGCTCAGCGTGACCAGAGAGCCGTGGCAGGACTAATCAGATAGGAGAAAGCCGATTTAATGGCAGAGCTTAAATGAACCCAGTGTCCAGGGAAGAAATGAAGCCTCGCCGAATTTGCAGCCCCAGTCTGAGGTGTGCAATAAACCTGAGGCACCTACTATTTCTCACTGCCTAAAAATGCCGCTCCTGCCTTCAGTGTAGAGACCTTTCTCGCCAAGCATTCTCGCCGAGACCCCTGGCCGAAGAGTCACACTCAGCATGCAGGCCTCCGTGCGGCTCTCCCTCTCTGCTTAGATTCCACCTCCTTGCTTTGTGCCAATATATTGTGCACACCTGGTTCCTGCCACAGACAAGCCCCCAGCAGTATCAGAACACATGATCCAAGCCTATGAGTCCCTGAACTTACAGAAACCTTCAAAGGTTGTTAGTCAAGCTGACTCAGCGGTGTTATTCCCAGAATTAAAACCGAGGCAGTAACTTGGATTTTCTGCACACCTTTCTCCACGCCTAACTCGGCAGAGGTGCTCTACATGGAGTTGGTCATGATCCCCACAACAGGTGACAAGATTGTGTTCCACTCCCAACATAGCGTAGCCACATCTGTGTGGCACCGCCTCTCTGTGCTCACTGACGAGAGCCCTCTGCAGCAACGGGGGGCGTTACTTACCCCTCCCTCAGGCGAGAAAGCTGACTGGGAGGCGATGTTCTCACATCACAGAGCCAAGAAGAACCAGCATGTGGATTTGAACCACTGCACGTGTTCATTCTGCTCTGTCCACTCTTAGCAGAGTGAGGCTCCGCCCTGCTTCCCGGACCTTTCATCTGCTTTTGACAGTCTTCTCAGAAATCTTGTCTAGGTGGGAAAAGGCTCGGGGGTGGGGTGGGGGGTGGGTAAAAGTGCTTGCCTTGCAAGCGTGAGGACATAAGGTGGAATCAGCCGAAGCCACATAAGAGCCGAACATGTTACCAGGAATATGTGTAACCTCGGGTCTCCTGAGACAGGAGAATGCCAGAAACCTGTGGGCTAGCTAGCATGGTATATTCAGCAGGAAAAACAAACAAACAAACAAACAAACAAACAAACGTGGCAAGAGATCCAGTCTCAAACAACATGGGGAAACCTAAAATTGTCCTGGGACCCACATACACGTGCTGTGCTATATATAAGCCTACATACGCACGCGTGCACGCACGCGCACATGCACACACACACACACACACACACCACCACCACCACCACCATTTGTGTGTGCGCTCCTGTGGGTGAAATCTGGTGACTTAAGAGAGAAACAAACAGAATGGCAAATATAGCCTGGTGCCCTCCTAGTTCACATCTCGCTGGTGGCTTTCTTCCACAGCTTATGCCAGGGGCACGGGGTCCCCGCCCTTCTGGTGTTGGGGCCTGATTAGGAGTCAGCAGGGCTAACAAAAGACACAAACATGTGCGCTAGTCTCTCCCCAACCTTTTCAGGTCACAGATCTCTTTTATGCATTTTTGAGTCTTGTATTCACTCCACAAAACAAACATTGTTATGCTTAATTTATTCATAAACTAGAAATGTCATTTATAACCTGCCCTTTGCCGAACAGCTTCAAATACAACACTTCATTTAAATTTCACAAGTCCTACAAAGCAAAAATTATTATTTTGTCTTAAGGAGAACAGAATGGAGTCCTGGGTGACATAACTTACTGCCCCCTACATCAAGGACAGAGTTGAGGCTTGAATGAGAATGATTTTCTAGGGTAAAACTCCTACTCAGTCCGTGATCAGGACTAGGCTCCTATAAGAAACTCTTGTCTGCCCTCTGCCCTGGACTCTCACAGATGAGCCATACTCAACCGCTGTCCTCCTTTGAGTGTTTCTCCTGTCATCGGCTATGAACGCGAATGGCCTGTCTTTCTAGCTTGCAAGACTGCTGATCCAGAAAGAGCTGTGTCTCAGACACTGCACTCACGGAGCCTTATTGACAGCCTGGCCTGATTGATGGCGAGGATCCCGCACCCTGAACCTGAGCCTGCCACCACACAGGGGTGAGGCTCTGTGGCTACTGGGAAGGGAAAGTACAGCAGGCATCCGGTCAGAGGGCAGACCACTGTGGCATTTTAAAAACATGATTGCTATAAACCTATTCATATGCCTCCCTGATATGCTCTTCCCCTCAACCTAGGTGGCTCGAGGCTTAATAAACTAACTTCTGTTATCTTCTGTCTTTGGGAATACTAGGTCCTCCAGCCCCGCCATGTTTATGAAGTGAGAGCCACAGACAGTCCCATATGGAAAGGAACTGGCAGGCAGCTTTTGCTGACCAGGTGGGTGGATGCCCAGAGGCACCTCCAGCTAGTACTGCAGGGGTGACTGTACCGCTGAGCCTAACCAAACGGAAGCTTTATGAGCAAAATAAATGGTGGGTCTTGTCTTAAACCACGGTGTTGTGGCTTGATTAGCTATGCCATAAGAAACAATGAAAGGAGTGGCCATCTTAAAATTCCTGGAGCCTCTACTGCCTGACAACCCTCCATTTTACTGACAACTATTCCTATGCTTTTTTTTTTTAAACAATCTGTTGAACATATAAAGAAACTGAGGCTCAAAAAGGATGCATTCTGCACCGAGCCAGGGGATTGGCCTGGATCTGAATTCAGTCTGGTTTAAAACACCAACTTCCAGCTCCGCCCTCTACACTGTGGGCAGTGTGGTGGATTCTATGTTTTTTCCAGCCCTCAGCTCCCTGTGAGTCTGGGTCTAGTGAGGTGCTGTAGAGACCTTAAGTGCAAAGTAAACATGCTGGCTCGACTCCCTCTCAGATTCCGCGATAGCTGTTTAGAAATAAACACATCTGGTATACATCCCAGCCGTCTCCAGGGAGTGGGATGACACTAGCTGAGGTAGTTGGTTAAGTCTCCCTCCAGCACTGCCTCCTTGGACTCACTGCTTTTCCTGAGCCTCGATTCTGTACACGACAGTAGCAATGCTTCCTAGAGGCCTTGTAGAGATCTGGGGAGGAACTGCTAGGAAAGTGACAGCACAGAGCACAGCCCATAATAAATCTTCAGTAAACCGGGTCTCCTTTTCATGGTGGGTTTAGACTGAGAAATTTTCTTCACACATCCTCCTGACCCCTACAGGGAAAGAGCTCTGAGCTTTACAACAGAACAAGTCGCATTCCTTCCTGGAGCACAACCCTGCCCCATCCCCCACCCCACCTCACCCCCCAGCCACAAAAAAAAAAAAAAAAAAAAAAAAAAAAATCAGCCCCTTTGGCTTCCTCTCTGCAAACCCCTCCAGATGAGAATGAGGCTCCAACACAGCTGCTAAGCTTTGCTCACACATTCCCCCTTCACGACTGACTGAGCCCCGACACAGGAAAGAAACTCCGGGCGAATCATGTAAATCCCCCCTCATCTCCAAATTGGGTGCTGGAGTGCCTCAGGGGAAGCGGTTTTACAACCTCACTGACTTCAGCCAAGGTAGGCTTCCATTGCTATTGCAAGTTAATTCAGCTCAGCCGCCTGCCTCCTCCCCTGGCAGCAAAACTGAGCAGAGACCCCCCCTCCCTCCTGCCAGAGAGCCGCCCCCTCAGGCTGAAGAGGACCAGCGTCTTCCCCTAGGAGACAAAAGGACCAGGCTTAAGTAGCCTTCCTTCCAGGACAGGGCTGGTAGAATCCTCACCAGCACCAAGGCTCTGAGACAAGCTTGGGAGGGATGTTGTAAGAGGCAATGGACTCCTGGTCAAGCTTGCCTGGGCTTCCCCATGCCCACCCCAACCCCCACCCTCAGGATTTCATAGGCAGGTTTATGCTATGACGGACTGAGCCTTCCTCCTGCCTTCACGCAAGAAAACACTTTCCAGCCTGCTGTGCCCCTGGGGAGAGCTGTTATCTGTTCTTGTATGGCTGCCTATTTAAAAAATTTATTTTCAGATCTGGGCCTGGCAATAGATTATTCAACCCACAGCCAACCGAGCTGCAGGAAGAACGTAGCCCTGGCCTCTACTTGGCTAACACAGCCCTGTCTTCCTGAGATGCCCTGGCTGCTTCATTATAGGTGGCTTGTGTCCCCTGGATTACTTTGATTACTCTCAAGTTGTTGGGAGCCCAAGTCCTACTGCAAAGATTGGATAACAGGGTTAGCAGA
Source organism: Acomys minous (assembly GCF_964271855.1). NCBI lineage: Eukaryota > Metazoa > Chordata > Mammalia > Rodentia > Muridae > Acomys > Acomys minous. Next base: position 84,293,732 of record NC_140487.1, read on the forward strand.
CCTCCAACAATTGTCACCAGGACACTGGGTCAATTCCTGGGTGCTGGGGCTTAAACGCCAACCACCCAACCAGGAATCATGCCAGAGCTCCAGAAGGCTGATCTTACTGGCCACCTTTCATATCTGCAGAAACAAGTTCAGTCATGGGGCAACTGGCTCCAGGGCATACATGGCTACAACACAGAAGCAGAACTTTCCTTCCGCCATCATGAACTTTTGCTGAACTCTCTAGGGATGGCCTTCCCAGAGGCGTTCATGCTCCGGGCTGCAAGCTAGGTTCAGCTCACATCCTTCTAGGATTCCACACACAGCTCAGCCCAGGCAGGTCCTGAGTCCGGAGGCTCTTACTTATTACCAGGTGCTGCGCTGAGTCACTGGGGTAACTTTTCTCCTTCCCAGGGTTTGCTTTGCAGCCTCCGGTGCCATGTCTCGTGTGCTTTGGGATGAACAGCTTCACCAACCTCAAACTCCTACTCCAGGGGCCCTCACATATTTCCCCTGTTGTCTGGGTCCTGCTATCAAGGCTGGAGTAGACCAGCCCTTCCAGAGAAGCGAGCCATGGAGAGATGTCTAGGCAACACCAGTCAAGCAAAAACAGCATATGCATTCAGTCATCAGCCATCTTTATGAAAAAAAAATAGCACTGTGTTTCCTTGTCCACTGTGGCGTCCAAATGCAGGGTCCATCTGGATCCTTCCTTCACCAGAGTAAGCTCTGTGCCATATCACAGCCCCCGAGCCACCATGAGTAGCAGGTAGCACTTCCGTCCTGGGAGAGGTTAGACAACCTTACCAAAGGCTGTTGTCATGGAGCTGCACACAGTCAGTTCTGCCCAAAGATGGAAGTTAGTTGTATCTTCCCTCTGAGGACATAAGGAGAATCCAGTTATTAGTTGCAGAGGGGAGGTTGGCTGTTCAGAAAACGGCAATTAGGTAAGAGGGAGCCCTTCAACAACCTGGTGCTGTATGCAAAGGAAATCATGACAAAGGGGAAAGCCAAGTAACTACAGCTCTGAGGAGGACCAAAGGCATCGAAGGAAGGTAGCCGTTGGCAGGAACAGAAACAGAGAGATGCCAATAATAAGCTGCTGGTGGGTTGTGCCAATCATGGGTACCGGGTGCAGGTCCAGCAAGCATTGCAGCTGATGCCACTGGAATCCCTGCTTGCAGCTATCCTGTGATACGGTCCTAGAATTCCCAGGAGCACCTCCAGCCCCTTTTGCCAGCAGCATCTACACAGCCACAGCCACAGCCACCCACTCCAGTGTGCCTCTCCTTCCTGGTGCTATCCATATAAGACCCTTCATTATAACAGAGAGAACTCTGCCAAAGCTGCGGGCTCCGTACGGGTGACTGTGTGCATGGTACCTGAGTTAGATGCGTTTTATAGACGCTAAACTGAACTGATGCTCTGCTGCATCTGGGCATTGTGAAAACAAGGGCATCTGCTGGTGTCTTGCTGATGAGCACACAGAGAGGTTATGAAGCCAGGCAACTATCTTAGTTTTACCTGGACTTCCAGTTTATGCCTTTCTACATGTCTTCTCATTATTTTAACTTACGAGATTCCACGTTGAATACGTCATTAACAAATTGTAAGCCTTGGTGGAAAAGAATTCACCCGTAAGATGCAAAAGGAGAATGATTAAAAACAGAACCTCTCAGGAAGATCTGATAAAGACAAGGAAGGACAGGGGCCATTACCACTGGAGGAGTTCCTGGCACACCCCAAAGCTGAGGCACCAGGAGATACAAGGAGACACGGGTACTGTCTATGACCCACAGCCCAACAGGAGGAGGGCAGGAGAGCTGCTGTGGTCGTCTTACCTCACCTTGGGACCTCACACTAGCTTCCCTGCCAGAACCTGATGGCGTGCCCCGTGCCCAGGTGGGAGCACCATCATCTGCCCATCCATGCCGTCAAAGCAGTCCTCAGACACCTGGACTCACAGACTCAGAATCTGTGAAATGCAGAGGTTTTATAGACTTGTAACGATATGCAAGAGCTTCCCTAGGAAGAAAGGGGGCATTTGTTGGCCACCTATGATGGCTACACACACACACACACACACACACACACACACACACACACACACACACATGCAGACACACACACACACAAGCCTATCTCTATACAGAGCCTGAAAGTCAAGCAGAGTCTTTTGCCCAAAGTCTCAGAAAGGCAAGGATCAAATTATTTTTTCCAGTGCCGCCCCCACTGTGTGGCTTTGCAGCGAACTTTGTGCCAGAGCTGTCCTTGTAGGAGCATCATCTTGTCCTTAATTCTGGACCCCTAACTTGACCCCTAGAATCCTGGACGTTTGAACCATGTCTGCAGCCCACCCTTCCCCCAGGCTCCAGGCTTCACACTTCTGCATTCCAGAGGCTAGCTTGTTTGGTCTGCCTGCACTGCTGTGGCTATAGAATGCCACAGACCGGGCTCTGTCCGCTAGTGCCCCACTACGCTGTACCTCTACCTAGAAAGAGCTCAGTTTGCCCAAGCAGCTGGGAGGAAGAGGGGGAATCTTTGAAGACAATGGATTTTTTTAATCTTGTAGAAAGCACTCTCCCAAGCATCTGACTTGGGTTTTAAAGACAGATTTACACAGGAGAACAGTCTTCTTTTGGTTGCAGTTGCCTCCAGTTCTCTGTCATCTGAATCATAGCCAAGGAATAAATTGAATCTTTTTCTAACATAGAATATATTACTCTTGAAATAGTAGGAAATGTTGATAATTGCCTTTTATTGGACTCACAAATAATTTATAAGTTGGTGTGATTTAAAAAAAAAAAAAGGTATTATAGTCTTATTTCTTTGGTTTCTTCCTAGAGGCAAGTATCAGCCTCTAAAAATAGAACTGGTGTAGAGATGGGCCTAGCGCTCCCCCTGGTGGTCAGTATGTAGGATTGCAGGCTCCATAAATGGACCTGAAGCTGTAGGCTACATTTGAATAATTCCTTTTCCCCTAAGTACACAGAAAGATTAGATTTATTCTTCCCAGCCATGTCTGCGTTACAGAGTACTTCTCCTTATAAGGTCCATCTGCTTTGAGCATAAGTAAATGATCTATTCCTCATATACATTATCAGGCGGTGAACATTTCTCTGAGGTAGTAATAGCTTCCCTGGTTCTATCAAATGTCGGGGAAGCTGGAAGTTTCCTCTTCGCTTTAGAAGATACAGAGGAAAGAAATGCAAATTGGCTGTCAGAGAAGCAAGGTGATAAGGGATTGAGGAGATGACTCAATGGAAAATCCCAGATCTATTCCCAGCTGTGGGAGGCAGGATCTTGGGGTGTCCTCCTCCCTCTCTCCCCGAGTCTGTCCCCAGAGACACTGTTCCCTTTCCCTCCTGGCCCATAGCTGGAGACCCAAGTGACAGTTCCAGACAGTGGGCAGAAGAGCTGCCTGTCCTAGCCCTCCAGCACCCAGTGACAGGCCCCCGCTCTGTTGCTGTATCCACACCAAGGGCCATGGAATCTTCCAAGATATATGCTTTACAAAAGGAAAGTGAATCTCTCTTTTGTTTGAAAGTGTTTCTTTTCTTTTTTTGAGATTATGTCATAATTTACATCATCCTCCCTTCCTTTTCCTCCCTCTAAATACTCCCATATATCTCTCCTTGCTCTCTTTCAAATTCATGGCCTCTTTTTTTTATTAATTGTCATTTTACACACACACACACACACACACACATACACTATATATATATATATATATATATATATATATATATATATATATATATATCATTCTCCTGTCCACTTTGGCATGGCTAGTGTGGCTGCCCTTGTTCAGCTCATATTTCAGCGTCAAGTTGGTGAGACGTCGTGGTTGTAGCTTCTTACGTTCCGTGGGGACACAGCCTCACAGCAAACTCCTCATTCCTCTGGCTCTTGCAGCCTTTTGGTCCCCTCGTCGGCAGCGATTTCTCAGCCTTAGGTATGAGAGTTATATCACAGGACTAGGCTCTACGACTGTGCGTCTTGATTGGTTGTGTTCTTCTGTATTGGTCTCCATTTGCAAAGCGAAGTTTCCTTCATGAGGGATGAAAACTACACTTACCTGTGGATATAAGGACCAATATCTAGAATGTAGTTGGGAATTATGCTGGCTCAGTAAAGTGGCAGTTGTGGGTTCTCCCTCAAGATCCATGACTTCACTGGCCCTAGGTAGTTGGGTAGGTTTACAGTACCAGGTATGACTTCCGTCGTATTGAGAGGGTCTCAAGTCCAAGTAGAGAAGCTGTTAGTCACCACCTAAGCATGTGTGCCACTGCCACACCCTTGAGGTCATCGTGTCATGGGCTAGTTGTGGTGGTTCGGAGGTGTCGGAGCTGCGTATGACGATTGGTTACCTCCCTCCCTTCGGAGCTTGCGTCACAGCTTCTGGTACCATGAAAGCTAGTCCCCAGGGCGAACTCTTAGAGGCCAGCTTCCTCTCAGGATTCTCTCAGCACTAGGTCTGAAGTGCATGGTGTTTTCATCAATCGAGACTTAGCTTCACCTCTGGGGCACAGCCAAGGGCACTAGCAACGAATGGCCTGTGATGTTTTGGGAGTCTCTTCAGCAACCCTGCCCAACAACTCAGAAGAGAGCTTCTCACGCTTGGTTTGGGGTATTGTTAGATGGTCTTTGGCTCTAGGAAAAAGAATTGTCAGCAGAGCTGAGGAAATTTTCTTTAAAATTAAAAAAAGAAAAAAGAAAAAAAATAAACTATATGTGTTATACACAGACGGGGTGTGTTATAGGTATGTTTAGGCTGGCAGTTAACAGTATGATTCCTTGAGGCTTTTTCAGACATCCTTACTGCTGTTTCACCCTCCTTTTTATATTTATCATCCCTCCCCTTCCCTAATTAGAGCCCCTCACTCCCTATTTTCCCCTTCAGATCACTTGCACCCCGGTATTCCTTCCATTTTGTTCCCCGACCCCAATGATGGTCCCTTTTTGCTTTGCTGATTTCTACAGTTACTCCAGGATAGTGAGTTCATTCATCTCTTAAAGAACATTTGCCTGCAGGGACCACCTGATTCTCTGACCCTGACCTAAGGGAAAGCGACACACTCAAAAGTGCTGACGCTCCAAGGAGGAGGAGGAGAGCTCCGAACGACAGCAGGAAGGGTCAGAAGTCCCCACCATCAAAGGGAGTCAAGCCATCTAAGCCCCAGTTGTCTCATCTAAGACTTGCATGGCTATAGGACACTCAATGAAACAATGTATAAGAAACATTTATGATATATCTAAGCTCAGGAAATACAAGTGTAAATTCTATTGTGCCTCATGTTGGCAATAATGAATTCTGAAATCATGTTTTTGTTTTTGCCCAGGGTTTTATTTGCAGGAAAAGGAATGCTTTGCTTCAATGAGTAAACAAAACCTGCTTCTCAAAGCCAGAAAGTCCCAGTGTAGACTAAGCCTTGGAGGAGTTTAATGCACTCAAAAGCTTAAGGACCACCCTGCCTTTCGTAGGTAAGCATCTTCCTAGTTTGACTCTCCAGAAGCTATCAACAGTAGCTGTTACATAGTCCCAACCTGTTTTGAGAGCAGGAGAAACCATCCCAGGTGCCTTGAATCCCATGATTCATCTAGCTAGACTGGCTTAGATGCCATGCTCACCACTGAAGCAATCAGGACTCAAATCTGGAGCCATGGGTGGGGTCAGGTTCACTTGAACACAGACCAAGATGACTGAGATCACACGTTTTAGAAAGAAGGGGCCTGGAGAGATGGCTCAGAGGTTAAGAGCACTGTCTGTTCTTCCAAAGGTCCTGAGTTCAATTCCTAGCAACCACATGGTGGCTCACAACCATCTATAGTGAGATCTGGTGCCCTCTTCTGGAGTTCAGGCACACACATGGGCAGAATACTGTACAAATTATAAAGAAATAAATAAATCTTAAAAAAAAAAAAGAAAGAAAGAAGGACATTTAAAGGACATCTTTTTAATAGAAGAAGGGTCATTTTTCTATTGATGACCAATGCAACTGTTGGAAAAGAAAACATTTAATTGGAGCCTCATTCACAGTTTCAGAGGTTAGTCCACTATCACGGTGGGGCTCATGGCAGCATGCAGGCAAACATGGTGCTAAGAGAAGTAGTTGATCTATAGACAGAGAAGCAGAGACTGGGCCTGGAATGGGCTTTTGAAACCTCAAAATCCACCCCCAGTGACACATTTCCTCCAACAAGGCCACACCCCTTAATCCTTCTAATCCTTGCAAATAAAAACTGCCGCTCTCTGGTGACTAATGAGACTCTGAGAACCATTTTTCTTCAGACTGTCCCAGGTAAGTAGGAGAAAGAGGATACTAACTAGGCTACCAAAAAATGTCAGTTGCAGATGGAATATGAACTGCTTTATTTTCTTAGAATAGGAACCAGTTTGTAGAGGTGGGTGGGGGGGTGTGATTTTACAATTACTCCAAATAATCTCTCAGAAGTCTTTTAGTTAACTGGATGATATGGTTTACAACCTCCTAACCTCTGACGGTGAGTTTCCTAAAATACCCTCAGATACTGACTTCTTGAAATATGCTCAGGTATTGACTCCCTGTCTCTCTTGACAGCACTGGGCTTTTGAGAAAAAAATCTCATAAGAATAAATTACTCTTCCATTCTGCTTTCCTTCCCGCACAATTTGTATGCCCTTTGATTTTTGTGTTTTAGAAAGTATAAGATACTGTGTAGACAGTAAGGGGGGGAGGCATGTTCTTTCCGGCTAGGATAGATCACATGGTGTTCAATCATTTTTAAAGCAAATTATTTAGAGACTCCCTAGAATTGCCCTTGTGAGCTGTCACCTAGAGAGGTGATCTTCAAATGCCACCCAAGAGTCTCTGAGCCACAACACTGATCTTATTACCTTAGTTTCAACCCCAGAGTACAGGCCCTTGAGAGACCACACTATGCATCTGTGGAGACTGGACCCTGGTATTCAAAGTCAATGGTAAAGGGTAAATTCTCAGAAGGAAGTATAGATTTTGTTGTTGCTGTTGTTGTTGTTGCTGTTGTTGTTGTTGTTGTTGCTGTTGTTGGATTCAAGACTGAAGGAGGCAAGGTGGTGTCAAGATGCTCTGTACTCCTCCCCCATAACCAGCAACCTCTTTCATCCTTCATAGCAGAGTTTCCCCATGTCTGAACCCTGAGTATCTACCACTCAAACACACACACATACACACACACACACACACACACACACACACACACACACACACACACACACACACACACACGCCTCCTCCAGAGACCAAGCCCTTACCAGAACGCTGCAGTCCAGTCTTGCTCTGTTGCCTCTGCTTTCCCTGGCTTCATTCAAGCTATCTTGCCTCCCCTGGGTTCATACGCGCTGCTCTCAAACCCTCTGCCCTGACCCATCCCGATTCACAAAAAGACCTTGCTGCCCCTTCTTTTTTGACTGTATAATTTTGTCCAGCAGAATACCTGGTCCCTCCAGGCTGCTAGTCCCAGACCCCTTCATCGAGTGAGCCCTGCCTCTGCTTAACGAGTAGGAGACACTGCCAGGAGAGTGAAGGAGGAAACACGGGAGAAGCCAGGCACTTCTCTGCAAAGCCTCGGGAGTTACAGCTAGCAGCCATGTGATTCAGGCTTCCCCTGGGTGCTTCCAGATCTCAGACTGATGAGACCCCATCCTGTGTTAGCATCCCCAGGCTAGTCCCTTTCAGATCTTACTAACCTCTGGTTTTCTTGTAGCTCTGAGGGCAGGACCAGTCCTCTGTGTGAAATTCCCTTCTGTCCAATATTGAGAGTAATTTCTGTCCTCGTAATTGCACACTGACAGATATAGCCACTCCCCCTCTCCATCCAGCAGTAGCCGAAGAGGGCTGGCTTACTCATAAAACCAATGAAAGGATAAATCACCACCATGTTTACCTATAACAGAGGAACTTTATATTTCCATTCTCTGAGACCTTTATGGCTCCTCCAAAACTAGCTTTTTTTTTAACCCGCTCTTAGAAAAAGATTGACTTCTAGCTCAGTGCCCTATTCCCAAACCCCTTGTTCAAGTTAACCAGCACTCCATGGCATTTGCATCCCTGACAGATGGTCAAGACACTGAGTGCTCAGTGAGATCATCAGATCGGAACTGCTTCCGATCCACAGAGCCTAGGCTGCTGCCTGGGCCTGCAGCTCAGTGTGAAGGTCTGAGTACCCTTCCTCTCTCCGGCTCTGATATGTGACTTTAGCCAGAATGAAGCCAATTTACTGTTGTTCCCAGAGCCCAGTGCAATTTGCACATGAAGGGAAGATGCACATTTGTGGCCAAATAGGCAGATTTGGACATTGGACTGGATGCTAAAATGTCCCCCCTGTGCTTGAGGCAGGCACTCAGCTGGATGGCTGCCTTGAAGCTGCCCAAAACATTATTATATTTCCATGGTCTGCGCTGACTACAGGCCAAGCATTTGGGAAGGATCCGGGAATAGTTGGGGATTTGCATTCCAAATACTTGAAAAGGACGACCCAATCCACTTTCCTGCAGCCCTCAACCCATATTGCCTCTCCTGGGCTTGGCTGTCCAGGGTGCTGACTGGGTATTGAGAAGACTTGTTATCCTAACAAGAGAAAAGATAACTAACTGAGGTGAAACAGCTGCATGCAGCTGACACTGTGCAAGCATTAGTGAAGCACTGGTTGAAGGCTTACCCCTGAGATGGGCACAGAGTCAGGGAGCAAATAGAAAGGGCCTGCTCTCCGAGGCTCCAATTGCCATTGGGGAGGGGGCAGGCACGGGAGGGGTTGTGGGGTTGTGAAGGAACCATGACAGGTTGGTAGCCAGAGTGTCATCCAGATGTTCCTATGTGGCCTGACACAGGTGCTCTGTGCAGAATAACCCCAACCAGGCAAACCCTCAATGTAGCTTTCACATTCCTTCTCACCTCTAGGGGAAGTTGGTGCCTGCCTCCCACTGTCCAAGCACACAGTGAGTTTGTGTGTGAAAAGTTCTTAACACCTTGTGCAAGAACATGGGTGTGGTCACCATCGTCCCCTCAGCTGCTGGCTGCCGCTGCCACTGCCACTGCAGCCGCCACAGCAGCAATGAAGCTCCATCCACAGCCCTGCGAGCCCTGCTCACTGCAAAGAGGAGCCATGTCAGACAAGGAAGGCTGTGACAGACGGCATGCAGGGAGAAATAAAAGCTTGGATGGGGGACACTTGGTAAGCAAGCTTTGAAGACCTCAGGAGTACTCGCAAAGGCAGGTGGCCATCTCAAGGCTACAAACAGACCCAGTTCCACAGGGAGAGCTGGATTATGAAGTGGTGAGGAAGGACCTGTGGGAAAAGAGGCCTGAGTGAGTTACCCACCTGCTATGATGTGTCAATGCAAAGCCAGCATCTTACTAGCTCTTGAGGTAATAGGGAGGGCACAGGTGGGTGGTGGGCACAGGTGGGTGGTGGGCACAGGTGGGTGATGGGCACAGGTGGGTGGTGGGCACAGCTGGGTGATGGGCACAGGTGGGTGATGGGCACAGGTGGGTGGTGGGCACAGCTGGGTGATGGGCACAGGTGGGTGATGGGCACAGGTGGGTGATGGGCACAGGTGGGTGGTGGGCACAGGTGGGTGATGGGCACAGGTGGGTGGTGGGCACAGCTGGGTGATGGGCACAGGTGGGCGGTGGGCACAAGTGGGCGGTGGGCACAGGTGGGTGATGGGCACAGGTGGGTGGTGGGCACAGGTGGGTGATGGGCACAGGTGGGCAGTGGGCACAGGTGGGTGGTGGGCACCCCAGGAACAGCATTCTGGGTATAGAAAAGAAGAGCAGGCAAATATCCAGGGATGTGATGAATCCTTGTGAGCCCAGGAATGAAGAAATCAACTGCAAAGACATTAGTAGCCAAGGCTGGACCAGTCCCAGAGTCCAACTCTGAAGGTCCTTTTGTGTGTGGGAAAACTTTGGACTTCACCCACTGTATGTGAGGTCAGAAGTGTTTTTCAGTACAAAGTGTCACTGTCCGATTTTCCTACGGGAAGATTAATCTGGAACTCCCCAGAGGACTTGCTTGATTTGGAATGGGAGACTAGAGGCAAGGGCATTTTGGGTCTAAACACACATCTTCCTATAGAGGTGATTCACTAAAGAGACTGGCTAGAGCAGTGGTCCTCAACCTTCCTAACGTCAGGACCCTTTAATACAGTTCCTCATGTTGTGGTGACCCTCCCTCCCTCTCCCCCCACCACCATAAAGTTATTTTCATTGCTACTGTTAGAAATTGTAATGTAAGTATCTGATTAGCAGGATATCAGATATCGCGTATCTGTGAAAATGTTCAACCTCCAAAGGGGTCGCAACCCATGTGTTGAAAACCGTGGGGCTAGTGAGGTGTTCTAAAAGCCTAATCATCATCTGAACTGTCAGTCCCTTGGTAGCAAGGACTGCTCTGACTTTTGGTCGGTAAATACCAAGTACCAAATGCAGGGGTGGGCATGGAGAAAGTGCCTTAGCTGATCACTGCCAAATGGCACACAGAAGGTCCAAAGGATCTTTAGGAAAAGTTGTGTGAGTTTTGTGCTGCCTGGAGCAGGGTCAAGTGGCCAGATCTTAGCTTAGGTTATGGCCTTGTTGGGTTGGAAATGTCTGTAGAGGACCAAATGAGAGACCCTGTGGCCCCTGGATATGGGTTACTGTGTCCTCAGCACATAGAGTGCCTATCTAACGCAACACCAAAATACGCGTTGAATAAACAAATGGGTCTGGAATTCAGGGATGGCCTGAACTCTTGACCAACTTCTGTGTGGCAGAGGTTGTCAGTCTTCTGTCCCCAACTGTCCTCTATAGCACTTGAAGATGTGAGTACCCTGGTAAAATTCACCCGTGACCTAATGTTGGATCCTTAGAGTGAAGACACTGTCATTTTGTTCCCTTCTGTGTGTCTTGGCCTACTCTAGGCCACAGAGAAAGTTAAGTAAATGTTTGTTGAATGAATGAGGGCCTAGGGACATTTGATGTGGGCGTGGACAGGATGGAAGTCGGAGCCAAGAGCAGGGAGATACCCTGCAAACTGGGTGAGCATGCTCATCATGGAACTTCCAAGTTCAATGTTTGTCACACTTCTCTATCTGTCCCAGCTTCCTGCTTGCCATACACCACACACACACACACACACAGACACACACGTGCCACACCTCCAAACCAGGCCCTAATCAAATCCTGCTGTCCTTTCACCTGAAAAAAAAATGGGGATTTAGAACATATCCTGCCTGGGTGCTTGCAAGGATTAAATGAAGCAATTCAATTCAATAAATGTTTATATAGGTGGTTAAATGCCACAGTGATAAAATCCCTTTGAATAAATCGCTGACGTCTGCACTGAGTCCCACCTGGCTAATGTCCACACAGATTGTGCCACTGTGGTTTGAAGGAGGATCCTCTGCTCCGGAGACAGTGGGAAACACATCTCACTGACAGAAGCATACCTCCCTTCCCAGGGACCCCTTCGTTTCAGTGACAAAGACGTTCATCTTGCAATCTGAATAAAGGCCAGCCATTCTGTCTCCTCCAGCCTCTCCATTCAGATCGAGATCTCCCGCACAGGCCTGGCTACACCCCTGCTCCCCACCAGCTGTTGCACTGGTGGTGCAACCACCAGCAGCACTTGGCAGCTTGGGTCTGAGGTGATGATGGTCATGCTGGCCACACAACTAGTACGTGGGGGACATGGCATGAACACAGGAAGGTCACTATGACAAGTGGCCAGACCACAAATCCTGAAAGCGGACTCAGTGCCTTGCACCCTTTAGCCCTCCCAAGGTCTACTCAGGAGAACTGCTTGTCAAATGCCGGCCTTTGCCCAAGCTCTGCTGTCTCTTGACTGCTCCGTCATCAGTCCCATAAGGACTAAGAGTCTAACCTTGTTGGCTCTATGAAGCTTGCCTCCTTTCTCTGGGCAGAGACATAAGGTCTCCTTTTATTTATTTATTTATTTATTTATTTATTTATTTATTTATTTTTAAGGTCTCCTTTTATAAAGAGCAGCTGCATTAACTGTGTTCCTCTTAAAGCCACCTACTGCGCATGCAAGGCATAGGCCTTGTATAATTTCATGGTTGTGGTCATGTGGGAGTAGAGCGTGACTCCATTTTACAGATCAGAAAGCTGAGTTGCAAATAAGATCTCTTGGACAAAGACAGAGCTACCAAGTAGTTGCATCGGGGTTGGCCAAAAATCAAACCCATGACAGCCATACGTTGTCCCATGTTACCAGCAGAGAACAGATTGTTTAGCTTTGATTCTGTCTGGTCTAGGGCAAAGATCTTGCCTATTCTACCTTGATGGCCAGACACACTGGGCAGGTCTAGAGAGCTTGATCACAAGGCAAAATCTTTTGAGGTGCGGAAGCTATGAACCAAGTGGGTGAAATGGTATGGACATCCCCCTTGCAGGAAGGCCTGGGGTCACCCTTCCTCTAGTCTGGTGCACATTAAACTTAGTCTTTTGTCACTAGAGAGCATTATGAGTCACCTATTCCTCAGCCTCCATTGTGTGTTCCTGGTTCTACCAGCTGGGCATCTGCTTCTAGTTCTGATGTTCATGTACCTTCTGTGAGGGGCCTTAATGCTTGTCTGCTTGCATAATGTCCTGGTACCTTTCCTGGGAGCGGCAAGCTCTCTCCCTGGGTGTTGAAATCCATCTCTAAGATGCTACAAGTATTTCTCTAAGCATTTGACACCATCACTCCCTTAAGTGACAGCAATGTCGTGCCTGTTAGCTTCTGCAGGGTCAACAGCTAGCTATGAGATGGCTACCAGCATTTGATGTACCTCAGCAACCACATCTGAGTTTGAAACCCAGCTCTGCTTTTTATGGGCCACAGTGCCTAGAGATCTCATTGTACTTCAGTTTATTTATCTAACATAATAAACTGAATAACTCTGACTAAGTAAGATTATTAAGGAACTGAATAGTGTGATACGTGTAAAACAATGACCGTTCTTTTTCCAAGTAGCCCAGATCATGTATGTCGGTTAGCATTACAATCTGATCTTCAATTCGTGACACACAGAGTTGGCTAGCCCCACCCGTGTCATGGAAGTTTTCCTATAGCCTGCCCCAATTCTTCCCACTGTCTTTGTTTTTCCTACTAACCCATTTCAAAGTTACCATGACTCAATAATGAATATAGGACAACTGTGTTAGTCAAGAGAAGAAAGGCTGTGCCGCATAACCAATTATTCCAGATTCTTAGACACTTAAAACAACAAAATTTGGAGACTTTCATGGGACATCCCTTTTGGGGTACTGTTCGATGATAAGAGAGTATATACCATGTGAGTCTTTCTGAGTCTGGGTTAATTCACTCAGTATGATCATTTCTAGTTCTATCCATTTGCCCGCAAATTTCAGGATTTCCTTGTTTTTAAATAGCTGAGTGGTATTCCATAGTGTAAATGTACCACAGTTTCTTTATCCATTCATAGACTGAGGGACATTTAGGTTGTTTCCAGGTTCTGGATATTATGAGTAAGGTTGTTATGAACATGTGTCCTTGAACATATGTCCTTGTTGTGTGGTGGAGCATCTTCTGGGTATACTCCAAGGAGTGGAATAGCTGGGTCTATTCCCTATCAAGGAAATTGTGGTAGCCCTATCAAGGAAATTGAGGTAGATGTGGGAACCTCCTATTGGGACTCTAAGTGAGAGAAGTATGGGAGAATAGGGAAATAGAAGGATCCAGAGGATCCTAAAAACCTACAAGAAGAACATCATGACAGGTGGATCTGGACATAGGGGGGTCTGCTCAAACTACTGCACCAACCAAGGACAATACACACAGTAAACTTTGAACCCTACTCAGATCTAGCCAATGGACAGGACATTCTCCACAGTTGTGTGGAGAGCGGGGACTGACTCTGACATGAACCCTGGTGCCCCATATTTGACTACTTCCCCATGGTGGGGAGGCCTGGTGGCACTCAGAGAAAGGATAGGCAGGCTACCAAGATGACACTTCATAGGCTGTGACCATATGGTGGGGGAGAAGGTCCCCTTCTGTCACAGACCTAGGGGAGGGGAATAAGGTAAAAGACTGAGGGAAGGAGGAACAGCAGGAAACAATTAAGGGGATAACAATTGAGATGTAATCTGAATAAATTAATAAAAAAAATAAAGTGACTATCTTTCAAATATAAAAACAAAAACAACAACAAAACTGACTTTATAGCCTGAACAGATGCCATGTCAGTACTCTTGGAAACCTATCTGTGCTCAGGAATGCAAACCCGTATGGTTCTATGACTCTTCTATTGCAATCAGATGTGCTACCCGACTGCTCTAGAAAGAAAGGAAGGTGGACAATTTAATAGTCCCGCAAGTCCTGCTCATCTCTTTTTCTCACATACTATTCCCAGAACCCGGTCACATTCTTAAATCTTCTCGCAAGGATGCTTAGAAATACACTCTTTTCATGTGCCTAAGACCAGGAGATAAAAGTAAGATATGGTGAGAACAAAGTGTTTTGTCTCCCCTCCTTACTTATATTTATAGAATACCGTCCCTATCCCCGAGGCGTGAGGAAGGCTGGTCGTGTCTCAGTACCCCTACCTCCAGACTCCTCAGCCTTGGTGAACCGCTCACTCATCAGTATTGCAGGCCTGCCAACCTCAAAGGACACGACTCTCCTTTTATTTAACATTTTATCCCAAATGTGGACCTAAGGCATTTGCTTCTCCACTATTGCAGAGCGGAAGTTAAAAATGAAATATTTAACAATAACAGGTTTTACAACATAGGTGCTGGCGATGCATGAAGAACAAATAAAGAATGCTTCAGTTTTGCAGAAATAAATTTGATAGATCTTTAGCGTGGATGTCCTTAAACCCCCTTCCCTCTGTCCGCAGTTTGGAGGCCATCTTGCTCCTGCTAGCCAGGGATGCCTGCACATACCCGTAAAACATAAGGATGATGTTCAAGGTGAAATAACCAGAGGAAAGGAGGTATGTATGTGAGTGCTGGAGAAAAGCCATCCCCGCCATCTCCCCAAGGGAAAAAGCAATGCTACCTCTCAGACTTCAACAGAATTTTCTAATGCATGTGCAGTCAACTTGCTTTTAAAACTATGATTTATGAGAAATATCCCAGGTGGAGGTTTTCAGAGAGCCTTATAAAAGATCTGACAGGAGGAGCCTAGGCCTTTTTTTCCTTCTGTCTTCTACCCTATGAGGATCCAGTGGCATCCTTCCTGTGCAAAGCATGCAGTGCTAAAAGCATCATCCTGAAAGCAAAGATTGGGCTCTGAGCAAACACCTGCTACTGTCTCGATCTCTGAGTTTCCAGACCCCATGACTATGACCCTTAAAGCTACCCTATTCATAGATCAGCCAGTCTAAGGATTTTGTTTTAACAGCAAATGGACTGAGGTATCAATTGGCCTATGGATTTTGTGCCAAGACCTACCATGCCTATATGCTAATATCTCCCAGTCTGTATGCACTGCAGTCATGTGGCATGGCTATGCCTTGAAGTCCCAAAGAGAGATAGGAATTCCCTGCCTGAGTTTTCTACCCAAGGGCCCCTTTCCTGAGTGATGGAACATAGGGGTGATTGATATCAGTAATGATTTCCTACTTGCCTAGAAGTCAAGTACTCCCCATCTCCTTGCCACAGGGGAGTACTCTTTCTTTGATCTCAACAAGACAAGCATATCAGAAAACATGTTAATAATTCATCTGAGTGATGCTTACATAATATAACTGGCCTTAGTACAGGAAGGGAGTTTCTGTGCAAGAACTCAAAGCGCTACCACATTCCTAGCTCCAAGGAGGACACCTGGAGCAAAACAGCTGCTCCTCAAATGATCTTCAAAAGGGAAGCGGGAGTTGGAGAGGTATTGATTGCTGCACTCGGGAGCACTCTCTCCTCTCTCAGAGGACCTCAGCTCAGTTCTCAGTACCCACTTGTCAGCTCACACCACATGGAACTCCAGCCCCCCAGGGATCCATTACCCTCCTGTGGTTTCCACACATACCAGGCCGACACGTGGCACATAGTCAAGACATGCAGGCAAAATCCTCAGACACCTAACATGCCAATAAATAAATCGTCCTAAAGAGATTATTAAAAGGAAAGCAACTCAACTTGGTCATGTTTGCTTAATGTTCTTGAAAATACACATGTGAAAGGTGTAAATTTCCATGGAGGAGCATGAGAGGAATTGGAGAGAGAAGCCAGGCAGTAGATACGATCAGATTTCATTGCGTATGGTGTGAAATTCTCAAAACTAAAGAAAATAGTGTTTCACTGATTCTTTGAGCATTCCATACAATGCACTTTAATCACATTCATTGACTCCCACAACTCATCCAAGAGCTGCACCCACCACCCTGCTCACCCAACTGCATGCTATTTTTTAATAAAACCCACTGAGTCCCATCTCACTTAGGACGACTATTGCTGTGATGAACTACAATGACCAAAAGCAACTTGGAGAGGAAAGGCTTTATTTGGTTTACACTTCCACATCAGAGTCCGTAATTTAAGGAAGTCGGGACAGGAAGTCCAACAGGACAGAAACTCAGAGAACCTGAGGCAGGAGCTGATGCTGAGGGGTGCTGACTACCGACCTGCTCATGGCTTGCTCAGTCTGCTTTCTTATAGGACCCAGGACCACTAGCCTAGGGTCAGTACCACCCAAAGTGGGCTAGGACCTCCCCTATCAATTTTAAACACGCCTTACAGCCAGATCACTTTATCAACTGAGGTTCCTTCATTTCAGATGGCTCCAGCCTGTGTTGAGGTGACATAAAACTAAACAACACAAGTCCAATTTGTGTAACCCATATACTCTTGGATATGAGGCCTGCACTGGAATATGATCAACTTACCAGGGGTCACATCCTTAAAGAAAACAGATTTGTTTCCTAGTAGCTATCACATGCCAATAGCTCCTAATCTATGAGCGGGGCTTTGTGCCACCCCCATCCTGGATTTTGTCAGGCTTAAGCTTCTGCGGGTCTAGTGCCTTCTGTCTTGATCGCTGTGAGTTCATATGCACAACTGTCCTGTTATGTCAAGAAACTAGTTTTCTGAAAGCCATTTACCATCCGCGGAGTGTACAGTGTCTCTGTCCCATCGTTCTCACAGACCCCTGAGCCCTGTGGGGAGGGGTGTGACATAGAGATCCCATTTAGGGCTGAACACTCCATAGTTTTTTCTTGTTCTCTGTGTGTTGACCAGTTGTGTTCTCTTAACTGCTGTCTACTGCAAGAAGAACCTTCTCCAAGGAAGGTTTGAGAGGTGTGCTAATCTATGAGTATACAATGTGTCATTGGGAGTCACCTTATTAGGGGTGTAGATATGATCATGTTCTGTTGTACACACTATAAAATTCTCAAAATCTCATCTTGCTGAACCACATGTTAGAGTGATATTGGCTCACATAAGTAGAAAATGGAAACTGGATGGTATACTTCCCTGAAGCCAACAAAGAACAAGCAAGACCTTTATAAGTCCACAACCTCAGACAGTTCTAGACATTTCTTCCATATATATATATATCATATAGTAATGCACTCCACATTTCTGATTGGTTGTCCATCCCTTCCTACCCACTCACCTGCCTGTCTTCTATAGAACCCTAATCTTCATTTTTAACCATCTTATTTTATTTACTATCTTACCATGCAAGACTTTTGAGGCCATCATGGAGGGAAGAAAAAGGCAAGTCAAAGGGAGAGCTAATGTCTGGGAGGGGCTGGCTCAGGGGAATATGGGAACCTGAGTCTGGATCCTTCAGGCTCACGTTAAAAAGCCAGATGGTCAAGTGCATGTCTGTAATCCAGTGCTGGTGGGCAGAGACAGGAGTATGCCAAGGGCTGGCAGGCCAGACAGTCTAGCCATGTGCTCCAAGTTCAACATGAGCCCCTGTCTTAAAAATAATCATAGACACAGACACCTGATCTCAACCTCTGGCCTCCATGTGCACCCACACACTCACATATGCAGACACCTGATCTCAACCTCTGGCCTCCATGTGCACCCACACACTCACATATGCACCCATAAAAATACCACACACTGTGGTCAGTGGTGGTTAAAAAAGGAAAAGGGGGAGTCAACCCTATGCACTTGCAGAGC
This sequence comes from Acomys minous, assembly GCF_964271855.1. NCBI lineage: Eukaryota > Metazoa > Chordata > Mammalia > Rodentia > Muridae > Acomys > Acomys minous. Next base: position 84,311,821 of record NC_140487.1, read on the forward strand.
CAGGGCATCTGCCATGATCTTTCTGAGCCTTGCAGCAGCGTTCAGTGGGAAGAATGAAAACAACACTGAAAACACTATCATGAAAAATAGAATAAAATAGATGTTGTGTCACTTGTTATACAATAGACTTCCAATAAATTTAACTTCCTTTCCTCTTTCCTTCTCTCCCTTTTGAAAGTAGTCGGGATATAAATTATACATAAACAAATTACATGTTCTGCTGAAAGTCCTCAGACATGATTAATGTAACCAATAATAGCGTTAATATTAATAGTGGGTTACTCTAGCAGCAGCATCCTGACTGACAATCAATCTGTGCACCCCCCGCCCTGTCGCCATATGACAGATAATGCTCAAGGTTTACCCAGGGAACTGGGGCATGCACAGGCTTTCCCATTTTCCCATTTTAAAAAATATTCCTTTTTCACATTAGGGTATTGTAGATAAGCCATTACTTATGGCACAAAGTGTAAGTAATATATTTGCCAAAAAAATGAAAAACAGTGGCATGACAGGAAACACTAAGAAGCTTCAAGTAATATCTGAGGCTGAAAGGTTTGGAACAAGCAAGAATGTGTGCTGCAATTCTGATGTCTGCTGCTCACTGCCTGTTGCATTATTTTTTTTCCCCTAGGAACTTCTGAATGAATGTTTGCTCATCCTAGGTAGGCCACAGCCAGAACCAAAGTAATGATTGTGCCCAAGTCTAGCTCGGTGAAGCCACGAATCCACCGCTCTTACCTACAAAAGCATAGGTGAGGGGTCATTTGGAGGCACACAGGTGGCCCCCAAAGAGCTTACCTACTAGAAAGTCACACCCCAGCATGAGTGGTGACTTCCCCCAAACTGTAAAGATGGAGTTCCCGCTTCAATTAGCTTCCCACCTTTTACAAGACCCCAGACAGTTGTGGCAGAATTACAGCCAGCCAGTAGGTAGGGCACAAAGCAAGGCAATAGCGAGAATCCTAGGCAAGACTCTAAAGAGCCTTCCTAACCCCTCCTTCTGTGAGAGAAGGTAAACAGGCTCAGCCTTGTCTTTTGTAGGTAGTCATAGGCTCTCTGGAAAAGATGGCACTGGCTGTTATGCTCGGAGGGCAGTGGCCCAAGGAATAGATAGGACGTTAATAGGTAGTGTGGTGGTTCAAATAAAAAATGGCGCCCGTAGGCTCATAGGGAGTGGCACTATTAGGAGGTGTGGCCTTGGTGGAGTAGGTGTGGCTTTGTTGGAGGAAGTGAGTCACTAGGGGGTGGGCTTTGAGGTCTTAGAAACTCAGGCCAGGCCAATGGCTCACAGTCTCTTCCTGTCGCCTACAGATCAAGCTGCAGAGCTCTCAGCTACATCTCCAGCACCAAAGTCGGCCTGCGCGCCGCCATGCTTCCCGCCATGATGACAATGGACTAAACCTCCGAACTGTAAGGCAGCCCCAATTCAGTGTTTTCTCTGATAAGAGTTGCCATGGTCTTGGTGTCTTTTCACAGCAATTGAAACCCTAAGACAGGGGGCTTACCATCCCCTCCCCCTTTACAGGAAAAGCAACCCAAAGCAAGGGACTTAAAAGAAACATCTAGAAGATGTTGAGCCCAACTTTCAGCCGCCCACTCTCAGAACTTAACTATGATGGGGAAAACTACTCAAAATCTTCCAGCTCTCAGATCCTGTGAGTTTATTGTTTGGTATTTCTTGAGAACTGAAAGGAAAGCAAACAGGTTGGCTGTGAGGGTGGAGCCCGCAGCCAGAGTGCCTGAACTGGAATTTCTGTTCTTCCACTTGCTAAATGTTGACCACAGGAAGCTGCTGGAAACTCAGCTGGAAAGTAGGGCTTGTAATAAAGATAAGGAGAGGTCTGCAATGCTTGTGGTCCTCTCCTTGCCAAGCAATGGCCAGAGACACCAGCCAGCCATTTCCTTGTCCCCGATTAACTGGAAGTCATGAGGAAATTCCTCCTGGCCTGGGGCTAAAGCAGATTTTCATCATACCAGGTACTCTGTCAGATCTCATCTCTCTTGGCTGAATTCTGTTCATTGCTAAGGCACAGTGAGATCTAGTTTTACTCAGGGCCAAACTCAAATTTCACATACTCAGTTCTTTATAATGCCTGGGTTTGCTACGTTGACCCTCCCATCTCACCATGTGTTAATTTCCTTTTTTTTTTTTTTAAATCAAGCTCCTGCCCACTCACAGGATGGAGGCTTTGTGAGCAATTTGAGATCACTGCTGGGGGTCATGGGGGTGGAGGAACAGTGCTACCTCACCTCCACAGCGAGGTGTGGCCCGTGCATTTTGACACTGATACGGTGGTTTAAGGGAAGAGGAGAAAAGAAGAGAGAAATGGCATGTGGGATCTTGCAAAATGCTAAGCACAGTACCAGGGTTCGAATGGCCATTAGTCCTGAGCTGACCCTGTCACCCTTCATTTTTAAAGACAAAGAGCATCTCAGAGAGACTTGTGGACCCTCTCAAAGCCAACTGTTAGTGGTCAAACTGTGTTTAGCACCTGCATCATATGATAATTAATGGAATAATATAGAATTCCAAGCGTAATTCTCCTTTTTGTCCATTTATTTTCTATTTTTATTATCTATAATATCTAATACAATGTAAATGATAGAAAACACAGTATTGAATAATGCCAAAAAACGTTCATACGCGTCTAGTTCAAATGCATCCCTGTTCTTCCCCGCTTCCCTGATGCCTCTCCCTCTGTGCCCTTCTGCCTGTGTAATTTCCTCTTCCCCCCGTCATCTTCCCTATGTTCTTTTGGCCTCACTGCAGACAGAATGGTTTTCATCAAGAAATAAGTGAGTGGGGCTAGTGAGATGACTCTGTGGTTAAACGCACTGGCATTTACAGAGGACCTCGGTTTGCTCCCAGCACCCACGTGATGTTTACAGCGGTCTATAACTCCAGTCCCAGAAGATTAAAAACCCCTCTTTTGGCTCTGCAGGCACTTAAGACGTGCACTGAACATAAATACACAGAGGCAAAATATACATAAAATGGTTAATTGATTAAAAAATTTTACATACTATATTTTGTTATATTCTTTCCCCTTTGCCCACACCTCCCAGATCTTGCCAGTCCTCCTCACCCAACATCATATTCTTTCTCTCTCTTAACACAAAAATCAGCCTATATGTCCATCAACAGCAGGAACTGATTATGAAATGGGAAAGATATACATCGTGAAACCGCATCCAGTTGTAAAGCAAAACTAAGCTATGAAATTTATAGGAAAATGCATCGAACTAGAAAACATTACATTGGTAACCCAGGCTTAAAAAGAAAAATTACCACCTCCTTGCCCATATGCAGATCCTAGCTTCTAAATGTTAACTATAGTTAGATAGAACAAATATAGGAAAAGACAACAACAACAACAACAACAACAACAACAACAACAACAAAAACTAAAAAGGAGCCCAAAGGATGGAGAAGGGTCCAAGCCTGGTTCTTATGCCCACTGGCAAAATAGCCTCCATTTCCAACAGCTGCCAATGTAGCTATACAATGTGCCTAGTATAGCTAGGATTTACCAGTCTAACTTGTCCAGGGCCAAACCAATTAAAACCTCGAAGCTCTATCTAGATCTAGGGGACCTATTGAGGAAACCCTGCAGCTCCTCTTACCCCTCCGCCATTGTAGGCTGTCCTCCTGTTCCCCAAATCTAGGAACCAAGTTTGGGTTTCTAGCCAGGACCAGCTCTGTCAGGAAACAGCCAAGAAATCAGAACCCGAAGTCGTCTTCGAATCAGCCAGAGCCTTTGCCTTCAACATCACAGCAGCATTCTAGGCTAGTTAAGGCCATCACGCTAAGTAAGCCCCAATCCTCCCCATCTTCCCTGATAAAGTGTAAGAGTTAAAGGGAGTCATGCATTCAAACACCGTTACTAAACCTGTCTTAAAACAGGTGTAGTTCTTTTAGCTTCCTCTCTCGCCTCCATTAAAAGCACCTGCAGGCTTAGCCAACACTGCGCTTGCTTTCTTTTCTCTGGCCCTGAGCGGCTTTTGTGAAATTAAGTAGCCATCAGCAGGGGCGGAGTTGGACTAAGGGTGTTACTAAAGCACAGCACAGTTCCCCGAGCTTTTCATCTTAACTTTAGGGACAAGATGTGCTCGGCTCCCCAGCAACTCCCCCAGATGGGAATATGATGGGAGAAGACCGGACGCAGACACAAAGTGAAACCCTTACAGAGGGAGTGATGGCCACGAAGCCTTGGGAGCAGCGGGCAGAGTCTCCTGCCCACACTCCGCCCCTCCTGCCCCTAAGCAGCAGGTCCAGCTGGGAGGATGGAGGCCCGCCCGCTCCCAGCCCCGAGGGAGGGAGGAGCCACAGCCCAGGTGGAGCAGGTGAAGAGCCCAGGCTCCTGCGTGTGCCGGAGGAGGGGAAGCGACTGCAAGCTGGCGTGTGGAGGCGAGAACGCTCTTGGCACCAGGATCCAGCTCTGGGAAGCTGGGATTGTCTCCCAGGCACTGTCTCGGAGGGCCACAATGGAAGAGGTAAGGCACACGCCTAGGTACGGGCTGTCTGCGAGCCACCTTGTGGACTTTATTTCCTTCCAAAGGAAGGAGGGAGCTCTGGAGAGAGTTGACTGTGTGTCTGAGCTCCTGAGTCAGACCAAACAGGTCAGGTGTCCCGCTGTGAACCTGGCACGCTGGCCTTGCTTGGGCTGGGTCCTGTAACTACAGGGCTCTCTCTAACCCAGGCCACAGTTCAAGTGCTTGTCACTTCATTTGTTGACTCTCCCCCTCTGTCCGACCTTTGCGGTGGCAGGTGGGTGTCTAGGTCCAAGGACAGAGGGTGACTCTGGGAAAAGGTAGCCTCGTGGTATGCCCTGTGGCTTGTGGCTTTACATCACTGTTCCCTATTAACTCTGTGGGCTGGGGCAAAGGTGCTTGGGAACGTTGAACCCTTGAGCCTTAGGCTTTTCACTCCTAAAACAGAATTACACCAGAGTGGATGCATTTTGAGACTGGAGGTACATGAGGAAAATAGAGCCCAGGCTGGTGATGGTGGTACTCCAGAAACAAGTATTGAAAGGCTAGAGTCCAGTCTGAGCCACCCAGGGAAACCCTGGGGGGTTTTGTTTTCTTTTGTAAAAGCAACACAGAATTTTGAGTGGCTTCAAATGGCTGGTTGCTGTTGGCCTGGCCCCTAACCCTATCTTCCATTTCCTTGCCCTGCTGGTCTCTCTGTTAATGGCTTGCTTTTCACAGATGCATACATGCATGTTGTACCGTGTCCCTATTAAATATTTGGAGGCAAATCAGTTGCCCCTGGAACTGTGTTATTTCCCACCCAGATGTTTGGTTTGTGGTCACCATGGTGGACCCCATCAGCTGCTGCTGGCAAGGGCGGCTCTGCAGTGTTTAAGGGACATCTGTGCATCGGCTGTTCACCCCATCAAGCTAGTTGAGGTTTGGAGAAGGGGAGCCAAGGACACCACTCCCAGCTTCTTGAGAATGGCCTCTTCTGTCCCACCTGCAGTGCCACGATGTTTAGACACTTATTCTTTTAAGGGAGGGGGGGGAGGGAGTTGTTCATTTTTATTTGAGAAAAGGTCTTACTTTATAGCCCAGGCTAGCCTCAGCCTCTCAAGTGCTTGAATCACAAGCATGTGTCACTGTGCTGGGCTGTATTCGTCAGCATTTGGGACCCTTTTCCATGATGGTGACTTGACAGGCTGAACCAATCTGTGTGGAGTGAAGGGGGACAGGTGGGGGGAGGGGGGGTAAGGGGGCCCTCTTGCATGATGGTGACTTGCCAGGCTGAACTGATCTGTGTGGACTGGGGGAGAGGGGGGAGCAGGGGGTGGGGGTGGGCAGGGGGACCATCTTTCATAATGGCGACTTGCCAGGCTGAACTGATCTGTGTGGACTGGGGGAGAGGGGGGAGCAGGGGGTGGGGGTGGGCAGGGGGACCATCTTTCATAATGGCGACTTGCCAGGCTGAACTGATCTGTGTGGAGTGAGGGGGACGGGGTGGGGGTGAGGAAGCAAAGTGACTTACATTCTGCCCTCTCTGACCAGCCAGGATCTGAACTGTCCACCACTGTTTCTGCTTACCAACCTGATGGGACAGAGACCTGCAGGTCACTGACCCTGGGTTTTTTTTAGGGAGGAAGCTGAAAGAGGACATTACCACCACACAGTATGACACTACCAGGCATAAGCAAGGCCAAGGTCCAGGCTCAGGTGCTGAACCCCAGCTACGGGGTGTCAGCTCTAAGCCAGAGCACCAGCAAGGATTAATTACTGCCCCAGAAACAGACAGAACGTTTGGCAGTTTAGAGAAAAAGTACAAAAGGGCATATTTGTTTCCTAGTAATGTTTTATAGGACAAGAGAAGTGAGTGTACATCTTCCTCAGCTCAGAAAGATGAAGGAAAAGGACCTGAAAAGAAATATGAGTATTTCTCATCTGGAAAGAATTCTTCTATTGTTTTAGGAAACCAACAAAACATTCCTTTATATACCATGCGCATTTTGAGTGCCTCTTTCGTGTGCCCAACTCCCTTTTTGGGTACATGAATACAGCTAGCACAGCTAGGGGCCAAACAGTCAAAAAAATATCTGCCTTAGCCAAGCACAGTGGTACATGTGTGTAATTCTGGCCCTGGATGGTTGAGGCAGGATCAGAAGTTCAAGGCCAGACTAAGCTACGTAGCCATACAAAATGCATCCATGAAATGTATCTACTATAAGAAAGGAGAAAGAAACAAAAATAGAAATGCTAAATGGCAGCTAGTGCAATGTAGATGTGCAAAGCAGAGAAGAGCCTGAGGCCATGCTGCAATGGGGAGGCTGCCGTTTTAAAGGGAGGAAATTGAACAGAGACTTAAGAAAGTTGGAGCGTGGTTGCATGGATGTTTGGGGGACAGAGTCTACTGAGAGGTACTAGTGGATTCTAAGACAGAAGCTGCTTTGATGAACAACGAACAGCCAAACGTAAAGTAAATGGACTACAGGTAGTAGGGGGGTGGATGTGCACATCATAAAGGGCGTGGAGCCCTCAGCGGAAAGCAGCTTTGCCTGAGGATGGCGGGTAGATAGCTGGATATACGCGGCACCATCTGGCTTGCAGTTCCTGTGGTTTGGAAACTAGGTGGCCAGAAGGGTGAGAGAAGTAGCCAGCTGACTGGGCAGAGGGAAGATACAGGGATCTAAACAGGAGGCAAAGCGGCTCAAGCCAGACTTAGCAGGGATGGTGACTAGATGTGTCGGATTCTGGGTCTCTGACATTGGGTGATTGAGCTGATGATGTTTTGGCTTTATGATGCACAGAAGTGGTGCTCATTTGGTAAAAAAAAAAAAACAATTTTGAGCTGTGAATTTTGATCTTTTCCTGTGTGGTGCTATATGGTAAATGAATGCCCTATGTGTTCTCTGTTGCTAAGCAATGAGTTTTAGTAGGTTGGGCATATTAACTGCACTTTTAGCCTATGGTATGGTATGGTATGGTATTTTCAACTTACTGTGGGATTATTAAGTCGAGGTGCATCTGTATATTAAAGGTAGAGTCAACATGATCTACAGATTAGAGAAGGGAGGGAGGAAGGGAGGGAACGGGGAGAGGGAGGAGTGTTGATGTCCCAAAGGCACGAAGGCTGAGCTTGCAGAAGGATGGAGCCTGTGTCTTCAGAGATGACTCAATGCTGAGCAGTTTAGAAGGAGCCAGGAGTCCATTTTAGACATGGAATGGCTGAAGGGCTAATTACAGAGAGGAGCACTCAGATTCAGAGTTCAAGGGGGAGGTTGAAGCAGGGGAATAATCCGAATAATATCCACGTTAGAACACTACTGGCCCTGGTAGGTGTTTCAGACCGCATGGTGTGAAAACTGACCTCACATTCTCCAGCATCTTCCTTAAGAGGCAGAAACACGCCACCTATACTGCATCTGGGCCAAACTGCAGGCTGCCTTAAACATCCCAGGTTGCCACACTTGGCATTGTGGGACTTCACAGACTCCCAAGAAGCCGTGCTGTTCCCATCTTGTTTTGAGAACTGATTCTTACAGCCTTCACCCCACAGCTTTCATGCTGAAGGTAACCTCGTGTAGACACTGCCTGACTGTTCTGGCTGAGTCTAGCTTGCCAGCCTTCGGAGCCCCACAGACCACACCAGCACCAGGCAGATACCATAGAATCACTCTCATCAACACCCTGTGGATAGACAACTTTCCAAACTGGACCATGTTAATATTTCCCTCCTATGCAATTGGAAGATGCAGAAGGTGGGGTTCGTGTTTTGTTTTAGGCCACCCAATTTTTAGTTGTTTGGCCCTGCATTAGTAGGCATTAAAACAAATGTATACATTTAGTTCTTTTCAGTTGTTAAAAGTTATTTGTATCTGGGCATGGTGGTACACACCTGTAATCCTAGCATTTGGAAAGCTGAGGCAGGAGGGCTAAATTCAAGGCCAGCCTGTGTCACATAGTGATATTCCATCGTTTAAAAAGACGTTAGGGCTGAAGATGGTACCACACATCTTTAATCCCTGCACTCTGGAAGGAGAGAATGTAGGTCTCTGAGTTCAAGGCCAGCCTTATCTATATCACAGCTCCAGATCACTCAGGGTTGCACAGTGAGTCCCTGTCCCAAACGAACACCAGCAAGAAATTATTCATTCCTATAAGTAAATGATTTGGAGAAAACCTATAAGAGTAAGTTTTGAGCTGGCTCAGTTGGGAAAGTGCTTGTGCTGTGGAGGCATGAGAGCCTGAATTCAACACCTAGCAACCATGTCAAAATGCTGTGTGTTGTACTAGGAATTATAAGGTACAGTTCTAATTCCCAAAATGAGAAGACAGAGGCAGGAGGATCCCTGGGGCTTGCTGGACAATAATCTGATAGAATCAGTGAGCTCTGGCTTTGGTGAGAGAGCCTGCCTCAAAACACAAGGTGGGGGTGTCCTCAGGAACCACACCTGAGGGTGACCTCTGACCTCCGCATGCATATGCTTATATGTACATAAACACACAAATATTTATCTATACACACATCTCATGCACACACATTCATGAGGGGGTCTGCTTTATAGACCCTAATATTGAGAGGTTGGTAGGTTCTTTTTCAAACTCAGAGTTAAGTGGTAGCCCCAGCCGCGCACTTGGTCAGGAGTGTTTTCACTTGGGCCCACTCTTAGCAAGAGAGAACTGTAGCCTTTTTTGAGCTTACAAGTCAAGGCGTCACCAAATGGGGCTTGACTGTTTGATGGATGCGCTTGAACCACAGTAAGAATCAAGCCACATTGAACTTCACCTCTACCCATTGGGAACTAGGTAGGTGATCTGAGCAGAAACTGGGCTGGAACTGGGAAATTTCTCAAAGCTCAATCAATTTGACAACTCAAATTTTACAAGGAAATTGGCAGCAGGTTTGTAACTACCCATCCAGTGACTGTACTTTGGATGGCCTGTAAATGGTCTTGTAGTGTGTTGAGTTGGAAGATCGGCTCCGTTGGTCCAGCTCTCGTCATCTTATGGACATTGGGCAGGCACCTTCCACGTGCCAGCCCCGCATTAGCATCTGAGAAGGGCCTGTCTTCCATGCGGGGCGGAGGGCAGTAGAGGTATACAGTGCTACATCAGCAGACATTTTTATTTATTTATTTATTTATTTATTTGTTTATTTATTTATTTATTCTTTGAGGATTGCTGCTGGGAGTTTATTTTCTGCTTGGTGCAAGGCACAGTTATGGGGCAAGTAAAGCTCAGCACTATGAACCAAGAGGGGTCTCCAGCTCTTGCTGCAGCCTTCCTAGTTTACAGGGTACAGTGGGGTGGGGTGGGTTGGTCTTTGGCCTAACTTCACTTAAGCTTGGGCTAGCTGGTGATTCTGCCAGATCAGGATGAGGCCCTGGTGTTAGCCTGGCCAGGATGGTTGACTGGCTGCTGCATGGTTTCAGGAGGCAGGTCGCGGGTGATCGGGCTTCTGGGGGCCTGGAGGGGTTTTGCCGAGTGCTCAGCAGATTCCAACACTGTGGCCATGATTAGGAGGGTGGTCTTCCCCAAAACAGAAGCTGGCCCACCAGTGGCCGGAGGTCGGCCTTGGGGAGACCTGGGGCGTGGGGCACTGCGCCACGCCCCCCGCCCCCCCCCTTACTCCCGCAGGAGCTGTTGCTGGACGAGGAGCCCAGGCGTCCAGGCGTCGTCGATAGTAGTCGTGGGTAGCTACGAGCGAGCTGCTGGAAGGGATAGCTACCATGCATCAGGGCCCAGGCGCGGCTGCGGAGATCTGAGCAGAATATGATCCTGGTCACTGCAGGGCCTCGAGTACCCTAGCCACCCCCCCCCCCCCCGCAACACCGGGCTTCCTAGCGGCTCCAACCAGCCACGCAGGCTCAGAGGTGACCCCTCCTCGCGGGCCTTGGCTCAGCAGACATTCTTAAGCTAAGGTGTAATGGGGTGGGATTTTTTTTTTTAATGAAAATATGTTGTGAGGATGGAACCCTAAGATTTAGAAAGTACAGGGGTTAAAAAAAATCATTGTAGCTGCACAAGTTTTATTCTGAGAACTGAAGGAGCAGCTCGGGGAGTGGGAACACTTTTCCTCTAAAACGCAAGGTTGAGCTGCATAGCTTGTGGTGGTCCTGAGGCAGTAAGGTATTCCCAAGGTGACATTTGGTTAATTTGGGTAGACTCTAGGCTGGGATGCCCATGAAACACGGCTTAGTAATGCTTCAAGAGAAATGTTTGGGTTTCTTTACCTAAATAATCTGGAAAAGGTGCTAAAAGAGCATCTATTAATTAAATAATGGTGGTGCCAGCTGTTTCCTGTCTCTGTGCATCTCCAGCTCTCAAGGATTGATGCCTGGGTATCCATCTGCACTGACAGCTTCTGGTTGGTGAGCTTGTCTGGGGAGAGTAGAAAGGTCAGCGATTAAGAGGTTTTCAGCAAAGCAGAGTTTGTGGTGAATACTTTAATCCCAGTATGCAGAAAGCTGAGGCAGGAGGATTGCTGTGAGTTCCAGGCTAGATTGGGTTATGGAGTAAGACCCAGTCTTTAAAATGAAAAAGAAAGGAAGAAAGAAAGCTAGCTCAGGGGCCGGAGAGATGGCCCAGAGGTAAGAGCACTGATTGCTCTTCCAAAGGTCCTGAGTTCAATTCCCAGCAACCACATGTGGCTCATAACCATCTATAATGAGATCTGGTGCCCTTTTCTGGTGTGTAGGTCTACATGCAGGCAAAATACTGTATACTTAATAAAAACCTAAATCTTAAAAAGCAAGCAAACAAATTGAAAACATCTCAGATGTATTCTGAGGGGAAAGAAACCACCCAATAAGTCAGTGACTAAAAGGCTGGGCAACTCACAGCTGTCATTCTGCCTTGCCTGGAAAGCTGTGGGTAGCATCCTCTTGGATGATATTGTTTGGTCCTTGCTAGTGAGACAGGAAGTGGCCTGCATCATTGCCCGTTCATCCTTCGCGCAATCATTGCTCTAAAGGGAGAAGCCAAATCTCCCTTCTCCAAATCATTCGCCTACATTTCTCCCAGGAGAAATTCTCCCAGCATGCAATACTGGCCGTGTCATTATGCTGCTACATCTTGTCAGCTGACTTGATGCCCATGAGGTAGAGCCCATGTCTGTCAGCCCGCTGACGAGGCTGATGGTCTCGGTACCCACACAGTATCCTTCCACTTTATCCACTGTCCCTGGACTATGCCTGTTCTGGCCTGGTGTTTCTGTAAGCTCCCTCACCCAGAGGCATGGCCTCTTTGCTGGTGTGAGTCAAATCAGACCCCATTTTCCCAAGATTTCATCCCCAGCTCCTTGGGCATGGTTGGTCTCTCCTCTCCTTGCGAGACCCCAGGCCTTGAGTAGATCCAAGTGTCTCATGAGACTATGATGTCCGATGGAGGAAGACATTGTCCTGCTTTAAGAGATAGGAAAGCTTACCTCTTAAAGGCGCAGCCCCTGAGGCCGCCTGACTGGTTTGCCCCTAGCTCTGACAAATGCCAGTTGCTTGGCTTTGAGCAAGATATATAATTTCTTGGTGCCCCAGGTGCTCCATGTGTAAAGGAGAGAAAATAATATCTGCTGCTTAGCATTCCACAAAGGCTTACAAAGAACCTGGACCAGCCCACGGGGCTCAAAGGGCAGGCAGTGCCACACCTGACATAACAGTAACTTACAGAGAAACAGTGCGCGGCACAGTTGGATTGTGTCCTCCCGGAGTCTTAAGCTGAAGCCCAGGCCTGCGTTGCTTGGAGAGCACACGTCTTATCTCGAGGGTGTTTATAGACTAGTCAAACTGAAGTGAGGCCACAAGAGTCAGTTTTAATCCAGCATGGGGGATAGCCTCAGAAAAGAGGAATTTAAACAGGGAAATATGCAAAGAATAGACAGTGTGAGAGAGACAGTGAGGACACCCTGTGAACATCAAGACCGCTGTCACGTGACTTAGTAATGCGTCAAGCAAAAGGGGAAAGGCCTACCATCCTCAGGAGAGCGCTGACCCTACCCACAAGCTAGAACTTGAACATTTACTTTCCAGAACCATCAGGCAAGAAATGTCTCTTGCTAAGCCGCAACCTGTGGCACTAATGAGTGGAGGCCCCAGGAAAACTCTGTAGGAACCCAGGCACACAAGCTGACAAAGGAAGTTAATGTTGATATTCAAGGAGATTTTTTTTTTTTTTTTAATATTCAGGGTGATGTTTTCTGTCACTGTTTGAAATGCTGAACAAAACAGCAGCTATGCTTAGCTCTTTAGAGAAGGAACTCGAGAAAGTTCTACACAGGGACCAGTCAGAAGGAAGGTTGACATCAGAGTTGGTGTCCTTCCCAGTCAACAAATCCGTGGAACGATTCTCAAAGAGAAATCAAAACAGTGCCCCATTTGCTAGGGCTGGTTAAATACAGACAAGCTGTGCAGACTGTACTTCAGAAATACAAGCGACTTCACACCCTGGCCATGGAAAGTGTTCAGATTTTGCATTTCTCTTGTCTTTTGACTGTTTTTTGTTTGTTTGTTTGTTTTTACCATTTTTGTCATTCCATTTTACACATAGGACAAGATTCTGGTACAAATGAAGATGGTTTAATTCAAACTGTCCGTCTTTTGTGATTTTTACATCTTTGTGTGTGTGTCTCTGTGTGTGTGTGTGTGTCTCTGTGTGTGTGTGTGTGTGTTCTCATGGTGCACAAGTGTGGAGGTCAGAGGACAGCTAGGGAAAGCTGACTCTTTTCTTTCACCACGGGGCTCCTAGGAATCAAACTCAGATGATCAGGCTTGTCAGAAAACGCCTTTCCCCACGAAGGCTGTGTGTCTCAACCTTTCTAATACCATGACTTTAATACAGTTCCTCATGGTTGTGGTGACCTCCAACTATACTGCAAACTGTAATTTTGCCACTGTTATGAGTCATAATATAAACATCTGATACGCGGGCTCCCAAGGTGGTTGCGACCCACTAGTTGAGAATCACTTCACTAAGCCATCTTGTGGGCCTCAGATCTTGATGATTGGCTTTGGCCCTTTCACCATAATGAGAGTGGATGCTGCATGGGACAGAGAGTGCTAGAACGTTAAGCCAGGAGACCTGCATGTGAGCCACCATCTGCCATGCATTTGCTATTTGTCCCCAGACAAGTTAGTTGTCTTCTGTGACTTTTATTTTTCTTTATTTTATTTTTATTTTTTAATTTTTTGGTTTTTTGAGACAGGGTTTCTCTGTGTAGCCTTGGCTGTCCTGGACTCACTCTGTAGACCAGGCTGGCCTCGAACTCACAGTGATCCACCTGCCTCTGTCTCCTGAGTGCTGGGATTAAAGCCATGCACCACCACGACTTTTATTTTTCTTATCTGTATGTGTATATAGTAACTCCTGCCCATTTTGTCAGTAAGGATTACATTTTGAATAGTACATTTGAATAAACTGGAAAACAAAAATGCTATACCTACAGTTATTGATATTGTCAAGTTCCCCAGCCATAGAATTATAGCAGAGCCACCATTGATATGCAAAACATTTTCCAAGCCCTATAATCCGACACACACCTTTGGTGAACTAACCCACAGCTTATCTCAAAGATAAGCCATGGCTGAAGGCCAGAGAAAAGAAAAAGGGTTGTTTCTGATAATTTTGAGGACTGGATTGTTGTTGTTGTTGTTGTTGTTGTTATTTTAAAGATGAATGGAGACATGCCAGCTTCACGTGCCCTTTAAAAACAAAGGACCCATAACTGCTCTGCCCTTTCTCAATAGATCTGGGTGCTTGGTTGGTTGATTGGTTGGTTGGTGTTATTACTGGTTGTTATGGTTTGTTGCTCTTGTTGGTTTTTAAAAACTGTTCTGTTTTGCTTTGAGTGTTAAGGTTGAACCTACTACTTTTCGTATGCTACATTGCCAAACTCTTCTTTTCTCCTTTGTTTTCTTTTCTCTTCTTTTTTTTTTTTTTAAATATTTATTATGTATACAATATTCTGCCTGCACATGTGCCTGCTCTCCAAAAGAGGACACCAGATCTCATTACAGATGGTTAGGGGTTACCATGTGGTTGCTGGGAATTGAACTCAGGACCTCTGGAAGAGCAGCCAGTGCTCTTAACCACTGAGCCATCTCTCCAGCCCTCCTTTTCTCTTCTTAAAGGCCGGGTCTCATTAACATTTAGTTGCCTAGGATGGTATTGAACTCACTCTGTGGTCCAGGAAGTCCATGAGCTTTCAGGCTTCCTGCTTCAGCATCCAGAGTAGCGGGAATCACGGGCCTGGGCCACCAGGGCCTTCAGTGATGCTATTTTGAGTGTGTGGAATATGTACTGGGACTTTTTTGTCTTCTGTGGTGTGAGCAAAGAGTGTGAGACTGGGAGTCTCAGGACTCCTGTCTAACTTGATATCACCTCTCATGCCTGGGTGCCTGAAGGTGAATTACTTCCCCTCTGGGGCCCTCGGCTCGGTTGTTTGTGAAGGACAGCTAAGGGCACCACCTAGCAGCAGAACTGTCTGTACTGTCTGAGTGATGTGAAGTGCTGTGGAGGAATGTGGAACAGGCAGAGTGGCCCTGATCTGAAAACTCCGAAGCAGAACTGTTCTCACACCCAAACGGGCCTGACCACTGACATGGTAACACAGATAAAGGTTTTCACACCACCACCTTTCGGTTTGTGCACAGAATTATTTAGATTACCTTCAGGCTGTGTGTATATGTTATACACAACACATACATGAACCTTGTATTTAGATTTAATATTACAATATAAAGAGACAATATTCCAAACTCCCAAGAAATCTGAGATCCGATATCCTACTGGATCCATACAATTTGAATGAGCGATGCTTAACTACATGTGTCTTCTGTTTTGCTTGATCTCCAGGTCATAAACCAAGGATCCCAACATCTGGCGCTGTAGCCCTCATTAAACCCTTTTTACCAGTAGATGCGTGTTCTGTGTTCTCACTTTTCCTTGGCACTCACCACCGTTTGTTCCTTGCTTAGTGACTATTTTGATGAACTTAATGTCCTGGGAAGGATGGAAGATATTTATAGAACAGGGTCCAGTCCTTTCAGACACAATTTCATTCAAGCTTCATCAATCCCATGAGAAATATTCTATCTCCATTTTCTGTGCAAGGAAGTGGTTCTCTGGGTTGCCTGGTTTTGTTCAAAATCTCATGGAACAGGAGCCAGGGAGCCAACCTTTGAACCATATGCTTTACTTGCAGCCCCTAGATGCTCAGCACTGACTAGGGTACCATTTTTTGAATTTGTTAACCGGAGAAGCACAAACTTAGAGACATTATCTTATGTACTGTGACTTTAAATGTCCGCTTGTAGTAGAATAGTATGTTTACTATGATGGTTGGTCTTGGTCATCAACTTCAATCTGGAATCAACCTACCAGGTGCTCCCATGAGTGACCCTTTAAATGTATGTTCATTCTATCAGTTTTGTTCCTCTAGAGAACACTGGCTAGGACGTTTACCAAGAAACAAAACAGCCATCACTAATCGTCTTAACTTCTCTACAAGCCAGAAATTCTTCCTTGCAGTCAGGTCTACATTGTCTTAATGTTAATCATTTGTCACAATGGAAAAAGAAACTCTACGTCTAATCCATCCTTTCAAAGAGGAGATTCTGAAAACTGCCAGGACCAAGCCTGTCCCATAAAGCTTCCCATATATGCCTGGGTAGGGATGCTGGGCCAAAGACACGCATGGTCTGTAAATCTTTAAGATGCTCTATATGTCTAGGTATCACTGCCCCCAACTTTTCATAGGAAGAGAGGCTCTGAGAATTAAGGGACATGGCGGGGCATGGAGATTCAACCTGAAGCTCTGGGGCTCTTGCCCATGCACCCAGCCTGTGCTGTAGCATCCTCTGTACGGCCCTGGCTCTTACTCACCCTTGCTGGCAACTGGTACGAGGCAGGAAGTAGGGTTCCTTCTTATGCCCCGCATCCCTCACTCTTCATCAAATTCTTTGGTTGTGATAAAACTTAGAGTTTCTTGGTGAGGGTCCCCAATGGTGACTCTTGACGTGAAATATCCTCTCCTAAGCAGGATCTCATGAAACTGCACCAACAGCAGCATTTCCTCAGCTGGGAAAAGTGTGGGAGACTCATAGACCACCAGGCAGTAATGACCATCTGCTCCCAGGGATGGTTCAAGGACTTAGTTGGAAAGTACTCAACAGCTGCAGCTGTATTTTAGCACAGCTCTTTTAGGTGGAAACTTAGTGGGCTGCCATTCTGGGTCATTCTGTTTGTTAACTATGAAGAAACATCTTTTCTGAAGGAAACTTGAGGACCAGTGAGACTATTTTGGCCATGCCATTTCCCTGCTGTGTATAGTCAGAGCTGCTTTTGTTTTTCCATGGAAACTCATAAACGAGTTGTGACCTCACCTTTCCTGGTGTCAGTGTATTGAGACTTCTCTTCCAGCTATGACTGTCCTTTATGCATTATTTCAGGGATTGTGGGAGAAAGGGACTCTTGTAGAATGTTCCCTGAATACCTTTTCTTCAGGGTGCAGCTGAAGGCTGTAGCTCACGTGTAGAACATTTGTGAAGTGTGTGTGAGGCTCCAGTTTCCATCCCCAGCTCCACAAAACCGAGCAACCCTCAGTCCTTGAATCTTGATCACAGTGGTACTTCCCACGGGCTGTGTGGTCTTCAGCCTGTTTGTTACTCTGCTTCTCAGAGCCCCTCGGGGGAGGTCCCATCTATTGACAGCACCTAGACTTTCTTCATCTCATGGGTGTCTACAAAACACTTAGAATGATGCCTTGTCCCATGAACACTTAGGCAGTGTTGGCTGGTGCTGCTGGTGATGATGTTGATGGCATACTGGGAAAGAACTCATAGCCTATAGAGAAACAGCAAAGCAGATGTGGTGAATAAAGTGATAAATAAACACGATTTTAAAGACTGCTTGATGAAACTGGGTCAAGAGATAGAGAGGAGTTGAGACTAGAAGGCTTTACACTGAAATCTAAAAAGGCAAATGCGTGAGGCAGGGCCAGACAGCTGTACAATGTCCTGGCTGTAGTAGATGTGTCACTGGAAATAGTTAAAAATGTAGAGGCAAAATGGTTGCCTAACATGCACAAGGCCCTGAGTTGGGAGGAGAGAAGGAAAGAGATGGGGAAATAGTTTTTGTTTTGTTTTTAATGCAGACTCTAGGGTTGTCCTCACTGGGTGCAGTTCTCACCCTGGCTGCATGCCCTTGGGAGTCCTGCTTTTTATTTGCTTCATCTACAAAATGTGTCATAATAATGCCATTTGTCTCATAAGTATTTTTGTAAAATAAATGTGAGTTTTAGATGTAAAGCTCTTAGCATATTACCTAACACCTATTATTCCTTCGATACTGACTGTTATTGATAAAGCGTTGGTACCCCCTACTTCTTCTGGTGTATGGTGTGTTAGAACTTGTAGGCGTGAAGCATCACAGAAGGTAAGGTGATGGTGTACTTGACTGTGGCTGACTAGGGGATACAAGGGAACTATATCACCGAAGAGAGCGTAAACCAGTCATAAAACATAGCCACACAGCCGAGTTGCTGAGGCTTCTGAGGTTAAGTTTCTCTTAGTTGAATGGAATTGATAACACATCCCCCACCTCCTTTTCAGATGATGATGGAGATCAGATGACATCAGCAAGGAAAGGGTTTTGTGAATTATGCTACAAGATACAAACGGAAGGAAATGATGACAGAGAAGCGATGTGTAGACTAGATAAATACCTGAGGTACCGTGAGGGCGGGGCCTGGCTGCAGCTCTCTCCTACTCCGTTACATCTGCAAATCATTAGTCCCTTTATCACATTGCTTTGTCAAAAGTAACTAAAAGAAAGGCTGGGCGTGGTGGCTCACGCCTTTAATCCCAGCACTCGGGAGGCAGAGGCAGGCGGATCGCTGTGAGTTCGAGGCCAGCCTGGACTACAAATCGAGTCTAGGACAGCCAAGACTACACAAAGAAACTCTGTCTCGAAAAACCAAAAAAAAAAAAAAAAAAAAGTAACTAAAAGAAAGCTTTCTTTGGGCTTACAGTTCCAGGGAGTGCAGTCCATGAGGGCAGGGAAATATGTCAGTAGGAACAAGAGGCTGCTGGGCACCTGTGTCCAAACAGCATCAAACACAGTAACTAATCCTTGCATTCAGCTTTTTTCCCCCTCCCTTTTATTCAGTCCAGGACTACAGTTCATGTAATGGTTCCCCCTCACATTTAGAGTGCATCCTGGTTAGCTTTGACTGTCAACAGTGTAGAGTCATCTGGGAAGGAAGTCCCTCGAGGAATTGCCTAGATGACATTGGCCTGTGGACATGTCTGTGGGGAGTTGTCTGGATTGTTAGTTGGTGGAAGATGGCCCCACCCATTGTGGATGGCACTGTGTGTGATGGGTGACAGGTAGTTTTGGGATATGTAAAGAAACCAATTAAGCATGTGAGCAGGGGGCAGGGAGGAGAGGGGGCACAGATGGACAGTGTCCCCTCATGTTTTCTACCTCACGTTCCTGCTTGAATTCCTGCCCTGACTTCACTCAGTGATAGAGAGCACTGCCTCCCCTATGTAGCTTCAGGTGAGAGAGCTTTATCACAGCAACAGAGACAGAACTAGAATAGGGTTAGTCTCTGACCTCAGCTCACTTAGTCTAGATGACCCCTCACAGACCTTCCATGTTCCCCTGGACTCTGAATCCTACCAAGGGGACACCCAAGATTGACTCTCACTTCCGGTGTAGCATCTAAGCTCATAAAGGCATGGCCTCAAGTCAGTACACCCACGTGTAAATTAAGTAGGAACATGGAGGGTCATAGGCTTCCACGGGTGAAATGTCCACGCAGGAAGTCTTATCATCCAACCTGGCCTCCAGCCAGGAAGACTTTGAAAGGAAGAAGGCAAATATAAGTGCTGGTTAATCTCAAGACCCTATTGGAATCCTTTTGAGGAAAAAAAAATGGGAACAGATAGGTTTTGGTGTACTCAAGCAGACCCCGCCTGCTTTCTGACAAACAACCAGAGATTCTATGCAAAATAGAAATCTGAGGCAAAAGTACAGTTTTAGTGCCTTTGTGACTTGTCTAGTTTGGGCAAGCACACGTTAGATTCAGTGTAAATGTTTATGTCTACCTGACCTCAGAGCAATTAAACACACTTCCCTCTTCCCTCCTTCATTTTTTTATCCCTCACTCTACAAATTTATTCAAAGTGGGCCTGTGTTCATCTTCTCTTTACCCACCGTACCTTTCTGTTCTCCAGTTGCCACGTTAAAAGCCTTCTCTTGGGAAAGCCTTGCTAAGTCAGTCCTCTAGTGCTACGGCCCACAGTACTTAGTACTTACCAGTCGCCCATTTGCTCTCTAGTGCTATGGCCAACAGTGCTTAGTACTTACCAGACATCCAACTGCTCTCTTAACATTCCCAGCTTCTTTTCCAATTATTTTGGAGTCATGTGACAAGTGCTGGCCAATGGGATGTGAGTGGAAGTGCCTATGGGTCTCTTCCAGCTTCTGAACCTGCCTGGAGTGTTGAGATGCGACACTGCATGGTGGATCTCTAAGTGAGTGCTAAGAGCACAGTCCTCCTCTAAATGTAGAAGAGAGGGCGGGAGTGGAGCAGGAAAGACCGTGTGTTAAGCCAGTGAGATTGGGGGTCTGCTGAGTATAACAAAACCTATCTTTTAGTAACCACTAATGACCCCACTTTCATCAGAGCATGAGCATTCGTTTCCTGTGGAGGTTTTAACAAGTTGGGCCCCTGGGCTGCATGCCTCCTGTGGCCATGAGGAGACTCTGTCTCCCTGCGTTTTTCATCTCAGAAACCACTTGCTGTCATCTTTTGGTGGCTCCTTCCACATCAAGGCCAGCAGCGCGGCGTCTTCTCATCTCTCTGATCTTGGCTTTCATGAATTTCTTCCCTCTGTTCTGTAAGGGCCCTGAGAATATGCTGAGCCCACCTGGGTGAGCCGGGACCTCACTTCCAAAGTCCCTCTGCCATGTGAGACGTCATGATAAAACATATTCACAGGTTCCCAGAGTTAGGGCACAGGCATCTTTAGGAGCATGGGAGTGTTACAGTGTTTTCTAGACAGTCTTGACCAGTTGGTTTCGGAGTTAGACATCCAAGTGGGTAATAGCTGTGCATTGCCTCTACAGTATAGTTGCCATTCTGTAAACGGAGGGTTCTTTTCTTACTGTTATCTTGTCTGCTAATGTTTACGATGGATAAGAACGATGGCCACTACAATGATAACAAGGATGCTCGGAGGCCTGGGCACTGATTCCTTTCTGTGAAGGGTGCACCTGTCCCACCTGGCAATCTGACAGGGAGCAGGAAGCACTCTGCCCATCTCACACAGAAAAACTGAGCCCTCATGAGCTTAAATAGCTGTATCCTGAGACCACACAGCCACTGAGTCATGGGTCCAGTGGTAGAAATTAGGTCTGTGTGATCCCAGAGATCCTTCATTCAATAGGCGAGATGCCAAGAGCCCAAAGAATGCAGCAATTTAGGCCTTTCTCAAACGGCTCGGTGCAAGTTTAATAAGGAAGGTAAACACAGTAGCAATTTCACATCACTGCAGTGGGGACAATAGCAGCCCACTCAAGTGCCTGCACTCACTTGGATGAGTCAGAGAAGGAGGGGTCATTTCTGATTCAGGCTTTAAAGGGTAACAAGCTACTGCAAGAAGGCTTTCCCCATCCAGGAGTCAACATTACATCTACCTATACTCTCCCGGGCACCAATAAGCCAAAGTATAATCCCAGCAAAGTTCAACTTAGGGAACCAATGCCTTCACAGGGCTCCCTGACAGAGCATGGGTGAGGGGCTCGTGTCTATGTAGGTGACCCAAAGCAGAAAGTCTGAGCCAGCATCAATGATTACTTCCCAATAGCTGCACCCTTCAGTTAACCTTCCACACAGTGCATAGTCTAGCACATCACGCAATTAGGGCAGAATTATATACAATAGGTAGAATCCAGGTTATATACATTATTTCACTGCCCTTGAGAATTGTTACACTGAAATTTGATTTCAAAATAGAGTCTTTATTCATACATCATGGTACATTAATACTGTATAGCAACTTATTAGCAAAGCATTAAGAGTCCAGAAGAACGTGAATGCCTCAAGCTAGGGAAATTAAAAGGAAACAGCCAGGGTTTTTAATGTTTTTTTCTGTGCTAACTGTTGTAGCTTAGTAAGTTGTCCTTGTTTTCCATTGTGTTACTTCCATGGTCTTGTGAGCTCTAACTTCTAGGTCCAGCAGTTGTTTTAGAGACCAAGTTTACTTTAGATTGTTCAGTGCTAATAGAATAAGTAAATAAATATAACTACTAGAGTCTTTAAAATTGAAGAAGAAGAACCAGGATAAGAGGAGGAGGAGGGGGAGGAGGGGGAGGAGGGGGGAGGAGGGGGAGGAGGAGGAGGGGGAGGAGGGGGAAGAGGAGGGGGAGGAGGGGGAGGAGGGGGAGGAGGGGGAGGAGGGGGAGGAGGGGGAGGAGGAGGAAGAGGAGGAGTGGCTAAGATGTGATGAGTGCTGAAAAAGAGGGGCCAAGACTGAATCATCTCTGATACTGCAAAGTAAACCGCCACCGATCAGAACTTATGAATGAACTTCCCACCTGAGAAGCCCAGGCTGATTAGCGTTGGCATGTGGTTTTTGCCACAGATGACCAGCCTGACAGTATGAACACAAGTGAATCAACATTACCACCCTCCTCCTCCTCACTCGCATTGCATCTGTCTATCCCAATTGCTTAGGGGCCTCCTTTGTGCCAGGCACCAGGGCAACATGAGCACCCATGATGGGAGTGGTTGATTCCCCGTTTCATGGGTCAGAAAATAGAAAATAGAATGGAAACAGCTTTGTCAAGGTGACACACAAGCAGGATGCCAACCTGAGGCTTTTCAAACTCATGCTCTTAGCCCTGTTTCTATTACCGAATGTAATCCTCAGCCTAGGCAGGAAGGTGAAAGCTGGACCACAGTAACAGCACAGTAGATGCAAGGCAGAAGGAGGCCTGGTGCTTCTAGGGGCACAGGATGTTCACCACATCTCACTTTGGGAAGCTTACCTGTAAGCAAGATGTATAGTAACTATTGAACACACTCATTTAATGAGGCCACCGTGGAGGTCAGTGCTCTGCCATGGCATAGGGTTTGTCTCTAAAGCCATCATGGTGTCCTCCAAAGGGCAGAAAGACTCAAATGGTATATACTCACTTATAATTGGACAGTAGACCAAGGGGCATGTCCCATGAAAGACCTCACTTACCAGGAAATAGGGATAGATGAGAGGACAGCCTATTGGGACTCTAGGTGAGAGAAGTATGGGAGAATGGGGAAATAGAAGGATGCAAAGGGTCCTAGAAACCTACAAGAAGAACATTATGATGGATAGATCTGGGCCCAGGGATTCTGCTCAAAACACTGCACCAACTAAGGACAATATGTGCAGTAAACATTGAACCTCTACTCAGATCTAGCCAATGGACAGGACATTCTCCACAGTTGAGTGGAGAGCGGGGAATGACTCTCACACAAACTCTGGTGCCCCATATTTGACCATGTCCCATGGTTGGGGGGGCCCATTGGCACTCAGAGGAAGGGGGACTGAGGTCCCCCTCAGTCGCAGACATATAGGGGAGGGAAATAGGGTGAAAGCAGGAGGAAGGGAGGAATGGGAGGATACAAGGGATGGGATAACGATTGAGATGTAATCTGAATAAATTAATTTAAAATAAAAAACAAAGGGCCAAGGATGATCTTTCCTTGGGAAACAGCTGAATAGAAGGTAGTATTGGTCCCCCATAGTTGTCCGCTTCCAAAGGCAAAGGACCTTATGAGCTGGTACTAGGAGTGTTCATCATGGACGGGTGAGTCACTGCTGTCTTAGTTAGGGTTTCTATTATTGTGAAGAGACACCATGGCCATGGCAACTCTTATAAAGGAAAACATTTAATTTGCGCTGGCTTACTTTGATTGTCATGGTGGGAAGGCTGGTGGCACCCAGGCAGATATGATATTGGAAAAAGAACTGATAGCTCTACATCTGAATTGATAGGCAGCAAGAAGAGAGAGTGACCCTGGGCCTGGCTTGAGATTTTGAAACCTCAAACTCCATCCCCAGTCACACATTCCCTCCAACAAAACCATGCTTCCAGATAGTGTCGTTCCCTGGTGGCCAAGCATTGGAATCTGGAAGCCCATGGGGGACCATTATTATTCCAACCACCACATGGATGCTGCTGCTGCGAGCCTCTCTTGTGGGCTCTGAGGGACTGGATGCTCCTTCAAGGGAAGATGGCTTGACTGGGTGACTTAGCAGAATGCACAGGGATACAGCATGGGCTGTAGAGCACTAGATCTCATTGGCTAATCTTGCCTCAGATGAAGGCTGAACACCCTTCAGTTGCATTCCTTGTCCGTTCAAAGCCAAACTTGAGGCTGTGTTGATGACTAGCAAAAAAGTGGGAGATGGCTTTCCAGAGGTCTGCTACTTATTAGCTCTTCTATCTTAAGCAAGGGTCATGACCCTTTCAACTTTAGTTTTCTCTTTTGTAAAATGGAGTTGATAACTTCTCCATGACAGCCTGGAGCCAGAGTAAGCAAATTAATACTGAGAAGGGCCTGTGGGAGAGTGAAAAGATCTGGAATTTTGAGATTCAGACCTTGTGTTGATCACTGTGATGGGGCTATGACAAACTACATGAAACAGTAAGAGAAAATTAGGGCTGGAGAGGTGGCTCAGTGATTAAGGGTACTGTCTGCTCTTCCAAAGGTCCTGAGTTCAATTTCCAGCAACCACATGGTGGCTAACAACCATCTGTTAATGAGAGCTGGTGCCTCTTTCTGGCCTACAGGCACACATGCGGGCAGAATACTGTATACATAATAAATAAATAAATAAATAAATAAATAAATAATTTAAGATATCTCATTTTTAAAAAAGAAGAGGAGAAAATTATGCCTTAAGTTTTAGAAACAGGGAGAGTGAGATCATGGCACTGGCCTCGGAGGGGCCTTTCATTGCATTATAACATAGCAAGTAAGAGCATCAGTGCTTGGGTCTCTCATCCTCATTTTACAAAGCTACTGATGTGGTCCAGGAGGCCACACCCTCATGACTTCATTCAACCCAATCTCATCCAAAGGACTTCCTCAAGCCCCACCTTTAAATTCCATTACACAACTAGTAATTAAGCTTCTGGCATATGAAGTTTGGGGGCACACATTCAAACTCTACAAGACTTTATTCTTAAGTCAAAACTTCCTCTTAATAACAGTGCAGACTGACAAAACCAGTGAAAATCAGCTAGTCTTCCCAGGCATTACATCAGTGCCAGGTGCTGTGATGAACACCTACCATGGATTGTCTGAGTTAATTGCCTATTGAATACTATCATTGATGCCACTTTAGTGATGGGAACAGAGGTGACAGAGATTCAACTGCAGGTCACCCAAATACAGCCCTTCCACCTCCCAAGTCCACAGCATGGATTTGTTTAACCCTTGACTAAACTGTTCTCTCTCCAAGCCAGTTCCTAAAGCTGTAAAATGAGAGCAATGGTACATCCCACACCAGCTTGCTAAGGGGGTCAAAGGTTGTGTCTAAAAGGCAGCAGTTTATACTCACCAATGTTGGCAGTTCTATAGCGGGGGTGGAGGAGGAGGAAGTGCAGATGATGAAGGAGACATGCTCAGGACACAGGTAACTGGCACTTCCAGAAGTGGATTAGAAAGAAAACCTGGGAGGAGCTCATGTGTTCCTTCTTTAAAACACACTAGCTCCTAAGCTAGGATGGGGCTTGATTTCTTCCAAGGTTTCTCCATTTGGCTGGGGTCCAATATACAAAACAAAGCTAATAAATCTAAATGGCCCCATTGGCTGAGGCATTCTACATCATACATGATGGAGAACAAAACCAATAAAGTGACTCAGAAAAGCTATCTAACCCTTCTCCTTTAGATGTTTGGTAAATTACACTATAGGTAAAACTGTCATAACCACAGGAGACAGTGACTGGCTGTCCTGTCTGGAGAAGTAGAGAAGACATCAGGGTATGCAGGGAGCCCTGTCAAATGAAAGGGCTCTGTGGTCCATTTCTCAGCTTCCCAGCAGGCAGCTTCTACTGAAGCCTCTTCCTCCTCCTCCTCCTCCCCCTCCTCCTCTTTTCCCTTATACTCTTCCTCCTTCTACCCTTCTTCCTTTCCCTCCTCCTCTTCCTCTTCTTTCTTCCTCCTCCTCTTCCTCCTCTCCCTCCTCCTCTCCCTCCTTCTACTCTTCCTCCTCGTTTCCCTCCTCCTCTCCCTCCATCTCCTCCTCTTCTTCCTCCTCCTAAATTGTGTATGTGTGTATGGAGGTATGTACATGTCAGAGGGTGACTCTCAGGAGAGATTTGGTTGTTCCCTTCCACTGTGGGCTCTAAGAATCTAGCAAGGGCCTTTATCCAAAGCATCCTGTTGGCCCAGAAACTCCATTCTTGCCTCCCCCCTCCCCCTAAGTTCCAGTACCAAAGGAGCGTGAAACAGGTAGTGAAGAGCGGCCAGTAGCGGGGCAGTTGGCAGGCTGCGGCACATTTGCACAGATTGTAAATTCCAGTTTGCTGCCATGATTCGTTGCCTGCTTATATAATTAAAACCCAGGCTGCTTTGCTGGGGGCTTCAATTCAAAACTGGCCTCAGAGGCACATGGTCCAGTTTTTCCTCAGAGACCTGCAACATCAACACAGAGTCACTGCTTAGCAACATCTTGATATCTGGAAGCAACACTGAACTGCCACTGCCTGGCTGATTTCCTGAAAGGCACTGGAAACCTCACCTCTGCAGTGAGCCTTGGCGGTGTTTTGCTGCTCAATTTGCCTGGTTGTTACAGGCCTGTGCCTTGACGAGGGGTTCTGATGGCTCCAAAATATCACTTTCTTGGTCTGGGGAGATGGCTCTGTGGATAAAAAACGCTGGCCATTCGGCTGTAACGTTTGGAATTTAGATTTCCCAGAACCCACAGGAAAGCAGGCAGGCTTGGCACCTGTTTGTTGCCAAACCAGAAGCCAAAGATAAGGGACTGGCCTGGGGGCCAGTGAGAGCCCTCGAATAAATGGACAATGACTGAGGGGGGGACAACCAGCATCAACTTGGGGCTCACACAGAGAAAATATCGCTTTCTTGTTACCATATGTTGTTATCATCTTTGAAGGCATTTCAAACCATGAAAATGAAAATGTGTTGCATGTTTGTTTAATGGCTTGCAGGTCTAGGGATGCAGCCAGCTCCATTTCTCACCTCACATTCCAGCTAGGTACAATAATCTTCCCTGGCCAGGAAGCTCTGCCTGCTGGGCTCTCAAGGCCTTGGGCTTTTTAAAGCTATCTCTCCTTGCTCCATAGCTTGTAAACAACTTGTAATGTCCACTTCCTTAGGTCAAGTCCCTATGTGTTCTTCCTGCATCCTTTTCTCTGAGAAGTCACTTGTTACTCAAACTCAGTTAGGTTTCTTCTGTCCTGCTAATCTCTTGCAGCTTTGTCTTATCAGTGTCCTTGGGGAGTTGTCATTATCACATGATGTGGCCTCATCCACATGACAATGAAAAAAAAAAAAGCAAGGCTCAATTGCCTGAAGTGTGGGATGCTAAAGGAAAAGATGGAAGACCACATTTGTGACCTGAGAGAACGTCAGAAAGGGCTGATCCTTAGCTCTGCCCTCTCCAGGGGCAAGCTCAGAAGGCTGTTAGTGGAAATACAGAAACTGGCAGAGGAGACATATTGCTCCACACACCTGGACTGGCAGTAACATAAACAAATGCAGTGTCCTGGGAACATGGAGTACCCTTTACTTCTATCTCAAATGAAGCCCAACTGTTCTCAGTCCCCATGTGCATAAATGAAGAATTAAAAGGGCACGTACTGTCTATGTCTTCCCTGTAGGCTTAAGCACAGTGACAGAGGCATGAGTTTGCTGGCCTCTACAGAGGTGGGGTGAGGTTAGAGCAGACGCATGGACAGACAGACGCCTCCGGTAAGGTTAGGAAGCTGGAAGCACAGGGGTGAGCCGAGGCTGCTGTGACAGCAAGGATCAAGTGTGCTTTGCTGGGCCATTCTGGAAGACACTTCTGGGAACTGACACCCCAGCTCTATGTCAAATGATGAATACAAATACAAGCTCAGAATGTAAACACGGAGAGGGTGCTCCAGATGGAGAGAAGACGGTGAACAAAGGCACAGAGGCACCTTGGTTTTCCTGGGCGGCTGGGTCTAACAAAGTACGAAGTATTGGCAAAGGAAGATGGACGTGAAGGCAAGAAAACAGCAGACAGGGTCTTGTGTGTGTGGCTCACGAATGTTTAACTTAGCACGGGGCCATGGGGGAGTCCTGAGTGCTTATAATAGGGAAGTGCCATGATTAGGAGAGCAATTTAGAAGCATTGTTGGCAGGAAATTAATTGGCCGTTCTCTGAGAAAGCCCTTTTGAAGTGATAATCCCCTCCAGGCCGCTATCTGATATCTGCTCATTTATTTTGTTCAGGGTTGCTTTGGTAAATATTGAGCACTTGGAATCACTCATCATGGAACCCATGGGCTCTGCAAAGATGGGTGTACTTGTCTATCTGCTACCAAGGAGCTCATGGAACCCAGGGCAAACAAAGTACCCACTTGAGAAATTACAGTAGGACACAGGAAGTGACAAACAGTAAGACTGGAAGAGGAGAGAATGGCAGCTGGAGAGCTCTGCATCCACGTTTCCAGTTAGATAAGAGGCCGAGATGGCCACGCGAATAGCACTGTGGACACACAGAGGGTCGCTTTAGTGGAGGGCATGTTCAGAGGTTCCCTAGGGACATTCGAGGACACACCCAAGACTGAAAGCCATTGCCAGAAGAGATCTGGGGACTGAGAGGTTTTGAGGGGCAGGGATAACAGCCTCAAGGGAGCTACATGTAAAAGAAGTAAGTATGATTTGAATAATGTATTTCTAGCAAGTGAAGCACAGATTCTCAGGACACAAGGAACCCCGGTCCTCAATCAGGAAGCTCAGCAGGAGATGACTATGTGATCACAAAATAAAGGGATGGATGGCAGGGACTCAGCGTTGCAGCACTTGTCGAGCATTGTATAAAGTCTTGGCTTAGAATCTCAGTGGGAGGGAGAGTGGGAGGAAAACTGCCTTGTGACAGTGGCTTGAGACCAGACCCAGCAGCTGAAGGAGTTAGCATTTGTGCTGGCTAGCTTTATGTCAACTTGACACAATCCAAGGTCATCTGAGCGGAGGATGCCTCAGTTGAAAAAATGCCACCATCAGATCGGGCTGTAGCAGATCTGTGGGGTCTTTTCTTAACTAGTGATTGATGCAGGAGGTGCTCACCCCATTGTGGGTGCTGCACCCCTGGGCTGGTGGTCCTGGGTGCTATATAGGAAAACAGGCTCAGCAAGCCATCAGGAGCAGGCCAGTAAGCAGCACTCCTCCATGGCCTCTGCATCGGCTCCCCCCTCTTCTCCCCTCCACCAGGTTCCTGCCCTGTTTAAACCCCTGCCTGACTTCCTTTGATAACGAACTGTGATAAAGAAATGAAATAAACCCTTTCCTCTCCTATCTGATGAATAGTTATAGGGAAAATGCTAACTTCTGAAAAGAGTGAAAAGTATAATGGAACTGTATTTTAAAGCCATTGAGTCATTGAAGAGTTGTTTGGGCAAAGCTAATTGCTAGTAAGAAAATAATCCCAAAAATATAAGCGGAAGCAGATGGCCCCTGGACTATCTACTAGGGGATATCTACAGCCACAGCCGTCATTTGTGTCCCTGGCACAGACTGATTGCCCTGGTCTTCTTCCTCCAGCCTTGTAAGATTTTTCTGGAAAATGGATAGGAACTCATCCACAATGCCCCGCCCACATTTCCCAAGTGCCTCATGCTTTTAAGGTGACTAATTTGTCTTAACTGTCTTGGTGTCAGAACCCTACCTGGATCACTCCAAGACAGTGTCTGGTCAGTACTTACAGAACCTTAGGTGAGCACTCACTGTAGCCTGCTGCTGCAAACCACACCAGGGCTTAGGTATGCAGAGTTTGTAATATGCTACCCTTCTAAAGTTAGAGAATTTCTGAGTCCCAAAGTATATCTGGACCAGCATTTTTGTATAAAGACTATGGACTTTTGTTTTTACTAACATAAAATCTAAATCTTAGGCTGGAGAGATAGCTCAGTGTGTAAAGAAAGGGCTTATCATATAATCTCAAGGATCTGAATTTGATTCCTTGGTACACACATAAAGCCAGATATGATAACGTAGCCTGGTGGCGGTGGCGGTACATGCCTGTAATCCCAGCACTCAGGAGGAAGAGGCAGGCGGATCTCTGTGAGTTCAAGGCCAGCCTGGGCTACAAAGTGAGTTCAGGCTACACAGAGAAACCCTGTCTTGAAGTAACAAACAGCCTGAAAGTTGATGGGCCAGCTAGCCTGATGTATGAAGCTGCAAATGAAGAAATCAGAATGCAAACCTTGGAAAGCAAAGACTGATACCTGAGGTTGACCTCTGACCTCCACATGTGCACAGTGGCATTCACATCCACATATACCTCATTCATTCATATAAGCATAAATCATCTGAGAGGATGGAACACCAGTTAAGAGAATGCCTCCATAAAACCAGGTTGTAGGCAGGCCTGTAAGGCATTTTCTTAACTAATGATTGATGGGGGAGAGCCCAGCCCATTGTGGGTGGTGCCATCCTTGGGCTGGTGGTTCTGAGTTCTAGAAGAAAACAGGCTGAACAAGCCATGAGGAGCAAGCCAGTAAGCAGCCCCCCTCCATGGCCTCTGCATCAGCTCCTGCCTCCAGGTTCCTGCTGTATTTGAGTTCCTGTCCTGACTGCCTTTGATAACAAGAACTGTGAAACAGAAGAATAAGCCAAATAAGCCCTTTTCCTCCCCCTAGTGGCCTTGGTCGTGGTGCCTCATTATAGCACTAGAAACAGTAATTAAGACAGGATTCCAGGATCCCAAGAAACTTCCCAAAGACAGAGAAAGAAATGAAGCTTGGCTTCTGTGACTTGTAAGACCTGGATGGACAGGGTTTGGTGGGGAAAGCTGGTATATTAGTATTCATTTCGGGCACTGGAGAGATGATTGGCACCAAAGTACTATTAGGGCCTTTGAGTTCCAGTTCCAGTGTTTCCCTGGTGGCTGGTGGGTGAACAAAAAGGCCTCCTCAAAGAAAAGCTGTCCTCTGAAAGGCTCTCTGCACTAAGATACTTTTCTCTTTATTTTTGCCATATGTCTGTCTGTAGGTCTGCCTGCCTGCCTGCCTGCCTGTGAGTCTGTGTGTCTCTGTGTGTGCGCCTATCTATGTGCGTTTGTGTGCCAAGCATGGTCAAAATACTCCCTACCTTGTAATTTCTCCCCCTGGGCAAACTCCAGGCTAGCTAGCTAGTTAGTGTGGGCAACTCCGAGAAGTTTTCCCGTCTCTGCTTCTCCGCTCCCACCTCACTGGGACAGTGCTGTGATCACAGGTTCAAGCCAGCCCCTGTGACCCTGTGAGTTCCGGAGATTGAACTCGGGCTGAGCCATCTCGAGGGCCTCAAACTGATCCATGATGACACTGCGTATTTATTGGCAAAACATTCAGCCGCGTGGTTAGGGTGGCTGTTTCCATAACTGTCTTGCCCGAAGGACCATGTAATGTTTGGGGTTGCACTGCTTAGCTGGCCCAGGTATCAGCTGAAGATAACAAATGAACAGAGTCCCTCCATTATAAAGAATGAAGGGCTGAGAGAGGCCACTGGGCAGCTGAGATAAGCCTGAAGGTGGCAGGCACACAGAACTGGCCCAGATGGGTTCCGGGAGGCACATGACCACACTGGACACTGGGAACTGCCTTCCTGTCTGCACAGCTTGGAGGCATGACAAGAGAGGCATTTGACCAGTAGCTCCGGAAAGTTCTAGATTCCTTCCTTAAAGCACGTGGGGAGCACTTCTTCAGGCTCAGAGGCCTGAGGACGGCAGGAAGCAATTATCGGCCCTTACACAGATATCATGGGAGCTTTAACTCTCCCTGTGAACCTGTTCCCCAGGAAGGCGAGAGGGCATCAGACTGCTCTGTGCTGTCTTTAAGCCTTTCCTAGGAGTCTGAGGTGTTAATCCCTGGTGCCAGGAATACCTGTATTCATGAAAGGTAACTACGTGCTATTTTGAAGACCTTTCCTTTTTTCCATGTTAGCTAACATCCAGTACCTACACCTACCTCTTTTATTAGAGCATAATTTCTAGGTTCCTGCAGCCTTCTCTGTGCCTGTTCCTTAGGGTTCTTGCATTCGTTTACCAGGAAGGAGGATTTCAGGCTCACGATAAACCTTTGCCATTGATGTCGCCCCGTGGTGAACAATAATACTCAGCAATCCAAAGAAACAGAGTCAGTGGAGTTTGGGGGATTCGGCTGGCACACTTGTTTTATGTTAGTGTTCACACATGGAGTCACTGCTACCCCACTGGAAACCTCTGGTTCTTTCTCAGGGTGAGCTGTGGTGTGGTGTAGGCATCACCACCAGACACCCAGAGAACCAAGACACTGCCCAGCAGAGAAACGTGGCCAAGGAGCCTCCACCCCAACTTTGTAAACTTCAGATAGAGATGTGTGAGTTGACACCACACTTTTCTCATTTGCAAATTCACCTTAGAAAAATCATATCACCAAATTACATTTTGTTACTTGGTTTTGCACTTTTATATTTTTAAACTTGTATCAAGTCAGAGCTACTCTGAAAACTCAAGACTATGTGGGCGTATTTGTTATGTCACTTATTATAATTAAAAAAAAATATATTCCAATGTTATTAAGGAAATGTTGTGTTCCTGGCAATATAAACAACAAAAAAGCAAATGAAGATTGGCTTCCTGAGGGCTGGAGAGATGGTTCAGTGGTTAAGAGCACTGGCAGAGGACCTGGGCTCAGTTCCCAGCACCCCTGGCAGTGGGATGCCTCTAGTTCCAAAAGGTCCACCAGTGTTTTCTGACCTCTTCATGCCCAGGCATGCATACAGTGCACATACAAGTATTCAGGCACAGCACTCACACACATAAAATATACATTTTAAAAGGATTTTTTGGGGGGAGTTGGTTGGTTGGTTAGTTTTTTTGAAACAAAGTTTCTCTGTGTTGCCCCGGCTATCCTAAATTCACTCTGTAGACCAGGCTAACCTCAAACTGAGAGATCTGCCTGCCTCTATCTTCTGAGTGCTGGGATGAAAATTGTGTGCCACCACTGCTCAGCTAGAAGGTTTCTTTCTTTTAAAGAGGGGTTTCCTGGAATCTTAAATTGCTTCCAAAAAATAATTATTAGATAATTTCTGATTTAGTTTGTTTTATTTATTGTCATTGTGTGTGTGGGGGGGGGTCTGGGTATATGGGAGAGCAGCCGCATGTCTGCCACAGTGTGCTTGTGGTCAGATGATAATTTTCAGAGGTCAAGTTCTCTCCTTCTGCCCTGGGTTCTGATGATCAAACTCTGATCTTTAGGCTTACTCGGGAAGCCATTTTACTCACCGAACCATCTGGCTGGCTGTGATTACCATACAGATTTCAATGAAATCGTGACATATACACAATGAGTTATGGGTCTTCTGTGAGACAACAAAAGAATAGTAAGCCAATGCAAAATTTATAAGTACATTAGCAGAATGGTTGAAAGCAGCCCTAGGATTAGAATGGGATTCAAATTCCTGTGTGGTGTTTTTATATCAGTGTTTTCCAACCTGTGGTGTACAGCCCCTTTGGAGTCGAATGACCTTTTCACAGAGGTAGCATATTTGATATCCTTTATCAATTATTTACAATACGATTCATAACAGTAGCAACATTACAGTTATGAAGTAGCAATGAAAATAATTTTGTGGTTGGGGGGTCACCACAACATGAGGAACTCTATTAAGGGGTTGCAGCATTAGGAAGGCTGAGAACCGCTGCTCTATGTAAGCTTGCATGATTTAACCTCTCTTTGCCTATTAGCTTATCTGTAAAATGGTGCAGTAACCACATCTGCATGGTGGGGCTACTGCAGAGATTAACCAAGACTATGCATAAGAGTTCATGATGAGGCAGAAGAATACAGAAAACACTACTATCAAATGTGTCTGAAACACACAAAGGGGCACAGGCCCTTGTGCTCATAGAGTCAGGGGTGAACCTGATCTCCAAGGCCAGGCTGCATGAAGCAAACCCCCGCCTTGACCTTGTGTGACCTTGAGGGAGTCACTTAGCTGGTTCTGTGCTAGGTGCCTGTCTGCACCTGGGAATCCACGTGGTGTGAAGAGGTGAGTGTGTGAGAGCCACTCAGGTCGGAGTGTGGCGCGTGGGCATACAGTAGAAGTGTCACTGTCATTAACTCTTCCCGAGTCTATAAAATGACAAACAAGTGAAGGACACCTGCGTTTGGCTGAATGGAGATGCCATAACATCACACGCAGGCAACTGGCCTTAGAAGAGTTTGACCCTGGCGGCCTCCTCCTCCTGAGGTAGTGCCGCCTTTGTTTATGGTGACTGGTTGGCCCTCCTTTCCACGTTGGAGATAAGCCTCTTCTGTTTAGGGGACACTGCGCCTTTCATCTCTGATTGTTCCCACAATAACTCGGGCATGGCTTTGCCGTATGCTTCCTAAGCTCACCTGGTCCATCCAGAACAGCGGTGCCCAGGATTGTTTCCAGAGCTGTTTTAAGAGCTATCTTCTGGCATTATAGGGGACTGTTTGTTTCTGTGGGTGTTTGAAGTAGCCCTCACAAAGAAGGTGAGAGGAAACTTTAAAATTCTACAGCTCCCATTCACATATCATATGAAACTGCTAACTTTTCCAAGCGTGCATTCACCGGCTCAGTTATTTACCACGAACCATGGGAGTAGAGGTGGGCTGAGGTAAGACTGTCTTAGCATTGTCTAGATTCTGAAGGACTTGTAAATCCTCACTGATTTACCACATTTTTTTTTTGAGACAGGGTTTCTCTGTGTAGCCTTAGCTGTCCTGGGCTTGCTTTGTAGACCAGGCTGGCCTTGAACTCACAGCAAGCCGCCTGCCTCTGCCTCCCGAGTGCTGGGATTAAAGGCATGTGCCACCAAGCCTAGCCCTATTTACCACATTTTTATTGAGAAGCTCTTGTAAGACAACTGTTCTTCAGGCTCTGACATTACTCCAGTGATCAAAACCTAAAATACAAGCAGGGGACTGCCTTCATGGAGTCTCCACCCTGACAGAGGTAGATGGACAATATGCTGGGCGCTCAGTGACCCTGTGGAGAAAAGCATAGCAGGGTCAATCTGTCAGTGCTCCTCACTGCAGATGACCAAATCTGTTGTTTCCAGTCTAAACAGCAAGGGGTTTAGTGTATGTTCCTTTGGGAATTACCAAGAGCTCCAGGAAGAATGCCGTGTTCTCCACCTGGAAACCCCTGGATGCTGCCGTCCACTGCACAGCGTGGCAACCTCTGCCGCACTTGGCTCCCAAAAGAGGCTCTTGTACTCATCTCCTCTGCTTGAATGCCTCTGCTTGGAGCATTGTCAGCAGAGAGACTGCCAGGAGACGTACCTCTGACCTTTCCAGCCTCTGCAGTCACTGCCCTGAGCTGGGTCAGTCAGGCCACATTCAGGGGAAGGGCGGCGGAGGGCGAAGGTAGCGTTGCTGTTGCTGGTTTGCACAGGGGAGATGCAGAGGGTGCATCTGTTGTAAATTGTGTTTGACTCCTCAGTGGGAAAGCCATCAGTCATGTTCCCTGCTCTGAAGACTGCCTCAAGCGTTCTTAGAAGACCAACTTTGAGGCCTCACGCTCTGACACGGGGAGCAATAGTGAGTGGAATTATTCGATCTTCCAGCTGCAGCAGGCTGCTCCGTGCCTCTAGGCCTGTGGTTCTTGTTCTCTGGACACCTTCGCACCGTTCATCCTTGGTTGCTTGTTGTCACCTCCAGGACGCTGTCTTTGCATCTCCACTGCAGCACAAGACTCTATTGTGCTGTATACACAAACCGTCTCCTGTATTTCACTGTAATGCACTCCTGTAATACAGTGATCCAAAGATGCCTGTTTCCCTTAATTCATGAATCTGAAAAGGACTGGTCTACACATCACTACAACTTCAGTGTCTAGCTCCTAGAAGGCAAACAGCACGTGTTTTAAAATAACATGAATGGGATTTGCTAATTTGAGGAATTAGGAGAAAGATGGGCACTCCAGGCAGTGAGAGGAAGATGTTTGTAGTGCAGTGAGGTGAATAGCAGGGCTGTCTGCTGAGGGGAGGGGCTACAGTGCTGGTCTGCTGGGGGCGGGGCTACAGTGCTGGTCTGCTGCGGGGTGGGGCTACAGTGCTGTCAGAAGAGGGTAGGGCTTAGGAGCCTATTAGAAAATGCACTTGACTCAGAGCTCGCAGGTCATTCTGAGTCAGGTGCATTTTCTAATAGCCTCCTAGAAACCTACAAGAAGAACACTAAGACGGGAGGATCTGGACCCAGGGGTTCTGCTCAAGCTATGGCACCAGCCAAGGACAATATGTGCAGTAAGCATCAAACCCCTACCCAGATCCAGCCAAGGGACAAGACATTTTCCACAGTTATGTGGAAAGTGGGGACTGACTTTCACACGAACTCTGGTGCCCCATATTTGACCATGTCCCCTTGATGGGGAGGCCTGGTGGCACTCAGAGGAAGGATAGCAGGCTACCAAGAAGAAACTTGATACCCTATGAGCATATACAGGGGGAGGAGGTCCCCTCCCCTCAGTCACAGTCATAGGGGAGGGTAATAGGGTGAAAGCGGGAGGGAGGAAGGAATGGGAGGATACAAAGAATGGGCTAACAATTGAGATGTAATATGAATATTATCAATACAAAAAGAGAAAATGCACTTGGCTGCTCTGAGAGCTTGAGAAAGGCAGTTGGAAGGATTTTCAGCACATAAGGGACTTGCATGATCAGATTTGTGTTGTTAAACAGAGGTGTCTAGCAGCTGAGTAAATGAAGGATTAGAAGAGCCCAGGGTCAAAGCAAAGAGACCACAAAGAGGTCATTTCAAAAGAAGTGAAAAGCACTTCAAGGTGATGGCGAGAGAAGGAGGCAGGGAAAGCTTGCTGGCTGAAGAAGACGAGATCGTGAGGATGTAGATTCCATAAAAACAGACTGTGGTTTCAACCAGAAGGTTCTAACACACTATCAGCTCCCAGCCCACCCCCACGTGACATACCTCATGCCCTCAACTCTGAATTCTCAGAGGGTGATCAACAGTAAAGCCCAAATCGCATCCATTTTCCCTGCAAACCATAAAGAAGAAAACTGTCGTGCTGGAAGAGGCTTTGAGGATGGAGGCCAGCACTCGCTCTGGTGAGTGACTGAGCAAAACAATGATTTCTCCATGGTACCTTCAAAGATCCGAAATGGTACCACACCCTACATCTACCTAATTCTCCATCTAGCCTATGTCTCTAACATTGCCTGTGTCTCCCTAATATCAGACTATAATATCTGAGAGAAGAGCCCCTCAGTGTTGAAAACCTTATCTCGTTCACATAGTAGGCACTTAATGAACATTTATTGGAAGAAGAAACGAACCGAGCATAATCAGGTTTGCCCCCACCCTGAACCGGTGATCTTTGCGTAAGCCCTTGGTTTAAAGGTTATCAAATGCACAATTCTGTTTCCTGATTTTTGCATAATTACTTCTATAGAGATTAAAGTCTACTAAGTAATAGCTTTTTCGTTCGCATGGCTCCAGATAGTAAAGAAAAGAATCATTATTACATTACTTCAAAGCCATTAACCACTGGCCAGTCTCCACACGTTCGGGTGGCTGATGTGGAAAAAGAAGGGCTGGTGAGTATGTTGATGAATAAGAATCCTTGGGTACCATTGGTGGGAGTGGAAAATGATGTGATGGCCATGGAAAACAGTATGGAGGTTTCTAGCAACTTAAAAATAAAGCTGCCATATGATTCAGAAATTCAACATCTGGGAACATACCCAAGAGAACTGAAAGCAGCACCTCCAAACAATGTCTGCACACAGAGTTTTGTAGATGTCTAATACCTAGTCACTAAAATATGCAAGGAACCTACATATGGCCTTAAGAGAGGGTCCTCCTGCTTTGACCCACCAAGTGGTGGGACTACACATGTGCGCCAGCTTAGCTGGCTGGAAGGAAGGAAATTCTAACACTTACCACATCATGGCTAAACCTTAAGGGTACTACACTAAGTTAAATAACCAGTCACAATGAGATAAACAAGTGAAAAAAAAAACCACACACACACACACACACACACACAACATTTAAATACTAGGAAGAGTCAAACTCAGAGAGTCGGAAAGGGAAATGGGGGAGAAGATGGGGGCGGAGCTATTGTTTGAAAGGGGTGGAGTCTCGTTTTGAAGAACTGGAGGCTGATTGCGCAAAAGTGTCAATCCTTTGTATGGTACTAAATGGAGATATTTCAGTAGTTAATGACATGTGTTTTATGTTGAAAATATTTCCCATGGAGTATGCACATTTGTTATTTGATCCTGAACTGTTATGAGAAGTACATGTCTTCCCCTCTCCCCACCCCCACCTGTACTTTTTATGAGAACCTGTCTCCTTGAGTAGCCCAGCCTGGCCCTGAGCTCCTAATCCTCTGTCTCATCCGAAGAAGTCCTGTTTTATAGCAGGAAGATGGGTTTAAAGTCATAAAAAGGACTTCATAAGGTGCCTGGCTGGAGAAAGGATAAACCGAGACTTCACACTCAGGATCCCCCATTTCACTCCCAGTACAGGCTTCCGCCCCATCAGGGGAGAGGGCGTGTAGACGATTTAGCTGCTCTGTTGACTAAAGTATACGAAAGGAACCCTTGGCAATTTGTAGAAAGAACTATAAGCGGGTGCTGGGGTGGAGGTGTGTAGTGGGAGCAGAAGGAAGAAAAATGGCAAGGCATAGCACACCAGGCAGCTTGCAGCCACCTGCCGCCTGGCAACCTCCCTCCCTTTCTAAACCCTCGGAGGGCAGGTGTGAGTCAACTGTAAACATGGTGAAGAAAGGTCACACAGCATTCCCTCGGCTGGCACCATGACAGTGGCCTGTGTGCATGCAGTGTGTGTGTGTGTGTGTGTGTGAGAGAGAGAGAGAGAGAGAGAGAGAGAGAGAGAGAGAGAGAGAGAGAGAGAGAGAGAGAGAAAGAGAGAGACAGACAGACAGACAGACAGACAAAGACAGAGACAGAGACAGACAGACAGACAGACAGACAGACAGACAAAGACAGAGAGAGACAGAGAGACAGACAGACAGACAGACAGACAAAGACAGAGACAGACAGAGAGAGACAGAGAGACAGAGAGACAGAGAGACAGAGAGAGACAGGGAGACAGAGAGAGACAGAGAGAGAAGAAAATTTGATCAGGAGATCACTTTTTGAAACGACTCCACTAAATGTCCTCCCTACCTCCCATGTAGACCAAAAGATGCATTTACCGAAATAAATGAGATATAGTTGGAGAAGGTGATGACAGTAGAAAAAGCACCAAGCCTGTTTGGCTAGACTAGCAGCCAGCTCACTATGTAGTCCCGGACACCCCCTCACTACCCCACCCACTCCCTTCTGCCCTAGGCCCCGGGCTACCATACCAAATAGTATGGTAGTTTTCAGATGCTTAATTTGCCCTGTTTTCCAAAGGAAACCACTAACACAAGAATATTATCTGGCCTCTTGTGGCTTTATTTATCACAGACCTACTATGTGTCAGGCCCTGTACTGAACCCTTTCTGTGTATTAACCCCGACCTTTCTAGTGTTCATAATATTATACAACTGCGTGTAGAGTTAAGACAAGGTTGCACATAGTACCTGCCTGGATGAGAAAAAGCAGTGCTGGGATTTGGACATAAGCCCTTCTCAAGTTTGCTTTTTACACAGTGTGAAATTGAACAGCCACGTTATAAAGAGATATAAGAGCATCACGGAAGCAGTGAAGCTACTGGCCCAACCTGCTCTTCCTAGAGACAATCTTGACGGAGAATCAGGAAATGCCAGGGAACATTTGACATGGAGACGAGAGTGTGTACTCTGTGACTCAAGTAGGCCAGGGTGGTGGGCAGGGCCAGACCTCCAGATCAGTGGTAAACCACTCTCGTTTGGTCGAAGACTAGTTATGTTTTCATTGTTTTATGTGGAGATAAAATCCCATTATCATCTCAGCAAACAGAGACTATATGTTATGAAGGCAGTTGTTCTATGCCAAAGCAGACTTAAACTATGAACGAGAGGGGGAAATATCGAAAGGCTCATCAGAGCCGGGTGTGGTGGCGCACGCCTTTAATCCCAGCACTTGGGAGACAGAGGCAGGTAGATCACTGTGAGTTCCAGGCCAGCCTGGTCTACAAAGTGAGTCTAGGACAGCCAAGGCTACACAGAGAAACCCTGTCTCGAAAAACCAAAAAAAAAAAAAAAAAGGGGGGGGGTGGGGTGGGAGAGGGGGTTCTCATCAGTCAGATGTGTGGTATATGACTTAAATCCCAGCAGAGACAGGTGGCTCTCTGCGATCCTGGTCTACGGAGAGTTTCAGACCAGACAGGGCTACACGATGAGAGCCTGTCTCAACAAAACACCAGAAAGGTTTATGATCAATTGTTAGTTCTGTCTCTACTTTGGCCCTCCCATGCTGTGAGAACATCCAATTTAGGTAGATTTAAGAGGGAGGAATTGTTTCACCCATCTCATATAGACAGTAGCGGCACATGCTGACATTGGGGAGCAGTGCTGTCACATCGGCCACTGGAGATGTTTACCACATACGGTGAAGCCAGATGATCATGCTGGACACTTTCCCAGGGTAACTAGACACCTGTGTTCTTCTTTGTGCTTTAGGAAGGGGTAAGAAACTTCAAGGAACTTCGAGCCAAATTTCAAAAGCTGGACAACCCTCCTCTTCCCCGTCCTATTAAGTGTCCAGCTGGTGTTTCTCCGAAGGATGACAGGGGATCCACACAGCCAACTCAGGGTCTGCCTAATAGGAAACGTCTCTCATCTCACCACCAGCAGCCCCTGTCTTATCCTCCCACCGGAGGGCCCCAGCCTATTAAAAGCCAGAAAATGAAGTCGGCGCAGAGAGGCGAAATTCAGAAGAATTCAAGTTCCCCAGGCCCTCCAGAAAAATCTGCTGCGTGTCCTACAAGAAATTCCCAGAAAGCTGCCATGCCACCGGATGTAAACAAATCCAGAACTGAGGCATCCGATGGGGAGAAAGGTGCGGCCATCAGCAGCTTCAGATACAAGCTTTGGAACTGGGAGAAAGTGTCATCTCAGCAGACTGCTCTGTCCCCAGCTCTGCACCTTACCAATCGTGGGAGTAAGACTTTCCATCTGGAAGGGCAGAAGACGACGGGGCTTGCTCAGGGGAAACCAGAGAAGCGCTTAGAGGTAGCAAGTGTCTTGACTCTCCTTCCCCAGAGCCATGTGATGGCCCAGAGAAAATCACCCATGGCCTCTGAAGCCTCCTCTTCATCACTTCCTCAGTGTGGCAGGAAGAGCACAGAAAAGCCGGGTGCTAAGGGGAGCCCCAGGAACAGCCTGTGCCAGCCTGTTTATGAGTGTGAGCTTGGCAGCCTGGTTCCAGGTAAGAAATCAAGCACTCGTGGGACTGGGAGTGAGACCATTGTGGTTTGGGTTTTTTTGTTTTGTTTTGTTTTTAATTCCAAGCCTACAAGCTTGAAGTGTATGTGGCCTGTGCACTAGAAATAGGGCATGGCTGTGGTCGACCTTCCTGTTAAATTGTAGTCTCAGGTTTGAACAAGCATTTAGTCCAGCATTCTCTGGTGGCAAAGCTTGGCTGAGCTTGGACTTTCACCCCAGCTCTGCCTATCACAAGCTGAGTGATGTATAAGCTTCTTACTGTTTAGTATACTCAAATCCCTCGCCAGATTTCTGTGTGTGAAAAACACAGCACAGAACTCATCACTGTTTTACAGGGTAGTGACCTAAGAGGGACACTCCAATCTTCTGTCCCTCTTGTTCCTTGCTTTGGCTCCATCAATTAGCTCCGTGGCTCTGCCTTAAAAGTATGTTGGGAAGCCCTCACCCTCCTCTGCGCTGGCTCTAGTCTGTACCACAACTTTCCCTCACTGGGCCATTGCCAGCTGGTCTCCCCGCTTCCACACTGTTGCCCACTTGTCCTCTATTTTCCTCCTCCCAGATACTGTGAGCCTCTAAACTAGCACAAATCAGACCCCATCACACTTGAAATCTGCTCAACCTCTCAGTAGCGCCTCCCACACTTTGATGCTTACCCGCAGCTCTTTCCTTCTTGTCTCTCTATTCATTGCCTGGCCAGTACTTTCTGTTTTTGTTTTTTGGGGGGCTGTGTGTGTGTGTGTGTGTGTGTACACGCGCGCGCGCGCATATTTTGAGACAGGATTTCTCTGTGTAAAAGAGCCCTAGCTGTCCTGGACTCACTGTGTAGACCAGGCTGGCCTGGAACTCACAGAGATCTGCCTTCCTCTGCCTCCAGGTGGCTGGGATTAAAGGTGCACGACAGCATCTCCCGGCTTTCCTACACAGTCTTTAGATATAAAAATGCTGGTTCCACCCCAGGTCTGAACACTGTTAATCCATCTGCTAAAAAACAAACAAACAAAAACAAAAACAAACAAAAAACTCGTCTGCCAGTCTCTTGATGGCCACATGATCTCTTCCTTCTTCTCAATCTCCACTACAGTGGAAAAAAGCAAAGAAGGGTGGTACTCTTGAGTGTAGTGAGATAACCCTGTAAATTAGCTTAGCATAATGCTTGAGACAAAACAAAGTGCTTAGTAAGCAACATTTGTTTTTACTATGTCTCCTCCTTGGCTTTATTAAGATTAAAATCCACAACATTTCAACGAGTTTACAGTTAAAGACTAAGAAGAGAGTAATTTGACGGAGCTTCTCTAGATGTGACATCTAATGGAAGGGCAAGAAGGAAGCATTCCCTCCCATCTCAGCTCCTGGAGGACATGAGCTGCCCAGAGGCACAGGGGCAACCCAGTCTGTTTGTTTTGTTTTAGCATGGATGGCCTGCATAGACAACTACTGTGTTGTGTTAGTTAAGATTGAGGACACCCTATATATTAAAAACCTTTGTGTCCATTTTTTTGTCGAGAAATCACGTATGATTCTCACATATAATGATGGAATTCCTGCTGGAGTTTTATTTAGGAATACAGAAAGCAGAGTACACACTGTGGGGACGGCGTAGGAAATTCTAAGACACTGAACTCAAGAACCTTGAACCAGGACCCTGGAAACTCAGCGATCAATTCCTCCTGTGTTTTCTGTCCCATGCTATGTGCTCAGGCTGTGCTTGAGGGATCTTTGCAGTGAGTAATTGCAGTCTTCCCCGCAACATAGGACTTTTGCTCCAAGCTAGGCAGGAGAGTCACAGAGCCCCCACGGAAGCCCACTGGCCCCCACACAAGCCCACTGGCCCCCATACAAGCCCTCTGGCCCCCACACAAGCCCACCGGCCCCCACACAAGCCCACCGGCCACAGCACTGACACAACACCATTAGCAGTACAGTGGAACATGCAGGTTGGAGAGTGGTTAGTCCTAGCGTTGAGTCCAGGAAAACTCAAGGCTATTTTAGGGGAATCTGTCACTCGAGTTCAACCCCAAAATAACAAGGGGACATCCTTAAGAGACTAAGCAACCAGTGTTCCACACTCAGCAGGAGTATACACAAACCTCTTGGGTACAAAAGAGTGACTGAAGGCTTTCGGGGCCAGTGGTGGAGCACCGAGAAGCCAGAGGCATGAGTGGAAGGTGTGTGCGCTAAAGGTTGAGAAGTCGGACAGTGCCGTTTGCTGAGAAAAGAATCTGGAAATGTGAGGCCAGGTAGTGTTGTCACAGCAGAAGGTCAGAGTGGGGCACGTAAAAATCAGCAAGATAGTGACATAAGCGTGTGCGTGTGTTTGGGTCAGAGTGTTCTCACTGCTGAATGACAACTAGTCAGAAGGGGGGCGGGGCGGTCAAGGGCCGCAGACGGGTCACTTTACCCAACAAATGGCTATAATACCTTACATGTTTTCCAACCCATCCTCAGAAAAGCCAGAGAGCAGGCTTCCCCAAACAAAGCCTCTGCCTTCCCTTGAGACCCTCGGCCCGCCTCCCCCGAAGCCTTCAAAGCCCCCATCTGTGAGCCTCCAGGCCTTCCACAGGCAGCCAGCCACTGTCTCCAAGGCACCGAAGGAAGGTAAGAAGATGCTCAGGGCCCACCCTCACCAGCCAGAGTCATACGCCAGTGCTTTGATCATGGGCCCCTTCCCCTCCACCCCACCCCCGTGGACCAAACCTCTCTTCCAAGAGGCTCAGCGTTACTACTGCCTTCTGCACGCACAGGCTGTGGCAGCTTGCTTGCCCGTGAAATGACACATGTGTAGGAATTGGCCCCTTATCATTCCCGAGCCAGTCCACTTCCCCCAAGAGTACTGCATTGCATCACTGGGAATCTGTCCAAGAGGAAGAAAATGAAAAGTCTACAAGCGAGGAAGCAGCGAGCCTTTGCGTGTACTGCACAGCCCGAGCCCGTGCTGTAAACATTCACTGCGGGAGGACAAAGGAGGAAGGGAAACGGGAGAATCCGTGCCAGCTTGACCTGTGGCCCCTGTGACCTGCATCCTCTGTAGGATGTTAAGCATCCTTAGAATCTGTTTTCTGTGTCCTTTGGTTTCTTCCTCTGCTATTTAAAGGAACACCTCTGGTCCTTTCCATTCTTACGTCAGTGTCATCTTCCAGGCTTCTTAAACAGGTTTCATGTTCCTCCAATGAGCAGGAGGGGAGTGCATGGTTTGGGGCGCTGTGCAGTGGGCACTGTGCTAATGTCTGTTTTACCATGGCCATCGGTAACAGCAGATGGTGTGCTAGCAGAGCTGATACAGGCTTTGGTTGTTCATTTGTCTGCTTTGGGCAACATCACAGTTGCATTTCCCTAACTCAGTGGCTGTCATACCGAAGCCAGTATCAGAATTGCCTGAGGACTTTTTAAAACTCATTCCTAAAGTCGGGTGTGGTGGTGCATGCCTTTAATCCCAGCACGAGGGAGGCAGAGGCAGGTGGATCGCTGTAAGTTCAAGGCCAGCCTGGTCTACAAAGCAAGTGCAGGACAGC
This sequence comes from Acomys minous, assembly GCF_964271855.1. Classification (NCBI taxonomy): domain Eukaryota; kingdom Metazoa; phylum Chordata; class Mammalia; order Rodentia; family Muridae; genus Acomys; species Acomys minous. Next base: position 84,356,392 of record NC_140487.1, read on the forward strand.
CAAGGCTACACAGAGAACCCCTATCTTAAATAACAAAACAAAACAAACTCATTCCTAGAGCTCCTGATCTTGGGGGAGCCTAAGCATTTGCCTTTTAAGCAGGTAGTGACATGCTGGCCCAGGGGACCACACATTGAGAACCTGCACTACAGGTCACCCCCTAGCCTTACCCATAAGAAAAGTCCACAGGCAGAGGCAGGCTTCATACACAGACAGTGGTAATGTGGCTAGCGCCTCATCAGAGAGGACTAAGTGTGGTTTTTTTCTCCTTTTCTTTTGTTTTTTAATTTTTTATTGTTATCTGTTTGGTTTTGCTGTTGTCTTGCTTTCTTTATTTTTTTGATACAGGTCTTTCTGTGTATCCCTGGCTGTCCTGGAACTCACTATGTAGCCCAGGCTGTCCCTGAAACTCAGATACCTGCCTTGCTGTTTCCTGAGTGATGGGATTAAAGGTGTGCACCACTGTGCCTGGAGGTGATTTTTATAAAGATTAAAGAACACTTAGACTTCAAACTATTGCCCCCAAAAGGAAGATGGCTGTCTAAAACAAAACCTTGAGTCTGTTGTAATATAACAGGCTTTGGGGGGTGGAGGTGGGGGAGCAGCTCAGCTCCTTACCAGCAGCCATTTCAGTTTAAGCAGAGACTTTGCCTCTTTTTCCTGTCCTGTGAATCAGAGACCGTGGTGCCTCTAATCTTGTGAATTACTGTGAGAAAGTATTTTTGACCATGCTTAGCACACTGCACATGCTCAGTAAATCTCAGTGTCATTTAGAACACATGTTCTCTGTGCCAAGCCATGTGATAAAAACAAGCAATTAGATTAAACCTACACAGGGGCTTCTGTCCATAAGGAAGTCAAAGTGCCCATAAATAGCACCAGAAAATGTAGGTATGTGCTGCTGTTTAGGACCAGACAGTCCTCTGGGTACCAGGGTGGGAGCATCATTCACTTTAACCTGCCTGCTACCAACACGCCCTTTTCCTTCTGCCTCTTGCTTCTGCAGCGACTGTGAAGGAAGGCCCCTTGCCTGCAGATGGGTGAGTACCTGCTCCTCTCCTGTGGGAGAGGACAGCCCATTGTGAGGACTCATGGCCCTGCTCAAACCCGTATGCGTATCCCCCAGACAGGCTGCTGAAAGAAAGGACTTACAAAGCAAGCAGCAACTTCCTGCTTTCAAATAAAAGATTAAGTAAGATGCATCTAACTTCTGTGCTGCTGTTAAGTTGCCAACATTATCCTCTGAAGTACTTGGCACTTCTAAATTGTACAAGTGGGCTTGGTACATTAAAACGCTGGCCTTCTTAGTTATAAATCAAATAAGAAGCTAAAGAATGCGCCGAGCAGCTATGGTATTAGGAGTCAGAAATGAAATGGGATAAAAGATGCTGTGTTTCTGGTGCCCCTCTCCTGAGAATTTTGCTATGGAAGGTCAAGTCATTAATTTACTTAGCCAAATGATATCTCTTGAGCCCTTTGAAGTGACCTGCCCTGAGCCGCCTGATTTTTGTGGGTTTGCTCTTTTGCATGTCTCTTGGGGGCTGCAAAGTTGCTGCAGCAGCACTCCTTTTACAGCCCCAGATGCCTGGCTTCAGAAATGCTCTCCTTGCCGAGCCATGATTCCAGTCCCGTTGTTTTGACTAAGCCTTACTCCTCACAGAGATGGTCTTAGCAAGGACAGTCTCAGGAGGAGAAGCAAGCTAGCAAACACGAGCCTAATATGATGCAGGCATCAGATGCTCATAGTGGCCAAGGATGCTGTCTGTAATAAAAGAAGCACATATTTCAGAGGTTTCACCAGTGAGAGTGCAGCCACTTTTCCTCAGGAGGGACCAGGAAGTCTTTAGAGAAGTACTCCTCCTTTGCAACATTAGTAATACTTAGTGAAAGCAGAATTGTAGTACCATGAGTCCTTGGGGACACCCAATGTGGACTCCAGCTGAGCTCATGTGTTTGCAGACTATTAGTGATGGCGGCTGGAGTCGCTCACATGTCCGCAGCTGGCTGATCGAGAGTTGCTCTAGGACTGGTACTTAGACATTGCACTGACCATCATCACAAGACAGAAATGGTCTCCATGGCAGCACATAACCAAGACAGTCACATGAACAGCCACACTTGCCCAGCCTTTCCCAGGTCCCTTTGACTGATGATCTCTTGCTCAAAGCACCATACTGGCCAAATCCAGAGTCCGACTGGAGGAGCATTCAAGATTCACATGTCAAAGGATGGTGATTGAAGGAAGGGTGGTAAATAGGGTTGTTAGTCCAATCAGCCCCTCAGCGTAGAGCAAACACTTGAGTCAAGTGCTGAGGAGGAATGTTTGCTTGGTATGATCGTAGTGAAGAAAGAAACAGGAGGTGTGGCAAATGGTCTTGTTTGACGAACAAGAGAGTCGATTGGAATCAGAATGTGGGCAGTGTAGACATGGGACTGAAGAGCAGACAGGAGCATTGGGAAGCATCTTGTACACCCAGGGATTGATGAGGTAGCCCTGCTCAAGCAGACTCTGGCTGGGTTGTGCTCAGGGAGCTCCTAGTCTAATGTCCACTTGAAAGAGCCGAGTGCCAGGTGGGCCAGTGACGCTGCATTCTACGTGCAATTATGTGAAAGAGACCGTAACATGGATGGCTCTAGCAGTGGTTCACACTAACCACTCAGTGACCACAGGCCCAGAGTGACAGCTGAGGTGGCAGTGCAACTCTGCAGTGCTCAGGAGTCAGTCTGGTCTCATGGCTGTTATTCCAGAAACATCTCGGATTCGTGTTAACTATACTGGGCATATTGACACTAAGTGAAGATTTTTTTTTCTCTGTCACTTTATCCATAGCAACAGCAAGTCATTTCACACTGAGAGCTGTGAGGGGCCTATTGAGACTGTTCCCTCTGTGGCATTATCTTCCTATAGGATATATGACGGCACTCCTGCCCTGGCACACTGGCTTTAGAACACAGCTCCCATCTGAATTGAGGATGTAAATTATGTGACTATGTGAGTTATGAGGTAGCACATACGATAAGAATGAAAGGCCAAGGAGATAAAGAGGGACCAGGGTACGCAGGTGGCAGCAGGAAAGAGGAACTAATTTGAGAAATAGCCTACACAAGAACCAGGGGCAGGCCTAGCTTTTACTCTTTCTCATGATACTGTTAGAACAATTATGAGATATGAGCAGGGTGTTCCTCCCGGGAATAACCACACCCCCCAACATGTTGATGGATGGACTGATGAACAGTCAAAATGGAAATACAATTATGTGTGATAGCACATGCTTGTAATCCAAATACAAAGAAGGCTGGCTGGGGCAGGAGAATTGATGAAAGTTCAGGGACAGCCTGAGCTACATAGTGAGACCCTGTCTCAAAAAAAAAAAAAAAAAAAAAAAAAAGGAAGAAAGAAAGGGAACAAACTAACAACAAAGAAAACCAAGACAGAAAAAAAAATGTGTTGAATATAGGCAGTAATACAGAGGGATAAACAGACAAAATGTATCTTGACGTAGAAAAATAATAGATACGTTCAGATTATAAAATACACTCAGCGATCTCTACCTCTAGGTTCCGATCTCTGTCTGCTGAGCATGTAAAGACATTTCCTTATCCTCTGAGCATATGGTGTAACAGCTATTTGCACAGCACTGGTACCACACTAGGCATGCTAATAAGCTAGGGGTGAGGTAAGTGTGTGGGAGAGGGTATTTAGGCTCTATGCACATGCTAAGCACTTTATAAGGCAGTGTGGGCATCTGCAGCGTTTGTTGTTTGCAAAGGACTCTAAAAGCCACCCCCCGTAGATACTAGGGGTCAGGCAGCTGTATATTAAATACCATGCTAAGAAGTTTGGATTTTTGTCTTGTCAATGACAAGTCAGGTGTTATCTTGAACACATAACTGTCATGCTGCCCAATAGCCTTAGATACAATTTCCATGGAAACTGGCGCTAGCTGGAGAAGAATATCTCCCTTGTTCAAGCACTAACCTTCAATGCAGATATTAGATTGAGGTATAGATTTAACATAACCGGAAAAGGACCTGGAAATTTTCGGATACAGCCAGACCATAGAGCACGATGTTCCTGAGAGCCTGGGTGTTGAATCCCAGCACTGCCACGTAATGTTTGCAATACTGAGCATGCCTTAAGCTCTGCAAACCTGCTTCCCTTCTTATGCAACAGTCAGATGAGATGAGCGTCCACTGTAGTGCCTGGCATTTAGAGAGCAGCTTACTTAGCTATCATAACATCCCCCAAGGGTGAGAATAATGTGAGACGGGGCCTGCCATGCCTATGAAGAAATACCAGAGGGGCTCTTAAAATAAAGCTTGGCCTCAGAAAGATCACAGGAATGAGAGCCACCCGGCCACATGCACATGCAGAGAGGCCAAGTATCAATAGATGAAACAGCAATCTGAATAAACGGCCTCTTAATACAGACAACGGATCCCAACAATTAATCTTCAGGAGGCTGACATATGCCGGTTACAGGGAGCTACTGGTGCTGATTGACATAATGGGTCCGTCCTCAGCCGCCAGATTGCTGAGTTAGTGATCCGTCGCCTTCATTTTCCTGCTTGGATTGATTGAGCCGGGGAAGGTCTGGAGCTAGGTGCTGAAAACTTACAGCTTGGAAGACTGAGAGAGTCTTCTCTGAGAGTAGGCATCTGTGAGCAGAGCCGAGGCTGAAACCTGATCTACTAAAAAACAAAAAGAAAAGGAGCAGCCTTTGTAGTAGGGATGTGATTGAAGGGTTTGAAAATTCTTGCTCAGGAATCAAAATGTTAGCCCCCATGTGAAGTCTGGCATCGTGAATGAAACGAATAGCTTGCTAGAAGAGACGTGCACATAATGTGTTCTTTTATTGATGCTGGTGATATTGTTGGTTCTTTCTGAACACCATGGACCAACCTTATTCATCCAAAATGTGTGACTTTGCTCCTTCTCCTCCAGGGATTTTGAGTATCTATATCTAGTGGATTCCTGGCTGTCTTCAAAGTTTGTTTCGGCATCTCCTTTAAGATCTCCCTAGGTTTTTGGTAGAGCTTGGGATGGAGATTAGGTTTGTTGTTGTTGTTGTTTTAATAAATTCTACCATAAGATAAACTCTCTAAGTCTTTCCACTTAAAAAGAGAAGAAAAATTGTGAGAACCCTACTGTCCAAACATCTATCAGTGAGGACCTCAGCACCTAGAGTACTCAATACCTGTTTATTCTTTGTTAGCTCAGGTTTAACTCACTTGACGCACATTTCTGCCGTACATTCTGTACACTGAGCACCCGTAAGCCTTTCTAATTAAACTGGGGGAAAATGGCCTCCATACTCCAAAGTTTCAACCATCCATCCTGCCTGAACTTGATTCTGGTGTACAATAGATGAGACCTTTAACCCCCTTTCTCAGCATATCTCGTAAAGCACAGAATGACCGATTTCTCTAAGTGAAAATCCTTCTTGTCTTCAGTCTTTATAGATGAAGTTTTTGTGGTTTTTTTTTTTTCTGGATTCCTGATGGTGGTGGGAGAACACAGTGTAATCATCTTGCTAAGAACTCAACACCATCAAAGGAAGCTATCTTTCATTTCAGTACCTCTTCCCTGTGTTAATGCTGAAACACACGCTGTATAATACAAGTATACTTCCAGAATCAGAGCAATATAAGGCCAAGCCCCTCCTCCATACCCGAGAAAAGTGGCAGCATGTCAGAGCTTTGATGTTCGCAACTGCAAGTGGACATATGGTAGTATTTCATTCATTGCGTTGTGGAGACCGGTGTATACACCAAGCAGTACACAGATGATGCCCAGTGAGTCTTAGCTACTTCTTCCACACTTGTCCTCACCATCCTTGTTGTATCTGAAATATTAATATCTCATTAGCTCGCACCAGGGATAGAGCTCTGTGGAGGATGTGCTGTCTCATCACTCCTTCATGCAAACCAAGCTGGCTGGCATCCGACTTGAGTCAGCAGTCAGAGTTTGTGTGAGCAAAGCAGGTTGGTCCCTGGGCAACAGTTAACTTTAGGTCACCGTCAGTACTTAGCAGGGCTGGCTAATGTTTTATTCATGAGCCATAAATATGGCTTGCTCGCATTAAAAAGTTGCAGAGGAATGTCTGACTGAGATGAGAGCAAACGGGAAAGACCCTTTATTCCAGAAGTAGAGAGCATGCCCACTTGTGGGAGCGCTGACGAGCCTGCAGGTGTGTTCTTAGGAGTCTGCCATTTCCTCACTTGAATCTTTATTTGTGTGTGTAGGTCTGTGCAAGCATGCATGTGCATATGCATGTGTGTGTGCCACTGTGTGTGCATGCCACTGTGTGCAGGTATCCTCTGAGAAATAGAGGTGTCGATCACTCTGGAGTCGGAACTAGCTGCTGACATGGGTGCTGGGAACCAGACTCAGTCCTCTGAAAGAGAAGTATGCCCTTTTAACCCCTGAGCTGCTAAGAGAACTTTTTTTTTTATGTCCTTGTTTCATAAAAAGGTTTTAAATTATGGGTATCAACTTACTTCAAGGCAAGTAGCTGGTCTCCTTTGTACCTGGTATTCTGGAACATACTTTTGTACTGATTGTTCTGGTATGCCTACCCCACGCTGAGTGAAACACAGAGCCTTCAAGGGCTGGCAGGCTAGCAGGGTGTCGGGTCCCTTCCCACTGGAAAAAATCGAATCAGGGTTCACCTGAAAGAGGGAGTGGGGATTGAAAGTAGGATACAGAGACGTGAGAAATAATGAATCAAGCCACGAAATTTCTGATCAAGATTCCCTTTAATGCAGACGAGTAAGAACTTCCTTAACCCTCCAGGTGTTTCTCAGTAGGGACTTCCCTACTTCTTTCAAAGTCCAAGGATGGCCTGGAACACAGAGACCTCCTCCAGCAGAGATCAGCAGCTGGAAGGTCACAGCATGCAGCCTAAGCAGGGGATTTCTGACTTGGCAGAATTTGGCATGGCTTCCCCACACTAGGGCACTCTGCCCTGGCAGAGGGAGTGGCTGGTCCCCTGGAAGTGGGACCTCACATCAGGTCAGGGGGTAAAAGATAATGATAATAGCAGCATTAAGAGCCACCAAATGCACTCACAGCCCATACCCAAAACAGCCATAGAGAAAGCTATGAAGAGTATTGGCACAAAACTGGGACCTGAGAGAACCAAAGGAAGTTTAGAAGGCCTAACAGTGATGACGCTTTACTTAACACATTAATAAAAACCGTGTCCACACTTAGAAAAGTCTAGGGGGAAAAAAAACACTCTAGGAGAGGGAGTGGTCTCAAAGACTTGGAGTGCCAAAGGACACTGGCCCTCCACATGTTAAAAAAAAAAACAGACAGGAAATGATGCTGGCTACAGCCCAGTGAGCAAGGGGACAGACAGTACAGGAGAATCTCACCAGCTGGGATAAATTTGGCATTTGCCCTACACATCCTGGAAAGCCTTGGGAGTTTCAAGCTAAGGAGTGATGTGAGATGACACTTAGTTTGTAAAGTTCACCATTAATGTTGTATAAATAATAACTTTGCAGAGTAAACAGGAAGATAGCCCCCAAGAATTCATTAAAACAGTAAAAGCAGCAGCCCTCCAGGAGTATTTCCAGCACTTTGCTCTGGGTCCCATTCCTATACCAGGTAATCACTGTCCTTTGACAGAGGTGAGAAAGCTGTGTGCCAGAGAGGGAGGCTAAAAAGCATACCTGGACCATCAGATAGAAAGAGATAAAAGAAATCACTTGCCCTGTAATGGAGAAGAACTAGCAGTTGCCGGCCCAGGTGTCAGGAGCAGGGTAGGGACAGCCTAGGTGTGGGGATATCTAGGACGACCAGTCATTTTCCAGTCATGTTTCCCTTGTGGTTGCTGTGAACACAGATGAGCACTTGGCACATAGCCCATGCTCAGCTCAAGGCAAGAAGGATTATTCCGGAAGCTGCCTGGACTGTTTCTGTGTTGTAGCAAGAATAACACAAAGCATGTCAATGTGCCTTTGTCAGTGTGACAGACCTCTCAAGGCCATTTTTTAATTACTTAGTTTCTTCCCTGAGCAGTTACACTGCAGGAAATCAAAATGACTGAACCATAGTGAAGGAAGCGCCCCATTGTCCTGTCCCAATATTTGGGGGAACAGAACACCTAGAAGGAGTCTGCTCAGTTGAAGTGCTTAGGGGCAGAAGAAACAAACGCGGAGAAGGAATTGTTTGAAATTTGCATCCTATAGAGTTTTAGATCCAGAACATTCTGATGGCTTCACTTTAAGTCATTTCAAAAATGTCTTCTCATCTTTTAATCAAGCGACATTCTATGGCCACCGGGTATCCTTCTCTTCACAAAGGCAATGGTTTCAGGAGCCAATAGATGCACTAGAATGCTTCCATTATTTCATGTTTTCAGAATTCTTCCTTTGGAAAAAAAATCACATATAGCTTCTATTATTATTTTCCAGCCACAAAGTCTTGTGGCTCACACTTGTATTCCCTTAGTTTAATTAAAGCCCCCAGCCCTAGTCACCCTGGTAGCTATCTGACCTCGGGAGTCAGGTCAACAATTGATGGCAATGCAGCAGGTCAATGTGGCTCTGGAGTCTGGCCCAGAGGTTCCCTGAGGCTCTTCTTCATGACAAAGGGAGCCTAGGAGGAACACTAAGGGTCCACTCCAAAAATCTCCCCTTAGTGCTAAGATACAAAAGGGTTTGGAGCCATACACTCTTCACCTTTTGTCAGTGGCATTCAGATTATACGTTAGGAAATGCCAGAATTTAAAAAAAATAGACAATTTGCAGGCTGAAGCCTATTTTTGTACAGATGTCTGGCCCTTGCTGCTTCTCCAAGCTTCTCTCCTAATTCCTCTCCTCTCTCCCTTGACTGCTGCCTTTCAAGCTACAGAGCAGCCTCTGGGCAACTTTTCAAGCAGGCTTGCTGCTGCAACTACGCAGATACGCTAGCCTCCTCCTGTGCGTGGAAGGGTCTCCTGCCACTTCATCTCCTGCTGGCCCCTACTCATCGTGCATGATTCATTTTTATTAATTAGGCAACTCAATCATTATCAAACCCAAGTGTGTACCAGCCATTGTTTAGACTCTGCCTTCATACAGAATATTCTTCTCAGCCGGAAGAAAAACAAATAAGCCAGTAGTGACGAACTACAAGGCAGTGTCAAATGCATCAACATCAACTTTCCAGCCTCCAGCTCTGGTTCCTCATCCAAGGTGCTGAGTTCGTGGATGGAAAGAATGGAAGTGTTCTGTCCCTAACAACTCATTGTTGCTTCCCGTGCTGTTCAGATGGCGAGGTTCCCGAGTGCAGGCACCTTGTGATACTCCATGCTCTGGGACAGTGTGTGACAGGAGGAGCCAGGCTGAAGAATACAGTGATGCAGCATCATTCTTGCCCTATCTGGGAATGTCTGCAATGATGCAATGTCTTTTTGAGCATTGATGCAGTACCCCCAAAACTTTCAGGTCTCAGAGCATTTCTGAGTTTTGAATGATCAGATTTAGGATGCCCAACTGATAAAACGTATGCAAATATTCAAAGCACGTGAGAAACACTGAAATCCGAAACAGTTCTGTTTCCATGGTTTTCTGATAAGCCGTTCTGGGTCTCTGGTGCTTCAAACACCAGAAGGGAATGCAGTTGTCAACTGGTAGTAGTCAGCATACCAACTGCTACATTAGGTACTGGGACCTTAGGGTGACACAAGGTGTCCCATGATGCCATAGTAACAGAGATCAAATAAATTCACTTTAAATATCAGAAATTGACTAGCCAAGTATGATGCTCTGTAGGTGCAAGCGGGGAGGGGGCTGCTGGAAAGGTGCCTGGAGAAGCCAGAAGGTAAGCTCTGGTGTGGAGAGCAGTTGACCATACAGAGACCATCCCAGGTTCAGGGACAGCCCGTCAAAGACTTGAGGTTAGCGGCAAAGCAGAAAGCAGAGCTGCGTGGTTAAAGCTTGGCAGCTGGGGTGAGGTCAGCACCCACCCTGAAGATGTGCCCAGGGATGAGGTGAGGTGGAAGCTTCAGGCTGGACGTATGTGCACGTGTGTACGCAGCCCAGGCATCAACGAGGGATGATGCATTCTTCCGCTGCTTGCCACCTTAGTTTTTTGAGACACTGCCTCGGTGAACCTGGAGCTTATGACTCAGCTAGACTGGCTGCTTAGCAAGCCCCGGGAATCCTGCTGTCTCTGCCTCCGCGGTACTAGAGTTACAGGCCTTTGCCACCATGTTTGGCTTTTCATGTGAGTGCCAGTAACTGAACTCAGGCCCCTCAACTCTGTGCTCCAATCATTTTACAAAGTGAACCACTCTTCTGGTCCACTGGGGTTGTTTCATTACTATTGTTATTTTTTTATTCAAAATTAGGAGGCCTTTAGAGGATCTGGACCCAGGGGGCCTGCCCAAACTGATGCACCAACCAAGGATAATGCATGCAAAGTACCTAGGCCTCCTGTTTAGATGTAGCTGACAGATAGTTCATTTCCCATGTGTGTTGGGGGGGGGGGGTGCGGGGGGCAGAGGGGAGAACAGGGACTGCCTCTGACATGATCTCTGGTGCCTGAGATTTGCTCACTGCCCCTTGGCGGCTCAGCCTTGCGGGCACACAGAGGAAGGGGATGCAGGCTATCCTGATGAGACCTCATAGTCTGTGATCAAACTGTGGGGGAGGAGCACCCCTCCAAGTCAGAGGTCTAGGGGAGGGGAGTAGTGTAGAAAGGGGAGGGAGTGTGAGAATCGAGGATAAAAGTTAGGGGATGCCAGTTGGGATGTAATGTGAATAAATCATAATAAATTTTTAAAAATTAAAAATAAGAAATTAGGAGGCCTTTAAGGAATCTTAAAAACATGTCTACATTATGTTTCTAGGTCATTCTAGCGTCTGTGTGGAGAGTGGCTTATGGAAGGGTCAGAGAAAATGACACTTTAAAGAAAATGGAGTTTGAGAAGAGGCCATTGGTGATACTACAGGCAGAGGAGACCCGTGTCTAAAAGGCAGAGATGCAATAAATAGACCGGAACTGTAGGTGATCTGACGTAATTAGAACGGGTAGCAGTAGGGTGTGCGTGGGCTGGGGGTGCAGTGTGTAATAGCTGTTCAGTGGTGTTGGTTGACTAGTAAACTCTCATGTTCTTCAGCTGAGACTCAAGCATCCAGAATATATTTGCCATTCTCTGGGTCCCCCCCCCCCGCCCCCCCCGTGTGCATCTCACTCCTTACAAGTTCACTATAAATAAGTAGAGGGAGTCAGACTAAATTTTCTTTTTCTGAGATATTGTAGTATAAACCGGTTTGTACTTAAGACCCGTCCCCCCATTTCCTGAGTGCTGAGATCGCCCACCCATACCACCGTGCCCGAGTTAAAAAGTTCTTTCCTAGGCTGATGGCTTTGTCAATAAAGCAGTTGGCAACTACAAACCGGAGGCTGGGCTTCTAGAAGCCGCATAAAGGCAGCTGCAATGGTGTGTGCGTCTACAGTCCTGCTGCTCCTTTGCAAGATGGGAGGTGGGGACAGGAGACTCCCGGGAAGCTTGTGGCCTAGCTGGTCTGGGCTTCTTGCATAAGCTATGTAATGTTGGAAATTTTTCATATCCCTGGCCCTTCCATTTCTTCCTCACGTTGGGGTATAGCGAAATCCCATTCTACTTTGTAGGGTTGTTTGATAAATACCTGTGGTTCTGAAAAGCGGAGTCACGGGGTGTAAGCAGCGGCGGTCTCTGGCAGGGTTTGTCTCCACAGAGGTCTGATGCTACAGGCAGTAGGCAGCCCAGAACCTGACTCCTCATTAAAGCTGCCACTAGCTGAGGGGTGGCCTCGGTTCCCTCCCTCTGAGACATATGGGGTTAGATATCGTGACACAGCTCAGAGCAGACACTGAAATGTGGACTGCAAATATAGGCTGAGTTTTCACCTAGGGCTTGCAGCTTCACCCCACCGAGGCTGCCATGGCTTTACTGAGGATCTGCTTTGGTGCCATACAAGGACAAAAGAAAGAACTTTCAGAAGGCCACTTACAGACCACCGCTGAATCTACTGGGTCCCTCTAATGACAGGTTAAGTCATAATTCATGGATGACAATGGCAGACATGAGGATGACTTGCCTGTCATGTATCTCCCATGCAGATGGCCCACAGAAGACTTGTCATGTCTAGCAGTTGGATCAGCCTCACACTTTCTGAAAACTATCATTCGAAGCCCCTCATAAGCCAAGCGCCCTCCATACGCCCTTGGTCTCCAGCCAGAGCGTCATTGATTTCAGTCTCCGATCTCCCCCCTTGCTTCTAGAGTGGCTTGTAGAAAGCAGGAGAGTCCGATGAACCAGTCGGGCAACCTGGTTTCCAGACCCAGGTCCCCTATGCCACAGCAGTGGAAGCCTCAGCATCCTCATCTGCAAAATGCCTCATGGTGCTCCTGAGAACTTAAGACTAGGAAACATATAAAAAAATAAAATTAAATTAAAAAACCTACAGGGTACAGTTTGTGCCAAAAGTAAAAGCCAGGTGGTGTGCCTTGTACCTGTGACCTCATCTACTGGGTACATGAAGTCAGAGGGCTATTTGGTGTCAGCAGCCTGGGAAACACCTTGTCCTAAGCTGAATGGCCATGATTTAACTGAACGAGATCTCAGAGGTTCTCAATGTTTGCATGTGCAGCAGACATGCCATCCTCTCCGTATGGCTCAGGATAATTGTTTCATCCGTCTCCAGGGGTCTTGTTTGCTTTCCATCTTAATTACATCCTTTTCCCCCTCCCCCCCTTTTCCCCCCCTCCAACCCTTGCCAAGTCATCCCCGTCTCACTCCCTCTCAAATTCATGGCCTCTTTGTTAAATTGTTATTGTTACATATATGCATAAATGTATAAATACAACTGCTGAGTCCATTTAGTGTTGCTTCTGCGCTTACTATTTCATGATGACCATTTAAATGAGATAATCAACCGGGGTTCATCCCTGTGAGAGACGAGTGCCCCCTCGCACATCAGGCATTTGTTCTTTGTCTGGGGGTGGGGCCTGTGAGGGTTCTCCCTTCCACTTTAGCAAGTGTCACAGTGCCAGATTTACAGAATTATATTATCAAAGGGAGTTTTCCTTCCATAACCTATGGAACGTTTTCCCTCTACACCTAAGATAATACCAACAGCTTCTTTACGCATTGAGACATCTCACTGGTGGCCCTCAGTGTCAGTTTTTAAAGTGTGGTCATTTTTAAGCTTGAGAGAGGGTTTCTCAGGGTGAAGGGATAAGGGGAGGGTGGCCTTGCATGAAGTATTGTCGTCGTTAGTAGGGATCTGCGCCCAAGCTTGCGGCCTCGTTAGATGATTGTGTGCTGCCTTATTGTCATGACTGTAGACTGACTGCCCCAGGGGCGCTCACTAGCTCAGCGTGTCCCATCCCTTCTGTCTTTAGATCTCATGTCCTGCCCAACCCAAAAGTTGGTGGGCTATTCTACCCTTTTGGTAAAGATATGAGGACACATGTGGATCCTATATTAAAGTTTCAACCTTTTCAATTAATGCCAACTCCTTAGATTTTTCTGGGACTTCTTTCAGTGGCATTTTTAAAAATACTATCAAATTTTATGTGTGGCTCAGGAAAAAATTAAAAAATTCATTTATTTTTCTATCTGGTAACACAGTTATTTCCACACAAAATCCCCATTGTAATGAAGTGAAGGTTCTAAGAATCTGCATGTTTCCTCAGACCATGCAGCAAGAAATGGATCTAAGTGTGATATTTAATATGTGGTGAATCCTCAGGAAATAGTAGTCATTATTGTCATTAATAATTTTACTATCTGAGTATAGTTCATTGAGGAAACCATGGAAACCACTCTACAGAGATTACAGCTGAGCATGGGGGCTGACAGACTTCTCTAAAAGACACAAAGATCATACCAAGAATTCCGAATTAGTGGCCCAGAAGTAGACAGGCCAACAGAGTCAACAACAAGAGGCCCCTTGTCCATGTTTCAGAGATACTACTCTCTTAAAGATTTATTTTTCCCCTGAGTCAGGGTTTCTCTGTGTAGTCTTGGCTGTTCTAGGCTTGCTTTGTAGACGAGGCTGGCCACGAACTCACAGAGGTCTGTCTGCCTCTGCCTCCCCGAGAGCAGGGATTACCGACGGGCACCACCATGCCTGGCTTAAGATAAGACTCCAAGGTTCCAAAGAAAATTCAGAAAATTCTGGTTTCTTAAGCATTATTAACATTCACATTTGCAGGTAAGAGGCTACTGTTGCTTCTCAGAGAAAAGTTAATCATGACAAAGGCATCACTAAGAAACGTTAAAGTTTAATGATGCTGAATTTAAATTATGAGGTTCTCCATAGGAAAGTATGGAATTTAACGTTCTATCTGTAATAAAGGAACTTTACAAGACACCTCAGAACACCCTCTAAAATATAATAATATTACCAATGTAATATTATTAGTGTGCTTTTGTGGCACCATTATACAGTGGGAAAATATTTCATTAAATATCCCTATTATATCTGTAAAGTAGACTCCATTTTTTTGGTATTTAACAGAGTGGAAAATGGAAGCTTATGCTGTTCATCCAGTGCATTAAAGTTGGCATTTGGAGAGAGAGAGAGAGAGAGCTCAGTTTCCTTCTGTGTGCAGCCACAGCCCTGGCCTGGCTGCTGTGCTGCTCTAGCCCTCTGGATGCATTTTTCATAAATGAGGAGATAAATAAATTGGATCGTGTAATCCTTATTTATCCAAGTTCATTCTATTGATCCACACTGTATGAAATGGAGATGGATGTTCGCTCTGACTCCAGTGTCCTGGGAAAAGACAGCACATTCTTAGACAGCAAGGAAGGGAGCTTAAGTGCCACCCGCAACAGCTCTTTTCTAACGATGGACCTGTAAAAAGTAGTCCTGGTAAGCTGATTCAAACCATGTTGCTGCTGCTCTGCCTCCTCTTCCTCTTTTTCTGCCTCTTCTTCCTCCTTTTCCTCTTCTTCCTCCTCCTCTTAGAAAAACGGTTAAAAATCCTTTATAATCATCTAAAATCAGATATTTATTCACTTCTGACAAAGTTTGTGCAAGAAATTGATTAGATAGCATCTTTCAATTCCTCTGAAAACTGTTTCTTATTCATAAGGCCAATTTCCCATGGACCTGATGACGTCACTAAGCCCTTAGGGTGTGAGAGACACAGCACAGCCTCTCATTGAACAGTTCCTCTCCATTTCCTCCTGCAGGAGGGGTAAACAGAAACAGGAAAGAAAGAGTTGCTAAAGAACAAGAATTCATGCTTTCTTTTTCAGCAAGATAAAATTAGTCCTGTATCTTTAAAAATAGTGTAAAGGATATGCAAATAAGGGCCAGAGGGACAAAGATGGCTCAGAGGTTAAGAGTACTTGCTGCTCTTCCAGAGGACTCAAGTCCTGCCCACCACACACTTTGCAGTCATCTAACAATTGCCTGTAACTCCAGCTCCAAAGGATCTGATACCATCTCCACAGGCTGACATATGCAGATGCATCTACACACACACACACACACACACACACACACACACACACAGAGATGATAATAATAATAATAATAATAATAATAATAATAATAATAATAATAATAAAAAATAAGATCTCTAAAAACATAATAGAAAACAATAAAATATGCAAATTGTTAAATGAGGGAAAGTAAGTGCATATATTAGATGGAGGAAACGAGGAGATAAATGCTCACTTTTTTCTTTCCTATGACTTGTGAATACACACCCAGATGGGAAAAACACTCAAGAGTGTGGCTGTTGCTCTGGTTTCTTAAGCATTATTAACATTCACATTTTGTGGAGACATCATCTGTATAGGGCGGGCTTGTGTGTGCTTCCTTCTCTAGTTTCTCCGCTCTTAATGTGACAGTGTCTCTATTAATTTACTTCCCAGTTGCACTTCTCACCTACAGAGCCAACACCCTTTTGTGTGTCAAGGTACCCTTTGCTATGTTGGAACCACAGATTCACCTGTTTGTTAAAATAGAACTTTTAAGTTGTTGTCTAAATGGCAGGTTAGTCTACCTCCCGTGGCTGCTTGTTTAGAAACACATTTGTCTGAGTAGACGCAGCCAAGTCTAGTCTGTGAATTTTGACTGCCGTGTTGTCATCTATCAAATGAGCACCATACATCTGCTCGTGGGCTCCTCACTGGGAGCAGTCTGTTTTAAAATTTCACATATATGGTAAGTCCAAGTGAGTTTCTCAGGGCCATTTATTTACCGAAGAATAGAATTACAAAATAATATCAATTAAACAACTTTAAGCTTCATAAGATTTTGACATATTATCATCCATATTGGTTGTGTCATGTCTTTCCCAAACAATATAAAGATTCACTATTAGTTTTCCAACCAAATGTGGTGCCATTTTCAAGCTGGGATTCGTGCTGATCTGACGGTGTGAACTAAGTTGTTCTCCTTTTCCTGTTACTGTGAGGTTAAGGGATTAATGTTGTGTGCTCTTCATACTGACTTTTCAGTGGTGACAGTAATGACTCTGTCCAGTTCTCTGTAGGCTTCCCCTTTTTCTATTGCTGAAGTTCCTGATAGAATTTAGGCACATATTAACTATTTGTTGTACTTTGTCACTGAATACAGTGTTTGTTGGAGATCAATTCAGCTAAAGAAGATTTAACTCCACAAAATGCTTTTTTTGCATTTATTAAAGTGCTATATTCTCAAGGTTAAGACATCCATGTGATCATGGAATAATTCTTTTGTCTTGAGGTACTTTTAATACAGATTAGTTTATTTTTGTAGGAATTCACAACCAGGGCTGGGTTGAACCTTTCTAAGTGAGATTTGAACTCTCTCATTTTTCTTTTATTATTTGATCATATTGTTTTTCGAGTGAAGATACTGGTCTCTTAAAATTAGTAACTTTACCTTGTTTCTAGTTTCTGAAACTTTCTCTTAGCCTTGTTGTGCGGGGGCGGAGTGGTTAAAGGTCCTGCTGTGCAAACATGGGAAAGGAATGTGGTCCTGTGCTCGGTCATGTTTATATTGGTGCTGCGCCTGTGCTGGCCAAGGCTGCTAGAGCTGAGTCTCCTTTAGGAGTTTCCCTCCTTTGTGCACAGGGACCTCTGCTGACCACACCTGGCTTCACAGCTGTGACTTGGACACGCTGTCTGTCTTGTTTTGGTTTGCTAGTTTGTATTTCCAAGACAGGGTTCCTCTTTATGTAGCCCTGCCTGTCCTGGAACTCTCTCTTTCTGTGGACCAGATTGGCCTTGAACTCAGAGATCTGCCTGTATTTGCATCCTGAGTGCTAGGATTAAAGGTGTGTGCCTCTACCACTCTACTCCCATGCTCTTAAATCTCCCCAGATAGAGTTCTTGGAGTGGCTGATGTTCTAAATCAGTGTGTCACAAGTACACTGGGGATGTGGGAGAAAGTTCATGCACAGAAATGAGAGATATGAAAGCTAACTGCTCCTCTCTCTCTCTCTCTCTCTCTCTCTCTCTCTCTCTCTCTCTCTCTCTCTCTCTTCCTGCCCCCGCCATGTGTATGTGTATGTGTGTGTGTGTATGTGTGTGTATGTATGTATGTATGTATGTATGTATGTATGTATGTATGTATGTATGTGTAAAGCTCTACCAGGTTAAATGCACACTCCCTCACTTGTGGTTGTTCCCTGTTTTCAGGCATCTGGGATAGCTCCGTTTTATTTATTATTTTTTTAGTTAATTTCATATGTACAGGTGTTTACCCTGCATATGTGTGTTTGAACCACACGCATGCCTCGTTCCCATAGAGGCCAAAAGAGGCCATCATATCCCCTAGAACTGGAGTTACGGATGCATATAAGTCAACATGTGGGTTCCAGATCCGCTGGAAGAACAGCCAGTGTTCTTAACCACTAAGCCATCTATCCTTCCTGCCTGGTAGCCCAGCTTTGAACAATAGACTCCCTCTCAAGATGGCGCCCAGCCACTGCCCTCCTACTCACCCAGAGTGACAGCGCAATTCTTCTCTCCGTTAACCTGCCTGCCAGAGGAACTGCTGCCTGGCCAAAGTCGACAACTAGATTTGAGGCATCTGGCAACTGCGGGCATGTCCTGCAGGGGAGGACTGTCATTCTTTTTGTACCAGCACCGCTACCCTTCCCCCACCAGGAAGCCACATTCTATTTTTCTTTCTTTCTTTCTTTCTTTCTTTTCTTTTTTTTTTTTTCCAGCTATTTTGTCAGCACTTTGGGGGAATTTCCAACACTCTTCTGTTTGACATAGTTTGTTCTTTTGTAAGCTCACTCATATCCTTAACCAAGCCACACAGTGGCAGCTTCTAGCCTTCCATCTTACCCCACATTTGTTTTCTTTACTGACCTCATGAATTGTATCTGTGGGCTGGGAAGATGGCTCAGTCAGCAGAGTGCTTGCCTTGCAAGCATGGAGACCAAGACAGCCCCCAAGAACCCTGTAAGATAGCCAAGCACGCTGATCCATCCTTGAGCTCTCAAGACAAGCAAATCTCTTGCCAGCCTGCCTAGCCTAGTCATTATGTTCTGGGCCAAGAGAGAGTCCCTGTCTCAGAAAGCAACACAGATGGCGCCTGAGGACCGCAGCCCAACACTTCCATATTCAGACACACACAAGTGCACACATACAAAAGAATTGTCATTATGATTTCTATAACTCTTTTCTCTTGTCCTTAAGTATGTAAAGTCTTCTCTTTGGGCATCTCTTATTATTACCTAGTAGTTACTATTTTTCACTTAGTTTTTTTTTCAAATACTTACTATACTTACTACTTCACCCACTGTTATAAATTTACTTTCTCTATTGCTCAGCTCTTCTGACAGTTCCATCATGGCTCACATTATTCATGGTTTTCAGGCTTTGACAATAAGCTTTTTTTTTTTAAGTGATGGTTGTTTCCTTTAGCATCTTAGATATCATGGACATGGAAGCATTTCTATCCAAGGGTACCAGACCCGCATTACAATGCAGTGTAAACTCAGTTCTCGCTCCCAAGCCGGTAAGAGAGAGTTTACTATGAGCCAAACATGAGCGAGCATGGCCTGGGCATGTGGGTGTAAGTTGCCTCAAATACAGTCTTCCCTGAGCATGAAAGTTTTATAGACACAGAACAAAGAAAAGCCACAAAACAGGACATTTGCCAAGTATGAGCAGGACTCCATAGGCTGAAGCAAAGCAGGGAAGTCTGTGCTATAGGCTCCAGTCGCTAACTGATGGTGGTATTAGCTTTGGGGTACGGAGTAGACGCTAGTGATCTGCTAAGTTAACGTGTTCTAATCTTCCTACCTGACAAGTCAAAGAAATGTTAAATCTCATACAGAAATGGGTGACAATTGGCTACTGAGAGAACTCTGAGGCTGCTGAGATGACTCCACAGGCAAAGGCCCTCGCCTAGAAGCCTCATGACAAGACTTTGATCCCTGAGTCCCGCATGGTACAAGGACAGAACCAACTCCTGTAAGCTGTCCTCTGATGGCCACCCATGCACTGTGACATGTGTATTCTCTCTCACACACAAACACAAAATATATATAATTTTTAAAAATTAAGACAATATAACAATAGATATCCAAGAGAGATCGTTTTGGTCTTCCATCTGCAGAGTCCCAGCTCTCCACAATCACAACCCTAACATCCAGTCATCCACTCAGCCTTCAGGACAGGCGTAGCCTTTTTAGGAGACGTCTAGTTCATGCAAGGAGGCTCTAGATTTCCAGGCTCAGTGTTGGACTTCTGCAACATGCAGGTTGAATGAATTCTTACCTGTCCTTGGGCCTGGATTTTGAGCTTCTCGTTTTTTGTTTTTTGTTTTTTGTTTTTTTCTAGCCAAGTTTTCCAGCTCCATGGCCACAGAGCAAAAACTTTCCTGCTCACTCCCTCAGGACAGTACTAAGATGTTTTCTAGAAGCCATGATAGGTCAGGCAGCATTTGTCCCCATGGGCTTCAGGTGGACCTTCTGAGTTGGCCATCAGCCCCTGGCTATGTGACTTGAGGATCTCGTCATTGTCACCTGAGTTTCTCATTGTGGGTTTCCTCACTACGGATGGCACCTGGGGTCCTGCTTTACTGGTTTCTGTGTGAACCCTGTGATCTCTCTGCAACCCTCTGTATGACTAGACTTATTGAGAATCCCTATACTTTGGGGAAGGCATCTTCCTACATCTGCGTAGATCACTAGATGGGCCAGGTGCTATTTGTATATTGAGAAAAGTATACAACAAGCTTTAAAATATGCTTACAGATATGTGTTACTTCTTTTTATTTTTCCTTTTATTGAAAATAGATTTTTTTCCTCACATAATATGTCCTGATAGTGTCCCCCTCCCTCCACTCCTTTTGATTCTTCTCCCCTCCTTCTGATCCAGATCCACCCCCTTTTTATCTCTCATTTAAAAAAATAATACTTCTAGGGGATAATAATAAAATAAAACATATCAAGATAAAACAAAGACTGACATATGAGAATAGGACAAAACAGACATAAGGGAAGGAGCAGAAGAGAGGCACAAAACCCAGAGACCTGCTCCTTAGCACACTCAGGAATCCCGTACAAACACTGAACTGGAAGCCATAATATATACACAGGGGGCCTGCATTGTAAAAAGAGAAAAGAAAATATATAGATAAACACTAAGATAAAATTAGGGAACAACAACACAAAGCGCACACACACACACACACACACACACACACACACACACATATATATGAAACGTCCTGACAACATTGTGAAACAAGAAACTTCCAAAGATGGCATGGAGTCCATTTTCTGTTGGTCATCTCCTGCTGGACATGTGAGATTCCTTTGAAGAAACCTAAATTTTAACTCACAAGTGTTTATCAACTCTGGATTGCTCCTGGGTTAGGGATGGGGGATGGAGACATTTTTGAGAGCTCTTCTTAGTGCTGCGAACTTGACCTCAGAACGTCGTTCATTGTAAATTTGGGTGTTGTGCATTTGTTTTCATTCAATTCTAGAAAGCCTTTAATTTCTTTCTTAATTTCTGTCTTGACACATTTTTTTACTCACTGGTGAGTTATACCATTTCCATGTATTATAATGTGTTTCATCATTTCTGTTGTTCATATCCAGCTTTAATGCATGATGTCAGGTAGGATGCAGGGTGTTATTTCAAGTTTCTTGTATCTGTTGAGATTTGCTTTGTGCCTGATTATGTGGTCAGCTTTGGAGAAAGTTCCATGAGGTGCTAAGAAGATGGGCATATTCTTTTGTGTTTGGATGAAATGTTCTGTAAATGTCTGTCAGATCTATTTGCCTTATAATGTCAGTTAACTCCAGTGTTTCCCTGAGTGGTTTTTGTCTAGATGTCCTGTCTCTTGACAAGAGTGGGGTACGGAAGTCTGCCACTATTGCTGTGAGAGAGTCAATGTGTGATTTAAGCTGCAGTAGCATTTCTTTATGACCTTGGTTGCCCTTGCGTTTGGGGCACAGATGTTAAGATTTGCATTGTTCTTTTCCTGGAGTTTTCCATTGACGAGCATATGGGTCCTTCCCTATCTCTTCTGCTTAGTTTTTATTTGAAATCTATTTGCAGATATTAAAATGGCTAAACCAGCTTTCTTCTCAGGTCCATCTGCTTAGACTATCTTTCTCCATCCTTTTACTCTGAGGTGATGTGTATCCTTGGTATTAAGATATATTTCTTGGAGGCAGCTAGAGGATGAATCCTATTTTCACATCATAGTGTTAGTCTGTATGTTCTTATTAGGGAATTGAGACCATTGATGCTAAGAGGTATCAATGAACAATGTTTTTTTTTTTTAATTCCTGTTATTTGGTGGTAGTGGTGGTGGTGGTGGTGTGTGTGTGTGTGTGTGTGTGTGTGTGTGTGTATGAGAGAGAGAGAGAGAGAGAGAGAGAGAGAGAGAGAGAGAGAGAGAGAGAAGAGAGAAGAGAGAGTGTATGTTTCCCCTCTTTTGATTTGTTGTTCCTTGTCTTTTCTTGGCTATGTTAACCTGTTTTGGTTGGAGTTTTCCTTCCAGCACCTTCTGTAGGGCTGGATTTGTAGGTAAATATTGCTTAAATTTGGTTTTATCATGAAACTTATTATTCTCCTTCTATGATTATTAAAAGTTTTGTGAGGTAATTGTTTAGGCTGGCATCTGTATTCTCTTATCATATGTAGCACATCTTCTAGACTCTTCTAGCTTTTAGAGTCTTTGTTGAGAACCTGGGTGTTATTCTAATAGGTCTGTCTTAATATGTTAGTTGTACTTTTTCTCTTGCAGCTTATTTTTTGTTGCACTTTTTTTCCTTTTTATTAATTTATTCATATTGCATCTCAATAGTTATCCCATCCCTTGTATCCTTCCATTCCTCCCTCCCTCCCATTTTCCCCTTACTCTCCTCCCCTATGACTGTGACTGAGGGGAACCTCCTCCCCCTATATATGCTCATAGGGTACCAAGTCTCTTCTTGGTAGCCATCTCTTGCAGCTTATAATATTCTTTATGTGTTTTCTATATTTTTAGTGTTTGGATTATTTTGTCACAAGGGAACTTTCTTTTCTGGTCCAGTCTAGCTGGTGTTCTGTACGCTTCTTATGCCTTGGTGTACACTTTCTTCCTTTGGATAGGGAAATTTTCTTCTATGATTTTTGTTGAAAATGTTTCTGTACCTTTGACCCGAGCTTCCTGTCTTTTCTCTATTCCTATTATTTCTTAGATCTGGTCTTTTCATAGTGTCCCATATTTCACATATGGATGTTTTTGTGCCATGATTTTTTTATATATAACATTTTCTTTGGCTAGGGTATTCTTGTATTCTGTTGATGAGGTTTGCCTCTTAGGTTCCTCTTCGAGTTCCTAAACTGCTCACCTCCAGATTTCCCTCAGTTTTATTTATTGATTCTATTTCCACTTCCAGTCTTAAACCGTTTCATTTACTTCCTTCCATTGTTTGTGTTTTCGTAGATTTCTTCAAAAGATTCATTAATTTCCTTTTTAAGGGCCCCTGTCATATTCATAAAGTCTATTTTATTGCCTTTGTCTTGTATTTTAACTATTTTGCAATACTCAGAACCTAATGTAACAAAGGTGCGGGGCTCTAGTGAAGGCATATTGTCCTGGCTGGTTTTGTTCTTTTGGTTTTTTTGGTTTTTGTTTGTTTTTTTTGAGACAGGGTTTCTCTGTGTTAGCCTTGGCTGTCCTGGACTCACTTTGTAGACCAGGCTGGCCTCAAACTCACAGCAATTTGCCTGCCTCTACCTCCCAAGTGCTGAGATTAGAGGTGTGTGCCACCATGCCCTTTTTTTTTTTTTTTTAATTTTGGCTTCTAGGTATCTGGGCTTAGGAAGACTGCAATTCTAGGTGCTGATATCTGGTTTTGTGTTTGTTGGGTGGGTGTTTTGTTCCTTGCTTTCTGTTGTCCTCTCTGGTCCTTAGGAAGGTTTAGTGGCTGTGGTCCCTGTGGGGGGCAGATTCTCCTAGTATCCTGCTTGATGTGGCCACTGGGGCTTGAGGATAAAATGTGTTTTTAGGTACTGGGCGCTGATACCTAGGACTGAGGATGGGCTAGGATGGGGTCTGAGGAGGCTCGCCAGAACGAAGAAAGCAGGGTGTTCCACCAGGGCCTGCTTAGACCCCCTGGAAATGAGGACAGAGAAGGAAGGAAGGTGACAGCAGATGGTCTGCTACAGGGCTGGGTGTGAGACTTGGAGATTAAATTTGGAGGTGTGGAGATGAGGTGAAGAGCTACAGTTAGCCTACCTGCTTCCCTTGTTGAAGTCAAGAAATACATCATTCAACCCCCTTTCCCTCCATTCTTCTCAGTGCCGACTTGGAAGAACCACATAATTATGACACAACGATTTCATATCTCAGCTACTCTGGCAACTCCGTTACCCTGAGTGCTGCAGGAGAAAGTGCTGAAGGTGAGTCCGCTAAGCCAATTAATACTATAACCCAGGGTGGAGTAAAAGTGTGTCAAGATGGTATTTTTTCTAGAGCTAATCATATGTTAAGATTTTCATATTCATTATGTTCTGCCACCCTACTTCCTTTTTATCTCTCCCATATCTACTCTTAATTATATATATATATTATATTATATTATATTATATTATATTATATTATATTATATATTATATATTATATATTATATATTATATATTATCAGTCCAGCTAGGCATCAGTGCTGATCTAAACTCCTAATACTTGACTCCTACTATGTACCTCCTCCTTTTTGCCATCTCTTTTCATCTCCAATCGTCTCAGCTACGTTGTCCTTTGTAGGTGAGTAGGAGGTCCTCACACTTGGACAGTGTTCCGTTTACTCACTAGGCCATGTTTCCAGGCCTCTGGGTGCTTTATTGCAAGGCTTCATATGTTACTACCTTCAAAAGCCACATTTGGTAGGTGGCCTCTGTTAGCTGGTACTCAGGACATTGTGATTCAGTTTTTCTCATTGTCTTATGGAAATGTCACCTCTCTTGTCATTTCTTCTTGAAATTACTTCATGTGTAGAGAAAGAAATGACACACAGTGAACACATTAGGCTTTGTGTTCAATCTAATTAGGAAAAGGGGATTTATATAGTAGCTTTTAAAGCCTAGGGCTAAGTCTTCCCGTCTTGCACAGTGCTCAGAATGTTCTGTGCAAAGGAGACTCACAGAGGAAAAGGATGAGATGCAGAGACTCATAATATTACTGCAAGTTTCAATGTGTTCATTCTACCAACAGAATTATCTAGTTCTCTGCAGAAGCCATAAACATTAGTGCTAGAATAAATACAGGACTTACAGATCTGGCACTATGGGCTACATTTTTCTGCTAGATCCTCTGTACAGATACCTGCAGACTGGATGCTTCTATCCCCCCACTGCTGGAGACAGGACACTGTCTGTGTGTCCCAGGGTGTCTAGACACTCCATGCCCTTTCCATAAATCTAAGCTGCATCTTATTCAGCAGAACCTAATTCCCTTGCAAGGAGGCCCAGAAGGGTCTTCTGGCTCAGTTATTGCAGTACTGACAAGGAGAGTTGGGCTCTAGGAAGGAAGTCCCTGTCCTAGAATATGTACTTAGTGTGTGACATATATCATGAAGACATACTGACTTTCACTTTCCTTTCCCAGGAGTGAAAAGTTGAAAAGCTCCTAGATAACTCTACTGGGCAAAGTCTGTTATCAATGATGGCTGCCTTGAATACTCAGAGTTTAGAAGATAGAGCCAGGCATGGGATGAAAGACCTGCAATTGACTATTGATGTCTGCCATAGGTGTAGGATATTGTTGTTGGTGTATTTTTGTTTTGTTTTTCATTCATTGCCCATCCTCCAACAGTGGGGTTCTAAAAGTCTAAGAAGTCAGATAGTTGTCCTTGTGCCCTGATAAAGTTTGAATTGGGATAAATCAAGTGACCTGTGAAAAACCAGAGTCCTCCCATGTGGTGAAATGCTGGCCATGGTTCCACAGCTCTGGAACGTGGCCTCGGAGCCAGAACTTCTAACAGGCTCACCGCTCATGTGCTGCTGCTGGTCTGTCCACCACACCCAGACTCTCTAGGCTAGGCCTGCCTGTGTCAGAGTCCTCGCTGCTTGACTTTCTACAAGACTAAAGGCTCCTGGGGCCAAGGGGAAGCTTCGGTCTAAGCCTACACCTGTGACTCCCTTACCTAGGACCTACCATTATGGAAAACTCTCCCCCAAGATCCTGGTCAGGGAGTGTCCATTGGTCCGTCTTCCTTGTGACAAGCTGGGCTGCAGGTGAGGTGTATGCATGGTTTCACACATACAGGGCTACTCGTGCTGGAGGACGTAGCTGAGGGTTGACTGTGGACAGCTATTCCTTCATTCTGGGGCACCATTTCCAAAGGTGGGCCTTCCAGGGGCACCATCTGAGATACCTAAAGCAGGAATTACTAACACAAGCCTCTCTTCTGTCTTTTCTGAAGAATCCTTTGCTCTACTTCAGGAGTAACGCCACCAAGCAGGCAAGGGCTCAGGAAGGGCCCAGAAAGTGAGTCCTGGTCCAATTAAGAAACAGCTGTGTAGAACAGCAGGGACTCAGATGAGAGGGGACGGCGGTGGCTCAGACTGTCCCTGCCAGAAGGACATCTTTGTAGTAAACCAGGACAGACCAGGTTAGACTTGAAAACCTAAGGAGCTGTAGCGAGCAGTCAGGAGGATTTCTGTGGTGTGTCATACCCCCTTACAAACATCAATGGGATTGACAAAACTGACGAAGAAAATTAGCAATCTGGGGAATAAAGCAGGGATAGCCCCACAGACCTTGTGGGTACCAAGGGATGAGGGAGCGTTATAAAGTACTCTACATGCACAAATTTGGCAACTTTAACAAAAGTGGAACAGTTCCCATAAAAGCGCAGACTACCACAAATGACCCAAAATAATTTGATATCCCTATAACTCTTGGGAAAAGCCTGAACTTAGAACTCAAAGCGTTCCCCAGGTAGGGGCTGAGGTCCTGGCTCAGCAGGTAGAGAGAGCCATGCCATGCAAGTGTGAGGCCTGGACTTCTATCTCCCAGGACATAGGTGAGAGATGGGAGGGGTAGCTGCTACCTGTAACCCCAGCACATGAGAGGCAGAAAGGGGGATCCCCGGAAAATCCCATGAGCTCTGCGTTCAATGGGAGAACCTGCCTCAAAGTAAAAATGAAGAGCCGTCAAGGATGCCCACCACTAAGCTCTGGCCTCCGGGTACACATGCTCACTCTCAGCACACATGGGGGTCCACATACGGGTAAACATAATATATATATGTACATCCCCATCACACATGGGTATCTGCATACATGAAAACATACATACGTACATACATACATACATACATACATACATACATACATACATGCACATACCTCACATAAACAAGTTCTACAGAGAGTATCTACACCCCGGTGACTTCACTGAAACATGCTGCCACACAGTTAAAGGAGAGCTGACACCAGTGCTTTGCAGTTATCTTCAAGAAAAATAGAGGCAAACAATTCCTGCCTCATCTCGTGAAGTTAGCAAAAGCCTTCTGCTAAGACTAACTAGACAGCAAGCCCCTCAGATCAATGCACCTCCTGAGAGTGACCTCGAAGAGCCTTAATTATTATTAAGGATATTGTTAAAAGCATTCAGCAAGCATGACTGACTGCAGTTTGCTTCAGAGATGCAACGCCGGCTCAGTATCCACAAGTCACTCAGTGAAACCCTCCAAAATGACAGACTGAAGCAGGAAAATCACACAGTATATTCAGAAAGGACACCAGGCAAATTTTAACCCTGTTCATACATAATAATTCTTGGAAAAGCAAGGGAAGAGAAACTCCCTCCCTTTGAGAAAGGACGTCTCCAAGACGCCTGCAGAAGGCGCTACTTGATGGTCAAGAGTGAGTGCTTTCTCTCCTAAATTTGAAACAAGGTACGAGCGTCCTCACCTGCTACTCAGAGTAGAGCTGAGAGTTCTAACCAGTAAGAGGCAAACAAGGAAGTAAAAGGACAACGAGAGATAGCATCTTAATCTGCAGAAATTCCTAAGGGTTTACAAGAGCCAATCAGAGCAACACGCCTACCACCCCACCCCCACTAAGAACTAATGAGCACAGTTGTGTTTTATGTACTATAAATGTGCACATGGATGCTAAAATTGAAGAATGCAATACCTTTTAAGTTTTCTTCCCAAAAGAAAAATATGTAGACATAAATTTGTCACAGCATGCACAAGACTTAAGTGTTAACGACTATAAAATTTGGATTAAATAAATCTAATCTAAATGAATGAAGAGACATATTGTGTTTGTAGATTAGAACACCCATAGAGTAAAATTGACAGTAAAAAAAAGAAAAGAAAAATACATCAGTTCTCCCCAAGTGGCACATAGGCTTAAGGCAGTTCCTATAAAAATCCCAGCAAGGTGTTTCATAGCTATAGACAGGATTATTCTAAGATGCATGTGGAAATGCAGAGAGACTTAAAATAGCTGCAGACAATTTTGAGAAAGAAAAGAGGAAGGACCAGCCCGTGAGTCTAAGACTGGTAACTACAGTAATCAAGATCATACGGCTCTGGCGGAAAGGCACAGTGTAGAGGAATGAAATTGAGAAGCCACAATCATGCGGATGTAAATATATGAAACAGTTATTTACAAAGATGCAAACGCAACTCAATGTAGAGAGCCTTTTAACAAAGTGGTAGAGTATATAAGTATCTATAGCTTAAAAAATGACAAACAGGAACCTAATTCTCACACCTTTTATAAAATTTAAATAATGTTTCTCTCAAGAGTGAGGAATTAGATTTTTTTTAAAAGAGAGATAAGGGGAAAGACAGGGAGAGGAAGATATAGAAGTTGCTAACTGTTTTCCCATCTGGGATTCTACTCCTTGAAACAAAGCCGGCAACTCACGTGGTGCCTACCTGGAGATGTAGGCGGATCTGAGCCATCATGTGGGTGCTGGGACTCGAACATAGATCTTCCACTAGGGCAACCCTGTCCTTAACTGCAAGCCATCTCTCCATCCCATAAATAGACTTCTTATTCTTTTTTTTTTTAAATGGTGGGTGTTAAAAAGACATTAAAACAAGAAGCATAAAAAAAAAATCTTCCTCTGAATGTCACTAAAGATGAACATCTGTAGTTACGTAGGCAGAACTACATCATTAGCCATGCATGTAGAATTTTAAATTAAAAAAAAAAAACCCTAAATTTTAGGAAAACTAGAATTGCATTTATTTTGTCAGTGTGTTATATGTTTTAAGAGCTGGGCAATGTCTATTAAGATCTAGCCAATGGACAGCACATTCTTCACGGTTGTGTGGAGAGCAGGGACTGCCTCTGAGAAGAACTCTGGTGCCCCCCATTTGACTACTTCCCCTTGGTGGGGAGGCCTGGGGGCACACAGAGGAAGGGGAAGCAGGCTATCCAGATGAGACCTGATAGGCTGTGGTCATACGGTGGGAGATGAGGTTCTCTTCTGTCACAGACCTACGGGAGGGGAATAGGAGGGAAGGGAGGGGGAATGGGAAGATACAAAGTGAAGGGATAGCAATCAAGATGTAATCTGAATATATTATTTGAAAATTAAAAGAAAAAGAGCTGGGCAATGGGACATCTTTTGGTTAATTTCAGGACAGTAGGAGAAGAAACAAAACAGAAGCCCCGCCTTCCCCACACTTCCAGCCACAGTTCAAAACTTTATAGACGTTGCTTAAGCAAAAAGCCATGAGAAGAAATTTTCCAGAAAAGCTGATACTTTTCATACAATGTCCGGTGCCTTGCGCACAGCCTTTCACACCACTGCCCGGGAGGAACTGCTGGGCCAGCTTCACAGATGAGCAGGCGGAGACTCACGAGAAGGCATCCAAATCCCCCAAGAAGATCGTGGCAGGACACAGCTCTGGTTCCTGCCATTACTTCTATGTGTTAATGACTAGGGAAGCCATGATTTCATTAGCTCACACCCAGACAGCCACCAGGAAAGTCACAAGGCATTTTCATCCTCCCTGAGCTCCTCTCTCAAGCTGTGTGTAGGAAACAAAGCACTGGGGTCAGGACCTGGCATCTACCTGTTAGTCTGTCTGCCCTACCTGCACCCCACGCCTTTCACTTTTGTCTTTAAGTGCTGCCACTGATTTTCAATGCTTTGTTTGAAGCAGGATGTAGGTATCTCTTTACTACACCAGGAAACTTAAGATGTGTTTTTTTAATGCTTTCATCGACTATCAAGTCCACCCTGGAAATCCCCACAGAACTCAAACCTTGAGCCTTAGGATTTTCCTCCCTCCCCCCACCCCAAGAGCAGGACGCAGCTCGCTGCACAGCATGGACTCTGTAACCATGAAGATTATGTTCATCCTGAATATTGCAAGAAATGAGTGGATAAATTGACTTGAAATTTTTTTTTTTTTTGGTTTATTTCAGCCACTTATGAAATTGAAATTGAAGAACTCCAAAAGGTACTGTTTCTCCTGTCCCCACTGACATGTGACTAACATGAACACACTCCCACAGATGTGAGTCTAGGGTGCTCTCCAGCAAGATGAAAGCTCCTTGTTTGCAGCAGGCTTTCCCAGGCTCTCATGGTCAGGATTCTGAACCCTGAGCCTTTTAGGTAGACTTAGAAGGTGTG